>NC_140082.1:2500-684883 GCF_964194135.1 Talpa europaea | reverse complement strand
GGAGGAGAGGGGAGGAGGGAGGGGAGGAGGGAGGAGAGGAGGGAGGAGAGGGGAGGAGGGAGGGGAGGAGGGAGGAGGAGGGGAGGAAGGAGGGGAGGGGAGGAGGGAGGAGGGAGGGGAGGAGGGAGGGGAGGAGAGGAGGGAGGGAAGAACGGGGAGGGGAGGGAGGAGGGGAGGGAGGAGGGAGGGGAGGGGAGGTGAGAGGGAGGAGAGGAGGAGAGGAGGAGGGAGGAGAGGAGGGAGGAGAGGAGAGGAGGGAGGAGAGGAGGGAGGGAGGAGGAGGAGAGGAGAGGAGGGAGGAGAGGAGGGAGAGGAGGAGGGAGGAGAGGAGAGGAGGGAGGGAGAGGAGGGAGAGGAGGAGGGAGGAGAGGAGAGGAGGGAGGAGAGGAGGGAGAGGGAGGAGGGAGGAGAGGAGAGGAGGGAGAGAGGAGGGAGGAGGAGGGAGGGAGGAGAAGAGGGAGGGAGGAGGGAAGAGAGGGGAGGGGGAAGGGAGGAGAGGAGGGAGGGAAGGGGAGGGAGGAGGGGAGGAGGGAGAGGGAGGAGGGTGGAAAGGAGGGAAAAGAGGGGGAGGGGAAAGGGAGGGGAGGGGGGGGGGGAGGGGAGAGGGGAGGAGGGGAGGGGAGGAGGGAGGGAGGAGAGGAGAGGAGGAGGGAGGAGGGAGGAGAGGAGAGGAGGGAGGGAGGAGGGAGGGAAGAGGGAGGAGAGGATAGGAAGGAGAGGAGAGGGAGGAGGAGGGGAGGAGGGAGGGGAGGAGGGAGGGAGGGGAGGGAGGAGAGGGGAGGAGGGAGGGGAGGAAGGAGGGGAGAGGAGGGGAGGAGGGAGGGGAGAGGAGGGGAGGGGAGAGGGGAAGGGGGGGAGGGGAGAGGGGAGGGGAGGAGGGGAAGGGGGGAGGGGAGGAGGGGAAGGGGGGAGGGGAAGCCCAAGGGCCCGGGCAGGCTGGCACACCCTCCCCCGCACCCGGGCAGCACTGGCTGGACGAGGGGGCTGGGGTGGCCCCCCCTGCTCGCAGCCGCCCGCCCCGCGCCCCTCCAGCAGCACCACGGGCCGGGTGGCTTCAAAAGGCAGAAGCCAAAGCCAGGGCCGCGGACATGACGACGCTGCTCGCGAGGAGCAGGGCAAGGGCAGAACTCTCCGGAAGCCGGTGTCCCACCGGGTCGCCCATCACAGGCCAGCGCGGCCAGTGCCCTGCACAGGTGCCCAGAACCAGGGCCCCTCCTGGAGCTGCCGCTGCTGCGGCCTGGGGGGAGGGCAGGGGAAGGCCACGCCCCCACATCACTGCATCCCTGCGCGGGGGCACGTGCGGCTCAGGGACCCCCTCCAGCCCACCCACACCCTGGCTGGCAGCCTCCAGCACCCGGGAGCCGGCGGCCTGGGTTCTGGTCACACGCCCTTACAGAGAAGAGGACACCCCACAGTGCCCACCCCCATGGTCACCCCTGGAGTCCCTCCCCCAGCTGCACCCCGGAAGCGGGAATGCAGATGTCTGGTCCCCAGCCTGGGTCAGAGACGACCCCCGGGAGCTGCAGCTGGTGTGGAAGCTTCGCCTGCCACCCAGACACCCGCCAGCGGAGGCGGAGGGGCGGCCTGGGGCGGCCTCCTGTGCCCGCAACCAGCCCCGGCAGCCTGGGAAGCTGGTGTCGCGCGGCCCGACAGGACCCGCAGGCTGGTCCCCCACACTGCTCTGGGGTGGTGGGGCACCCCGTGTTCAAACGACTCCCCGGGCCTGTGGACCGGCCAACCCTCCTGACCCAGTTTGCCATCTTCTCAGAAGGGAGAACGTGAGTGCCAGCCGCGTCCCAGGAAAACCCTGGCTGGGAGCGGCGCCCTGCGGCCAGCCGAGCAGCCCTGACCTGGGCACCCCACACCGCACCTGGGCCTGCTGCCACCCCCACACAGAGCCCACCGGGGGTCCGAGCCCACATCGCAAGAGCCATGCCACGTGCCAAGACCTGAGGCCTGGAACGCCAGGCCCGGGACAGGAGCTGCCCCCAGAGGGCCCGCCAGGCAGGCAGGAGGCAGAGGGGCCGGCGTCTGGGTGGGGGAGGTGGTTGTGTTTCACGAGGCCCCCCAGAATGCTCACGCTGCAAATGGGGTGAGTCCGCGATGCTCCGCCTTCACTCCTGGCTGGGAAGCTGGGGTTGCTCGGCACCCACCCACGCCCAGCTGGCATGCCCCGCGCTGCCCCCACCGGGCAGGCGAATCCCACGCGCACAGGGCCGGGCCTGCTGCCCCGACATTCACTGCACCCAGGGGCGGGCGGGTCTCCCTGGGACTGGAGGGGCGCAGGAAGCGCAGGCTGGGCCCTGCCTCCCCCCAGGGCCCCTCACTGCTGCATCCCCCTAAGAGCCTGTCAGGCTGAGACCCAGCCCCGGGAGCCCCAGCGGCCGGCCCCCTTGGCCTGAGGAAGGAGGGCGAGGGGTGATGGGGGAGACCCTGGCCCAGCCCCGCTGGAGGGGGGGGCGCAGGGGGCCCTGGGGCAGGAGCGGCTGCTGGGACAAAGGCCTGGGCTTCGGAGGGGGCTCCCTCCATCCAAGTCCCCCAGTGTAAACACCGCGTCTCCAGGGAGAATGGGGCCGGGCACGTGCGGCCCGAGCCAACAGGGGTTCAAGTCCCCCCCGGACGTGAATTGACAGATTCCGAGGTGCCGGCCGGCTCAGCGCCCCAGGAGGAGCCCAGCCGGTCGGGGGCTGCTCCCCGGAACCCGCCGCCCGCGGGGGAGGCCTGGGGGCCGCGGGCCACAGCGCCGGGCGCCCCCCGCGGGGAGCAGCCCCTCTCGGCGCCGGCCCATCGCAGGACCGCGCCCCGCGCCGCCCCCGGCCCCGGCCCGCGCCCCGCCCCGCCCCGCGCCCCCACGCCCCCCCTCCCCCCGCGCCGAAGGGCGTCCTGCCCCCGCGGGAATAAACTTCGCGCCGGCGGCCCGCGCGCCCGCAGCCTACCTGGTACCGGGCGCCGGCGGCCCGGGCTCCGCGGAGGCCGCAGCGGAGGGCGCGGGGCGGGCGGGGGCGGCGGCCGCGAGCGGGGCGGGGCGGGGCGGCGGGGGCGCGCGGCCGGGGGCGCGCGGGGGGCGGGCGCATCTGCGCCGGCTCTGGGGACGAGTCACCGCCGCGCGGCGCGGAGGGGGAGGGCGCGAGAGCCGCGGCGCCTGGCCGGCCTGCCAGACGTCAGCGGGGCGCGCAGGCACGCGCACTCGGGCGCGCGCACAGGCGCGCGCACACTCAGGCTCGTGCGCACACAGGTGCGCACACAGGCACACGCACACAGTCGGGCTCATGCACACACGTGCACACGCAGGCATGCACGCACGCAGGCACGTGCACACAGGCTCCTGCACACACAGGTGCACACGCGCACACACGCACACCAAGGTGCTTGCCTCTCTTTCCCAGTTTCCTTTTCACGGAGCTGTGGTCAAAAGCCGGGATAGAAACGGAGGCAACCCCGTGGCCCCAGCCAGGCAGGACGTGGGGTGGAGGAGCCCCTGGACAACGCGCGCCCCCGTAGCAGCCCACCGGGCCCTGCTGGAGGCCAGGCTCTCTGGGTGACTTCCTCCCGGCGGGGAAGAAGCTCAAGGGCTCCAGGAAAGAAGTGGTGGCAGGACCCCAAGCTGCTCTGACTGACCCCGGGGTCCAGCTCCCCCGGCACCCGAGGCCCCAGCACAAAAAAAAGTGAAAGAAGGTTTCACAGCCTCCCCTCCCTCCCGCACCAGAGTGCCAGCGGCTCACCCAGCGGGCAGGCGCTTGCACAGGGGCTTGCACAGGGACCCGCACCACGCAGGGACCCCAGGAAGACCCCGGTCCCGGCGCCAGAAGCAGTAGAGGTGCGCCCACAGGGCACCCTGCCGGCCCCCAGGGCTACTGCTGCCTGGCCGGTGCACAGACTCGCTTCTCAGGCTTCCAGACAAGCGCCGGGGAGGGGCTCGGGGGCCATGTGGGGCCCAGCACACCCTCCGCAGTGCCCGAGTGAAGTGGCGAGGGACGCTGCCTCCCAGGCCACTCCCTGCGTCCTGGAGAGTGGGCTCTCCCCACGTCCTGGAGAGTGGGCTCTCCCCAGGCGGACACTCGCTCCCCAGAGAGCGCCTCATCTGCGGCAGGCTGCGGGGGCTCTCACCCCGGGCTCGGGCTCGTGCTCACTAGCCAGGCCCATCTCCATCCCCAAAGAGGCGCTGGGCACAGCCACCTCCCTCCTCTCTTTGCGGAGCAGCGGGCAGCTCCAGACAGACACGCAGCACGGCCACGCCACGGAGGCCGTGAGGCAGCAAGTCCCCACTGGTAGGTGGGGCGCGCCCCGGCCGTGGAACACTCCGCAGCCATCAAGATAGACGGCACCTGACACGCCGTCAGGTAGATGAGCCCTGAGGACACCGCGCCAGGAGAGCCAGCAGGAGACCACGCGGCGCTGCAACCCCCGGGGCAGCACGGAGCCGGTCTGGAGGAGGGGCCGGGAGCACTGTCCGTGGGTTGGGGTTTCCTCCAGGGGCCATGGAAAGGATTCGCAAGCAGGCAAGGGCGGCAGCGGGGCACCGGCAGCGCGTGCCGAGTGGCGCTGACCCCTTCTCTCTGAACGGCTCGTCTTGGGCAGTTCTCACCCCACGGCCGCCCGCGCCGCACGCCCGGGCCTCTGCCCCCCCCCCCGTCTGCGCACGAGGCCCCCTCACTTCTCCTAAGCCGGCCGCCCACGATGCGAGAGCCCCGTGTGGGTGGACGTCACCGCAACTGAACGAGGGGGTCGGGCGGGAGTCGGGAGTCTCAGGCACTGGGGTCCACACCGGCGCTGACCCTGAGGGGCCAGCACGCCCGCCCACCGTCGTCCCTGCCCCCAAGAAAGCCTCTGGCCAGCGGCCACGGGGGAGCCCAGGAGAGGCCGGCACCGCGCACCTCGAAGGCGCCTGCTCAGGGCAGGGAAGGGCGTCCCCCGCGGCCTCCGCCGAGGGCGCGTTGCTTTCTCGCTCTCTGGACTTGCCGGTCGTTTAGGTGACTGTAGTTTGGGGAGCAGAAGCCACCCCTTAGGCAGGCACGGCCTCAGCCGCCACCTCGCTCCCGCCGCCGGGCAGTGCTCCCCAGTGCTCCAGCCCGGCCCAGGCGGCAGGGGCGGGGCGGGCTGCTGGGACACGGCGACGATCAGGCGACGATCGTCCTGCCAGGGTCGTCCTGCTGCTCGTGCGAGCGTCTGACGTGGTGCTGCTGGCCGGACGGCACCTGCACTCACCGTTTTTTGAGGACTCTCCGTACAGGGGGACTCGTTTTTGAAGCAGTCCCAGGGAGACTGTGAAACCAGGGAGCCACACCTGTCCCCACGGGCGTCGCCAGCCCAGCCGTCCGGGCTGGGCCAGTCCCCTGCCCTGCGCCAAGGGTGGGGGCCAGCGGCCACGGGTCTGGGCGGGAAACCCAGTCACACTGCCTGGGGGCGGGGGACGCCCCTGGCTCGAGCTCAGAGTTCACGGGTGGGGGTTCCCGGAGCCTGTGGGTGAGCTCTCCGCGGGGGCTCCTGAGCGGTCTGTCGCCGGGAGGGCGCGAGGGTGGAGGGTGGAGACGCCTCCGAGGGTCGGCCGCCCCAGCCACGGCTACCGGGGAGCCCCACAACCGTGCCTGCGCGGGCAGCGCCAGCGGGGAGGGCAGGGCGGGCCTGGGGCGCTGTGAGAGCAGATGCTGAGCTGGGGACCAGCCCCTCCCCGGGAACCTCTGTCTGGAAAGCGCTCCCCTCACCCTGGCGGGCCCAGGCGGGGCTCAGGCGCTGGACCCCGGGAAGCCACGCTCGCCCCGGCCTGGTCTGCAGGCAAGGCACCGCCGCGCTCCAGGCTGGGCCAGCGGGCAGCCGGCGAGGGGGCGGGTGGGGCACTGCGCTCGGGGCGCCGTCGCGGACAGCGGGCCCGCCGGGCCGGGAGGACGCGCCAGACAGCCCGGGCGGCCTCTTTCTGCCCTGCAGAAGCTCGGGCCCTCCGCGGGCGCCTGGGGCCTGCAGGGGTGGGGCCGCCGGGCGGAGGGCGAGCCGGGTGGGCAGGGCCGGCTTCCAAGGCGCGAGGACCCGGGCGACTTCCACGCAGGGCACGGCCGCCCGGGAGGGGCGAGGCCCAGACGGAGCTCGCGGGGGAGCCGGCGCTGGCGTCCTAGAGA
Organism: Talpa europaea; assembly: GCF_964194135.1. NCBI lineage: Eukaryota > Metazoa > Chordata > Mammalia > Eulipotyphla > Talpidae > Talpa > Talpa europaea. The sequence goes on along the minus strand of NC_140082.1, from coordinate 678,773 downwards.
CCCCCGCCAGCTGGTGTGATGACCCCCCAACGGGAGGCAAGACTTTTTAAAACCAAGGAAGCTGTTCCTGCTTTTTGTTTAAAACAGGTGCAAGCCTGGCTGCACGGTGTCTGGACGTTGTTAAGGTAAACGTGAAATGGAAACAGCAGGCCCGGGAGCCCGGGACGCTCGCTGAGCTGCCCGCGCCGGGGCGCCGCGGGGGACGAGCCGGGCAGGCTGACCGCGGCCGGCCTCGCGGGGCCTTGAGCTACCCGGACGCTTCTCGGCAGCCAGAGAGGGTGACGGCTCAAAGTGACGGTCAGAAAACGGGGTGATTTTCTTAAATCTTCTTCTATAAAAGCCAGCCCCCGGGGAATGGAGCTTGTCAGCACATAAAGGAAACGAGGCAGCTGGGAGAAGCGAGGCGCCCCTTTTCCCGGCATCCTGTAAGGAAGTTTTTGACCACGACAGACCCTGGCCATGATGACAGCGGCTGATGCCATCTTATGGCGAGGAGATTCGGGCTCTCTGCACGGGGAGAAGCACCATAAACAAAGGCAGACCCGTCACAAACCTGGACAAACCACCCGCAACACTTCCGGGGGCCCAGGATTTCTGGGCGCTTGCTCAATTTGGGAGACCCCGCTTGAGAAAAAAAAACGAAAACCAAAAACGTCCCACCCATACAAAATGCATATGAAGCACACAAATGCAGTTGTTCATAGAGAATTAGAAACCAAATCACAGAAAATCCCAGACTTGAAGATGCTGGCAAACCCCACAAATATGCAAAGCCCAGAAAAACGGCATCGTCCTTACGAAACCGGCCATCCGACGAGAACCGTGGACGTGGAGCACTGCTCTCTTCTGGGACGTTTCCAAGACCGGCTCCCATCTCCCTATTTCCAGCTCTTTCCTCACCCACCACCCATCTGCTTCCCATACCTAAGATGGGCCCGCATCACAGTGAGCTGCTGGCCGTGAAGGCTCACTCAGCGCCGCGAGCGGGAGCAGGGGGGCAGAGAGACAGCCCGCCCCTGCCGTAGGGCCACGGCGACTGACACCCACAAGTGACAGACCCGCCCACACACCCCCCATGAAATCCAAACTGAGCGCCAGCCCGACTGGACGTCCTCGTGTCCAGATGTCAAAAATGCCACAGCCGAACCACAGGCGTGTGAAGGAGAGTCTCCAGGCAGAGACACAGTCCCCAAGAGGGTTGCAGTTAAAACAGCTTAGGTGAGGGCCTTTTGTGGGGTCTTTCCCCACTAAAGTCATGTGGGAGGTTTATGAAGGTGTCACCAAAACGCCAGCTGCAGAGCTATCATGGAAGTGCTGCCTCTCGACACACGGAGGATTCAATCACTTAACGTATAAAGAGCTCCTACAAATCAACAAGAGTGTTACCCAATAGAAAAATTAGGGTATAAATACACAGTTCGGCACCCCCAACTTAAAGAAAATGAGGTGTGGCTACAATGCAATCTCCAAAACATGTGAAATGGAAAAAGTGGTATATATTCTTCCTTCTCTGACCTGCCTCTTAAAAGAGAATGTACATGTTATGAATGCGTGTGTGTGTGTGTGTGTGTGTGTGTGTGTGTGTGCGTGTGTAGAAAGAGAGAGAGAGAGAGAGAGAGACTTGTTTTGAGAAGCTGGGAGTGATGCCTCTGAAGAGAGGGACTGGGGAACTAAGAATTTGAGAGCGAGAGACCCCCTTCCCGGGAGTCTTTTTCCACAACGCGGTATTTATGAAAACTCACTGAACTGTAAATCAAAAAGGGTAAATTTTACTGTATTTCAATAAGTTATTCTATAGGTTTTTAAACACTGTTAGTAAGCAAGTACCGTGCACACAGTTAACATGTCCTCTCCACGCAGGTGTATGCCCAGAACTGGCGCACTGAAGAGGGGAGCCCTTGGTGAGCGCTAACTTTGGCTCTGGGGTGGAACAGAAGGGACCCAGAACCACGTGGAACGCAGAGACAGCTGTACAGGGTTTGACACGTGTGACTATCACTCTGGGGAGCAGGTTTACCCCACGATCTTGTGTGACCTTCAAGTTTGACAACATCCAACTAGCACCATAGAAGGACCAGCACAAGAGCAGCCTAAGACACCCAGGAGACATGCAAACAACCCCTGGAGGGGCTGGCATCTGCTGTGGATTCACGCACCCCCAGGTCTGCCCGGGCCCATGACCAGCCCCCGGCTCCTCCCAGGGCCCTTGCACACCTGGCAGCGTGGCCAGGCAGGAGAGCTTCCCGCCAAGGCGGCCACCTGCAGCGAGAGGCTCTGTCCTGACACCGGCGCCCCTCCAGCAGCAGAAGGGCAGGGGGGTGGGGCAGCAGCCTCAGGGGCTCCCAGGGAAAGCCTGGAAACAGCCCTGGACTTGGAGGCAGGGGGACAGGGGGCCCGAGGGGTAGGGCTGGGGGCTCGGGAACAGGGCGCAGGCGGCAAGGGCAGGGCCAGGGGAGGCCCCGACGGGAGCAGGAGGGGCAGCTAAGGCAGAGCCCCCCCCACTGTCATCACCTGCGCATTTACACTCCCTGCCCCGTCTCCTGCGTCCCCTTCCCTGCGCCGGCCCGGGTCCTGGGGGTGGAGGGGGGGGCGCGCTCATGCCCAGGCCCTCGGAGACCGCTGGCGCCACGTAACTTGCTCGGAGCCCCTCCATTTGCTGCCGGGGCCGCCTTTCTCCCACCAGGACGCACCGCGCGTTTCATCCGCGCGTCCACTGAGGGGGCTCTGGCTGCCCCCGGCCCCGCCTATTGCGGGGAACGCTGGCTGTAGAGCATGGGGGGGGGGCGCTGACGGGGCACGTACAATTAATAAATTGAATCTGATGACACTGAAAATCCCAGAGACGGATGGACGCGTCTCCCTGAGTGAGCCGAAGCCTAGGCCCGGGGCAGGGCCCACGCCGCCGCCCTCAGTGTGGACAGTCCGGGCCGGGCGCCCACGCCCTGGGGTCTCGCGCCCCTGCTCACCCCGCCACACTCCTCCGCCTGCCTGGCTGCTGGCGAGAGAGAACCGCTGCGGCAGAGACATGGGCCCGCCCGCCGGCCCGCGCCAGGCCACACTCTGCGCATGGTCAGCACGCGGGAGACACAGCCTGTCGCGCCGGCCACAAGCGGGAGGTCCCACGGCTCGGAGGGGCCGTGCAGGAGCCGGGCCCCACCCGGCAAGCCCCCAGGCCCGACCCCACCCTCCTCCTGAGAAGGGCCACCCCACTCCCTGGCGCCCAGCCCCGCCCTTGGGGTGAGAAGTCTGTGGCTGGGCCTTTTAATGGAAACAACTCAACATTTTCTGGATTATTCCAATGACTCCCAAACCAAAGCCACGGGATATAAGGGCGCAACATCCGTTTCAGCTTTTAAAAAAAAGTCTCAACCCTCTTTGGAAAGGAAAAGCAGTCAAAATGCAGAGCGGCAGCTGGAGCGGCGGCTCCCACGTACCCCCCGCCCCCCAGGCGGAGTCCAGGGGTCCCGACACCTCCCCTTCCAGGGCAGGCAGCCGCTCACTGTCCACCTCTCAACAGACCCTGCTGTCCCCACGAAGGATGACCAGCCCACCACAGCCCCGGCCTCCACCCCCGCGCCCCGAGAAACGCACCAGCAGTGTCCCCCCAACACACAGTCTGCTGGCCCAGCACAGCACTTCCACTCTGCGCCCTTGGTGCTGACTTCGTGGCGACCACCCCCGGGCACCGTGGACCCCGAGCCTGGGGCCGGCACCCCCGGAACCGCCTGCGGGTGTCTGGGCATCTCACCCCAGCACAGGCCCACGTGGAGCTGAGCGGACAGTCAGCATGTCCCCCAGAGCCAGGGGCTCCCAGGGCGCGCTAGAGGTGACGAAGGGGCTTCTCCAGGACCGTGGCTGATCAGGGCGCTGACTGCAAACGCCCCCATCTGGTGCACTGCCATCCGGGATTTAGCATTCTTAGGCCACAAGAGAGAGAATTCTAGAAAAAGATTCCCTCATCAAGAATTCCCAAGTGTGAGAGACAAACATGTTTTCAGTGTCCAGAGGGGGCGGGGAGGAGCGAGGCTTGTGGCAAGCGAGAGAGCTCAGACCCCACTGAAAGTAACTAGCTCTTTTCAAGCTGCGGGAACCCAACCAGACACGCGTGCCCCCTGGTGAGGACCCTTGCCCTTCTGGTTTCTGGAGGAAACCTCTTGACAGGCTAGCGGGGATTTGGTCATCCGACCTCAGTTGCGGCCACAGTGCCTTTGCATGTGCCTCAGGCTGGCATGTAATTTTGCACCTTCCGGGAATCTATGCACCAATAATTAAGATCCTAAAGCTTCTAGGGCAGATCCTGTAGAGTAGGGAAATCATCCAAATGGGGAAATCCTGAGTTTCAGGAATAGACCAGTTGACATTGAAATTTTGGCATTGTCAAAACCAGCCCCGCCAAGGGGCTGAGTGGGGTCACAAGGAAAGAGCAGCAAACCCAGGTCAGGGCCCGTCTGTGGATAACTGACTGGGACTCATCCTGCGAGGCCAGGCCACACAAGATGAGGGGCTGGAGCACCCTCCAGATTAAAGGAGGCCTGAGGACCACACTCAGACGTGGTCCCCGCGGGGAGGCCAGGGGCAGCGGCGGGAGGGGCGCTAGGGAATATCTCCCGCTCGGTGTGGATGGACAAGTGAAGGATGAGGGGGGGGTTCTGAGAACGGACATGAAGGAGTTCTTTATGTTACTCTTGCTTTTTTATTTTCTGTGCATTAAACTATATCAAAAGAAAGCTATTTAACTGCTGAAGTAGAATAGTAGAAAAATTTAGAAAAAATAGTGGAGACATCCCCAAATGGCCCAAAGACAAAGCTCTGGCCCGTGAGCCGCCCCTGGAGCAGGTGTTTGGCGGGTCCACTGACGCACACGCCGGACGCAGAGAGCTCACCTTGAGCCACCTGTTGGTCCCACGGACTCTCGCTCGCCCTCCAGGGCTCAGATTTCCAGGTGCCTGTCCGGGCTGGCCTCCAGGCCACCCGCTGTGGGGGTTGGTTTCTCGGCGGAGTCCATGACCTTGTCGAGTGGGGTGTCCTTCTCCCAGAGGAGACACAGCGGAGCCATTGTCCTAAAACCGAAAAAGGGAGAAATACTGAATGCTGTGAAAACTTGGTTTGGCCGGGGTGGCCAGAGAGCTACTCCTTGCTGATATCCGCTCATCCCTTTCTTCTACACGAACAGATACTGAGCCTATAGGGCAGGCCCGACTCGGCTGGAGCCGCTGGAGCGCCTGGAGCCATGAGCAGGAGACTGAAGGGGTCTGGGAGAACATCTGCTTTCTCACAAGAGGATAGCTGAGGTCAGAGCGACCCCTCGTTCTCCTATTTCCTGTTCTGCACACGGCGGTGATGGCCGGCACCATGGCAGCCATCTTGTGATCATGAGGGAAAGAGCAGGTGAACCATTAGTCACTGCTGGCAGCTGCCTACGTGCAAACTTCTCATGCGAGCAGAAATAAAACCTCGCCTGTCTATGACACTATGTTTGTCAAGTCCTGTTTTAATTAATACAGCATTTTTTTTCCTCTTTCACCTTAGGTTCCAGAGAACAGTTACAACAAAGTCGGTGGCATTGTATCCTCTTAGGGTTCCTCCCTTTTTGCTTCTGACAAGAAGCTAATTTTCAAGCAAAGTCTGGGCTGAAACCTTAGATCCTGATTCAGGCAAACTCTCACCAGGAGGGTTCTTTGTACAAAGCTGATGATTCCAACTTTCCTTCCCCAAACTGAATATTTTCCACTTCTGTTTAATTATTAATACACTGCAGATATATTTAAGATGCGACCCTAGCATAAAGTATATTTAAAACCCCAGCAAGGATTCCCATTACGCTGATAAATAAGGAATGAGTTGCCTGGCCTGGCCCTGACTGCTGGCTCCCACCGCGCGCTCCCTTGCCGATGGCTTGGGTCCAGTCTGTTTGTCCAACTGCTTGGAGCTCACGAGGCTCAGGGACTGATGATGGGGCTCCAGGGGGAAAGGCAGGGTCAGTGCCCACTCGGGAGCTGTGCTCAGGCTCGTGATAAGGCAGACTGCTGAGAAGCTGGTTCCAAAAACAGAGTCTGCAGCCTGACTCAACCGGGCCCATCAAGTGACAGAAGCGGCGCCCAGCTCACCCCCAACCCGGCGCCTGGAACAGCGACAAGAGGCACCAACACGCCCGGCACCCAAACAGGAAGACGCTGGAGCAGCTGGGGAAGGTCTGTGCCCGGCGTACCCTGTCACCAGCCCGTTTCCTGCAGGTGTTCACGTGGGTTAACAGATTATAATGCCCAAAGCCCAAAGAAGTGGCGCGCTCTCTGGTCACAGTGGGCAGCGAGGGGGGAGCACGGGGAGGGCAGCCCTGGGGCCAGGCAGGGGTCGCACCCTTCTGCACCTCTGGCCCTGGGGGCAGTGTCCCCTCATTGGGTTTCCTTGTTTTGTGACCAGCCTGGCCTCAGTGGACTTGTGTCCCCAGGAGAGCGCTCCCTTCCAAGTCCTGTTCCAACGACAACTCAGCACAGTCTCGCAGAGACCCAGCGCCGAGGCTGTCCCTCCACCGGTGCGCGCCGCCCCTGCATCTGGATCCCTTGGACATAAAGCAGGTGACAGTCGATCATTTCTTAGCAACTCGTTCTGGGAGCACAGCTCCGCGACAGGCTGACCCGACACATGCTGCTCTTGCTTTGCCGCCCAACTGCCCACGACGCGCCCTCCGCTCCAGCCAGCTGGGCCTCGGTGCTCTCTGCCCTGCTGTGCCATTGTCACTGTCCCGCTATCCCTGCTGGGCTCGCAGGAGGCTCTGCTGGGGCTCTCTGCTGGGGGGTCAGGTGTCACCTCAAACACCATCACTGATGGAGAGCAACAGTGCTTTCCCACATTCCCATTCGGGAGACACGGTCTGGATGGCACCCCGTGGCGTGGGACGCTCAGGCGTGCACGTGGGTGTGCAACTCAGCTGTGCGGCATTTCTGCAGTTGCCAAGATGGACGAACAGTGAGGGGGTTCACAGAGAGCGGCGGGGCTGGTGGGCAGGCTGGCCCTGCAGAGACGCAGCAGCCAGCCCGCGGGGCCACGTCTGCCTTGGCAGCGCCGGCTGGTCCTGTGTCTGAGCGTTGCGTGGAAACTTCTCGGGCCGCCGTGTCTTCACCCTCTGACCAGGCGGCTTCCCAGCCCCTGCGCTGCATCACCGGCGGTTCTGTGGGTGGCTCTGAAAGCTGATGTCGCTGGGTCTCCCCAACTCTCCTGCATCCCCAGCAAGGCATCACTGCTCTGGGTCTCGGGCTGTGGCAGCTCCCCCGGCCCCTCCCGCACCCCCCACGAGCACCCCTCTAGCGCCGGCTTCCCAGGCGCCCACAGTGCCCGCGCGGACGGTGCGGGCTGCAGCTTCAGCTCAACAGGGAGGAAGCCAGGGCCGCCATCTGGGGCCGCGGGTGTCCTCCATCTGGCCGACTGGGGAGCCAGGGCGCCCCTCTCCTGGGCACGCGCCGTCTGCAGGGCCCGGAGGAGCCGGAGGGCCCAGAGCACCCAGAGCGGCGGATCCACAGCGAGGGGGCACCGGCACCGGCCGGCGGCCTTGTTCTCTGTCCTGCGGGTCCCAGAGTGGCTGGTGCCGCAGCGCAGCGCCCACAGGCCGCGGCCCCCGGTCCGGCCCCTCGACGCCGCCCGCCTCCCGCGGGCGCCAGGACGGGAGCCACGGCTGCGGCCCTCCGCCCTGCCCGGGAGGCCCAGCCCTCCCCGCTGCCGAGCCGAGTCCCTGCCGCCCCCTCCCGCCTGACTGGCCGCGACAGACGCCGGCCTCGGGGAGGCGCCCGGGGCGCCTGTGGAGCCTCCCGCGCGGGGCGGCTGGAGCGCGGCCGCGGCACCGTCACGCCCGGGCCGGCGCGCAGAGGCCCTGACGGGCGCCGACGCCGCGGAACCTGGGGTCGGGGCCGGCAGCGCCTCTGGGCGAGCCTGGCGGGCGGCGCGCGCTGCTCCCTCCGGGCGGGGAGGCCTCGGAGCCCCGCGGACAGGCCGCCCACGGCGGCCGCGCCCCGCGGACACTCACCGAGCGCCGGGGCCTCGCCCGCGCAGGCTGACGCGCGGCCCAGCTCCAGCGCCGCCTGAGGCCCCGCGGGGCCGCCCGGGGCGCGGCGCTGAAAGGAGCGAGCGGATTGGTGCTGAGCCGAGCCCGCCAAACCTAGCCTGCGAGCTGATTGGTGCTGAGCGGAGCCCGCCAAACCTAGCCTGCGAGCTGATTGGTGCTGAGCCGAGCCCGCCAAACCTAGCCTGCGAGCTGATTGGTGCTGAGCCGAGCCCGCCAAACCTAGCCTGCGAGCTGATTGGTGCTGAGCCGAGCCCGCCAACCGCTGCCTGCGAGCTGATTGGTGCTGAGCCGAGCCCGCCAACCGCTGCCTGCGAGCTGATTGGTGCTGAGCCGAGCCCGCCAAACGCTGCCTGCCGGCGGCCAAGCCTAGGGCCGCCCCCCGCCCTCTCCCGTCCCCCCCCCCGCCCCGCCCCGCCAGGACCCGCACCCCAGTTGGCCGCCACCACCGCGGGGCCGCGCGCAGTGGCCGTCCACGGCCGGGCCGCCCCTGCTCCACCCGCCGGGCCCGTGCTCGGGAGCGCCTGGACGCCGCAAGCTGGGCGCCCCCCACCCCGGCTCCGCGCCCGCTGGTCTCGTGGCCGCGTCCCCCGCGCGCCGGCCGGGCTGACCCGAGCGGGCTGGGCGACCTCAGCGCGGCCAGGGCTGCCCCGCGCGCCGCCGCTTCCCAAACGGCCGGGAAAGCCCCGGGGCGCGGGTGTCGTCTCAGAGCAGCACCTCCTTCCAGAAGCTTCCCTCGCGAGCCGGCCTGTGGGGGCCCGGCCGGCCGCACTCCCGTGGTCACTGAAATGCCGGCCCAGCCCCGAGGCCCGGGTTGACCCAACACCCGCGCCCGGCGAGGCTGCCCGCCAGGCACCCACGGCCGCCCTCCTCGCCAGCCTGCCTGCAGCTCGCCAACCGCGCAGGGCTGCAGGGATGGAGGACAGGCTGGGGAGGCGCCAGCTGACCAGGGAGCTGGCCCTGGCCCCTGGCCCTGCCCTCCCTTCCCTGGAACGCACTCAGCCTGCCATCCTGAGGGGACCCGCGACACCAGGGCTAAAGCCCTCAGGGCGCTCGGCCAGCTCCGCAGGTTTGGCAGGGGGTCCTGGCTGCGGTGCCCAGGACCGGCCTCCTGGGCGCCCTCCCCCGCCCCCAGACCCCTGGCCTCACCCCCCGCCAGGCCTAGGCTCTCACCTGGACTGCAGAGGCTGCAGCCCAACAAAGGAGCCAAACCACTGAATGTGTGTCAAGGCTGCAGCTTGAAAGTGAACTCCTGCAAGACGCCGGACAGGGCATCTGAATTGCCGTTGGGCCTCTCCCCCCAAGAACTGGCTTTCCGCGGGACTGTCTTCTTTTAATTCTGTTTTTGAACATCACTTTCCACAATGCTTAAAATTCAGTAGGGGCGAAGGAGGAAGGAAGTCGCACTTAATAAGAAAGCTCTGAAAGGGGCTTAAGGAAAGCAGGAAGCAACTTAACTGAGGGGGGGGCCCTCCCCGGCGGGATGGTACGGGGATCTGTCTCGCACCCGAGGTCAAAGCAGGTCAGGCCCTAGCCCAGATCCCCCGGCATGTGCTGTGAACAGCAAGAACACAGCGAATCCTTGACAGCTTCCGCCGACATTTCAGATGGGAACCACAGCTTTAAAATAACCACAACAAACGTAAATCGTCATCAACACTCTAAGTATTAAGTCATGTATCTTTAGACACAATAACAGCCACGGGTTTCTTCATAATCAGTTTATTAATGGGAGATAGTCTCGCAAAAATCTTTCCAGAAATGATAAGGCAGAAAGTACATTTTCTTGGTTCTCTGGGAATTTCGTAATGTAAACACGAAACAGCTGATGAGTTGATAAAAAGTATAACTATTTTTTAAAAATCTAATTTCAAATAGGTGCATGAGGTTTAGAGATACAGAGGTGTCACCGGCACTTAAATACCTAAACAGAAGCCAAAAGAACATTTCCGTAACTTCAACTATAAAACGCAGGCCGGTGACCACTGCAACCCAGGGAGCGTGCCCTGGAAGGCGGCAGTAGCGTTCATCCTGAGAGGCGAGGGTGAGGACCGAGCTGGGGAGAGGAGGGCACAGCACTGGGCTCTCGGCACGTGTCGGGGGACGCGGGAGCTACTCTAGCACAAGCATGATCTCGGGGCGTCTGCACCTTCAACACTCGCCACTCAGCCTGGCGCGCATGAGCGGTGCGTGCGACCCAGCGGCCCCCTGGGAGCAAGCAGCCAGGGCCTGCGTGCTGGGCCCCTGGGAGACGTGGGCAGGCTCCAACTCGGCCAGGGGAGCTGTCCCGCGGGCGGGGTATCCGCAACCGCAGCAGGCGAGGCCGAGGACCCGGCTGTCCCCAGAGCAGGGTCCACGTACCCCTGCAAGCCCAGGACACACGGCACAGCTGTGGACATGGCTCAGTTCCGACTGGGTGCTGCCAGGACAGATGTCCGTCCACTGGTGAGACTCCACGCGCTCCGCGGAGCGAACGACAATCGCCCGCACCAACACCTAACAGGCTTCAATGCACGATGCAGGCGGTCGTCGCTGCTGCGGGGTTTAGGAGCTGACTTTGGGGTTCAGCAGAAAGCGGGCCCTCACAGTGTCTCTGCAGCAGCCTGTCAGATCTCGTCTGGGGACACAGCCCGAGGGTTTGGAAGGACTCCATCTGGGGTGCATCACCATCTTCATTCCATTCAGGCTTTATGGGCGCAGACAGCAGCACGGGCGCTCTCAAGGGGCGACGAGTTGTCTGTCGGGGCAGGCGCTCGCTTACCGTCCTGGGTGGCGGAACAGGCGGGGAGGGGGTGCAGCACAGGACTGGAGGCTGCTCGAGGGGTCGGGCGCCTGTAAACTTTGCGAGTCGACACTGACAGAAGGCACTAGAAGGCTTTCTGGGGCACCTGCCCGCATTTTCTCTGCCAAAGAACCGGCAGCCCCACCGGCGGCCGTTCAGCTGAAGCTCCCTGGCCCTTTAAAAGGCCGTGTTTAATGCACAAAGGCAGAGCCAACGAATGTGTTAATATATTAAACAATAAACAGTTAAAATTATAGATATATTACAAAACAGTTCTGTCATAAAAAATTATTTTGCAAATAATAAACAAACTGAACACAGCACGAAGCATCTCTCAGTGAGCAGGTCAGCCAGGAGGAAGGCAGGAAGACGTCTTCGGCCCGGAAGCGAACCACTTGGTAACATAAAATATTCCTAATTAAGCTTCACATATACCTTTAACACTGACATATAAAAAAATTGAAATTCTCAGTAATTCCTTATTTTCAGGCCATTGAAATAAGTTCCCTGCGGCATAATTTTCTGCTGCCAGAGTCCAGGCATCCCTGCGTGAACTCGCCACCGCCATTCTCCCGCTTCGCTCCCTGAACACCCGCGGGTTTCTCCTTCACTCCCAAGACCAGATCACAAAGCCAGTCACCAGCGGGGCCACGCGAGAGCCGGGACACGACTCTCCTGAGGTGTGACCCACCCCAGGGAGACTCCCAGCTACGACTGCTCTGACAGTGTCGCTGCTAGGGTCACGCCAAGGATCTCGAGCAAAATAATTACACAAAATATAGTGAACATCATTTTCTGCAAGATAAAGAAAAACATTAATTTGCAAGGTGTCAAAGGAAATACACCACTGACATCAGCTCCTGACAAAGTTCTCCCGGAATCTGAGAGCTTAGAGTACGAGTCCATCACCCAAAGGAACCCTCCGGGCCTCAGGAGGAGGGTGGGAGGGACGGTCCTGGAGGCAAAGTGTCGTGTGTCTTAAGTTAGGTGACTTCAGCGCGCAGGCCCAAGCACTCCCCGCTCCCTGAGGGGGACAACGTGGGGCGGGGGGGGGGGCCGGGGGCAGGTGCCTACACCCCTTGCCCGACTCCTCTCAGCTGCGCTCACAGCCTTTGAAGGCTTAACTGAATCTCTTTCTCATCTGCTGAAAACCGTATTTCCACTTCTCTGCGTGTGGTACGCGCCTTGGCGCCAGCGCCTTGGAAGCTCGGGAGCCCCGCGAACACCCATGGCCGCCCCCCTGGCCCCCTGCAATGGAAGCAGCTCCAGCCACAAGATGAGGCCCCTCCTCGGGGGGGCAGAGGTGCCCTCGGGAGCCGCCCACACCCGCAGGCCGGGCTGGGACACAACTCCTCCGGGGTCCCCAGGCAGCACTCGCAGCGCCCGGGCTCCGGGCTCTGGGCCGGGACCCCACACTCCATGCAGAGAAGCCTCCTGTCAACAGTGCCACCAAACAGCACCCAGGACAAGCACTCACTGCGCCGGGCCACGCTAACAACTGCAACTTTATCTGCAGCGTAACCACATGCGGCCATCTAATGCCACCAGGAAAAATCAGGAGAACACAGTTCAGAAAGAATCCTGCAAACACCGTACACGCCGCGTGCTGCGGAAAGGCCGCACACGCCCTCGTCTGGGCAGAGTCCCCAGAAGCCCCGGCAGACACAGACGCCCGCAGGCCCCAGGCTCGCTTCCCGGGACAGCAGAAGCCCACACCCAGCCTCGTGCCGAAGCAGGCTTGGTGGAACGCGCCCGGGAAGGCTGGGACCGGGGCGCAGGTGAATGGGATGCACGTGGCGACAGGGCCTGGCACAAGGCCTCGGGGACCGAGGGAGACCCCGCGGCTCCCCTGAGGGGTGGGCCCTGGCAGGGGCCTCCGGCAGGACCAGCCGGCGAGACCACCAAATGCAGTTTCCATTTTAACAAGGACACATTTTTAAGCCAAGCAGCTGCCACCAAGCGAGACGGGAGCGCTGCTTTCTCAGCCTGGTTTCAGGTTTGGTTCTGACCCCGCGGACTCCGCTGCGACAGGCGAGGAGACGACAGCGCCGCTGCCGCTGCCGCTGCCACCCCGCGGGCCGCCCAGACACAGCCACAGCTCTGTGTCCGCTTCTCCCTGAGAGCCGCGCCCCCTGGGCATGGCCACAGGCAGGGTGAGCTTGAGCATGAGCCGCCCTCCCCCAGGGCCCGAGCAGGCGGCCGTCAGGAGCAACTCAGCACAGGCGTGGGCAAGCGGGCAGGTGGGAGTTACTTACCCGCCACAGCTGGGCACGCCGTGCCCCCGCCTCACTTGCCAACCGACAGGCCGATGATCAGGGCCAGCACAGCCACCAGCACCACGGCCACTGCCACAATGATCCACTTTTTCTGTCAAGAAAAGTGAGCTGACTAGTAGTGCCGACTCCCTGTCCGTCATGGGTCAGCGGCGTGGGCGAGCTCGGGCTGCAGGAGAGGCTGGCATCCAGCACCCCTAGAACCGAGCGGACTGGGTTTCCCTAGGCCTCACAGGACTCCGCCCATGGCGGCCTCGGGGGGCAGGATGAGCGCCCCAGCCATCCTCGTCCCCCAGCCAGAGAGCTGGCCAAGAAGAGCGCGTCCCACATGCGGGATGGGCAAGCCCGTCAGCTCTGTAGCCCCCGCCACGTAACAAGAGACGGTTCTGGAGCTGACGCCGTCCAACCCGGGGAGGGAAACGCCCTGGCACAAGGCTGTGGAGGGTTTTAAATATCTGGGACACAAAAGGGATCACAGTCCCACAATGTAGCTCATAAACCCCCAAAGAAATTAGCAGGAAGAGTTACTCAGTTTGACAACGAAGCACGCCTGAAGGACACCTCGGGGCCGGCTTGGATCCACGCATTCCGCAGTGACACCAAATGAAGAGAAAACGTCACTTTCACTCGTAAAAACCCAACTCACCCTTCTCGCTTTGCTGTGATACTTTATAGCTTTCTTAGTTTCCTCTTTAGCGTGTTCCACATACTCCGCAGCGTTCAGGACGTTCTTTTCTATGTTGTTGATCATTTCACCCTTAAAGCAAAAAGTTTCTAAATTAGGTGACGCTGTCAAATGCCGTCCTGGCGGGGAAGACAGGAGCACCAGCGAGGCCCCACATGCACGGCGGCGCAGGCGTGCAGCGGGCAGGGGCTGGCAGCCACATTCACAGAAGACGGACGTCACTGATGTCACAACACAAAGCGATCGGGATTCGCTGTCTGCTGTAAAAAGCACTGACAGGATGGGCGGGAGGCCCCGAGACAGGCGGGGCGAGGGCGGCCGTCACACAGGACACGCGGCGCCAGGGGCCTCCTCTGGTGGGCAGAAGACTGGCGCGGACTTCTTAAAATAGCAGTGAACTGCGACTAGCTCACGTCTGACACAAAGTTGACTGAACGAATGAGCAAAGATATGGAACGAGGAGAATCAGGTGGAAGGCAGGGCAGACGCGTTACCTGGCTCCTCGTCCACAGCAGCCACGCTCCGCAGCAGTGAGGGGCAGAGCGGCGAAGGGTGACACATGCTCCTTGCCAGTGCCGACCACACACTGATCAGAGGGGCATCGTCAGGGCCCCGACTGGGAGGGGGCAGGCGGCTGCCCTAGTGCCCAGCAGAGCCATCGCTGGATGGCCACGGCGTGCTAACTGGCCTCCTTAGACCGGAAGAGAACCACAGCTTCATGGTCCGGCCAGTCCTTCTGGACCAGTCCTGGGCAGTCCCCACACTCCCAGCCCTGAGCCCAAGTCACGAGTGGCCACAGGGTCGCCCACATCCAAAGCCCCCGGCAGCTGCCCCACCCACCCACGCCCCCTGCTGGCTTCTCCTGCAGAGCACAGCACCTCAGTTTTTCCCACACATTTTTATGTAAAATTCCTCACAACGGGCAGCTCCTCCACAGGTGAGCGGGGCAGGTGGGGAACGGCCCAGAACAACCTGGAGCAGGCGCCGGGGCACGCCTCCGGGGCTGCAGCTCACAGGCCAGGCCTCAGCCCTCCACAGGCAGTGTTGAGGGCAGACACCCCACAGGGAGCAGGCTCCTGACACGCCTCAGCTCCTCGAGAGGGCCTCCTCACACCCCCGGCACCACCGCGTTCTGCACGAAGGCCCCGCGTCACGCCTATGGGCTCTACCTGTGCTGTGGACAGCGTCTGGGCCTTAGACATTTCTCCTGATTGTTATCCTAATGTGCTCCTTGAAAAAAGCTTATAGGGCCTCCCCGGTGGCGCAGCGGTTGAGCGCTGGGTTGCGAAGCTGCCCGCGGCCTCTGCCGCGCCGGTTCGATCCCCGGCTGCTCCCCGGCCACCGGAGGAGGGTCCCGCATGGCGCGTAGACCTCTCCTGCCGCCCGCTGCTCCCCTCAGCAGTGTACTTCGGTCCTTCTGCCTGCTCTGCTCCCCGCTCTGGCTCTGGTGAGTCCTCTCACCCTCCCACGCTTCTGACTGTACCCAGTGCTTGTATAAACAAACAAACAAACAAACAAATAAATAAATAAAACATGCCTCTATTTAAGAAAGAAAGAAAGAAAGAAAGAAAGAAAGAAAGAAAGAAAGAAAGAAAGAAAGAAAGAAAGAAAGAAAGAAAGAAAGAAAGAAAGAAAGAAAGAAAGAAAGAAAGAAAGAAAGAAAAGAAAAAGAAAAAAGCTTATAAACATACCCATTTTAGAGAAAATTAAAATCCCCACAGACCCAGTGCTACACTGTCTGCCACGTTTCTCTCCTCCGGTGACAGCTCACGCCGCACCCATCCAGATGCCCGTCCAGGCACACACGTGTCCCCCGCGTGAGGCCCGGTGCACGCACCTCCGCACCCTGTCAGAGCCGCTCCCCATGAAGCCCACGGCGCGCGGCTGCGTGCTTGGCTGCACTAGGGCCCCGCCCGCCGACCCACAATGCAGCCCCGACCATGCAGGCGACGCCAGTGTCTGAGTCTCACAGCGTGAACTGTGATCAGCTTCAGAACTTTGAGACTGGATCCAAAAGTTCTTTCCCAGGTGAACTGGACCCAAACGCGGATTTGACACAGGAAGGAGGCTCGGGTGGCAGACGTGGTTACCTGGGTCTCCACAAACACGGCCAAGTCCATGAACATCTCGTGCAGCTCCCGGATGCTGGTCTCCAGCCGCATGATGTCCTTGTGCCGGGACTCGATCTCGTTGAGGGCTTGTCTGGTGATCTGGGAATCTGATATGATCTTTGAAAAACAAGAGAAACGCTCGTGAACGTCCGTGGTTGGAGGGGGATGGAGAAGCGGGCAGACGCCCGGGCACGAGGCGGCACTCACGTCAGAGATGAAGATGGACGGGCTCCCACTCTCCAGCATCTGCTCCAGCTCATCGTCTGTGGTCGTCTTCCCAGCTGAAAGAGCAGCGAGCAAGAAGACTCCGCTCAGCGCACAGGCTGCGCATACCCTAAGTCAGCAGCCTACCGGGGTTATCGACATTTTTAGACAACGTTTCCCTGGCCTTCCAGGGGTAGCTCCTGCATGCTGGCAGAAATTAAGGTCAACAGGAAGAACTGGAAATGGGGAACTCCTTAGCGGATGGGGATTGGTGACGAGCCCTTCTTCGGCGGGGACAGAACAGCTATGAAGGGGAAACCAACATGGGACTTTCTGGCACCTCCACTTTCCTAAGGCCACAACTCTGGCTATGGAGAAGGAGTGAGCTGCATTCAGCGCACGTTAAATGGACGTGAACCACAGTCAGGTGGTAACACTTTCTCTGGCTGACTCAGAGAAATTGCGGTGCATGTGATAAATGCACGAGCGTGCTCTAGAACACCCACCAAAGGTTTTTGGAAAAACCTAATCAATAACGATCACTTTTCACAATTTGTGTCACAGAAAACAAAGTTAGGTGGGTAACATTAAAATGACTTCAATGTCATCTGATGTGAATGTTCAGTGTTCACAGCCACCAAGAGCGGGAACCCGACCGTCAAGGGCCCGAAGGAAGGAGGGAGGGAAGCAGGTGCAGCCCGGCAGGACCACAAGGCGGGAGTGGCCATGGGAGGGCCAGTGGGACAGGCGCAGCCCAGGGCCCAAGTCCTATCGGGGGAGAGGCCGTCCCAGACCACAGTCTGCACGAAACGTCCAGGAGGGCAGCTCTGAGAAACAGAGGGTCACGTGGGGGCTCCTCCGGGCACTGAGGGTGGTGGCGCAGCGGCCTGCCCCCACCCCCGTGCTGTGTCAACTCTCCTGGTCAAGCTGTCATTCAGTGAGGTCCAGGGCGCAGCTGTCCCTGGCTCCCCATGTCCATGTGGTCACGGAGCAGCTGGGGAGCTGTGGGCTGGCGTCACAGCGAGGAAGCCCCGACCTGGCACAGCACAGGCAGCCAACCCTGCCTGACCTCTCCCCATCAGCAGACGCCCCTAGCCACGAGGGACACAACCCACGGCTGACGGCCACAACATCCTGACAGGGGCAGACAGGCTGCCCCAGAGAATGGAGCCACGAGACCCATGTAAAATCGCCTCCCAAGGGTTGGGGACACAGCAGACAAGGTGAAGAAATAATTGCTGGACGTTTCCAAATCTGAATCATACCCCAAAGTTACGGTACTCAGCAGGTAATTTAGGGTCCACTCACCTAGAATTTTCTGAAATATGTACATAAAAAATAGGTTTGGCCAAGTCAATGAACAGGCAGTCGTGAAGGGGCTTTAGGCCTTACAACACTGGCAACTACAGAGACAAAACCGCTCTTGGCGCTGCGGCACTTTGACACACAACCCTAAGGAAGACACACCTTCCCGGCACAGCCCCGCCTACTCACTGATCTCCAGCTGGCGCTGGATGCGGCCTTTGCTCCGCTCCCGAAACAGAGTCTGTGCTTCGTTGTACGCGATCATGGCTTCCACGAACTTCCGCGACAGGACGGAATGCTGCCGACAGAAACGGGGCCAGGTGGTGATGGTTGTTTCTGCAGCTGGCCTGGGCAGACGTAATGCGCCGGAACTCCACTCCTCTCAGGCAGAGAGTAGGCCTGGGGGCGCCCGCTGCTCAGGACCAACTGACCAGCCTCATCCTAGCAGGCCTCTCAGTGGCTACTGAGCTGTCCGCTCCCCCACTGAGCCGTAGGCACAGGGTGAGCCAGTTACCGGGCTGTGGGGCCAAGTGGGAGCCCAAAACCTGCCCCAGTGGGGCGCAGAGCCAAGAACCCCAGCCTGCTGTGTGGCCTCACCCCCTGGAGGCCAGGCCTCCCTTGCACACTCAGTGATCTGGGTAACCCCTGCGCTTCAGAAGAGAATTCTGCCGAAGGGCTAGAGAGACCTTCCCCACGTTACACAGAGGCGTCCACCCACCCCCCTCGTGAGGACAGAGGCTGGAAGACACGCCACAGGCCCCACCTGGGTCGTCCGTATTCGCAGATCCACGGAGGTTCGGCCGCCAGCCTCCTCCTGAGCAATGCTCTGCTCGATAGCTGGGAACAAACAGGAAAAAGCTACTTTTTAGACCACAATATGAAAGTCCTTCAAATCAAACCTCAAATTGCTTTTCTTTATCTCTGAAGAGTCTCTCTCTATAAAGCCAAAGTTAATGAATAGCGAATGACCCTTTAAAATAAGATTATCCATCCAGAAGAAACGTTCTGCCAGTTTTGATTAACATCTTTTTTTTTTCAAATCTGTTTTGTTTTTTGTTTTCTTTTTTTAAAGAGGCATGCATTTTCATTTATTTATTTGTTTGTTTGTTTGTTTATCCAAGCACTGGGTACAGTCAGAAGCGCGGGAGGGTGAGAGGATTCACCAGAGACAGAGCAGGGAGCAGAACAGGCAGACTGACGAAATACACTGCTGAGGGGAGCAGCGGGCGGCAGGAGAGGTCTGCGCGCCATGCGGGACCCTCCTCCAGTGGCCGGGGAGCAGCCCGGGATCGAACCGGCGCCGCAGAGGCTGCGGGCAGCTTCGCAACCCAGCGCTCAACCGCTGTGCCACCGGGGAGGCCCTTGATTAACATCTTAACATGCTTAAAGAAAAAAGGGAAAAACAACCTCTCATCTTTGGAAATGGCTACCACCTATGCAAAAAGAAAAAGGCGGCGGAGACAGGCACAGAAACTAGACTTCTGTGTATCTGCGAGTTGCAGACTTGACTCTGACCAATGCAGATACTGCACATAACTCCTGAACATTTTAAAAACAAAAATCAAAAGAAAATGGAACTTATAAACCTGACCGAGGATCAAGCTGGAGACATTCACACAAAGAACTATTCAAAGTGACCTTAAAGTAGGGCTGAATCCCTAGCAGGGTTCACCTGCAGACGGAAGAATGACAGAACAGAGACCCCACGGCCGGCAGTCCCGTGCTCTGACGCGCAGAGGCTGTGCGCGGCCAATACTGGGGTCTGTCGGGAGGAAAGTGCAGGTGCCGGTAAGAGCCCAGATCCGTCCTCGTCCTCCACTGGATCTGGACCTATCGGAGGGGACTCGTGATCCAGTGTCATTAAGCAGTCCCTGTTCTATTCCCAGGTCTTCTCCAGCGAAACGCCTGGGACATGACACAGCAGCGCCGGGTCCAGGCCTGACTCCTGGAGAGCGTGAAGCCGGGGCACACCTCAGAGAGCGGGCGGGGCAGAGGTACGGCCACGGCAGGATCCCCGGCTCCTGGGAAGCGGGGAGGCCATCAGAGCGCGTGTGGGTGACTCGGGTTAGGACCCCCCCCGGCCAGAGGTGACCACGGGCTGAATCGCAGCACACGTTCCCAAGAACCTGCCAAGCGCAAGCACCACTCAAGAAGAAGTGGAAACTCACTTTCACGTCCGCGATTTAGCCACTCTGAGGGCACGACGGCGTGAGATTAACAAGCCAACGGCAGGAGCTCAACCTGCTGAACGTGCGCCGGTGCTTCTCCAGGAGACGCAGGAGCCACCGCACAAGGGCCAGGCCCCCAGGGCAGCCTGCGCAGCCGCAGACGAGGCAACAGGCCAGCACGCCCAGGGCCCCGGTTTCAGATGCTCACAACTTTGACTTCAAAAAATGTGAAAGAATAAAAAGCGACAAAGAAACGACAACTACACCCATCGCAGCATCAACAACAAGACACGGTCACACTCACTCACACTTCAGCTTGGCTCGAATCTTATTCGCGGTTTTCTTGATTTCTTTGTTGAGATCTTCAAGTTCTTCTTTTATTTCTTTAAAATTAAAAAAAGGCGGCTGTGACATCCAATATCACTAACGCCCCAAAGACCCAACGGGCACAAGAGTCCTGGCAGAGGCCCAAGCTGTGCGCTGTCCTTAGGAGAGCCCCGTCACCCAGGGCGCCCCAGAGGGCCCGCGCTCCAGCCTCGGTGTGGAATGCAAGCCCAGCCCCGCCCGGGCCTGCCTGCGCCCCCTCCCCCACGCACACGGTGGCCGGGACCCAGGGGTGCCGACTACAGCCACCGCGTGGGGGAGGGGGATGCGCAGAGCCCGAGTGAACCAGCGGGGGACCCGCGCTCACCATGCACGGCCCCAGCCTGGGTGACAGCGAGCAAGAGAGGGGACGAGCAGCTTCTAGCGGAGCCGATAACTTACTTTCTTCTGGGTTTGGCGCAGAAAGAATGATGCTCTGGTTTTTCTTTACTTCTTCAACATACTGGCCTATTTTAGCTATGCTGGTTCTGATCTCTTCGACCTAGAAGCAAGATGAGATAAAGAATCACGGCCAAGCGGCCGATTCAAGCTTGCAGCGCCTCCCATTACCCAAAAAGAGGGAATGCGGGAGGGAAACATGAGCATCATCTGCACCGAGACGTGAAAGCCTCTCCTGCCCTCAGGCTGCCCGGCAGGGTCCGTGCACCCCTCCTGCCCTCCCCAGGGCACCGTCCAGGCCTCTTCCCGGGAGAAGGGGCGCCGTGACGCCATCCCGCGAGCACTGGGAGTGTAGAGACTGCACAGACTCACGCAGCCCCTGCCAAAGGCCGGTTTTGTCTTCACTTCACACATGGTCGCGCACAGGCACGCGCGCGGGGGCTCCAGCCCCGGGCACCCACCTGGTGGAAGAACTCGTCCATGAAGTGGTCCTTCTCAGCAACGGCGGTCGCGTCTCCATCGTCATCTTTCCTACACTGGAATGAAAAAATCGAAACAAATGTCAAGCTCGATTTGTAAATGTTGGCGGAGGCACCATCCCAAGGGAGCGGCAGACCCGGGAGGCGGAGGCGGGAGGGGCCGCGGGATGCTCCTGGGCCCAGCGACCTGGGGTCCGGCACAAGCAGTCACAGCCCAGGTGAGTTCCACCCCCCGGGAGCGAGAGTGCTTTGGCCACACATTTTCCCTAAAGATCAAAACTCGGGCTTGGCAAAGCACCCGGGTGAGGAGATAGCGACCGGGAGGGCAGGGACAGGCACGCGGTAGCCCCCAGGGAGTCAGGCCACAGGGCCACGCCAGCCGCAAGGAGCCCCCCAGAGCCGGCCCCCAGCGCCAGGGGTTGGCGAGGTAAGCGCCGTACCCTGGGGGAGCCCCCAGGAGGGAAGGGCTCTGGACGTCTCCCCCGCACACCAGGCCCGCCCCCTCCACCCTCAGCTGGGCTGAGACGGATCAGAGACTCTCGACAGCCTCGTGGAAACCCACCCCCACCACCCAAGCGTAGCTCTCTTGATCTACAACCAGGGGTACTTGGAAACAAAATTCTACTGAAATAGCTCAGAAAAACCTGCACAATTCAAGCAATGTGTTTAGAAAGCCACTTGGTCCTTCCCTGAAATCAACCTGCGCCCCAACCACCCAGGGACGCCCGGGCCGCCACCCTCCGGGCAGGCCCGCAGATAAGACAGTCAGTTAGCTGGGCCCCGGGGCCAGCAGCTGCCGCCCGGAGATAGGGGTGAGCGTGCATCCACGGAGACCGGGTGACCCGGCTGGGGCTGGAAGACCAGGCCTCTCAGAGCCAAGAGCGGGCCCCACCCGCCTGGCCCGCGGCCTCCCCAACGCGGCTGTCCCGGCTCTGGGCGGCGCTGAGGGCGACCAGCCCGCTCTCCCGGGACCCCGGGGTGAGACACAGGAAGACTGCTTCACACGGGCTCCGTTCACAGGGCAAGTTTCACGGGGGATTTCTGTCCCCCAAAACAGACACTGAAGTCCTGCCCCAGGGCCCCGGGCCATGAACCACGCTGGGACGGAGGGTCTCTGCTGGGGCAGTCGGCGGGTCCCGCCCTACACGCCCGGGGCCGTGTCCTGCACTCCAGGGCGGCGCAGCTGACCAGGCAGATGTGCCCGCATGAGGCTCAGGCCCGAGCGCCCAGGGCCTCTGCACGTGGTCTGGCTGCTCTCCAGCGAAAGCTGCGCCTGGACCTGGCGGCCGCCCCAGGGAGCTGGAGGCCCCCACAGCCCCTGCCGCGGGCTGCAGAAAGGAGGACTCGGGACGCAGGTCCCTGTTTATTATTGTTTTTCAAAATGGTATTTCTCATGGCTAGAGTTCCGGAAGCAGCCCCCGGGGCAGGCTGGCCCACCGACACTATCTTTGCTCTCCCGTCATTACCAAGAGAAGCAAGCCAAGCCCACCACACCTGGCTGTGGGCCAGCCCCGGCACCCCTGCAGCGGGGCCAGCTCTCCCGGCCCAGGCCGGCCACTCGGGGCTGCTCCTGAGGCGCATCTGGCGAGCCCCCAAACCGTGTGGCCAGCCTGACTGCCAGCAGGACGCTCCCGCAGGCCGGCCTTGGCCTCCCGCATGTCAAAGGGCGAGACAACACTCAAACATCAACATCTACTTCTGTTAAATTTTAAACGAAACTTCCTTCAAAGTGGCCCTACAGGCCTCCCCGGTGGCGCAGCGGGTAAAGCGCAGCGCTGTGGAGCTGTCCGCAGCCTCTGCAGCCAGGTTTGATTCCCGGCCAGCAGGCCGGCGAGGGTCCCACATGGCGCACAGACCTCTCCTGTCTCCCCGCTGCTCCCCTCAGCAGTGCTTTCAGTCCGTCTGCCTGCTCCGCTCCCCGCTCTGTCTCTGGGGAATCCTCTCACCCTCCTGCGCTTCTGGCCTGTACCCCGGCTCTTGTATAAATAAATACATCTTTAAAAAAAAAAAGTGGCCCTACATGAGAACTCCCCTCTCCAGGGACAGCCAGCGGCCTCCGGGCTCGGACACACGGGACAGACAGCCTCGCAGAGGCCGCCGGAGGGGTCCACGTGTCCTCCCCATGTGCAGGGCCTCCGGGAGCGTGGACTCGAAATAAGCGCCCGGTGGCGGCACCACTGCTGCTCAGATGCGCTCCCGGCTCAAGGCTGAACCACGTGGGCAGGAGAGAAAGGGCCCTCGCGGTGACAGGCAGGGAGCGGGGTGCGACCAGGGCGCCAGTGGCCCTCGGGTTCTCCCTCCCGGGACGGCACGGGCTGGCCAGTCCCTCGGCCTTCCGGTGTCTCCGCCACGCCTGCCTCCTCAGGGTCAGCAGCAACTGCGCGCGCCACAGGCCCTCAGACGTCGTCCACGCGGAAGCGCCGCACAGACGCCTCAGCCAGGCTCCACTTCTCTGCACCACGGGCGCCCCCCTGCGGGCCTGGGTGGCTCCCCGCCGACCCCCTGCATCCGGGACCGGCGGCCCCGGGCCGTGCCCTCCAGAACGGCTGCTGGAGAAGGCCGTGCTGCCCCCAGGGCCGCGCCCAGAAACCAGGGCCGGCTGCGCCCTCCCAGGATGGGGACGGAGACAGTGGCTCCGGCTCCATCTGGACTTGCCCGCCTGGTGGACACTGAGACGGGGGCACCTCCCACCAGCGGAGAGGAGGGAGCAGCCGGGGGAGCAGAGGCCTGAGCCTGCGAGGAGGGAGGGGCCCGGGGAAGGCACATGGAAAAACAGGTGCAGCGGAAGAAAAACAAAGGCCCCCTGGGAGTCCCGCTGGCTCCTCCCTGGCCACCCAGGCTGCCCCCCCAGGTCCCAGCGGGGACCGCCTCCCCAGCCTACCTAAGCACCAGCACTGTCGGGCCTGGCCTCCAGGCCTCTCCTCCTTCCCTGCTCCCCAGGGCGGGGTTCCTGCCTCCTCCCCAACCTGCTGCTTCTCTCAAGGGGGCTGCTGCTGACAACCCCCGAGCTACCAGAGGCCTTCACCCCAGTGGGGCCCTCTGGGCCTCAGCAGCTGCCTAGAGTACCCCCACCTGGGCCCTTACCCTCAGTCAGACAAGGCCCAAGCACGTCCCTGACCCTTCGTCCCCCACACCCGCACCCCAACACATGCCCTTCCCTCAGTCAGTGATTAGGCTGCTGCCTGCGACCCCCCAACACGCTCCCCACTGCTCTCCCGTGCTCCTGCACTGTCCCAAGCTCCTGGCAGGCCCGGCCACACAGGAAGA
Source organism: Talpa europaea (assembly GCF_964194135.1). Classification (NCBI taxonomy): domain Eukaryota; kingdom Metazoa; phylum Chordata; class Mammalia; order Eulipotyphla; family Talpidae; genus Talpa; species Talpa europaea. Next base: position 654,684 of record NC_140082.1, on the reverse strand, counting down.
GGTGGGTGAGCAGCAGAACAGGAGAGGCCGGGCAGCGGAGCAAGACCAGGAGCGGAGACCAGCGTGGCTGAGGCAGAGCAGGCGGTGGGACGCGGAGGGCAGGAGACTCTCGGGGGACACGGGACCGAGAGAGGACGTGCTGGCGGGCGGCCGCAGGGAAGCGGGGAGAGAAAGGCGGTGTGCCCCGCAGCAGCAGGCACAAGCAGGCAGGAGGCAGCGTGACCCCGGCGGGCCAAGGGGGAAGTGGGCTCGAGCAAGGGGAAGCCCGTCTTAGGAGCTGGCGTCTCTGCGGTTTTCTATCCTTGAATTCAGAGTAGATGTGGGCTTAGAACAAAAGCAGCTCACCCGTGGGAACGCAGGGGCTCGGTATCTTTAAAAAAGGAAGTATTCTCAGCGCAGCAGGATCACGAGCAGCGAGGAGCAGGCTAGCCCAACCGTGGAAACCGTGTGACGACAGACAAGATAGAAAAAGCTGGAGGACTTGGTGCGTGAGGACACGCTAAGCGGAGCACGCGGGAAACGCAGGCGCACCTCGGTGAGGAGGGAGTGACCAGAGGCGCCCCGCCGCAGTCTCCGGGACCCACACTTCCCGCGCCTGAGCCCGCAGGGGCGCGCCGTCCGGGGTGCCCGAGAGCGACCGGGCAGGCAGCCGCGTAGCTTCTCCTGCCATTAAGAAACTGTGTTTGCGATTCACCTCCTAGGCCCTGCGTACGGAAAGTGCCCGTTTTCTCCGCGGGCCACACGAAGTGCACAGCCCGGTGCAGTCACACTGTGCGCCCGCAGCCCGCAGGTGGCATCTGCAGTTTCTCTGCCGGAGGCTACGCGGGCTACAGCGCCGCCGTCACCGACGCCGTGTAAAGGGCAACGAGAACGCACGTGTGCCGTCACCTGGCAGAGCAGCGGTGCCTCCTGGCCGCTGCACCCACAGCTTGCTCTCTCCCCCTCACACGCGCCCAGCGCCCGCGGCTCCCTGGTGCCAGACGCGTCTCCCACGGGCCGGCGCCTCCTCTCCTGGCCTCAGAACAGCCTCTCCCGGGCGCAGGGGTGAAGCCTCACAGCACGGAGCCAGGGGCAGCCTCTGCAGCTCGAGGGCCTTCCCCGGCCAGGGAGCTACCCCCACGGCGCGGCAGCCCCGCCTGCGACCCGCGGCTCCCCTCAGCCGTGTGTTTCAGCCAGTCCGCCTGCTCTGCTCCCCGCTCTGCCTCTGGGGAGTCCGGTCACCCCGGCTCTGGCAGCATAAACAAACAACATCCCGCCACACTGAGAGTTCGGCGCTCGGGCGCGTCCCCTCACCATGCTGGGCCCCGAAGGCGGGCCCGGAGCCGCAGACCCGAGCCGGGCCAGGGCCGGGTGCGCCTGCCGGGCCGGGGGCTGTCGAGGGCCGGGACCCCGCCGCGGGACGGGGCGGACGGGGCGGACGGGGCGTCCAGCCGCTCCCGGGGCCGCGCCCGGCGCCTCGGCCCCGCGCCCGCGCCGCCCGGGACGGACGGTCCGCCCGGGGCCTCCGCGACCCCGCGCCCCGCCCGCCGCCCGCCCGGGGCGTCCTGCGGGGCCGGGCCGGGCCGGGCCGGGCCGGGTCGGGCCGGGCGGCTCCCCGCGGGCGGCCGTCGGGCGGCGGGAGCGAGCCGGGGCCGGAGGTTCGGGCTCGGGCGCGGCCCGGGGCGAGGCCGGTTCCGAGGGCGCGGCCCCGACCCTGCCGGACCCGGCCCGGCCCGGCCCGGCCCCGCCCACCCGCCGCCCCGCCGCCAGCGCCCCGGCGAGCCGCCCCCGCCGCCCCGACGCTCACCGCCGCCAGGTCCGGCAGCCGGTCCCGCATCCCCGCGGCCGGGCCGCGCCCGCCGCTCCGGCCTGCGGCGCCTCGCGCGGGCCGCGGGCTCCGGGGCCGCCTCTCCCGCCGCGCCGCCCGCCGCCTCGGCCAGCGCTGCCCGGCAACCGCGGCCCGCGCGCGCGCATGCGCGGCGCCGCGGGGGGCCGCGGGCGGGGGCGGGGCGGGGCCTGGCGGGGGCGGGGCGGGGGCGGGGGGCGGTCAGGCCTGGCCGGGGGGCGGGGGCCGGGGGGCGGGCAGGCCTGGCCGCGGGGCGGGGGCCGGGGGGCGGGCAGGCCGGGCCGGGCCGGGCCGGGGGGCGGGCAGGCCGGGCCGGGGCGGGCCGGGGCGGGGCCGGCGGGACTGCTACCCTCTTGGCTGCCTCTGCTGGGTCCGCTGGACGTGCCGCTTGACCCCGCTCCATTTCTTTCTGGGTTTGTGCTTTCACACTCATTACTTTAAAAAATCAACCATTCAAAAAAGTCAGATTCAGGCCTCCCCGGTGGCGCAGGCGGTTGAGCGCCGCGCCGTGGAGCTGTCCGCAGCCTCTGCAGCACGAGTTCGATCCCTGGCCGGCCAGGGAGCTACCCACGTGGCCCGGCAGACCCCTCCTGTCTCCCCGCTGCTCCCCTCAGCAGTGGATTTCAGTGGATCCACCTGTTCTGCTCCCCGCTCTGTCTCTGCTGAGTCCTCTCACCCCCACACCTCTGGCCTGTACCCCAGCTCTTGCATAAAATAAATAAATAGGAAAAAACAAGTCAGATGAAAAGCCCACCATTCAGTACGGGGGGAAACACTTAGCGAGGCTGTGGAAAGGAACTGAGTGCAGCGGCTCTGGACAGCACAAAGGCAGGATGAAGGAGCCACCCGCCTGGCCGCGAGAAAGCGGAGCAGGGGCCCAGCCAAGCTGAAGGGGTGCACCCGGCAGGGCCAGCCCGCAGTGCCAGTGGGCGAGCACAACCCAGAGGCCCACAGGAACACCGGAGCCGGCGGGCGCGGAGCGGGGAGAGGGCCACAGAGCTGGTCCTAGATGCGCAGCCACAAAATTAGAGGGGCCCTCACCATTAGTTGGGTCCCCAAAACTACCCTCAACTTCAATCATTCGCTAGAAGGACTCACAGAATTCACCGAAAACCAGTATTGCCGATGATTGCAGGGAGCGTGCGGAGTGACACCAGAAGGGAAAGGGGCGGCAGCAAGTGCCAAGGGTGAGGCTGGCCCAGCCGCATGCCCCCCTCGCGGCACTGCCAGGTCCCACACTCCAGGCACTGCCCAGCTGGAAGCTGGCCTGCAGCACCGCAGCGGGCGCCACCTCAGGGCCGGCTGGGGGATGGGAAGCCTTCACGGCCCGTCCACGTCTCCAGGTGACTGGACCCACATGGGTCAGACGCCCATCTGATCTCACTGTCGCTACCGGCTAGCCCAGGACCCCAGACAGGCAGAGAGGAGCCCTGTGCGGAGAGAGCAGGGGGCAGGCTTATTGTGACCCAGAATGAATCCTCTCCTAACTCCTTAGGGAGGTGGCTTTTAACCCACGATCCCACACAAAGAAAGCAGCAGCTGGGACCTATTTGAGAACAGTCTGGACAGAAGAATGGGGGGATTGGATTTGGTTAGGATGGGATTCTTGGTCTTAGTGGCCAGACAGGGGAAGCACAGAGACCAGGAGGAGGGTGACAGGACAGGGCTGGGGGGGCGACACTTGTCTCTTCTTTATGTACCGTGTTGACATAGCTGACATACATTAAAATGAATAATGTGTTAGGTGCGAATTGAACTAAAATTCTCTATTTTGACTAAACTATAAGAATGCGGGGTGTGTGTAGGGGACCAATTGTACAGAGCTTGTCTGAGAAGGGAGTTTGTTTTGTTTTTTAAGATTTATTTATTTGGGGTCTCCCTAGTAGGACAAGGAGTTAAGACACAACACTATGAAGCAATCTGTAGCCACTGCAGTACGAGTTCGATCCCTGGGCAGCCAGGGAGCTGCCCACTCGGCACAGCAGACCTCTCCTGTCTCCCCGCTGCTCCCCTCAGCAGTGTGTTTCATTGGATCCTCCTGTTTTGCTCCCCACTCTGTCTCTGGTAACTCCTCTCACCCCCTGCATCTCTGCCCTGCACTCCAGCTCTGGTATGCATAAATAAATCTTTTTTTTTTTTTCAAAGGAAATAGGGTTTTCAGTAGCTGAGCCAAGGTCACTAGGACAGTCCCCCCCTCCCCGAGGGGTGGTGTTCTTAGAGGAAGAGCAGATGGGGACACACACAGGCACGATGAGGCGTGAGCTGTACAGTGATGGGGAGATGCTGGAGGATGCCCCGGAAACCGCTGGCAACTGTGGAGCGCCCAGAGGGCCTGGCAGCAGCTTCCCGGGGTTCCTGCGAGCCTCAGCCTGCACACACCTGCACGTCAGACTCCGCACACCTGTGTTGAGGCACCCTGCTTGTGGGGCTCTGCCGCAGGAGCCCAAGGGCCCAGCATAGCCTATGACTAACTTAGAAGGAGCAGTCAGGCTGCACGGCTGTGGAAGGGTCCAAGTGGACCTATGAATGTGCCACGATTGTTGAAACCCTGGAAAAAAACAACTGAAAATTTAAATATGTGTGCACTTAGATACATACTAAACTTTTTCATATATATTTAAGTTACACGTCTATATATGTTGATATGCCCTTATATAAAAATACCCCTCTACTGAACGCTAAATGCCTGTAGCTACGTATACTCCAGAGACTCGCGCTCTAGGCCTCTCCTCTGTCCACGCCCATACCCACCTATCTACAGCCAGCTCTCCCGCTCTATCTGGAGGGAGCCATTGATGTCTGCACAGATAGGCACAGAGCTCTATGGACCCAGTCCCCAGGCCTGCCTTGGCCTCTGAGAAGCCCTGCCGGGTCTATTACAACCTGTGTTCTCTCATAGCATTTTCTCTGTGCGCTTTTTAGTCTCCCCTCAGGTGACACGGGACACAGAATGGAAGCTTCCTTCACAGAGAGTCTTCTGTCCTGCTGTGGATGCCAACAATCTCCAGTCTAGCATCTTCTTGCTACAGAGGCCCCTGCTCTCACCCTCTAGTCCCGCCTGTGCCTGGAAATGCAGTGGGAAGGTGGTGCCTCCCACCTGCCTCAGCCCCCAGCACCTGCTGCTCACCCCACACACCAGAGGAACTCCCGCCCCAGAGCGTTTGCATGGACCTTTCCTGGAAGTCCCTCCTCCAAACGCCTGTGTGGCTTCTCGCTCACTGTCTGCAGGGACACCCTCGATGCTGCCTTCTGAGGAGGCCGCTTGCCCCCCACCTCACTCTGACATGGCACATCCGCCGTAACTGCGTCACTGCTCGCCACCACCGTCACTACACGTGCTTCTCACTCACCTCATCTGTCTCCTGCCTCTTCCTTCCAGATCCAGGGCTCCAGGAGTCCAGGCTTCTGGGTCTGTTTGTTCATCTTGCTTGTCCCAAGGAAGTGCCTGGACAAGGGGTGCTCCATGCTCAGTCAGCAAGGAAGGAATGGAAAGGTCTGTGTCCTTTCCATCCCTGTGCCTTGGACTTGCTGAACTCCAGGCACAGGCGGTGAACTCAAACGTTTCTGGCTCAGGCAGGGAGGTTAGTGGAGCCGAGTCACAGGCCCACTGCCTCTCAGTCTTTTTTTTTTTTTTTTTTTTAGATTTACTTATGGGCCTCCCTTGGTGGTGCAGACAGTTGAGCGCAGTGCTGTGAAGCTGTCCGCAGCCTCTGCAGCGCGGGTTCAATCCCAGCAGGCTGGGGAGAATCCCACATGGTGCGCAGACCTCTCCTGCCTCCCCGCTGCTCCCCTCAGCAGTGTGTTTTGTCAGTCTGCCTGTTCTGCTCCCCACTCTGGCTCTGGTGAATTCTCTCACCCTCCTGCACATCTGGCCTGTACCCTGGTTCTTGTATAAATAAATAAATCTTAAAAAAAAAAACAACCCAAAAAAATAGTTTTATGTCAGGTGACTTATTTTTTTAAGATTTATTTATTTATGCATACAAGAGCTGGGGTACAGGCCAGAGATGCAGGAGATGAGAGGATCCACTAGAGACAGAGTGGGGAGCAGAACAGGTGGATCCAGTGAGATCCACTGCTGAGGGGAGCAGCGGGGAGACAGGAGAGGTCTGCTGCGCCATATGGGTAGCTCCCTGGATCAAACTCATGCTGCAGAGGATTCATATTGCTTCACAATGCAGTGCTCAATTCCTTGCGCCACCAGGGAGGCCCCCTCTCAGTCTTGATTTTCCCAAGAACCCAGATATCTGGGCTTGTGTGTAGAATCTAAATTTTTTGTATTATTGTCTTTCACTGCAGAGGCAATTACATCAAAAGTTAATGACCTGAACCCACCATAAACAGGCCTCCTTTCACAGTTTCTGGGCTCTGAGGATATAGAGGTGGCTCCTCCAGGGAGTGCTGACTTGAGCGGGTGGGGCCTGACCAGTGGAGACCAGCTCCCCCAGGGCTCCCTCCCACAGCTGGCCAGTTCCTGGGACTCTCCAGGGGGTTTCCACCCTGCCTGTCCCCTCGCTGTGTGACTGGCTCCCCCACAGCGAGTGGTCAGCACAGCAAGGAGGAAGCCACATAGCGGCTGGGGCCTGGCCTCGGAAGTCACAGCCGTCGGGACCTATTCCACTTCCTCCATCCATGAGTCACAAAGTCTGCCTCAAGGAGGGGAGAGACGGGTTCGCATGTTAAAATGCAGCAACTAGATCAGATAAGCAGCTTGCTGTGACCCCCCACCCCCCCAGCACGGGGCAGACAGCACCTTGGAAGGGGGACTCAGCTCAGGGGCCACGGGGAGCCGGCTCGCACCCCTCCCTGCTCAGCTGAGAGACTGAACACAGCACAGCAAATCTCTGCGTTCCACTTGTAGGGAAAATAATTTCTATATGCTAAGCAGCAGCATAATCTGTTCCTAGATTCCTGTTCCTCAGCAGGACTGAGTGCTAAGTTAGGTGATAAAGTCTTCGAGGACACTTCCTTGTGGCTTATGAAGTCAACAAAGTTGACACTGACGTGGAGATGCTTGTCCCTGGGGTGGTAAACGTTGCAATGATTTACTTAACGAGTGATGTTGGCTGTGAAATAGTTATTCAAATTCGAGTAAGCTTGTATGTTTAAACCTCTGTTATCTTAGGAGACGAAATGCTGCCGTCTGGGGTTACTCTTTCTGCGTTCAGGGTTAAGGGTAACTCGCGCAGCAGCTGAACAAGCACTTGCTGAGCACTGTTCTATGCCAGCCACCGTGCTAGGTAACTTGGACATTGAAAATGAAGTTACCAGAGGGGGAGAGGGTGGGAGCTGGGAGCAAGGGTGGAGGGGGGTCCAAACGATGGTAGTGATGAAACAGGGCTACGGGACCGTGCCGGTGGAGGACGGTCACTGGGTCCTCACCAGCGGGCACGACGGCAAGACCACTTGGGCTCAGGGAGCAACACCACCGAGGTTTATTTAACAAACAGGAAACAAAGGGGCTCTAAGGCCACAGAGGGTAGCTTCCTCACCCCACAGTGTCATCAGCGTCCAGGGGCCCCGAACAAAGGCTGCTCATCTAAGATGGCCCCGTCCTGCCCAGGAGGGCGCTCATGGCAGTGGCCAGGATCCAATTCACTGCAGCCAGAGGTGTTCACAGGGGGGGCCCTGAGATGACAATGCAGCAGCCCCAGCCACACTCTGAAGGTCAGGATGGACAGTGCAGGATGCTGGACCAGATAGCAACTGAGGCAGCAGCACCGGGAGGCGGTGCCAGACGATTAACAGCCCTCAGAGGTGCCTGTCAGAGTGCCTGTCACCACTGGCTAGTGGTGCTGGTCACCCGGCCACTAGTGTTACTATTCTTTGTGAGCTGTTGGCCCAAACCAACAACAAACAGCTCTTTGAGACACCAGGCCCCAGGTCCCGTGGCCCCTCCAGGTGGTGGCAGAGGCAGGCCGGAGGCGGGTACAGCCAGCCCGGCCTCTGCGGAGCTCTTCGGCCTCTCTTCTCTTGGGAGGTCGGCTGCTGGATGCTTCTGAGAGCGTCCAGTCCAAGCATGCAAGTGTCCAGTTTAAGAGTCCAGGTGCTGAGTCTGAGTCCATCAGGAGTCCAGAAGGGCAGGAGGGCAGTTGGAGGGCAGGCCCCCCAAGCTAGCTTGGGCCCACCTTATCTCCTCGCTGGGTTTCCCACCAATTAGCTCCCAGCCCACACCTGCTGGTCCAGCCCATGCTTCAGGCACCGAATCCACCTGCCTGCCCACTGCCTGCAGGGGAGAAGGCACAGCACCAGAGCTTGGGGGGGTTGTGTGGGGGGGGATGGGGGGGGAGAACCCAGGGGCTGTCCACCCTGGGGCAGCATGGTAGGGGGCCCATTGCCATCTGCCATTGCTACTGGCCTCTGCCAGCAGCCTGAGCCCCAGTGCAGCCACTGGTGAAGGGCAGTAAAGTGCCCAACACCCACTGCCGTGGGCTCTCCCTGCAAGCAGTGTGCTCTGGGGCCCCGAGTGGGGGAAAGGGGGGGGGTCCCTGCTTCCAGTGGGATTTTTGTTTTAGTGAAAAAATAAACATGGCTATTCTGTAGTGTGTAAAACAAAGAGAAAGTAGTTTTCTGGAAATAAACTATAATTCCTTAAGTTAAAAAAACCCTGTCAACAGCGAAGCAGAAACTAAAGCCATTATCACATCTTTCTTGAACTAAGCCCTTTTTCATCGCTATCCTGAGATCTGGCCACTATTATCTGTCACTCCATCCTTTTAAACACTGGCCAGAGCTGCAGTTTCCTGGTTGGTGTCAGCGCCAGTTTTTGTCACGCTGGTGGCTGCACCATACGGATCCTGGAGCACGTGGGTGTCTAACTCCGAGGGCCTCTCCCCAGGAAGGAGACAGAGGGCCGCGCGCTGCTAACACTGGTGTCTTTTCTGCCCTTTGGTTTCCTAAGTGCAGCAACTGCACACTGGCCTGCAGCACCCCCTTTGCTTCCCTGAGGGGTCTTGGGGGACCCGGACACACGATGCCAGCAGGCCGCATCTCGGGAGGCTGGAGCCCAACTGGCGTCAGTTGCAATCCAGCCAGGGCCACGCTCGCTCCCTGGCCATCTGGGCTCTCTGCTCTCCGGGTGGTGGACCCTCCTCCAAGGAGCCTGACTGTTCCACGGGGACGTTGCTCCCAGCTCTTGCTTCCCAGGGGGATACCCACAGGTCCCCCAGGACTCGCTCACACAGGTGCCCCTGCCAGCCTCTGCGGGGGGCCGGGTCAGGGCTCCACTCCCAGCTCTCAGCCAAGCACCAAAGTGAGGTGCCACCACCACCGCCGCCGCGGGTCGGGCTCCGCGGGTGTCCACAGCCGACGGCTCATGCTTTGCTGCCCCAGCACTTAACTGGGGCACGCGTGTCATCGCCTGGTGTGCGGACAGGGTCACCACGGCTGACCGTCCCAGACGCTGGGGGACCGGGAGGGTGCGTGTGTGCACGCGCGGGCGGGCCTCGCCTCCTGACTCCCCCCAGCCCACCAGGGCGGGGGCTCTGGGGAAGGCCGGGTCACGGGGAGGAAGCTCGGGCTCCAGTGACACAGTGACTTTGGCCTCTGCCCGCCAGGCCGGCCTCTGCAGACCACCTGCCGGACCCTGGCATTGCAGGATGGCCAGGTCGACCCCTGCCCGCCCCCACTGCCTCCTCCGACGCGGACGGGCCCCTAGAGGCGAGCTGCGCGCGTCGCGGGCGGGCGGGATCCGGCGGCCTGAGGAGAGTCAGTGGTCACGGGGAGAGGCCTGAGGAGGACGGGTGCGGGGTGGCGCCCGGGGAACAAGGTGCACGGGGACCTGCGGGAGTGGGGCGAGGAAGGCCGGGGCGGGGGGCATCACGGGGAAGGCCGGGGTCGCGGGGGGGGGTGGGGGGAGCATCGAGAGAAAGGTCGGGGTCACAGGAAGGGTCGCGCGCCCCAACATGGCGCCCGCCCGGGCTGGGCAAGCGCTGGGGAACCGCCGCGCCACCCCGCGAGGGTGCCGGGGGCGCCGGGGCCCGGAGGGGGCAGGGGTTTTGTCTGGCCGCGGCCGCGTTTCCCGCCCAAGGGCCCCCCGGCCGCGCCTCCGCCCGGCCCCCCGGAGCGCGGTCGCAGCCGGGCGCGCCGCGTCGCAGTCGGCGCATGCGCACGCGGGAGCCCGCCCTCCCGGCTGGCGCACGTGGCCCCCGGCCCAGCGGGCGAGTGCGTGCGCGCGCCCGCCCGGCCGCCCGAGCCCGCCGCTCTATCGGCGTGCCTGGCCGACGGGTGCGGTCGCCCGAGCGAGGCGGCGTGCGTGCGCGTGCGCGCGGACCACGTGGGCGCCGCGCCGGGTCGTTGCCCCGCCCCTCCGTCCGCGCGCGCCGGCGTCGGCTGCGTCTCCGAGCATTTGAATTGCGCTTCCGCCATCTTCCCAGCTCTCAGTCAGACGGGCCCGCAGACGCTTCTGGAAGGTAGCGCCGGGCCGGGCGGGCCGGGCGGGGCCGGGGGCGCCGGGGGCCGGGGGGCGCCGCGGGCGCCCGGGGGCGGCGGCGGGGCGTGGGGGCGGCGGGCCGGGCTCCCTCCTCGGCGCGGAGGCCGCGGGCGGCGGCCCGGCCCAGGGCGGCGGCGGGCCCGGTCCGGTCCGGCCGGGGCCGCGCCGCCGCGCCCGCGTGGCCTTCCCCGCCGCCCTCCGGCCGCCGCGCGGGGGCCGCCGCCCCGGCGCCGCCCGGGCCGGCCGCGTGGGGGCCGCGGCCTTTGTGGCCGCACGTGTCCGCGCGGCCGACCGGCTCTCTCCCGCAGGGACACCGCCATGGCCGCCCAGGGAGAGCCCCAGGTCCAGTTCAAGGTAGGGCGGGCGGGCGGGCGGGCTCGGGGCGGCGGCGGCGGCGGGGCGGGCGTCCGGCCACGTCACCGGCCCTCACGCGCCTCCCCGCAGCTCGTGCTGGTGGGCGACGGCGGCACCGGGAAGACCACCTTCGTGAAGCGCCACCTGACCGGCGAGTTCGAGAAGAAGTATGTCGGTAGGTGCGCGCGCGCGGCCCGGGGGGCGGGGGGTGGCGCGCGCTGACCGCCTGCCGTTGCAGCCACGCTGGGCGTCGAGGTGCACCCGCTCGTGTTCCACACCAACCGCGGGCCCATCAAGTTCAACGTGTGGGACACGGCCGGCCAGGAGAAGTTCGGCGGCCTGCGCGACGGCTACTACATCCAAGGTGGGCCACGTGCGCGGGCCGGCCGGGGGCGCGGGGCCCTCCCCGGGGACGCCCGGGGCGCCGCTTCCTGCCTGTGCTCCCGGGCCTGTTTCTGGGGCGCGCGCCGCCCCCCAGAGCCCCGGCCCCGGCGTCGGGGGGCCGCGGCCGCCGGCGATGGTCCCGCGGAGAGGCGGCAGGTTTCCTTGGCTCCAGCGCGGGGAAAGGCCGGCTGGGGATTTTTTGACTGCGCTTGGTCTTGTAGAACTTGCCCCCCGGACGCTTCATTTTGAAGTTGTAAGGCCAGCGTATCTTGGGTATTAGCTAAAAAGGGAAAAAATCAGGAATATCGCTTTTCTAAGGAAAAGTTGGTGGGGAACCCGCCCACGCTGTTCGCTTTCCTTGACTGTGTGAAGATTCCCCCCCAACCAATTTTTTAGCCTGAACCTGTTCCCTTATTAAAACCATATAGAGGTTGGTGCAGAGAGGGGCCTGAGCTTTTAAAAAAAGAAGGCGTTGCCCTATAGGCAGCCTTCTGAGGGCCTTTGGAAGACCGCATTCCTGGACCCTCAGAACATGGGAGGTGGTTCTCTGGAGTGCTGATACACCTCAGTTTTTTTGGCTGTAACTAATGATGTCTTTTCAGGGGGAGATTTAACAGGGTAAGCTGTTCTTTCACTTAGAATAAAAGGAAATTTAATCGTAGCGGGGGAAGGAGTTTTGGAATTGAGTAGAAAAAATCTGGATGACCCACGATTAGTGCTAAAACTGTAAATTTTTTAACATTTTTCGTTTACCTAGTAAATGTCTAGTTATGTCACAATTTTATCCTTTTTTCTTTCAGCCCAGTGTGCCATTATAATGTTTGATGTAACATCAAGGGTTACTTATAAGAACGTGCCTAACTGGCATAGAGATCTGGTACGAGTATGTGAAAACATCCCCATTGTGTTGTGTGGCAACAAAGTGGACATTAAGGACAGGAAAGTTAAGGCAAAATCAATTGTCTTTCACCGAAAGAAGAATCTTCAGGTAAACAAAACGTCTTAGAGTTTATTTACTAAATTCACGACATTTGGAGAAAATCATAACGTCGTTCCATTAGAGCGATTCATTAAGTGTTCGGCATACATGGATTTTAGAGAATTTATTCTTTATCTTGGAATATTGTTCTAGAACAATTTTTGAGTAATGGAATATTTTCAAAATTCTCTCTTAAACAGTACTATGACATTTCTGCCAAAAGTAACTACAACTTTGAGAAGCCCTTCCTCTGGCTTGCTAGAAAGCTAATTGGAGACCCCAACTTGGAGTTCGTTGCCATGCCTGCCCTTGCTCCGCCAGAGGTTGTCATGGACCCAGCTTTGGCAGCACAGTATGAGCACGATTTAGAGGTATGATGTGTACATTTCAGTTCCTGGCGTTAGGTTGGCCTGTTACATCCCAAAGCCTTTGATGTGGGGTGTTAACAATTTTGTCTTTTTCTAGGTTGCTCAGACAACTGCACTCCCGGATGAGGACGATGACCTGTGAGAGGATGAAGCTGGAGCCCAGCGTCAGAAGTCTAGTTTTATAGGCAACTGTCCTGTGATGTCAGTGGTGCAGCGTGTTTGCCACTTTATTACATAGCTAAGCAGAACATGTGCTTAATCTTTGGGATGCTGAAGGAGATGAATGGGCTTCGGAGTGAATGTGGCAGTTAAACCTTCATATTTTTGGACATGTGCATTTAGCTGTTTCGGAACACAGTTGTTTCCTTGAGTTTCAAATATAAGACTGCTACAGTCACATCACAACATTCAGTGGTGAAATTCTGTTTGTTACTGTCGTTCTCGATTTCTTTTCGTTTAGATTCAGAATAAAGTTGCGTTTTTGCAAGCCAATTCACCCCTTGTTTAATAAGCATTTCAAAGCCACTATTGAGGAAAATTGTGCCGTGATACTGCAGTTGTCTTTGCTGTTACCCGTTGATTTGAAGTACGTTAGGTTAAATTCTTGCTGTGTCATTATTTTTTGTAGTTTGGAAGCATTTCACACATTGGCTGTGCCAGAGGTCCATAGTGCTCTATGGGAACGGTAACGGTGTGAATGTTGTCAATGCCAGTTAAGTAACGTTTCCCCACCTGCCTTTTAGGTAGTGCCGCCTAGGGGCGCTCTCCTTGGAGACTGTGACCTGGCAGAATAAAAATGGTACGTGCTGTAGACAATGCCAACAGCTGTTCTGAACATTGCAGTTGCATTTATTTTACAGCAAAAGTAACTTTTAATGTTAAACTTCTCAACATTGAACGAAACCGTAGGCATGACTGGGAGCTGGGGAACGTCTCATCCGGTGATGTGGATGCTGAAGCGTTGATTGTTGTTCAGTGTTGAAGTTGACACTCGAGGACTGTCCATGTTCCCTGCGCTCGCAGGCCCTCCCAAAGCTTAAAGATGTGAAAGGGTACCAGTTCAGGTGACCAGTGCCCGGCGTCTTTGGTGATGCTTTTTTCCCTGGGCATCTTCATGGGCAGAGCAAGCACGCAGAAGCAGCCAGGGATGCTGTGGAGAAACAGCCCGGGGTGGCTTCCCAGTGATGGGGGACACTGCAGAACTTGTCTTAGATTAGGCATTTTTCTTTTTTTTTTTTTTTTTTTTTAATTCCATCTTTGAAAATGAGTCAGGTCTGTCTTGCCTAAGAGTTTGATCCCACTGCCACTGCTGTAGCGATTAATAACCTGAAAATAGGAGCTGATTTGCTCGTGTAAGTACTATAGTTGACTTTACCAAAGCTCCTTAGATGTCCAGTTATCCTTACATAAACTCTCTGCCTAAAAAGGAAAGGGTTGCTTTTTTTGAACGTAAGAAAATGAAATAAAGGCTAGAAATGAATAAAATTCACCTTAATAGAAAATACTGAATAAATTGCTGTCAGTAGAGTCACAGATTGGAATTGTATCTGCTAGTCTATACTCGCTCTGAGCCAGAGGAGGAGTCGGGGATGGAAATGTTTCTTCCATGACTGGGGTGAGACCCTCCTTCAGATATCTAATGTGAGAGTGTGTGTGTGTGTGTGTGTGTGTGTGTGTGTGTGTAACCCTCCTATAGAATGTAAGCGTGGCAGATTCTGAAACAAATGTACATTTTGGAGGCTACCTGTGTGCTGTGGTGTGGGAGAGTTCCCAAGTTACTCCTTGGAAGAAAAAAAATTGCTGCAAAATATATTGCTTCGACTTTGCCTGGATTTTCTGAATCATCTCTGGCACTCACTATGAAAACACTCTCGGGATAGTTCTGTCCAGTCTCTGTAAATGGAGGTTTTCCCTCAATTTTTTGACCCCTGGTATCTAATGGGGGTGACCTTGAATTGAAAATCTTCCATGTCATGCTCACTTAGTACGGGCTAATCAAGAATTTTTTTATTGGTACAAAAATCACTAAGACCAGCCTGGTTACTTTGACTCACACCGATAAACGACGAGAACATTAGGTTTCTCAGGAATAGTTGATTAAAGTAGGGGATGCTGATACGATTAGTTATAGTGAAAGGGTTTCATGGTGTTCCGTGGCCAACTTGAAAACTACCAAGTGGCTTCTTCACCCTGTCAATTGCAAAATATCTAGGGAAGGAGAAAATAACAAAAAATTCATCAGACTTTCAACAAGGACAGATGCCTGACATGCAGCTGACGTGAAGTTGCGGGTTCTGTAGTAAAGGCATCTGGTTACGAGCAAATGGGGCAGGCGATACACTCACGTGTGCGTGTGAGATGACCTGTAGATGACAGTTGTCATTCTGGGGTTGCGGGCGCCCTGCCGACACCACGCCAGGCCAGCCTTGTGTCAGAGGTAGTCTTCGCTCTTTCCTGTACCTTACGCTGCTGCTGGGGCTGGTGTCCCTGACCGCTTCCAGCCTTGCACACTGGGGAGGCGGTTGGACCACGGCGTCCCTGTGAGGCCTGAGCTGGGCTCTGTCCTTCCAGGCCTGGGCCAGGGGACCCCACGCCCACAGCTCTCTCTGGCCCTTAGAATGTGCCTTCTCTCGAAGGGCGAGGAGCTGAGAGCTGCAGCTGTTAGGCCCCCTGTACTGGTTTTTAAGCCGGGTCAGGTGTCCCTGTAGGCCTCACTATGGCAGCCCCCTGCGCCCCGGTCAGAGGGTAGGTTTGCATTTGTCCTTGCTGCCTTGCGAGGGAGTGACCGCGGGGGCGAGCATCACGTCTTGCTCCCTTGACCCCGTGCTTAAGGAAGCCTGAGGAAAAGAATCTGGGAGCTAGAGAAGGGGGTATGACGCGTGTGGAGAGGACTTTGTGGCCCTGTTCCAGCCCGTGACTTCGAGCACGGACCCTCCCTGCAGTGGGCGCTCAGCATTCCAGTGTTTCCTTCAGGGAGCAGGGTGGGCCTTGGGGAGCAGGCCCTGTGTCATTGAGAGAGCAGTGCCGGGTCTGGGGCGTGTCATGCTCAGCTGTAGCTCAGGAAGGGGGACTGAGCTGGTTTCCCTTCCCGAAGAAGCAAAACTTCCTAGCTATGGTGCGCGGGACATGGGTGTCTCATCCCAGAGCTCTGCTCGCTCCCCCTAGGGAGGCAGCTGCATCTGTAGAGAGGAGCAGTCCTGCCAGGGCGTGGTGCTGCAGAGCCAGGGAGGGGGGTCCACATGTGACCAGGTCGGGGGGTGTTGAGCCACAGCCAGGGCTGAGCCTGAGGTGCCGGCATGACAGCATCACACCACAGCCTGTTTCCAACAATCAAAACAGTCGACTATCCGCCTGGAACACCAGGCGCCACCTGGGTAACTGCCACACCCACTCTCCTTGAGGCCACTTGCCATTCAGAAGGGCTGTTGACAGTTCAGAGCACAGCGGGCCGTTCTGATGCCCGTTGTGAGCTGATGACCTCGGTCAAGTGCAGCCGGCATCTCGGGTCTGGGGTGGGAACATTGAAGGTCCACTCAGCAAATGTTAAGCGTCCAGCCCAGGGTTAACATCCGCCACCGTGCTGGACGCTGGGGCCCAAGGACTCGTCCTGCATAACTGGACCTGTTCCCTTTGACCAGCCGCTCCCAGTGTGCCAGCCTCAGCCCGGCCACCCCGTCTACTCTCAGGAGCGGCCTGTTTAGATTCCGCACGTGAGTGGCACCGCACGCCATCTGGCTCATTCCGCTTAGTCTGTGCTGTAGAGGGGGGTCATTCGTGGTGCCACCCATGACAGGACTTAAAGGCCGAATAATATTCCGCTGTACATGCGTGGAGTCTATCGGGAATTAACACATATATTCCAAAGCATTACCCACCCGCGCCGATGGCGTCCTCTAAAGAAGTGTGCGTAGATGAGGCGCTGAGCGTGAGGGCGCGTCCCTGAGTGGGAGGAGGCTTGAGCCTGTTGCTGAGTGAAGTCACTGCGGGCTCTGGGTGTTCCTCTGTGAAACCAACCTGTTGATTCCAGACTCGGAAGTCAGCCTGGCAGAGAGGACTGATGGGCACTGCTGGGGTGAGTGACATTTACATTTGATCGCCCCCCACACATGCCATTTTATCCACCAAAGTGAAAAAACCACGTTCTTCACATAAGGAAATGGGACGGATTTGACGAGTCGGCGCAAGCGGCAGCCACACTCGGCCCTGAGGTGACTCGCTGGCGTTCCGTGGACTCCTGTTCAAGCGTCTTCTCAAACACGGGGCCGTGTGGGGTAGTGTCCGTCACCGCTTTCCACTTTTTATCACGGCCTCCCTGTGTCGGGGTGTCGCACTGACCACCGCCTCCTGTGCTGTGGTGGTCGGGGTGCCCCGGCACCCCGGGTTCTGTGGGGTTCACTCTTGCTCTGCTCTGGAGCCGGTGGCCCCTCCACGTGCCCGGGATTTCTCCCCTCCCGGGCCTGCTCACGGGCACCTGAAGTGTTGGCTGTTGAATGTGTGGCCTGCTCGGCCAATCCTGATAGGCAGAAACCAGAACCACCTCTCCGTGGTCTGCGCGCGCGTGGGCTGCCTTCGCGCCCCTTCCCCGGCGTCTGGTGGCCTGAACCGGCAAAGGTACATGCACCTGCTGTGTGGGGGCCTCATGTCCAGCGGCCTTCCTGCTGCTGCCCTCCGGGGCCGTGGTGCTCGTTTCCAGAGCTGTCCGGAGCCAAGGGCGCCCTGCCCTGCCCTGCCCCGTGTTCACGCTGTGCTGTGCGCCAGCAGCTCGGGAGACCTGGCTGGTGGAACTGGATTGGATTTGCGGGAGAAGAGTAGCGCTGGCCAAGGAAACCTGAAGAAAAGGGATCTGAGTCGGAAGCGGTGAGTGTGCAAGGGCCCGGGCCAGTGTCCGCACCGCAGGAGACGCGGCCGGCGCAGGCGGGGTTTACCTCTCGGCTGTCTCTGCTTTCCCCGACGGGCAGTCGCTGGCTGTTGAGTGAGCGGTGAGCTAAGAGCACCTGCTCCTTTCCGGTGAGCTAAGAGCGCCTGGGCCGCCGCGCTGTCACCCCCAGGACAGACTGAGGAGGGGGGGGCACAGGGAGCTGCGGGCCACGCCAGGAGCTCACTTCACTTCATCTGTGCTGTACAGGGGGGTCATTCGTGTTGCCACAAATGACGGGACTTAACGGCCGAATGATATTCCACTGCACATACGTGGAGTCTATCTGTCAACACAGACTCCTACTCTGACCCCCTAAAGCGCCTTCCAAGCCGCCCGGCGCTTGCTCTGAACACGTGAGGCTGACGTCAGCCCCCCACTGACGCCTCTGCGTCCCAGTAGCCCTGTCCTGCCCTGCCTGGGGGGAGGCTGCTGGCCCGCTCACTGCCCGTCAACTGCCGCCGGCGGTGGGCTCGGGGTGGCACCCGTCCGTCACCAGGGAGCAAGCCCGAGGCTCACGCCGCTCTGCCCTGGGGCCGCGTGCCGCCGACACCCCGCAGACTCCCCGACTGCGCTCTGAGGCTGTACCTGGAGACACAACCAGGCCGGAGCTTCAAAGCCGACTGGGGACTAGGAGTGAGGGGAGGGGGCTCCCCAGCGGGGAGGGTCCCACCCGCAGAGACCCGCCCCCCAGTGTCCGGGAGAGGCCGTCCTTCTCACTGCGGGGCTCGCCCTGGGCTCGCCAGGACCTGCCGCCGAGTCCTCTTCTTGGCCCTGAGCCCCCTTTTCAGCCAGCGCCACCCCCTGCTCCGCTCTCAGCCCTGGGCCCCAAGCCCCCGGGACCTCCCTCCTGCCCGAGCCTGGGCCTCGCCCCGCAGCCTGCCGGGAGCCCCCTGGTCTCGGCGCCGGCACCCGGACCGGTTTCGTGGCGCCTGGTCCCTGGGTCCCGTCCGTGCGGGCCGGCGGGCGGGCTCGGTCGTCGCGGGACCACAAGGCGTCCGCTCCGGGTTCAGCCGCCCCGGCGCGGGCCCGGGCAGGCCGAGAGGAAGTTCAGGCAAAACTCACATTTTCCCTGGGGGACGGGTTTGTTTCTGAGTGCTGGGAGGAGGGGTGCTTCTCTTTTTATTTATGATACATTCTCTACAAGGAACATGCATTATAATTAGAGGAAAAAAGAATCTCACAGTTTTTTTGAAAAGGCCCCCACGGGGGCCCGTGGCGGCCACAGTTCTCCAGAACGACGCGTAGCAGGCCCCGACCAAGCCCGCGCTTCCAGCCCTTCGCCCTCATTCCCCTCCACGCCGCGCCCCTGCTGGCCGCCGTCCCGTGTCCTGTGTTCACACACGCGTCTTTGGAGGCCCCGGCGGCGCACGGCGGCCTCGTCACCACGGCGCGGGCCACGAGGCGGCTCCCCGGGCCACGAGCAGCCGGCGCTCTGGACGCCCGAGGCTGCTGCCCGCGAGCTCCTGTCGCCCGCACGATCTGCGTCCCCAGGCCAGGGCGGCCGCCCTGTTGGGAGTGTAAGAGCAGCGCCTGTCTGGTCATTCAGACGCCCGCACTCCGCCGCCGCGTGTGCTCTTCACTCAGTTCCTGATCGGAGCCCCCAGACCCCTTGCGTGCCTGAGCGCCTGGCCCGAGGGTCCCCTTCTTGCCGCAGGCCGGGGGAGGGGAGTTCTGGTGCTGGTGGCCGGTGATTCCTCAGCCGTGCCTAGGTTGTGGGGTTGTCATTAAAACTGGAAAGGATGGACTTCGTAGAGCTTCCAAGTGGATGGACGGATTTGCGAAGAGTGGGTGCCTGGAGAGGGCCTGGGAGCCCCCCCTCTGCCCACACCTCGCCCCGAGCTTCCATCTGACTTCACGAGCACCGTCCTTTGTAATAAATTGGCGATGGACAGCGAACGGTTTCCCCAGTCCTTTGAGCTGTTCCAGTGAATTAGCGGGACCTGAGGAGGGGTCGTGGGGACCGGTCAGAGGCCAGGTGACAAGCTGGACTTCTCTGGCGTGGGGTGAAGGACAGAGCTGGGGGCAAGCCCTGAGCCCGCGGCTGGTGCTGTCTCTGGCAGGCAGCGTCAGCCGGAGACGAATGCTCGGGGCCTGCGGGCTGCTGGACGGTGTGGGGGAGGCCTCCACACACCCATGGGCCCGGGACCCTGGAACACAGGCCAGGCAGGCGGCGGCGCGCCTCTGATGAGAGCCAGCGAGCTGGCGCTATTGTAAACGCAGGATTATTGTGAAGGGAATCGCGTTCTACATTGACTCTTCCAGCATCTTTGCCACCGGCATGTAAGAGCGGAACCAACTCCTGTGCTGGTGGCTCCACGCCGCACGCGGCCCCCGTTGCTTTCCCTGCTGGGGGACACAGCTGGACACCGGGGTTGTCTGTACCCGTCTTCTGAGCCACCGGCGCAGACACCGCTTCTCCTTTCTGCTCTCGGTCTCGGGCCGCCTCTCGCCTCCCGGGACGCCAGCACGCCCGGCTCACGGCCGCGGTCCCCGCACCTGCTCTGGAGCTTGGGAGTCACTGAAATACTCAGCCACCTGATAGATCCCTTCACCTTCACCGCCATAAAGGGGACTCAAAGTTTAGCAAAGGAGACGTTTAATTTTTGGAGAGATTATTCAGAGCCAGCCGGAGCCCCCAGGCCCGGGACCACATCACGTTTCTCTGGGCGACCGGTCCCCGCCTTTGGGTCAGTTGCACACACAGACAGAACAGCACTGTTTTATCTTTTGAAATTTTCCTTAAAGATTTATTTATTTCTGCACACAAGAGCTGGGGTACAGGCCAGAGGTGGGGGAACGAGAGGACTCCCCAGAGACAGAGTGGGGAGCAGAACAGGTGGATCCACTGAAATCCACTGCTGAGGGGAGCCGCGGGGAGTCCGGAGAGGTCTGCCGCGCCCTGTGGGCAGCTCCCTGGCCTGGGATCACACTCAGGCCGCAGAGGCCGCGGATTGCTTCCCAGTGCTGAGTCTTAACCCCTGCGCCACCAGGGAGGCCCATCACTGTTTTTCCTTAGCAACGGAAAGACTTCCCAGTCGTCCCGTCCCAAGGCTTCTAGCAAACCTAGTTAGTTGCTAAAGGAGGATCACTGCTCCCCACTTCAGAGCCCCCTTGATCTTCCAGAGCCGCTGAGTCTGGGGCGATGTGGGGGCCGGAGGGTCTTTCCTGCTTGTCCCGCGCGCCCGTGGCTGCCGGCAGCCTCTCCCCGCTCCTTCCCCTGGACTCGCCCTCGGCCGCGCTTGGCAGGTAGGCTCTTTGGAGGCTCCCCAGGTCCCGACCAGGAGCGAGAACCCTGGTTCCGTGACTCCCATCCCGGGGAGTCCTGACCCACGAGGTGGGCTTCTCCAGCCCAGCAGGACGGGGTCCCCCCTGGGCCCGGGCAGGGGACGCCCCAGCCTCCCCTTCGGCACAACTCAGCTGCCTGTTGCCAGCGTGAGGACAGTCCCTCGGGGTCTCCGTTGGCAAAGAGGTTAGTGATCCTTATCAAAATGGATTTTGAGTCGTGGTAAGTGATTTCCTGCACCTTTGCAGTCATATTGTTCTTTCACTCTATTCTCTCAACGCGGCGAGCCACCAGTCCATTTCGGATGTCGAGTCTGCGTGGCCAGGAGCCCGCGTGGCTGCGGTGAGGGGTGTGGGTCTTTTTGTGATGTTGTCACACCTCAATAGCCGGGCTGTTACCCGCATAGAGCAAGGGGGTGGTCTCGCTGTTCTGACAGAAGGGGCATCAGTATTGGGTTGCTGCTTCTCGGATAGGTCATGGAATTCTCCAGTGAAATCAGCTGGGTCTGGGTTTTTACTAAGTTTTGTTTTTATACATTCTTTTAACAGGCATCGGGCTAGTGAGATTTTCTGTTTCTTTTTATGTCCTTTTTGGCAGGTCGGGTTCCTGAATTTCTAGATTTTTAACAGTTTTGCCTCCTTTCAAGGCATTATTTGCTATGTGACTTGTTCAGGCGATTTTTGACTCTTTATATCGGAAATTCCCCTCATTCTGTCATTGCATCTCTGATGTTTTATAATTCTAATTTGTATTTTTGGTGTCTTGAATATGTTCAGGGTTTCCCCTAGCGTGTTCTGTGGGGCTCCCTCCCGCCAGCTGCGTGTCAGAGGATGCATCTCCCCGCAGGCCCGCCCTCCCGGCCTCTGCTGCTTGCCTTGGGGGCTAGTTCTTCTGAGCTTCTGGGAGGGAGGGTGCAGCTGGGGCGCTCATGCTGTCTGTCCTGCCGCGGGCGCCTGCCCCTCAGACCCTCCCACTGGGACTGTCCCAGGGCCGCCCTGTGGCCGGGCCGTGCCCTGCAGCTGCCACAGACTGGCGGCCTGAACGCGGGCGGCTCCTACCTCCAGCTCAAGCCTGGAAGTTCCCGTCACGGCTCAGGTAGGGCTGGGCTTAGGTGAGGACTTGCAGGTCTGTGGGCGGCGCCTGGGCCTCGGCCTGTGGAGGGGCAGTTCTTGATCTGCCTCTCCTCATGAGGGCACCAGACCTGTCCCATCCGGGTGCCGCCCCGCGACCTCTTTTAACCCTAATTACCTCCCTTGTGACCCCTCTCCAAGCATGCTACACAGGGGCTCCGGCTTCTAGTATGGGTTTTGAGGGGATGGATGCCCGGCGCTAAGCTTGCGCTGTGTGTTTGGGAACGTTCTGTGTATGTCTTGAGCCAGGGACTCCTGGGGGGCTGTGCGTCCGTGGGGACACCCCACGAGCCTCCTGCATTGGAGGCCAAGGGCCTCCTGGAGGACCTCGGGAGGACACCCCCACCCACCCCAGCATCACAGGCAGGGATGGGTACAGGGCGTGCTGCTCCCTGGCTCGCTCGCCTTCAGCCTCCCGGCCGCGGCTCTGCCGGTCTCTGCAGCGGCGCGCTCAGCCAGACGCCCTGTGGACGTGGACGTTGTTTGGATTTTGATTTTGACCAAGTCTAAGAAAACGGTCACTGGCTAAGCGAGCCAGATGGCTGACTGTGGACGATCCCTGGACGGCGCTGAGGAGCTGCTGTCAAAGCCTTTGGCCTGGTGGTTCTCGAGCGTCCGCCTGCTGTGCAAGCGCTGGTGCGAGGGCCTGGCCCTGACGACGTGATTCGCAGCCAGCGCTCAGTGTTGGGCCTTCGCCCCTGTGTCTGGCACAGAACTCCCGAGCCCTTGGAATGTCCTAAGTGAGGAGACACCGTGGAGTCTCTCGTTAACAAGGTGACTCTGGGCACCGGAGTGGGGACCGGCCACCAGGGGAGCAAGCCGCCCCATCCGCGGGCTGGAGCTTCAGTCCCACGTCCAGACGGCCGGGAGGAGGGAGGGGCTGGGGCCGACTCAACGCTGTGATCGAATCAATCCCGACCTTAATGAAGCCTCCAGGAAAGCCCGAAAGGAGAGGCTTGGGAGGGCTCCCCGAGAGTGCGCGTGCGGGGTTTTGGGGACAGTGGGATGTTCCGACAGAGCCGGGGCCTGGCCCGTGCGTCTCTCCTGTCCGGCTGTCCCTCCGCGTCCCTCCCGCGCCCCTGCACGAGAGCTGGCAGCGCAGGAGGTGAGCTGAGTGCTGTGAGCCGTCCTGCAAATGGATGGAGTTCAGGGAGGGGTGCGCGGGTGGGGAACACCCCACACTACTGGAAATGGGCCCAGGGACCCGCTTACTAATTAGTAAAATCTGCCTCAGCCTCTCACCTTCTGGCGCGAGCAGCGCGGCCGAAACCGGCCTGGCAGCCGGCGTCCCCTGCTGTGGCTCCACCGATGGATGCGTCGTCGCCGAGTGTGACCCCTTCGGGAAGAGGATCTGTCCTTCGGCAATGATTCATTGTCCTGAAACGTGGTGCTTGTGGGACAGAAATACTTGTCCGTCCGCCATGAGCTTTCTGAGTAAGGGTGTGATGTGCTTAGCGACGACCAGCGAGGCTTTGCTTCTGTATGACAGCACGTGCTCTCATTTGGGTGTCTTGGGTGCACCTTGGCAGCCGCAAACAAAAGCGCCCCGTCACCCCAACAACAAACGGGCTTATTTAGAAACAGTAAAGTAGAGGGGGCAGATGAATGTGCTCCCCCGAGCCCAGGGGCGCACCCACCCGCTCCCCTTCCTCCTTCCCCCAGCCGAGGGGCGGGACTGGGCATGGGGCTCGCTGGCCCGGGTGTGGGGTCCTCCGCTCTGCTTCCTCTGTGCTCCCGGCCCTGTGGCCGGACTGCGGTGGAGTGGGGGCCCCCGTGACTTCTGGTGTCCCTCTGGGGGACATGCTGCTCTTGACGTGCTGCTCTGGCAGGTGGGACAGGACACCCAGGTCTTCCTGGCCTTCCTGCTCCAGGCCAAACGTCAGGATTTGTCTGGAAGCCCTGGCTCCGGGCACCAGAGAACGTCCTCGTCACGTGTGGTGGTTTCTGGCCTCTGGGCTCATGGATGAGAGCGCGTGGCCACCAAGAACAAATAAGGCGCCTCTTCGTGCTATTATTTTCAATTAAAAATTAAGAATCTGGGCCTCCCCGGTGGCGCAGCGGTTGAGCGCTGGGTTGCGAAGCTGCCCGAGGCCTCTGCGGTGCCGGTTCCATCCCCGGCTGCTCCCCGGCCACCGGAGGAGGGTCCCACATGGCGCGCAGACCTCTCCTGCCGCCCGCTGCTCCCCTCAGCAGTGTCCTTCGGTCCTTCTGCCTGCTCTGCTCCCCGCTCTGGCTCTGGTGACTCCTCTCACCCTCCCGCGCTTCTGACTGTCCCCAGTGCATGTATAAACAAACAAACAAATAAATAAATAAAACATGCCTCTATAAAAAAAATTAATAAAAAAATATTAAAAAAAATTAAGAATCTGCTGCTTTTACTTCTTTGATTTTATAGGGATGTTCTATGCTGGAATCTTGGTTTTTAATAACATTGCTGTATTCACTTAATGGCTTTACGTGAGCTGTCACGGTTCTAAAATATCAGTGTTACATCACCTCTCAGAACAGCGAGGCTGGGGCCTCCCCGGTGGCGCAGCGGTTGAGCGCTGGGCTGGGAAGCTGCCCGCAGCCTCTGCGGCGCCGGTTCGATCCCCGGCTGCTCCCCGGCCACCGGAGGAGGGTCCCACATGGCGCGCAGACCCCTCCTGCTGCCCGCTGCTCCCCTCAGCAGTGTACCTGGGTCCTTCTGCCTGTTCTGCTCCCCGCTCTGGCTCTGGTGAATCCTCTCGCCCTCCCGCGCTTCTGACTGTACCCAGTGCTTGTATAAATAAATAAAGAAATAAATCTTTAAAAAAAATCTTAAAAAAAAAAAGAAAAAGGAACAGCGAGGCTGAAGAAGTTTAGGATTCCTGTGTGCACCCACCCAGGGCCTGAGTCAGAACAGTTTTAAACTCACCTGAGCCTACTCTGCTCCATGTGGCCATGCTACCAACTTGGCACGTAGCCGGGTTCATTTATTTTAGCCTTTAAAGATTTTTTCTTTTTTTTTTTTTTTTTTTGAGCAAAGAATTTTTTTTTTTTTTTTTTTTTTAATAGAGGCATGTTTTTTTTCTTTCTTTCTTTCTTTGTTTATACATGCACTGGGTACAGTCAGAAGCGCAGGAGGGTGAGAGAATTCACCAGAGCCAGAGCGGGGAGCAGAGCAGGCAGAAGGACCGAAGTACACTGCTGAGGGGAGCAGCGGGCGGCAGGAGAGGTCTGCGCGCCATGCGGGACCCTCCTCCGGTGGCCGGGAAGCAGCCGGGGATCGAACCGGCGCCGCAGAGGCCGCGGGCAGCTTCGCAACCCAGCGCTCAACCGCTGCGCCACCGGGGAGGCCCAAGATTTTTTCTTTTTTTATGTACTTTTTTTTTTAAAGAGGAGACACATTTATGATTCTCAAGCTGGAGTCATTACTGAGGTCGCCATCTTATTTCTGTAGCTTCCCCCTACTCTTTCTCCCTCCTCCCAGCTAACCAGCTTTATTGCTTTGTGGCTCATCCTTCCGCTGTTATTTTCCTGGAGAGGAAAATAAAAATGCAAATTTTTACCTCTTTTGAAAACATCAGCACAGTGTGCATGAGATGGTGCTGGTGCGTGAGGTGCTGCTGGGGCATGAGGTGGTGCCGGGGCGTGAGTGTTACGTCGTGCAGCACCACACTGATGAAGACATGGGAGTCGTGGAGCGGGCTGCACAAGGCAGGATGCTGCTGAGAGCAAGATCCTGGCCATTTTTATTGATAGAATAATCATAGAGCATCAGCTACGTGCGTTAGGAGGACAAGGAGAAAAAGATGGTGAGACTCAGGATGTCATCTAGGGCTTGGGGGACACGAGTCTGCTGACCATGTCATCAGCTTAATGACCAAGTGTCGTCATCGAAACTAGACCCCAGACCCCAGTCCTAATCTTATCAACAAGGCCTTCCAGGGCCTCCCAGGCGGCGCAGCGGTTGAGCGCTGGGTTGCGAAGCTGCCCGCAGCCTCCGCGGCACTGGTTCGATCCCCGGCTGCTCCCCGGCCACCGGAGGAGGGTCCCACATGGCGCGCAGACCTCTCCTGCCGCCCGCTGCTCCCCTCAGCAGTGTCCTTCGGTCTTTCTGCCTGCTCTGCTCCCCGCTCTGGCTCTGGTGAGTTCTCTCACCCTCCCTCGCTTCTCACTGTGCCCAGTGCATGTATAAACAAACAAACAAACAAATAAATAAATAAAATACGTGCCTCTTTAAAAAACAAAAACAAAAACAAGGTCTTCCACCGATCAGCTTCTGGGGTCCCTTGTCATACATGGGTCCTCGGCACCCCGGGCGCCCCAGTCATACCTCGTGATCACACCCTTCCCAGGGGGCTCCGGCTTTCTGCTCTTGATTGATATGGAAGCTGCCTTGTAAGGTTTGGCTCCTATGACTGTGCCGGGACAGTTCTGACCCTTGTATAGGAGCGCAGAACTGCAGGTGACCACACCGGTGGCTGAATGGGCCGCTTAGGTCTGGCAGCCCCGCACGCGAGGTGGTGCCGGGGCACGTTGGATGCGTCTCTGTGCCCTCCTTTCCTCTGTGAAATAGAAGTCTGAAGAGACCGCGGCCCGCTCCACAGCAGGGCAGTCTCTGTGTGTGCCCCCAACACTGCCCATGCCCTTGGGGGTGCCAGGGTTCTTAGGGCCGGGCCCTGTGGGGAGCCGGGTCCTCTGGTTGTGTGTCGGGAGCTTGGCAGGTGGGACTCCCTGTCCGAGCACCTCGGTCAGCGGGAAGGAGAAGAGTGCCCGGCAGGGGCGAGCCCGGTCCCCTGCCACTGCCCGCAGCGCCTCAGGCCCAGGCCCAGGCCCAGGCCCAGACCTGCCTCCATTTGTACCACCAGGGGACCATTAGCCACAGTAGTTTAAAGAAATTCCACGTCTTGGGAAATTCCACATCAACCCTCAGCTTCCACCTCCTCTGGAGAGGGGCGGTCTGGGGTCCCCCTTCCCAGGGCGGGAGGGGCGTCCAGGTGCAGCCCCCCTTGTCGCGCGTCTGGTGGCGAGTTGTCCTTTGGGGGTAACGTTTCATGACCCGTGAGCACGTGTGTGCGCGTGTGAGTGCGGGGTGGGGGCTCAGCACAGCTCCTGCAGCCTTACGCGGTGCAGAAACTCCTGTTGCATCTGTCCATCTCTCTCCAGCTCTTTGCCCGGTGCTATTTTCACTACAAAAACTGAGTCGGTGGGCCTCCCCGGTGGCCAGTGGGTTGAACGCCGCGCTGTGGAGCTGTCCGCAGACTCTGCAGCGCGGGTTTGATCGCCGGCCGGCCAGGGAGATTCCCACATGGCGCGCAGACCTCTCCTGTCCCCCCGCTGCTCCCCTCGGCAGTGGGTTTCTGCTCCCCGCTCTGTCTCTGCTGAGTCCTCTCACCCCCACACCTCTGGCCTGTGCCCTGGTTCTTGTATAAAATAAATAAATCTTTTTAAAAAAAACAGCTCAGAGTGAAGAGTAAGAAAGATTAGGACCTTCACTGGAAAATGAAGCTCAAGATGATGACAAGTTTTGTGTCTGCTGTCGCTGAGTTCCCGGGGGAGCCACGTGCTCCTCCTTGGAGCAAACCCCAAAGAATCCCGCCCGTCGCGGGGGTGCTGGCTTTGCGTGGAGGGCCGAGGCGTCCTCCCAGCTCACCTGGCTTCCGAGCATGAGCATGAAACTGTTTGTGTTAAACATATTCGAGGGCTCCGAGCTTCTCACTCGTGTTCCTCCCCGGCGCGCCCGCAGCCTGCTCACGCTCTCGTCCAGGTCGCCGCCCAGTCCTCTGGGGGTCACGTCCCTGGCAGCTGCGGGGAGCCCCGGCCTCTCACCCGCCTGGTGGCGTCTGACGTCTCTCGCCGAATCGCAGCCTCTCTCGGCTGCGCGTCCTGCGTTCCCAGGCATCAGAGCGGGCCGGGGCGGCTGGAGATGGAGGAGTCAGAACTGATGGCGGGAACCTCCGAAGGGAGTGGGAGGCCGGGGGACGGCGCCCCGGGGGACGCAGGCAGGCGCAGGCGGCGCCCAGCCCGGTGGCGCGCCCACCCGCCTCCGGCAGAGCTGCCACGCGCGCGAGAGAGGACGACTGCCCGCGGCGGCAGCCTGCACCGTGCTCGGGGCCCACGAGGGGAGCCCCCCCGGGTGAGAGGCGGCCCCGCCACGAGCCTCTGTTGCCTCGCCGTGCGGGGTCTTCGTGGCGGGGAGCAAGGCCTCCCCAGCCCCGCTGGTGGTTCGTGCTTCGGGTTACGTTTCCCTCCCGCGAAGGCTGGCGGCGCCGCGCGGGTTGGAAGCGGTTCGCGGGGGCGTGAGGCTCGTGGGCGCCCCGCGCGGTCCCCGCGGCCGGCGACACGCCCGCCCCCTGACGTGGCTGCTGCTTCGTTTCCTTCATTTCGAAGCGTAGATGAATCGGTGGGTTTCTAGGGCATTGGACTCCGGTCTACAAAGGCCTCCCCTCCCGAGGCTGAGAGCCGCTCGGCCGTCACTGTCCCTGTGTCGCCTGGAGTGTCTCCCGCGCTGTCGTGGGGGCTGTTTTGACGGAAGGCGGGAGACCCGGGGCTCCAGCCTCGGCTCCATCCCGCGGGTGTCGGCGCCGCTCGGAGGGGCCGTGGGCTTTCCCGCGGCGGCGTCCTGCCTGGCGCGCCCTGCGCCTGCCGCGGGCCGGTCTCCACGCGTGCGGAGCCGGCCAGGAGGTCTGAGCTCTGATGGACGACGCGGCCCCTCTCCGCCACACGTTTCCTCTGGCCACTCTCTCTCCGCGTGGCTTTGAGACTCAGACACGGCCTCGTCCCGACAGCGCACCAGACCCTGCCTGTGGCCCCTCCCGGGCCACGGGTCCTTTACGGGCCAGCGCGCGGGGCGTCCGCAGATCGGCCCGTCCTGCCTGGGGCCGACTTGGAAGGCTCCGGACTTGTGGTGGGGTCCCGGCCCAGCCCCTGCGCGGCGGACTATGTCCATAGACGGGGCCTTCGAAGGGGTGACTGGGTGAAGCGTGGCCTGGCAGGCGACTCACAGGAAGGGCCGTCTGGACGCAGAGGGTGCAGCATGGGCGCTCGCGGGGACCACGATGGGGAGGGCCCGAACTGACAGTGTCTGCAGAGAGGGCCTGGCCTGGGGCGTGGTGCTGAGGGTGTCCAGCCAGAGGGGCGCGTGCTGCCTCCTCCCCTCCGGGCGTGGGGTGAGGGCGGGAGGCCTCCCCTGCTTCCGCACAGCCCCGCTCTCCTCTGCACACCGGCCCCCTGGAAAAAGGTCGCCCCCGTCTTGAAAGCGCCTGTATCCAGTTGGCCCACTTTTTGGTGGGTCATGGAATGGCAGCGCATCCCAGGAAGACGGCTTCTCTTATTGAAGCTCAGAGGGTGCGTCTCCCGCGTAGCGGACTTCAGTCTCTGAAGTGAGCATGCTGGCCAAGACAAGTTTATTTTTAAATTTTAAATTTTCTTTTTTCTTTTTCTTTTTTTTTTAAGATTTATTTATTTATTTATTTGTACAAGCACTGGGTACAGTCAGAAGCGCGGGAGGGTGAGAGGATCCACCAGAGCCAGAGCGGGGAGCAGAGCAGGCAGAAGGACCGAAGGACACTGCTGAGGGGAGCAGCGGGCGGCAGGAGAGGTCTGCGCGCCATGCGGGACCCTCCTCCGGTGGCCGGGGAGCAGCCGGGGATCGAACCAGCGCTGCAGAGGCTGCGGGCAGCTTCGCCCAGCGCTCAACCGCTGCGCCACCAGGGAGGCCCTAAATTTTTAATTTTCTGATGTCGTTCACTTTCGGTCAGCATCTGAGGGCTCCCCGCAGGGACCCCCGGTTCTCCCACCTCCACACGTGACCATCACCTCTGTCCCTCCCTCCCCTGCTTTGACCCATCCCCCCCTTGTTGGATGCCTCGGGTCTATGGTCAGCTGCTAGTTTTGCCTTTTTCTTGACCTTTTTTTGTCTCTATATTCCATGCATCGGTGAGACCACCTGGTATTTATCTTTTTCCTTCTGACTAATTTTGCCCAGCAGAATCCCTCCCAGCTCCATTCAGGTTGCTGCAGGTGCCATGAGTTTGTCTTTTTGAAGGCTTAGTAGTATTCCCGTGTGTATAGACCAGAACTTTTTGATCCATTCGTCTGTTTGGGGGCATTTGGGCTGGTTCTGTATCTTGGGACAGTGACCAGCGCTGCGGTGCGCGCAGGAGAGCAGGTTTCCTTGCCAACCTGTGCTTCGTGTCCTTCGGGTAGACTCCGAGGAGTGGAACTGCTGGGTCACAGGGCGGATCCATTTTCAGTACTTTGAGGGCCCTCCACTCGGCTTTCCAGGGTGGCTGGACGGGTGGCTGGACGGGTGTGCGTCCCAGCAGCTGTGGGAGAGGCTCCTTTCCTCCGCAGAAAGGCTGTTTCGTTTGCCGAGCGCTTCTGCGCACCTGTGAGGTGACCGCGCGGTTTGTTGTCCAGTTGTTAGCGCATCCGCCACGTTGACCTGCGAACGTCGGGCCACCTCCCGCCCGGGTGAAGCCGCTGCACCGCCCAGTGTGCTGGGCAGTTCCGTTTGCTGGTGTCTTATGAGAGTTTCTGCATCCGTCCGCCCGGGATGTGGGCTCCTGGCTCCTTCTCGGGGGTGCCCTTGTCCGGCTCTGGTGTCGGGGGGTGCAGCCTTGTGAAGTGATTGTGGAGGTGCCCCTGCCCCTTCTATTTCTGGCAGAGCCTGAGCAGAATCGAGCTCTCCATTCAGTGTTTGGTGGGACTCCGCAGCGGAGCTGTCTGGCCTGGGCTGAACCGGCGCCCACGGCCAGTTCCGCCTCCTCCTTACTCCGTTCTGCTCAGATGCTGAGCCCTGCGCCGGGGCATCTGTTCACTGCGGACGTTCCAGGCCCGACCCCAGAACTGCGAGCCAGTTTTTGGGCCCCGGCTCTGGGGATGTGATTAGCAAGCCTCTGAGTGACCTGCCCGCATCAGTCAAGTCTGGAGACCGTGGCCCGATGTGGCGAAGGGGTCGCCTCGCCAGGCGGCTCCTGTCCCCCAGCGGCTGTGCCCTCACGTGTCTCCCCGCCCGGCGCCACGGTTTCCCTGCGCTCAGAAACAAAACTCTGTTAAATAAAAGCAACACTTGCAAGTGATCCTTTGAAAATCTGAATTATTTATATGACCACACTACCTACAACCCCCTGGGAATCAAACCTGGCCTCCGGGTCACGAGCAGCCCCCTCCCCCCAGCACCCCTGGGCCAGCTGGGCCTCAGCCCTGCCAACCCCCACACCTCAGGCCTGGGCTGCCCCGTGTGCTCCCTCCCTCTGGCCCCTTTCACTGGTTAAAAAACCCCACAGAACTCCAAAACGGGGGGCTTGGCAGGGCTGGTTCCTTCTGAGGCTCCCGGGGAGCCTCAGTTTCCTTGCCGCTGGACTTCCAGGAGCTCCTGGACCCTCCTCACAGCTTCTTCTCAGACCCCCTTCTCCCTGCTGGAAGGACCCTGGCCCCAGGTTGGCCCTGCCCCCATCTCCAGACCCTCCTTGGGCTTGCCTTGCGCCCCTTTGCTCCGGGAGGTTCTGGGTTCGGGATGGGGCATCTTTGGGGCCACGGGCTGGGGGGGACACAGGGTATTTGGGGCTGCAGGTGTGGATGGGCAGGATCTGTCCCGCCCCGGGCTCCACTCCCCGGAGGCCGAGGGAGTCGACCGGCAGGCCGGCCCCAGGTCGCCAGGAGGCCGGGGGGGGGGGAAGAGCCACCGCAGCGTGGTGGGCAGGGCGGAGGCCTGTGCTGGGCTCCTGGCTGTCAGGCACTGCCCCCACCCCCGGGCGCTGGTGGGCCGGGCCCGCGGGCTGGGGTGGAGCAGGCCAGGCGGAGCCATCCCCTCCTCGCCACACGGGGGCGCGCGCGCTCCACGCAGCCTGCGCCGGGGCGGCTGGGCGGGCTCCCTGGGGTCTCCTTCTGGGAAAGCGGCCTGGGCGAGCACCTGCTGACGCGCGCGGGTCTGAGGGGCCAGGAGAGGAGCCACGGCAGGGGCCAGGAGAGGAGCCACAAGGCCAGAGCAGACCCTTGGCTCCGGCCGGACCATGGTCTCCAGCGGGTCTGCCCTCCGTCGAGGCCTGGACGCCCCCCCTGGGGCCGGGGCGCCCACCGGCCAGGGCCGGCCGGGAGGGGCTGTGTCTGCAGGGGCAGCGCTGCGGCCGGGAAGCAGGGGCGGGGAGGGGCGCTTCTGGCCAGGCCAGCGCTGCCCGCCGGGCACTTCCGCGGGGCTCCTAGGAAGCTCCTAAGCGCGGGCGCCTGGGGTCCCGGGTGTCTCGGCGCCCACAGGCCAGTCCTGGAGAATGTTAACTCCCGGTGAGGCAGACTCAGCCGATGCTGACAGGCCCGCAGGCCAGTTACCTGGGGGAGCCCCGGGAGTGCCCTCAGCTTGGAAACATTGGGGTGTCCAGGTGGTAAGAGTGTTAGGGGAAAGGATGTCCCGAGCAAACTCCGTGCAGGCTTTGTGGACTGCACCCCCACGCCGGCAAGTCACCAGCAGCTACAAATCCCAGGATCCCCAAAGGGAGGGCTGCGAGGACCTGAGGGTGGAGTTTCATCTCGGGGTTGCCCTGTAACAAAACCATGCTGCATTGGAGCTCCTGGGGCTCAGGGGGCGTCTGGATTCCATCTTGGAGCGAGGTGGAGGCCGTCTGCGCAACTGCGCGCCCGGCGAGAGCCGGCCAGGTCCGCCTTTCTGGGCAGTGCCTGCCCCAGGCCGGGCTTCTGGCCGCACCTGACCAGCTCCTGCAGGGGCGGCACTGCTGGTGTTAAGGGCGGCACAGGGGACCCTGTAGGCTGCCGCCCTCCTCACCTCTGCGGTGCCTGCCGGGCCTCTCTGCAAGACAGCAGAGCGCCCGCCAGTGCCCGGGGGCCTGACCAGATGGTGGCCAGAGAGACATGATGAGTGAACTTGAACTTGGTCCTCTGAAGCTTGTTTCTTAGTTTGGGAGACAAATGGCCTCATAGGTTGGCAGCTCCTGGCTGGGGCATAGAACGGGTGTGTGTGTGCGGGTTCAGACGTCGGGAGAGCAGGGTGCTGAGGTTAGCAGGCCCGGGGGTTCGCTGCCGGAGGGGTGGGGAATCCTGCCCAGGGGCACCTCCTTTGAAGAGCGGCAGGGCCTGGCAGGGGCTGGCAGGGGCTGGTGGTCCTGCTGGGCAGCTGCTGGTGCCCCACACGAGGCGAGGACACTGGCGCGGAGCCCCCTTGGGCGGGTGTGGGGCAGCCTCGCTACGCAGAAGCACAGGTCTCCACGCCTAGCCGGAGACGCGCCGGAGCGGGGCCTCCAGGGGAGGCAGCAGGGGGGACTTGGTGGCTTCCTGCTCGCGAGCCTGCAGGGGAGCCAGGCCTGCGGGGGCAGTGGGACCCTGGCACGCAGCCCAGCCGCTCTCTTTCTGGGTGGCCAGCCTCCTCGGAGCTAACTCTCCCCGCCTGGCTCTCTGCACAGGAGCTGGGGTCCTCCGGGGTCCGGGCAGGCCCACCTCCCACACGAGTGTCTCAGGGGCATCTGCATGCAGAGGGCTGGCCGGGGGCGACGTGGGCTCCTGACTGGGTGCTGAGGGGGCAGCAGAGCCTGGTGGTGGCTTGGGGCGGCCAGCTGGACAGGCACGTGCTCTGGTCTCTAGGCGCCGGTCTGCCCTTTGGGCTCTCTGGTCTTTTCTGGGCTCAGGGACGGTGCTGGCGGCACCCCAAC
Organism: Talpa europaea; assembly: GCF_964194135.1. NCBI lineage: Eukaryota > Metazoa > Chordata > Mammalia > Eulipotyphla > Talpidae > Talpa > Talpa europaea. The sequence goes on along the minus strand of NC_140082.1, from coordinate 621,388 downwards.
CCCGGGGGGACAGGAGGAGCAGCTTCAGGGGGGCCGACTGCCTGCCTGTACCCCTGTGGAGATGTGGGGGGACCTGCTTGAGTCAGGTCCAGCAAGGCTGTTGTCTTTGTTCAGAGACTGCAAGGAGGCTGGGGTCCCCATAACGCCCGGCTGGGAGTTGCTGCGTGTCGGCGACATGATGGTGCAGAGTGAGGCCCAGCCCTCACCCATGCCTGTGCCCGCCCTGCGCTGAGCTTGGGAGACTGGGGCTGACTGCAGGGGCCGAGAGCTGGGCTGCCGTTGGGGACCCTCGCAGCTGCTATGTGCTGCCTCTCCCCTTGCCTCCTGGGCTCTGGGGTGAGGCCCGGCCTCCCCGGTGGCTGGGATGGCCAGAGGGATAGGCCTGCAGGGGAGCAGAGCTCCCCACGTGACCAGCCACTGCTGGGCCTTTCCACGGCCTGCTGTGAGCCGGGGGAAGGCACGGGTTGGTCGGCCAGTGAGGGCTGCCCGCGGGGGGTCTCCCCTCAGGGAGTGGGCTAAGGAACCATCACCCTGCTAGGGAGAGGGGTGCTGGTCACCCGCACAGGCCCCGCTCTCTTTCCTGCCGGGGTGGGGCGCCCCTGTGCAGAACCCACCACAGAGCAGCTTTGCAGGGCTGCCCAGGTGACAGCTGTGTCCCGGGGCCAAGCCTCAGCTTCCAGATGCTTCCCGGCAGCCTCCGGGCACTCATCTCTGCAGAGCTGCTTCCCGGCGCCCCGGCCTCCTCGCTCGCGCTCCCAAGCCGTGGCTGCACTGGGATCCGGCACCGCTTCCAAGGCCAGCCCTGCCAAGGTGTGTCCTGTGGCCAGAGGATGACCAGGCCTGGCGGTCTGGGCTGTCGTAAATTCACAAAACGTCTCCCGCAGGCCTGGCCAAGGGCGGGCCGCTTGGCCGCCGCTCCCCTCCGGTTGCGGGCGGGGCTGGCCGGCTCGGCGGACGGCGGGCGAGTGTGTGTAAACATTTTTCCCCGCTGATATCAGGTCTGTTCGTCAGGCCCCTGGCCGCCAGCTGTTGTCCTGCTCCCCCTTTCTATGTGAACGGGAAAGTTTGGGAAAGACGTGTGGGGTCTGCTGCTTCTCAGGGTCTGGGGGGGCAGCCTGGGAGACCCCCGCAGCCTGCACCCCCCGGCGGGCGCGAGGGCAGCTTGCCCGGCTTGCTTGGTGCCCCAGGAGAGGCCCCTGCATGGGCAGGCATCACGGCTCCCCCGACTGTCTCCTTCCTCTCCAGTGTGGACAGCACCACACGCAGGCGCCTCCCGGGCGGGGCCCTGCCATGCAGCGCTTCAGGGTCCAGGCCCGGCCAGCCCGGGCCGCAGCAGTGGCAGAGTCCGGGCCTCCCAGCAGAGGAATCGCCTGGATCCGGGTTCTGAGCAGCCCTGGTGGGGCCGCAAGCCCACGTTGGCGGGCTCACTTCTGCTCACGTCCCCCGACGGTGAGGGGCTGGCACACCCCGGAAGGCCGATCACAAGCGCTGGCCGCGGAACCGCCCAGGCCCTGCTGGCGCGTGGGCACAGGGCGGGAGGGGAGGCCCTGGGCAGACAGGCCCGACTTCCAGGTCTGGGGCCCACTCGCTCTCCAGGGAGGTCGGCGCGGGCTGCCGGCGCTGTCACGCCTCAGGCCTCCCCAGATGCTGTCTCGCTGTATCGCCCCAGATGCCAGCCCTCCCTGCACAGAGGAGAAGGCCCCGCCGCAGGCCCAGGGAGCAGAGCCGCATGTGCACCTGCGGCCCCCTCCAAGCCCTCCCCCTCCCCGGGACTCCCCCGTTCCAGGGCCTGGGCTCCAGGCTGGACTAGAGCTGGACCCCTCCTGGGAGGCCCCTCCGCCCGGCTCACGGTGCCCGGCAGTGACGGGAGCTGAGGTCAGGCAGCAGGGCGTCGCCCTGGAGGGGCAGTTTTGGGAAAAGCCATGAGGTCTGGAAGGGGGGGGGGGCTTGGCTGCAATCCCCGTGTTATCTTCGTCAATATTCGCCTAGTTGCAGAAAAAGCAGAGGGGCCGGGGGAAGCCAAGAAAAAAATGCCAGCTCCCTGGGCGGGCCCTGGCAGAGCAGACTCGCTGGATCAGTTAGAGAGGGAAGGCGTCGCCTCCCCCAGCTGCCAGCTTTTATCTGTGTCTGCGGAAACCCCGCATTTTGAAGGGAGCAGAATTAACTGAAGATGGTGATTTCGCATTTTGAAGGGAGCAGAATTAACTGAAGATGGCGATTTTGTCTCTTAATTGCTTTCTATTACAAATCTAAGCAGCATTTAGCACCACTAGGGAGTGCGAAATTATCAAGGAAGCTCAAAGTAGACGGTGTCTTTTTGCGAGCTGAGTTGTCTTCCTGGCCGAGGAGGGGCTTGACTTTCGCAGAACCCACTGGAATCACTTAGCGAGATTGTGGGAGCGTGAAGGCAGGGCCCCCCAGGTCCCCGCTGGCCCGAGCCAGCCCGGGAGGCGTGGAGGTGGCTGGGTGGGGCAGCTTGAAGAGAGGATGACTCGCCAGTGCGGAATGGGGGGCGAGGTCCCCTCTTGGCTGGGAGGACGTTGCCCCAGCTGCTCGGAGTTTCTTAAATCCCTCCTGGAAGTCAGTCATCGCTGTCCACAGACCCCCGGGCTTCTTGGCGCACGTCTCCGCGGGACGTCGGCATTAGCTGTCAGTGTGGAAAACCGCAGCGTTTACAGTGTCACCTTCTCTGAGAGGCCCGGGGAGAATCTGGAATCTTGCAAAACCGAGCTCTTTCCTCTGCCGCCGAGACCGTGTGCCCACTCCCACACGGAGGGCCCTGGGGACGCTGACCGCTGCCCTGGCGGGGTCCTGCTGCGGCCTCCGCCTCTGGGGTGCCCGTTTTGTGCCTCTCTGCGGCCCGGGGCGCGTGTAGTAGGGGAAATGCCGGTTAAAGTCAAGTGATCCTGTGTGCTCGTGGGACGCGTCCACTCTTCTGTCACGCGTCCTCTCCCAGACACGGCCTTCGACGTTCCAGCTCCTTCCTGCACCCCAGAACTAGCCTCCGAGCCCCCTCCCAGGAACGTGGGCCCCGCGGGGCAGCCCCTCTCCCCCACAAGCCTGAGCCGGCTCCTGGGCCCGCAGCTGGGTCGAGTGGCTGGGCCGTCCCAGCAGCCGCGGGCCTCGCGGATGACCTGGGTTTTGCACGGCTGAGCCGCTGGGGGGCTTGGGGAGGGTGGGGCAACCCCGACTAGCACTGGGGCTGCGTCATCGTGTGGGGCAGTCCGAGGACTGCCACCTCCACAGACACCCTTACAGCTCCTCCGTCCCCGCGTCCCTCTGGGCCTTCCAGGCACAGACCAGGGGCTCGAGGGGTGGGCACGGGCGGGTGGCCTGGCTCCTGTCTGAGGGGCTCACGTCGCCATGGAAGCCGGGAAGCTTTGGGAACGCGCCCTCCCGCCTGCTGGCCTCATCTTCAGACCAGAAAAGGATGGTCTTTGTTCCTGCTTCTGAGCCAGTGGAAGCCGCGAGGCTGGCGGTGTGGTCTGGGAGGGTGGCTTGGCCCGACCCCGGGATCTCAGACATTGGGATCACACGACGGTGCGGGATCGGTGGCCTCCCCCTGCGGGCCTTAGAACCAGAGGCCCTAGTGTGCGCTGAGCCCCGGACCCAGAACTTTGGCCGTGGACCGGACTTCTTGTGAGGAAGCACATCCCGCGGAGGGGAGAGGTTTCTGGCGTCCAGACCTCCCTCCGATCATCAGAGGCATCTTCTCTTCTGAGCTTGCTGTCTGTCCTTCCAGAACCTTCCTGTGCCTCGCCCTACATTTTAACAAAAAGCTTTGCTTACTTATACAAGACCTGGGGTACAGGCCAGAGGTGTGGGAGGGTGAGAAGATTCACCAGAGACAGAGCAATGAACAGAACAGGCAGACTGACCCAAGTACACTGCTGAGGGGAGCAGCGGGGAGACAGGAGAGGTCTGCTGCACCTGTGGGATTCTCGCCAGCCAGTGGGGATTGAACCAGCCCTGCAGAGACTGCGGACAGCGACACAGCACTGCGCTCAACCCGCTCTGCCACCGGGGAGGCCCTCTCTCCCTATATTTTTATGTCCCCAGAGAGAACGTGGCATGTGTGCGCCCATGTTGCGCCGGCTTCCCGTGTCTCCAGCAGCTCTGTCACTTGTCCTGCTCACGTGTCATGTGGGCGACCCTCTGTGGCGGGGCCTGTCCGTCCTGACCTCCCCACGGCCCTGCAGAGCATGTCTTAGCCACGTCTGCAGCATTGGGGGAAATTCTGGAGCCCCCACACTTCATGCCGTTTGGCAGCTAGCTTCTGTTACCAGGAAATACGTGATCTTGGGTTTCTTTACGCTTCCTAAAAACCCTTATCATTTTCAGGATTTCCCCTGACTCGGCAGCAACTCAGGGCTCCTCATGGGGAAGTGGCAGTGATTCCCCGACAAAGCCACCTCTCCTGTGTTCATTTGCCTGAATTAATTGGTCACTTCCCCTATCCTTGAGAGCGGAGCTTAAAGCGATCGCCACTTTTCAGCCGTGTTTACTGAAACTGGTGTGAAGAGCCATCACAGTGACTCAGAGAGGAAGCGCAGGCCGGGTGGTGAGCAGTGTCTCGTGTCTGTCCCTAACAGAGAGGGGCTGAGAATGAGGCCAACCCTGGGAGGGTCTGCTGAGGCTCGGGCTCCATCCGCGGGCCTGGATCCAGCCGTGCCTGCAGCTGGCCCTTCCCTTCAGTGAACCAACACATTTTCCTTCTGCTCCCAGCAAGGGCCGGTCAGGCCGTGGTGCTCGCGGACAGGGCTCCTGCAGCAGACTCTGTTGCTATGCTGGTTTGTTTATTTCTGGTTGCATTTTCCTCCCTGGACGCCTTCCTTCTCTCTTTATTTCAAAAGACCAAAAAAGTCAGCTGCCGCTGCACAGCCTAAGCCACCGCTTGCGTGGCGACAGGCTGGTCGCTACGTGGACCTGTGTGCTAGTTCCCACTCAGCTCGGGCCACGAGGCACAAATGTGGATGCTGCTGGCTTTCTGGGCCCCGCCTGTCCCCTGGTGCTTCGCAGACCTCCACTCCGGGGGCGCCGTGGAGGAGGGGGCTGTGCCTTGTCCCATTTACAGTCTCCTATTTGTCATTCTCGAGTTCCTGCCAGGAACTTGCGTCTGATGGCCTCTCCATCACTGCTTGGCAGATGGCAGCCCGCGCGCTCTGTGAATTGTTATGAGCACTTCATTGCACATTGATTTTGTTTTCTTGCTCCACAAGGACTCACAAATTTTAAAGTCTTATTTCAGGCACAGCAAGTGTGCACGGACCTGTTTCTCTCTGGTGAGAGGACGGGCGTGCTGGCCAGCCAGCTCATGCTCTGCTGCCGTGGTGAGCAGGAGGGGATGTTGTCGGCAGCAGCAGCGGGGTGACAAGAGGTTCTTGTGGGTTCGAGAAAGAAACATTCTCTTGAGAGGAAGGTGCTAAGGGCGGGGAAGTTTCCAAAGTCTTTCAGAGCTCATGTCTCCATGGTAACTTAAAAACAGCCGCCATGTGCACGTGAGCATGAGCCTGTATGCACGTCTGAGACTCGTGTGCGAGAGCACGAGCTAAGGGTCACCAGAGGCCATGTGTGGGGCTGCGATGTGTCTCTGCGCACGAGCAGAATATAGTGTCAGGAAAATGAGCATCATTTCTATAAAACGCTTCTCTTCTGCAAGGTTCCGAGCACAGCCAGGCTGCGCGGTGCGGGGTTCAGCTCGTGCTGCTGGGTAAGAGCCCCTAATCCGCCCACTCCTACACGGTTTGACTTTGGGGGACTTACCTCCCCTCTCTGAGCATCATTATCTTCGTGTGCAAGGCAGAGATTAAAAATAGCACGCGTCTGCTGGGGTGTGGAAAGGGCTCGGTGGATGACTGCAGGTGGGTGCTGAGAACCCCCTGCGGGCGCTGCTTCCAGGAGGATGGTGGGCACGAGAAGGAAGAGGATGGAGGTGCTGGAGGCGATGAGGGAGGTGACGGTGACTGCGACGGTGAAGGCGACGCTGATGAAGACCGTGGCGGTGATGAAGGAGGTGACGGTGAAGATGGCTGCCGGGGAGGGGTGATGATCGCGTTACCCGGCAGGCGGCCTCGAGGCCCTCACTCTGTGAGCACAATTATCTTCTTTGGGGTAAAGCAAGATGGAAAGGGCACATCCCAACCCTGAAGAGGCGACCGTGCCAGAGCAGAGTTAATGGGTTCCTGCCCCCCACCCCACCCCCGGCGGGTGGCCGGGTCTCAGGGCCTGCAGAATGCCGAGCGCCGCCCCAGGCCGTGCTAGCGCTGATGTGGGGCTGGCGGTGCCCTCGGGTCTCGGACAGGGGAAAGGAAGACACGTGTGTTCTGGAAAACGAGCAAGGAAAACAATCGGGAAGAGAAGCCGGAGGGCGCTTCCTCCTCGCTCTTGAGTCACCGTTAAGGAATTGACCGTGGTGTCAGCTGCCTCCTCCCTGTGCTGTTCCAGCTCCCTTGGCAAGGGAGGCGAATTCCACGGACACTTAGCAAAGCCCCACACTGAAAACAAATAAATAGGGTGAGCCTGGGATGGGGTGAGGGAGCGACGGGGCCGAGAAGGGGTCTGGTTACCCCCCCAGCGCGGCTGGGGGGAGCAGTGGGCCCTCCGCGGGAGGGAGAGGCGCGCGGTGCAGACGCCGAGCGCAACAGGCCGTGTCTCCCGCGTAGGGACAGGCCCAAGGCAGACGAGGATGCTCCTGGTTATGCTTGTGCGGTGTGAGGTGATTCCTCTGGCCAGGGTGGCTTCCCAGAAGCCTCTAGCCGGGGGCCAGGGGGAAACCCCTGTGGCCCACACATCCCTCCTCCTCACGGCCCGGGTGTTCTGGGTCCCGGAACGACTTGTTCCCAGCAGTGTCCACGTTCCTGAGTCTTCACCATCCCAGAGAGCGTCCTTGGTCCAGTCCCCTCCGAGGGTCCCGGCATGGTGGCCTCCAAGGGGCCCCCGAGGAGCCTGCGCCATCGGGGAACAGGGGTCACCTGGGTCTGGAGGCCCTGGGCCCCATGCCCCCGCACCCAGCCTGCTCCCCGAGTCTGAGCTGACCACTTCTCTCCACCCTTCGCCTGGCACCCGGCTCCAAGCCGCCGTGTCCCTCTGTCGAATGTGCCCCAAGCCTTCTAACAAGACGTCCTCCTGTGGGGCCTGCCCTCGGGTCACTGCTGTCCCCGCCACACCAGCGCGGCCCCCTGAAGACACAGAAGGCCCTGGAGGCGCCTCCCTGACCCCTCCCGCCGCGGGCGCCAGTGCAGCTCAGTGCTCTGCTCCCCGCACCCCCCTCGGGTGCTCCCTCTGCCCACCGTGTCCGGCCTCCCCAGCTTTCCTAATTCCTGTGAGCGCCAGCTCATTTTTGCCTTTGGGGAATTTGGGGTTCTCACCTGGCAAGGCCTCCCGTGGAGCTGTGTGTGCCTGGGCCCCTCTGTCGCTCGGGGCGGTGGGGGTTCACGGTCCAGCAAGGACGGACTCTCACGGCGGCAGCCTCCGCCCTCCCGTCTCGCTGGCCGCGCTGCTGTCGCCTCAGAGCACTTGGCACGAGTTGCATTTTCCTGACTTTCTGTGGCCTATGCGTGGTGTCTCGGGCCTTGGCCCTCAGGACCCTGGGGAAGACCCTGCTCTCCCTGTCCGGCGTGGAGGACGGCAGGTTGGGCGGGGTCTGCGGGGCCGAGGGCTCGTGGGTGCTCGTGGGGTGCGTGGGCACCTGACCGAGGTCTCCAGGATTTTAGGGAAGTCAGAGAGTTTTCTGTGCTGGAGAAGGCTCAGCGTTGCCGGCACCGAAGTTCTTCCCGACCCCGGGACGTGAGCCCCTGTGCTGGCCGATCCCTTGTCGGCTCCCATGCCGTCAGCTCCCACATCGGCTGGGCCCTCCCAGGTGCTAGCACATCCTCTGGGCGCATCTGCGAGGGGGTCTGGGCGAGTGGATAGGCCCAGCGAGCAGATCACCCCCCCCCCAGTGCGGGGGCACCTCAGTCTGCGGGCCTGGAAGGAGGGAGTTTGTCCCCTGGCCCTGTCCTGGGAGTGGGGTTTACCCCACGGCTCCCTGGCTGTCAGGCCCCCGAGCTGGGCTGCAGTCACACCACGGTCTCCTCCATCTCTAGCTTGCAGGAGGAGGCTGAGGCCTATGCATTCCGCGTGTCCGTGCATTGGCGCTGTTCCCTGGAGGCCTCACTGGCTCCCTCGCCCTCCCTCTCGCCCCCCCACGGACATGCATCAGGGCTGAATTTGACCCAGGAGACAGGGGATATGGCCTGGGAATATGATGCACAAGAGAGCTCAGGTAAGGACACACACTCAGAATCCAGGGTGCGGTTTAGCGCGTGCCGTGACAGCGTGGAGCGGGCCTCGCGGAGTGTGGGCAAGAGGAGGCGAGACACACTGATTTGCTCTCCTGTTACTACTTGCGTGATCTTAGGCAAGTTAATTCATGGCCCGTGCCTCAGTTCCTTCTGAAATGCAGAAAGAGTGCCGACGTCATGGAATCGTCAAGAAGATTAGACAACATAATGCACATGAACCGTCTAAAGCTGCATCTTTTATTAAGCATTTACGATGCAGGGCGGAAATGGAGGCCCTTTGTCCAAGACGGGGTGGGACGAAGGTCAGAGGATGCGGGCGAGGAAACCCCAAGAGGGTCAGTGGGCTGGGGGGAGCGCAGAGAGGGTGTGTGGGAAGGCGAAAGGGAAGGAGAACGTGGTCAAGCTGGGAGCTTAGGTGGCACGTCATCGAGAAGAACGTGACTCTATGATGGCAACGAGTTACATGTTACCGGAGATTTCTAAGCAGAGACATTTTTGAGATTCCGTAATTAATTAATTAATTAATTTTTAAGATTTATTTTATTTATTTATGCAGAGGTGGGGGTGTGAGAGGACTCCCCAGAGACAGAGTGGGGAGCAGAACTGGCGGATCCACTGAAACCCACTGCTGAGGGGAGCAGTGGGGAGACAGGAGAGGTCTGCCCCGCCATGTGGGTAGCTCCCTGGCTGGCCGGGGATCGAACTCGTGCTGCAGAAGCTGCGGACAGCTTCATAGGTTGCGCCCCAACCCCTGCGCCACCAGGGAGGCCCTCATACGTTGTATTTTCATTCTCACTCAATGCAAGATATTTTCTAATTTCCCTTGAGAGTTCCTCTTCTAACCATGGATGAACAGAGAGTATGTTGTTGAATTTCCAGGTGGTTGGAAATTGGCCTGTTATTTATCTGGGACCGATTTCAGTTTCCGGATGCGCAGGGCGCATCCGTTGTATGTGTTCCCTTCTACTGGTGCGGACTTGCTCCGTGGCCTGGAGCTGGCCTGTCGTGGCGACTGTCGTGGGCGCGCGTGAGAAGAATGTGTGTCGGCTGTGGTTGGGTGGGGCGTCCCGGGGTCGATGAGATCCAGATGGCTGATCGTGTTGTTCATTTCTTCTCAGTCCCTTGCTGATTCCTGTTTCCTGGTTCTCTCTGGTCAGAGAGAGCAGTGTTGAGGCATCCAAGTCTAATCGTGGGTTTGTCTTTCTCCTCTCAATTCTGCCAGGCTTTGCCCCGTGTGTTTAGAAGCTCTGTCGCTAGGTACAGACACATGTAATATTGTTACGTCTGGGGTGAACCGACTCTTTTATGTATGACTTTTTCCGTTCTATCTTTGATAATTTTCTTTATTCTAAATCTGTCTTTTCTGATATTCATATAACCAGTCTGGCCTTTTTAAAAATATCTATGCTTGCCTAGATAAAGAAGAAATAGAACACCTAAACAGACCAATTACAATTAGCGAAATTGAAATGGTAATCAAAAACCTCCCCAAAAACAAAAGCCCAGGACCTGATGGATTTACAAATGAATTCTACCAAACATTCAGAGACAAATTAGTGCCTATCCTTCACAAACTCTTCCAAAAAATTGAGAAGGAAGGGACAATACCAAACACGTTCTATGAAGCCAACATTACACTAATACCAAAACCGAACAAGGACAACACAAAAAAGGAAAACTACAGGCCAATCTCCCTAATGAACACTGATGCAAAAATCCTCAATAAAATTTTAGCTATCAGAATCCAACAATGTATCCATAAGATAATTCACCATGACCAAGTTGGATTCATTCCAGGGGCACAAGGATGGTTTAACATCCGAAAATCAATCAACGTTATCCAACACATCAACAAAAAGAAATATAAAAACCATATGATAATATCAATAGATGCTGAGAAAGCTTTCGACAAAGTGCAACACCCATTCATGATAAAAGCCCTTGAAATTCTTGGGGTACAAGGAACATACCTCAACATCATAAAGGCCATCTATGACAAGCCAACAGCCAGTATCATTCTCAATGGTGAAAAGCTGAAAGCATTTCCATTAAGATCTGGAACAAGACAAGGATGTCCACTCTCACCATTGCTTTTCAATATAATACTGGAAGTCCTAGCCAGGGCAATAAGACAAGAGAAAGACATCCAAGGAATCCAAATAGGAAAAGAAGAAGTCAAACTATCACTATTTGCAGACGATATGATATTATACATAGAGAACCCCAAAAACTCCACAGAAAAGCTAATTCAACTCATCAATCAGTTCAGTAAAGTGGCAGGATACAAAATCAACACGCAAAAGTCAGTAGCCTTCCTATACACAAACAATAAATCTGAAGAAGAAGAAATCAAAAAGACCATCCCTTTTGTTATTGAAACAAAAAAAATCAAATATTTGGGAATAAATCTAACAAAAGAGGTAAAGGACCTATACAAAGAAAACTATAAAACACTGTTAAAAGAAATAGAAGAAGACACAAAGAAATGGAGAGACATCCCCTGCTCATGGATTGGAAGAATAAACATTATTAAAATGGCCATCCTTCCAAAAGCAATATACAGATTCAATGCTATTCCAATCAAAATTTCAATGTCATTCTTCAAAGAAATAGAACAATTATTGATGAAATTCATATGGAATCACAAAAAACCCCGAATAGCCAAAGCTCTCCTGAAAAAAAAAGAAGGGAATGGAGGCATCAGACTCCCAGACTTCAAACTATACTACAAAGCCATAATCATCAAAACTGCATGGTATTGGAACAAGAACAGACATACAGACCAATGGAATCGAATAGAAAATCCAGAAATAAACCCACAGATTTATGGTCAAATAATCTTTGACAAAGGAGCAAAGACTATGCATTGGAGCAAAGAAAGTTTGTTCAATAAATGGTGCTGGGAAAACTGGGTCGCTACATGCAAAAGAATGAAGCTTGACCACCACCTCACACCATACACAAAAATCAACTCAAAATGTATTAAAGAACTAGACATAAGACCTGAAACCATAAAATATATAGAAGGAAATATAGGCGAAACACTACGTGATTTGCACATCAAAGACATCTTTACAGACACATCACCCAAAGCAGTGATAGTGAAGGCAAAGATAAACAGCTGGGACTACATCAAATTAAAGAGCTTCTGCACAGCAAAAGAGACAATAACAAAAACAAAGAGAAACCCCACCAACTGGGAGAACATTTTTGCACCCAACACTAATGATAAAGGACTGATCACAAAAATCTGCAAAGAGCTGATGAGACTCAACAACAACAAAGAAAATAATCCAGTCCAAAAATGGGCAGAAGAGCTAAAAAGAAACTTCTCTGAAGAGGAAATGCAAATGGCCAACAGGCATATGAAAAAATGTTCAACATCACTTGTCATCAGGGAAATGCAAATCAAAACTACCATGAGATACCATCTTACACCAGTGAGAATGGCACATATTAAAAAAACTAGCAACAACAAATGTTGGCGAGGGTGTGGAGAAAAAGGAACTCTTCTGCACTGTTGGTGGGAGTGCAAACTGGTCCAACCACTGTGGAAAGCTGTGTGGAGATTTCTGGACCTACTAAACATAGAGCTTCCATATGATCCAGCAATTCCACTCCTAGGTATTTACCCAAAGGACACAGAAACATCAATTCCAAAGAGCACCTGCACCCCTATGTTTATAGCAGCACTGTTTACAATAGCTAAGCTTTGGAAACAACCCAAATGCCCAAAAATAGATGACTGGATCAAGAAGATGTGGTACATATACACCATGGAATATTACTCAGCATTCAAAAAAGATAAACACATGCAATTTGCTGCAACATGGATGGCGCTGGAAGGGATCATGCTCAGCGAAATAAGCCAAAAAGAAAAAGAAAAATACCGGATGGTCTCACTCATAGCAGGAATCTAGAAAACTTAAATAAGGGACCAGGAAAATGAATAACTATAAGAAAGTGAAAATCAAAATCAACAAAAAACTATGAACCAGAGACACTTTTAGGGGGGCGGGGGCGGGAGGGGAGGGATTGGGGTCAGAATGAGGGGCTGCAATTGTATGGGGAATGTAACAATAAAATTTATAAAAAAAAAAAAATAAAAATAAATAAATAAAAATATCTATGCTTGCATTATATATATGTTCCCATTTGCTTACTTTTAACTTAGCTATATCATTGTGTCTGAAGAGAGTTTCCTGTAGACAGTGAAGGTCATTATATACAACCTGACTGACGATGTTTGCCTTAGAACGGAACTGTTGTATTTAGTTTAGTTCTTGATAATTTTGGGAGTTTGGGTTTAAAGCTATCTTTTTTTTCTGTTTGTTTCATTTTTAAAAATTTATTTACTTATTCAAGAGCTGGGGTACAGGCCAGAAGCGCGGGAGGGTGAGAGAATTCACCAGGGCCAGAGCGGGGAGCAGAGCAGGCAGAAGGACCGAAGGACACTGCTGAGGGGAGCAGCGGGTGGCAGGAGAGGTCTGCGCGCCATGTGGGACCCTCCTCCAGTGTCCGGGGAGCAGCCGGGATGAAACTGGTGCTGCGGAGGCTGCGGGCAGCTTCACAGCCCAGCGCTCAACCACTGCGCCTCAGGGGAGGCCCCTTACCTTATCATTTTGATTATATCACTTTGCATAATTTTTAGTGGCTGCTCTGGAGACTACAAATTACATTCTTAACTTTTCGATCTATTCAGAATCAACAATTAACTCTTGAAGCGAATGCTGTGGTCTTGTCATGCTGTGGTTCCGTCCCCCACCCCCCACGCCCTTCGTGGCTACTGCACACACCTGAGGGCCCCGGGCGTCCACAGTCCTCCCTTATCTCCTGCTCCACTTTGCCTGCCCAGCTGCCTGCCGTGAGCTGTGTCTGAAAATATGATGGACAACAAAATATTTTTGGAGAGAGAAAACGTTCATGTAACTTGTGTTATGGGCAATGTTACAGTTATCCTGATTGATAGTTAGCTATTGTTGTAATCTCTGACTTGCCTAATTCAGAAACCAAACGTCATAGGTGCACAAGAAAGGACAGCACCTTTAGGCTCAGTGCTGCCCCTGGGCTCAGGCATCCCCCTGGGCTCTTGGGACGTGTCCCCTGGACAAGGGGGGACCACTGTATGTTTGTGGACATTAAAAACGCCAGTCAGGGCCTCCCCGGTGGCGCAGCGGTAGAGCGCTGGGTTGCGAAGCTGCCCGCGGCCTCTGCGGCGCCGGTTCAATCCCCGGCTGCTCCCCGGCCACCGGAGGAGGGTCCCACATGGCGCGCAGACCTCTCCTGCCGCCCGCTGCTCCCCTCAGCAGTGTGCTTCGGTCCTTCTGCCTGCTCTGCTCCCCGCTCTGGCTCTAGTGAGTCCTCTCACCCTCCCACGCTTCTCACTGTACCCAGTGCTTGTATAAATAAATAAATAAATCTTTAAAAAAATAATAATAAAAAAATAAAAATAAAAATAAAAACGCCAGTCAATGTCATGGGTGCATTTATTTGTTTGTTTGTTTGCTTTCAACTGTCAAGCGTGTTTCAAAGAACTTTGGAGGGGAGGAGAGCACAGTGAGTTTCCCACATGTCTGCTTCTTTTCCCGCAGGAGACACCGGCAGGACAGCGTGCTCAGAAAGGAAGCAGAGACTGAGAAATAGAAACTAAACTCGGGGTGACACTGGGTCCTGCAGTAGCCAGGCCATCCCTGGAGTTCCAGCAGCTTGAGTCGACACAAGGCTCTCCCCGCTTTGCCCCAGGCTGTCTCTGTCACCTGCAGCTGACAGGTCCCCGAGGGCCAGGGAGGGGCGAGGGAGGCCAGGCTGATCTCTCGCTGGTCATGGTTTAAGTCATATGCCAAGTTCAGAGACAGAATTGTCAAATTCAGTGGGATTTCAAGTCCAAGCACCTTTCTTTTCGGTTTTTGATCTCTAGGTTAATTCCATTTACAAAGTCACGACGACGGGCAAGATTGGGACGCTTGCTGGTGGTTCTCCCCAGAAGCCCCGTGCCAGGCAGCTCTGGCACAGAGCAGGTGCCACGCGGCCCCCTGGGCTGTAGTGCAGTTCTGTGTAGTCGCTGGTTTCACGGCAGTGATGCCACAGGGCCTTCTCGCCCGAGCTGCCAGGGAGTCGGTGGCCTCTCTTTGCAGGCGATGTCGCGTCTACATGACACCTCGTGTTGTTTGCCAGGGACACACTCGTGCCTAGTGGTGCCGCAAGACCCTTACCCGGCTCCTCGGCACCTGCCGGCCACATCTCCTGACGCCTGGAGCTGTCCCCTCACCAGCCCCCGGCGGGTGAGCCCAACCCGCAGAGGGAGGAGACCAGCTTGGGGCGTGATGCCCGCGCTCTCAGCAGGGACAGGACAGAGCTGGCCTGCGGCACCCCCGCCTTGCAGGAGAGTCCTTGTGGTTTCCCCGCGTCTCGGTGAGTTGGGGGGCCATCTCTCCGCATCACGCAGCGTCTCGTGCCTGCTCCATCTGGCCTCCGGGCGGACCCGCCTCTCCCCGGGCTCCTTGGGGGCCACAGCACATCGCTCGGGTCAGTGTGCGGGCGGGGGCGCAGGGGAGGCTGTCGGGGCACGGGGGGGGGGGGGGCGCTGTCGGGACCAGCCCCAGTCACGCTCTGCGGGCTGCTCTGGGGTTGGGGCCGGGTGAGCCCAGACTGCGCAACACGAGGGCGGCGGGGGGAGCCCCAGTGTGCTCCTACCTTTGCTACGTGCACATGTCTAGGGGTGCCGGGTGCTGCCCGGTCACCCTCATCCTGGTGTGGTCACCACTCCCCCCCCGTGGCTCCCAGCAGCCCTGGGGATGCACCGGGCCGCCGTCCTGCTCACCGAGTGGCCGTGTTTCCCGCCACTCCACGGCGAGGCCCTGGACTCCCTCTGGCCGCCCGCGCCGCCACCCAGGGCTCTCCATGGGCCGCGCCCTCTCTGGGCCGGGCAGGCCTCGTGTGCCCACACCCACTGGTCCTCGTCCTCGCTAGTCCTCCCGCCCGTCCCAGCTCGGTGCCCCGGGGCCCATCTGGCTGGCCGGGCTCCCCCAGGCCCCACCTTTGCGCAGACGCCCCGCCCGCCCGCCCGCTGCGTCCGCGCCTCTGAGCGGGCCTTTCCTTGTCACAGCAATGGACACTGGGGCCAGCTGCCCGCCTGCCCTGCCGCCTCTGAGCGCCCCGGCCCCGCCCCGCGAGCCTGACTCTCGTCTCTCGCGTCCGGCCGCCACGCAGGCGCTCCCCTGCCGTTGCCTGAGGCGGAGCCCGCTCCTCCCGGCCCGTGCGGCTGACCCTCGCCGTGGCCGGGTGTGGGCGCCCAGCGAGCCCCCCGGCCCCCCAGCCCTGCCGTTCTCTCTCGCACGCGCAGGCCAGGCCTGGGCTTCGGGCGGCCGGGACCTCGCTCTGACCCAGGAGCAGTGCTGAGCGCTCCTGGCGAGGAGATGCGCACCCTGCTCTCGCGCTCAGGGACTTGGGTTTCCTCTCACTGCCTCTATGTGTGGGGTGTGTGTGGTGTGCAATGTGTGGTGCGTGTGATGTTGCGAGGTGTGTGGTGTGTGGTATGTGGTATGTGGTATGTGTGGTATGTGTGTGATGTTGTGGAGTGTGTGAGTGGTATTGTGTGTGGTGTGTGTGTGGGGATTGCAGCGTGTGTTTGGTGTGTGTGGTATGTGTATGTGGTGTGTGTGATGTCGTGGGGTGTGTGTTATTTGTGTGCAGGGTTGGTGTGTGGTGTGGTGTGTGGTATGTGTGGGGTGTGTGTGTGAGTGGTGTGTGGTATGTGTAGTGTGGTATGTGTGGTGTGTGTGTGTAGTGTGGGGGTGTGTGTGTGGTGTGTGTGTATGGTGTGGTATGTGTAGTGTGGTGGGGTGCATGTAATGTGGTATGTGTGAGGTGTGTGTGGTGTGTGGTATGTGTGTGGTGTGTGTGTGTGGTGTGTGGTGTGGGTTGTTTTGTGTGTGTGGTGTGTGTGTGTGGTGTGTGTGTATGGTGTGTGTGGTGTGTGGTGTGTATGTGTGGTGTGTGTGGTGTATGGGGTGTGTGGTGTGGGTTGGTGTGTGCGTGTGGTGTGTGTGGTGTGGTGTGTATGGTATGTGGTGTGGGTTGGTGTGTGTGTTGTGTGTGGGGGGTGTATGTAGTGTGTGGTGTGTGGTGTGTGTGGTGTGTGTGGTGTGGTATGTGATGTGTGTGTGGTGTGTGGTGTGTATGTGGTGTGTGTATGTGGTGTGTGTGTGGTGTGTGGTGTGTGATGTGTGTGTGGTGTGTGCTGTGTGATGTGTGTGTGGTGTGTGATGTGTGTGGTGTGGTATGTGATGTGTGTGTGGTGTGGTGTGTGTGGGGTGTGTGGCGTGATATGTATGTGGTGTGTGATGTGTGGGGTGTGTGTGGTGTGTATGTGGTGTGTGTGTGTGGTGTGTGTGTGTGGTATGTGGTGTGTGGTGTGTGGTGTGTGATGTGTGTGTGGTGTGTGCTGTGTGATGTGTGTGGTGTGGTATGTGATGTGTGTGTGGTGTGGTGTGTGTGGGGTGTGTGTGGTGTGGGGTGTGTGGCGTGATATGTGTGTGGTGTGTGATGTGTGGGGTGTGTGGGGTGTGTGGGGTGGTGTGTGATGTGTGTGTGGTGTGTGATGTGTGTGGTGTGTTGTGTGTAGTGTGTGGGGTGCATGTGATGTGGTATGTGTGTGGTGTGTGTGTGTGATGTGTAGGGTGTGGGGTGTGCAGTGTGTGTGGTGTGGTGTGTGATGTGTGGGGGGTGTGATGTGGGGTGTGTGTGTGATGTGGGGGTGTGTATGATGTGGGGGGATGATATGTGTGATGTGTGTGGTGGGGTGTGTGTGATGTGTGGTGTGTGGTGGGGTGTGTGTGATGTGTGGCGTGTGATGTGTGGTGTGTGTGGGGGTGTGTGTGTGAGGTGGGTGTGTGTGTCTGAGCAGGGTGGACGAGCCCTGGTCTTGGTAAACTGAGGCCGGCGGGCGCTCACGTGGGGCTCCCCAGAGGAGCCTGGGCGGGCCCTGGCCTGCCCAGCGTGGGGTGCCCTGGGCCTGGAAGGGTTAAGAGACGGGGCGCCTGCGGGGGCGGGAGCCCCCCTCACCAGTCTCCGGGCCAGGAGGCGGCGGCAGCAGCGCGTGGCAGCGTTGGTCCATCTGTACGGGGCGAGGGCCCCTGGCCGGCCGTCTGGGCGCGGGGAGGGCCAGGCGGGGAGGGCCGTGGGGCGCGGGGAGGGCCGTCGGGGTCCCCGCCCGAGCGGGGCGGGTAAACTCCGAGTGACCCTGAGTCCGACCACAGGGCGGCGCGAGCAGGAGGAGCCCCTCCCGCCGCCTCCCTGCGCCCGCCCGCCGCCCCGGAGGAGCCGCAGACTCTGGGCACGGAGGGGCCGCGGCGGCCCAGGTCTGAGACGGCCCCGGCCCTCGCCCGCCTGTGAGGGGGCGGCACGGCCCGCCTGGGCTGGACGAGCACCCCGCGGCACAGCCGCCCCGGCCGAGGGAGCCCCGGGCCCGGCCATGCGCCTCTCCCCGGGCGGCGGGAGCTAGCGGGACGCGGGCTCGGGCGCGGCCGCTCGGCACCATGAGGAGGCTGCTGGCCGCCTGGCTGCTGCTGCTGGGCAGCGCCCAGGTGAGGCCCGCCCAGCCGGAGGAGCGGGGCCCCCCGGGGGCGGCCAGCGGGCCCGCTCGCCCCACGCTGCTTCCCGCGCAGGTGCGCGGAGCCCCGGCCAGGCCTCTCGCCCACCCAGGTAAGGGACGCGGCGCGCTGCCCTCCGCTGCCTTCCGGCGCGGCTGGGCCGTCCGGTGTGTGCCCAGCTGGGCGGGGTCCCTCCCGGCCAGACCCGGGGCTGCCCGGCCGCCCGTCGCCTGTGAGTGCCTGGGGTCCCGTGCTGGGGTCCCGTGGCTGGGGAGACACGGGGCCCGGCACCCACAGCCCCGCCCACGGCCCCGGCAAGGGACTGGCAGGCGCTGGGCGCTACCCCCAGGGTGGCTTGGCCGGTCCCCGCGCTCGGGTGGGGTCAGCCCCTGCCCACACTGGGGAGGAGGCCCCCTGGGCCCTGGCCCGGCCCTGCCAGCGGGTGGTCTTACCTCCACGGGGTCCTTTCTGGGGTGACCAGCACGGGCCAGGACACCCCGCAGCCCCCTACCCGCCTCCACAGAGAGGGGGCGCTGCCCCAGCGCACGGCCAGCACGGGAAGCAGGGACTCCGCGTTGCGGGGCAGAGGCCGGGGCTGCCCGTCCAGCCCAGGGGTGCTCCGGGAGGGAGGGGGGTGTCATTGATGGGCCACAGACACAGCCCGTGTCCTGGAGACCCTGGCCCTGCAGCATGCTCACGCCCGACGGGAGCTGGACCTTGGGGGCCCCACACCCACACGCGCACACGCGGGCACACACGCGGGCACACACGCGGGCACACGTACCCACACCATGCCCAGCCCGTGCCCTCCGCAGCCCACGTCCAGGAGGTCGGGCTTCGGTTCCCAAGGGAACTGGGGTGGAACAGACGCTGCTCGGCGTCCAGCCCCTGGGAGGCAGGCGGCCGGGGTGGCAGGGCGCGAGGACGGGGGCGGCAGGGGCCGGGGCTCCCCCCGGGTCCACCGTCTCGCCTGTCCAGCCCCGCCAGCTCCTCCACCTGCCCACGTGAATGCGGCCCTGTGTCCCCCTCCGGCCGCCTCCGGCCTGGCGAGGCTGCGGGAGACGGCCTCCCCGTGGACGTGGGCCCCGCGTCCTTTCTCTTTGCTGCCTGCCAGACCCCCCCTTGCTCTTCTTCCCTGACACCCTCTCCCTCCCTCCCCGACACCCCTGGGCTCACCTCCTCCCCGTGGCCCACCAGCCTCGGGGCCCTGTGTCCGCCTCGGCCCACTCCGGCCCGGCTCTCCCGTGCTGGGTGCTGGGGCACCTGCCGGGCGGGGTGCGGGCCCCGGGAAGCGAGCCCTCGAGACAGCCGAGGGGCCCGAGAGGTTCCGGCTCCCGGCCGGCTGCCTGGGCCGTCCACGCCGCCGGGGCTCACTCTCCCCCTGCGGCCAGCGCCTGCTTCTGCGGGTGGTTCTCAGCCGTGCGCTGGCGCCTGGGGCTCCCGCTGCCCTGGACGGGGCCTTCGTCCTGGGGCTGTGTGGTAGCAGGAGGGCAGAGGCGCCCCCATTCACAGCTGGCGAAGGGGAGGGGAGCGGGGCTGGCAGAGTCTGCATCCCCCCAGTCACCTTCGTGCCCTGGGTGGCCCCTGCCGGCCCTGTCCCCCAGAGGATGCAGGACGCGCGATGGGACACCAGCCCGGGGTGGGCAGTGCCGGTCGCTAAACAGCCCCACAGTGAGTGGCTTCCGTGGCGTCGCTGCCAGGGGTCCCCGGGGCGCCTGGCCCAGGGCGAGCACCCCATCCCCCCGCCGGCCTGCGCCCAGGGCGTGACGGGCACGCGGGGCACCGAGCAGGTGGGCAGCCTCCACTCCCCGGGGCGGACGGGCTGGCGGGGAGTGGACGTGGGCAGGCCCGCACCAGGCGGGGTCCTCGGGCAGCGGTAGAGGCTCTGTTGTGCCTCCTGCTCTGGCTCCGCCTACACGGCCTGGAGGGCTGCAAAGCTGGACGTCTGAGGGGCACGCTGGGCACGCCCGCCTGCTAACTTGCACACTCACGTGTGCAGGGGCTGTCTGGGTGTGGCTGTGGCACAACAGCTGACTGCACGCGTCCACGGGAGAATCACCGTGGGGACGGGCGGCATTCCAGGGCCGGGCCCGGGCGCCCGCGGGCTGAGACCCCTGGCCTTGCAGTGGGTGGCCCAGAGCCCAGGCTGGCAGGTGGGCGCGGGGGCGAGGGCGCTGCCCACACGGTCCCGACATGGCCCTCCAGCGGCAGGACGGCAGGAGGGGCTGGGAGGAGCCCCGGAAGGAGGAGGCGGAGGGCTTGGCGGCGTCTTTGTGAGTGTCCACGGCCCCGCCTCTCAGCGTCCAGCCTGACTGACCACCCCCGCCGCGGGAGGGATGGTTCTCCCAGAGCCACTGCGGCGTGGGGCGGGCGGCAGGGGGCGTGGGGGCGGGGGGCACCACTGGTTCGGCTGGGCCTGGTGCTCCACCCGGAGGAAGCCCCCCCCCACCCCCTGCAGACCCCAGTCCTAGTGCTCACCCCGTGGGGGCCGCGCCCAGATCTCGGCGGCCGCCTCTGGGAAGATGGCAGCGGGGAGCGCGTCACCGCCGAAGGCTGGGGGGCCGTGTCAGGGAGTCGGAAACGACTGGGTGTGAAGGACGCAGGGATGAGGGGTCGGGACCAGACTCGGGGTCCTGGAGCCCCGTGCCTGAGACTAGCTACCGGCCTGTCTCCTGCCGTTGAGTCACGCTCACGGCGATGGCGCCGGCTGCAGCAGGACACATGCGTCCCTCGAGCGCACACAGGCCAGGACGCGGCCAGTGGGCAGTGAGGCTGGGAGGATGCACGCCCGGTGCGGCCCGCCCCCCCCAAAGCCCCCCATGTGCCAAAGCCCCCCAACAGCTCTGGTCTTCCTCCTCAGGCCACCAGCCGCTCCGGGCCGGCCGGGACGTGCTGCCCAGCCTGGCGCCAACGGGCGTGCGTCCACTGCTGGTTTTCTCTGGTTAGGAGGTGTCGCCTGTTCTGTTGGCGCGTGCGCCCCTGGAGGAGACGCACCCCCGTCTTTGGTCTCCTGCGAGCTCTTTGCAGCCTGCTGTGCCCTGAGCCAATTCGGACGCCTCGCGGCCTCCGCGGCTCCTGCTGTGCGTGGCAGCCCCGCGCCCGCTCTCCTCCCCAGGGCGATCTTGTAACTGGGGCTGAAGCCAAAGACGGTTACAGGGCAGGGGGAGGGGCACCCCAGAACCCCCCAAAAAGCCAGTTTACAGCTCTAAATAAGTTCTGTCATCCGCCACTCAAGACAAAACATGCTCAGTGCGTGTGCGAGGCCTTGAACGGAGAGGAGCTGCAGCACAACGGGCGTGCGGCAGAGACGGGGAGGGACACGGTTTCCAAATCCAGCCCCGAAGTCTCCCGTCCCCCGTGCGTGGACGCCCAGCCTGACATGGGCGGCAAAGCAGGGCCGCTGAGGCCCGAGCGCTGCCCCCGGCAAAGGCCCCTCTGGGGGGGGCCGCAGGAAAGGGGCAGAGGGCCCCGGCGGGGCTGGGAGGAAAGGAGCAAGATGAAGACCCAGATCAGCGCTGCCGGGGTCACCTCCACGGGCCTCCCCCCGTCTGCTTCGCTGGTCCAGGACCAAGACCTGCTCCCTGGCCTCCCCCAGGCTCCGCCTGCGTCCCCTGCTCCTCCTGCCCTCGGCCCCCTTCAGGCTCCTCTCTGGCTTCCCGCCCTCCAGCTCCACCCTCCTGGGGTGGGGCAGGGGACCTGGAACCTCCCCTCGTCCTGGGGACCACCCACTTACAATTTAACATTTTTATTCTTTTTCCCCAAGGGTTTGAGGTCTTGGCTTCGGCCTCCCACTACTGGCCGCTGGAAAACGTGGACGGGATCCATGAGCTTCAGGACACAACTGGAGGTAGCGGGCGGCGGGGGCCGAGGCCGCAGCTGGGGCTGGGCGCAGGGTGGGGCCGCAGCTGGGTCCTGCGCCCGCAGCTGCCCGTCAGGGGCGCGTCCGAAGTATCTCACCAGGACGGGCCTCCCACACAGGGAGGGTGGGTGTGGCTCCGGGCCTTCCGGGGCGTGCTCGGCCCAGCAGCCTTTGGCAGAGGCAGGGTTCTGCGGCACGGGTGGGCCGACCTGTGACTGCAGGTGCACCATTTCCGGGGGGGGGGGGCCTGGCTCCACTCCCGCCCACGGCCGCTGGCACCCATGCTCCCACCAGCTGCCCCGCTTCACACCTCACTCTCCCCACCAGCAGGGCCTGCGGCCACTTCAATCTGCATTTCCTGTGACCCCTGGCGTGAGAGACAGCTGATGCCAACATCGGCATTTACAGCCGGCGCGTGCTCCAAGCTCAGCTGTCTCGACCGCCATGGAGTCTTAAAAAAGACCCACAGGGCTGACGGCGGCTTCCACAGCAGCTGCTGGGGTCCTTCTGCCCCGACCCCGCGTGCTGCCACAGGCCCCCCTGAGTGCTGTGAGTCGAGAAGTGTCCGTGTCGCTGCGTCCCCCGTGGGCTGGTCACCGGGCAGCCGAGCTTCTCTCCCCGGGACCAAAAGGCCCCTGTGGGGCCTCGGCCGCAGCCAGCTCAGGCCCATAAATGGCCTCCCTGGTTATGACCCGGTTGCTTTTCTTGGGGCCTTTGTTTTCGAGCCTTTGGAATGATCCTCCTTCGAGGGGAGACGCCTGCGGGAGAGCTCGCTGCCCAGGGCCAGCAGCTGGACTGTGGCTGTCTGGGGAGCAAGAGCCCGATGAACCATCGGTGTATCCCCCCTCCCGCCCTGAGCCCAGCTCGCTCCTGTAGAGTAAATCAGCACTTGCTGGTGTTTTGGCACGCGCCACCTGGGGGCTCTCTTCCCGTAGTTACTGGGGCACAACTGCGTTGCGGCTGAACCTCGCTCACCAAACACGCCGACTTCCCGTGACGCTCGCAGCGCAGCCTGCCCCGCGTGGCCAGCGATGGGCCCTGCGCCCCTCTGTTCCCGGGGGGCGTCCCTCCGGCCGGGCTCTGCCGCACGGCTCGGCCCGAGACCGGCTCCCTCAGGAAGACGGAGACTGGACCCCGTCGGCCCGCGCTGCGGGGAAGCCCGACGGCCGGGGAGTCATTTCCCGCGTGTCAGCTTCGTTATTTGTTGCCAAAGCCTCTGTCGCACGTCCGTCTGTGTCCGCGTCACACGGTGTCTCGTGCCTGCTCCATCCGTCCTCGGGACGCGTCCAGCCTCCCGCGGGGCCCCTCAGGGCCGCAGCACATCTCTCAGCTCAGTGTGCGGGCAGGGGTCGGCACAGGGGGCGCCTTCGGGGCCAGCCCCTAGTCTCGCCGCTCTGGGCCAGGGCCGGGCGAGCTATGATGGGCTGAGCCAACACGAGGGTGGGGTGCGGGGGCGCCGCCGGCGAGGGGCCGCACACGCTCAGTGGAGAGATGTGCGGGCGTCTGTGTGTTGTCTCACTCACGTGTCCCGCTTTCTCTTGTCGTTTCACCCAGTGTCACGAACCCACCACCTCACTGTGCTCCCTCCCCATAACTCCACCTTTGCCCTGGCCGGCGGCTCTGCCTACTCAAACCTCTCTGCAACTGTCGGTGAGCACCGCCCCTGCTCCGCCTCGGCCGCTGTGGCCGCCCCGCCCAGGCCGGTCGGGTGGGTTCCGTGTGAGCTCACGGGAGCTGGGCCGCAGCGAGCCAGTCCAGGAAGGGGCAAGGCCCGGGGCTAGGGGACTGCCCGGGGCTCGCTCCAGACGCGGCCCCGGAGCCGCCCGGCGGAGGTGGACACGCGACCCGGCCAGCTGCTTGCCTGCAGAACCAGACGGACAGCAGCGCGCCCCGGGCTGGAAATAGCAGTTGTTTGGATTTTAGAGCGGATGCTACTCTAGGGGAGGACAGCGTGCCCTCTTGGTGGAAAACTGAGGTTATTTCAAAACACCTCGTCAGAGCTATGGTTTCTCACAGACCCGGAAACCTGCATTTCTTCTGTGGCTGGGATTTATTTAAACCGTGGAAGCTGGTTTGTACCAGACACTCCCAGAGTCACTTAGCACCTCCCAGAGTCCCGTGGCGCCCTGCTCACTTCAGAGCAAGAAGGTGGGGCCTCCCTTTTGGGGTGGGGGTGGGGAGGGGGCCGGGCCTGGGGGTCGCCGGGAGGCAGCTCAGCTCCTCCAGCCGGGCCTTTGCCCTCCCAGGCAGCCTGGCGTGGGTCTGACCTGTCTGTTCAGTTGGGCAAAAGTGAGGGGCCCGAGACGGCGAGGATCGGGGCCCACCTTGGCTCTCCAGTGACTGAACCGGGGGCCTGGGCTGGGGTCTCAGGCCAGGGTCCGGGCCAGCAGCACATGGCAGAGGATGTAGCTGGCGACTGGCCCCAGGGGACACACGTGTTCTGTGGCCTTCACTTCACAGTCCGCTCTTGTCTGTGCTGTGAGCCACTGGCCAGCTCTCCGCCATCACCGCTGCCCGTGGGCAGGAGGGCTGCAGGCCGGGCTGTGTGGACCTTCCCTGCGCTCCCTGCTGGAGGCGGAGGGCAGCCCTGCAGAGTTGCGGCCCCACATCTCGGGGTGCTCGGGGCGGGTTCCCGCTCAGACACGCGCCCACCTCCCTGGAGCGTGATGGCCGCGGGCTCCGAGGCGGGAGGCGTGGAGTCGGGGGGGAGAGGTGGTCGGCCCCTGGGGAGGCCACTGCCCCGGACCCAGAATCCCCCACAGGGACCAGGTCATGGCGCCTCCCCTGCCGCCCAGCACTCAGGCGAGCACGTCGTCTATGACTCGGCGTGAAGGGCTGTCGCACCTGACGCTTCACCACGGCACCCCCACGCCCGCGGCCCGAGCCGGCGCCTGTGCACCCCGGGGAGCGGAGCGCGAGTCCCCCCAGCGTGGCCGCCTGCTAACGTGTGCTCTCGGCTCTCCCTGCCAGACATCGTGGAGGGGAAGGTGGACAAGGGCATCTACCTCCAGGAGGAGAAGAGGCTGACGCTGCTCTACTATGGCCGCTACAAGACGTCCTGCATCAGCAACCCCGCCCGCTGCGGGCCCCACGGTGAGCAGCTCCCGGCGCCTCTGGTCAGGGGCTCGGCCCTGGGGTGCAGGTGTGGGGGCCTCCCCCAACCTGCGGCAGGGCCCCAGACTCGGGGTCAGACAGCTGACCGTGTAAGCACCAACCTCCATGGGGGCGTGTGGGCTTCAGTGTGCGCAGCAGTGAGGCCGGGCCCAGAGGGGCCCATGCGACCGGAGCGGGAGCAGAATGGAGACATCAGACCTCCCGCAGGCCGAGTCGGGGCCCCTGAGGCCCAGCCGAGTGGCCAGTGCGGCTGCCACGCAGGGAGAGCCCTGGGGCTCTCCACCACCAGAGCTGAGCTCCAGGCTGGGACGTGCGGCCTGAGCCGATGTCTGCGCCTGAGGTCAGAGTTGACCTCGCGCCTCAGACCGGGCTCCAGGAAACTCCTCTGCGCCAGCGTCTTGTGATTTTCTGCATGGTGGGTGATAACAGGCGCCAGGGAAAGGCGAGGGCACCTTTAGGACGCACAGGAAAGAGCCTGGAGCTCGGCGGGCCCATGAGTGTGGCTGGGCCGCTGGCTGGGGGCGTGCGCACCCGAGAGCAGGGCATGCGGCTGCCCCTCTGCACGTCAGCAGTGACCATGCCTTCCTCCCTCAGGCGTCACCTTCTCCTTCTTCTGGAAGACACAAGGGGGACATTCAAGGCCTGCCCCATTGGCCTACGGGGGACAGGTCATTTCCGACGGCTTCAAAGTCTGCTCCAGCGGCGGCCGGGGCTCGGTGGAGGTGTACACGCGGGAGAACTCCCGGACATGGGGGGCCACCTTCAGCCCGCCAGGTAGGGGCCTCTGCGGGGGGGGGACTGCTGATGGGGGACCACCAGCCCCCAGCTGGGGGCCTCCGCGGAGCTCCCTGCCCTCGGGACCCCCAGAGGGCTTGCCCTGGCCCTGGCCCATGCTCCCACTTCAGGGGCAGCAGGGCAGGGGCTGTGACTCCCTGGCCCCGGCCCTCCGGCCCGAGCCAGCCTGCACCACGCAGGTCCCTGAGGCACAGCCTGGGGTGGCAGGCCTCCGGGGTGGCCATGCTGGACACGGCTAATGGGCTGCAGCAGGATGGGGCTCGAATGGGGGTGCCCCTCCTCCCCGCACCTCCTGTCCTTGCCAACTCCTCCTCCTCCCCTCTGTGGTGCACAACTCGAAGATGTTTGAGACACGACATGAGAAAGCTTCCGGGCAAGGAGGTGGGGCAGCCGGGCTGGAGGAGGCCGGGTACGGTGCGGGGGTGCTGGGCCTGGAGGAGGGGGTGGAGGGCTGGCTTGGCAGGAGCTCTGAGGACCCCTCTCTCCTGATCACCTCTGGTGTGAGGTCAGAGGTGATGGGTAGGCGGTGGGGAGAGAGTGGAAGCGGAGCCTGGAGAAGGGGGCGGCAGAGAAATGTATTGGGGTAGCACTGAGGCCCCTTCGGGCTGGAGGCAGAGGGCAGCGGGCGGTGCAGGGCCGATGGAGGCCTGGAGCAGCCTCCTCCGGGTGGGACAGGTCCGCGGTGTTTGTTGATGAGGGACTGGAGCCCAAGAGCTGGGTGTTGGCTGCGGGACCTTGGGCCCCTGACGTATCCTCCCATGCCTCAGTTTCCCCCTCACCACGTGGGGCTGTTGGCAGTGCTCCCACAGGAGTCCAGGCGCGTGAGGAGCTGGGCGGGCACCAAATGGCGGTTGAGCCTGGAGGTGTGTGGGTGGCACCATGGGCTCACTGCCCCCCACTCCCCCGGAGAACTCACGTGTCCCCTGCGTCCCTGCCCCACGGACCTGCCTGCCCCGTCCACGGCTCTCAGCTCCTCCTTAAGCGGGGTGGTCTCCGTGCTCGGCTGGCGCGCCACACGGCTCTCTGGAGGCCCGATCTCATTTCCTCTGGATGGGTATCCCGCGAGGATGGGCAGCGCCCATGGCAACCGCCTCGCTGCTTCCAGAGGGGCCTGCAACAGTCACCTCACCTCCTCGCCAACAGTTGTTCTTTCCTCTTTCCCGCAGTAACCACTCGAGCAGGTCCCAGCTGGTTGCATTCTTAACATTAGCTGCTGATCAGCTCCTGAATTGAAGATGTCTCCTCCACCCCATAGGTCGTCTTTATTTTGTTCATTCTTTCTTTCGGTGTGTAGAAGCTTTTTGGTGAGATGTAGTATTGCTCACTAATTTTTGAATTTTTCCTTGTGCTTTTGATGTGATATCAAAAAAACTCATTGCCATGACAATTAGTTGGGTTTATTTCTTGACAATTGCCATGACAATTAGTGGTTTTATTTCTTGACTCTCAGTTCTGTTCTATTCATCGATGTGTCTGTTTTTATGCCAGCACCATACTGTTTTGATTACCACAGGTTTGTAGTATAGTTTGAAGCTAGGAAGGGTGATGCCTCCAGCTTTGTTCTTTCTTGGGATTGCTCTGGCTGTGGGGCTCTCTTCGTGTTCCACGTAAACTCTGGGATTGTTTTTCTTCCTGTGATACATCAGCGTCTTGTAATTTTCAGTGTTTAGATCTTCCACATCGTTGGTTAAATTTTTCCTAAGCATTTGATAATTTTTGACGCTCTCATGAATGGGCTGTTTTCTTAGTTTCATTTTTTTTGGTTTCTTTTTAAGATATCTCATTGTTAGTGATTCCAGGCAAAACCACAGGGAATGGACACTGATTCTGGGTGAAACAGAGGCACACCCAAGCTATTGGGGGGGGAAATCCACTCCAGGGGTTCTTGCCGCCAACACGCATAAAGGCACAGCAGTCACGCTCCAGTGTGTGCCGAGGTCTTTAACTGGTGAAAGGGCAAGAGAGAGAAAAGGTTTAGGGGAGAGAAGGATTTGAAAATACAGATTTCCAGTCGCTCCAAAATCATCCACCCCTCATGGGCCAAAGTTCAGTCAAACAGGCAGGCCCAGAGCCAATGGCCCTGGTCCAGAGGCACAGCTGCCCAGAGGCTGAGCCCAAGGCCTCTCCCAGCAGGAACCACACGCAACGGGTTAGGCAGGCCCCAGGGAGCTTAGAGCCAAAATGTACCTCCCAAGCCAAACAGAGGGCCATGCCGGCGGCCGCCACCGTCTGCAGAGAGCCAGATCCAAGCACCAAAGCCACGGAGAGCCGTCTCCCCCTCCCCACCCACCACGTGGCTGCGCCCCTCCCCCTCCCTCCCGAAGATTCCCCCCCTCCCCCCCGCCAGAACCTGCTGCCTGCCGTGCTGGGAACTGCGGTGTGGTGGCTGAAGACTGGAGGGGTCCCGGGGGGCCGCCATGCCTGTCCCCTACCAGCCTGGACTGCAGCCGCTCCAGCTGCTCCAGGCTGTGGAGCTGTAGCCACTCCCTGCACGCTGGCTGTGTCCTGACACTGGCTGGACCCCCCGACTTGCCCCAGCAGTGGCTGTGGTGACGTGTCAGCATCTTCTCCAGGCTGCGGCCGCCGTAACCCCAGGCAGGGTCTCTGTATTGAGCTGAATTGTAAGTGGGTGTGAGGTCTGAGTCTAGAGGGGCTGCGTGTGGGTTTCCCGCTGTCCCAGGGCCATTTGACGGAGTTGACTGCTTGCCGGCCTATTCTGGCCTCTCTATTCCTTTCCATTCACCTGTTTGTTCTTTTGTCAGTTCCACACTCTCTTGGTCACTAGCGCTTCATAGCGAGTCCTGCAACTGGGCCGCGTCCGTTCTGATTTTGTCTTCCCTGTAATACCGTTCAGCTATCCTGGGTCCTCGCCCTCGCAATACAAACTTTAGACCCATCCTGCCCAAATGCGGACATCCCCGGCTGGGGCTTTGTCGGAGTCATGTCGGCTCTGCAGATCGAGTCGGGAGAACTGACTTGGCGACAATCTCAAAGCTCCCAGCCCCCGGGCACGGCCATCTCTCCATTTATTCAGCTCTCGTTTAATTGTTCGCCAAAGCCTTGTAGTTGTTTTCATAGGGATCTCACATCTTTTTACTAGAGTAATACCTGAGTTTTAATTTTGGGGGGTGTTCAAGTAAATTTTATGCATTTTAAGTCCAAATGCCACTTGTTTGTTGCAGCCAGATGAGAGAGTGGCCAAGTCTCCTGAATTATTTCTCTTCTCTCCTGCAGCGTGGCTGGGACTGCCTGTTAGTTCCAGAGACTTTTAAAAATAGATCCTCTCAAGTTCTCAACATAAACAGTCATGTCATCTGAGAACAGTTTTATTTCTTCTTTCTAAATCTGTGTAGTGTCTCTCTTTCGGTCGTACTGCACTTTCCGGGACGTCTGGCACCGAGCTGAGAGGGATGGGGGGACCTCTTGCTCTCGCTGCTAGCCGTGCTGGCTTCTGCAGCTGGGCTTGTGGTTGGTGCTTCTATCCTGCTTGCTGCCACATATTCTAATTATCGCTTTTGCCTCTAGCATTTTAATTTGGGCATCCTAATTTAAAATAGTAAAGTGTCTCTTTGAACTGCTTTTGGAATTTCGGGGTGGAAGCATTTTTTTCCCTGTGCTCCAGGGCCCTGAGGAAAGCCAGCTCTGCGTTCGGACGTGTGTTAGGACTTAGCCATGTGGGCGTGACCCGCTGCCTGGAGGAGGGAGGGGGCGGCCGGCAGGGCCACCAGCCCGAGCCCCTCCCACATGCGACCCTTGCTCTCCCCAGGCCCCTACTGGACGCATGTCCTGTTCACGTGGAAGCCCAAGGAGGGCCTGAAAGTGTACGTGAACGGGACCCTGAGCACCTCGGACCCGAGCGGCAGCGTGTCGCGCGTGTACGGCGAGCCCAACGGCAGCCTGGTGGTCGGGTCCGAGCAGGACCAGGCCAAGCGCTACGAGAACGGCGCCTTCGACGAGTTCATCATCTGGGAGCGCGCCCTGACGCCGGACGAGGTCGCCATGTACTTCACCGCAGCCGTCGGTTAGTGGGGGCGTGGGTGCCCCAAGTCCCGCCTGTCCCCGCCCATCACCCCCCACCCCGGTACTCAGCACCGTGGTCCCAGGCAGGTGCCGGGGAGCCCAACCCTGTTCCCAGAACGCCCCTGGAGAGCTGGCAGGGACGGCAACCCCACCGCCGTGTGAGGTGTGTGGCGGCTGCGGGCGTGCCGGGCAGCACCGGGCGGGGCGCTTGGCCGCAGGTGCGTCCTATTGCTCGTCCCCAGGCCAGACTTGCCCCCAGGAGGCGCCCCGTGCTCAGGGCGGGCCTGTGGCACTGGCCGCCTTGGGCCCGGGCTTGGGAGTCTTTCCCTTTCACGATACCAGATCCTTAGCTCAGCCACCCCGGTGCGTGCAACCCCGCGGCCCTGACCCCACCCGCGCACCCTGCGGATCACCCGTGCCCGCGGCACTGCCTGCCCCACTGCCCGCTGGGCCTGCGAGCATGTCCTGTCTGTGGCTTGCTCCTCTGGACACCCCACCAACGTGGGGGCCCTCACACGGGCCCTGAGGTCAGTCTCTCCCCATCAGTGCTCTCCGCTGACCACGTGAAGCAGCCGCCCGGCATGTGTGAGGGTGGATGGCTCGGGGGGTGGGGGCAGGTGCCTCTCAGCCGCCTTTAGGCCTGGTCCTCTTTCCTCCTGCAGTTCTGCTTTCAGTCCGCTCGCGTACAGGCGCAGTTTCTCTGTTTTCACATTCGCCTGCCGAGAAGACAGGCCTGTGTGGAGGAGCCCGCCGGGGCGGTTCTGGCACTGAGGCCCTGGCGCTGAGGTTCTGGCGCTGAGGCCCTACAGTCACCATTTCCGCGTCCGAGAGCCACTGAGCTGGGAGGGCGCAGAACGTGCTGCTGGTGGAGCTGGGTCCAGGCCACCCCAGCCTCGCCCAGTGCAGAGAGAAGGAGGCCAAGAAGGACACTGGGCCGGGCCGCAGAGGGGTGCTGTGCAGCCCCCTGTCCCCCCGTCGGTCTCTCCCCGAGGACGCATCCTCATTCACGGAGTGACAGAGGGTGAATGCCATGTCCTTTGAAGGAGGACACCCATCACCGCATTTACCGCCCCGGCCCAGAGGTTTGTCCCTTGGAGAACAAGATGCACCTGAGCTGGGAGGCCCGGGCGAAGCTGCTGCCTCACCACTCACTGATTATCAGCGCCAGGCACAGCAGGCCGGGTCGCCACGGGCAGGCTGCGGGACGTGGAGCGCATGGAGGCCGCTGCCTGAGGCCCTGGCAGGCCTGGGGGCGTCTCACGCCAGCGCCAGGCTAACCAGCACCGGCTGAGGTGTTCAGACAACTGCACTGAAATCTGCTGCCTCGGGCCTCTGGGCCCTGTCGGCGCATCGGGGGCGGAACCAGCCTGTGTCTGCGGAAGACCTCTGCGCTGGGCCTCATGCGGGCTGGGCGCCGAGGCCTGCTCTGGGCCAGCTAGCAGGGGCGCCTCTTCCAAGCCAGTTAACCGGGCAGATGGGCGACCTTTCTCGTCCCCCCAGGGGCAGCGCTGGCCCCTCTGCCCGCCTGTAGACACCCGAGGGAGCTGCAGCGACGCCCGAGCCGTGTGGTGTGGCAGGCGCCTGAGAAGACGAGAGACCCGCATGGACGGTCCCCATCTGGCATCAGGAGGCCTGCAGCAGGCCCGCCAGCACGCAGGCTGCACCTGCCCCCAGCCTCCGTGGCCGTCGCCCGGGCTGCTCTGGTGGCCGGGCTGACTGTCGCCCTTCATCTGTGGCACGCTGGAGCTAAGCGGCGTCTTCGTCACACTGTGGCGCTCGGGAGTGACTGTCACCCCGGCTTGGACACAGAGTGTTGGGGCTCCAGGGGCGACACCCCTGCCTCACACCAGCCACCCAGCCCTGCCCCAACCCAAGGACAGTGACTCCTGCAGTGACGAGGGGTGACAAGAGGCCCTTTCTCAGCTCGTCTAAAGCGCTTGCAGGGGCCTCCCGAGGAGTGGAAGGTCGGGATAGGCCTGCATCACTGGGAACCACCGAGATGAGGTGTGGCTGGGCGGCCACGGAGGGAGGACGCGTCGTGGCTCGGCCCTGGGCCTGGGCGTCCTCGCTGTTCCTCAGCGGCGTCTCAAAGAGAAATGACTGGAAGTGTCAGGGTTCAAGGGCTCAGGGCGACTTCCCCATCACTCTCTGGGCCTGTGGGATGGACACCGGTCCGGGCTGAACACCCACTGCCTCTCTCCACACGGTCCAAGGCCCCCGCAGCCACTCTTTTGGTTTATTACTTATTTGAAATTAGCAAAAGTTGGTATAAAATCGTCTTTCGATGATGATTTGCATGAAGAGTGTTCCACAGCGGTTTAGACTATAAATGGAAAGATAATTGACCTGGGGAATCCACACCACCCGCTCTCTAAGCTGATTTACCGGCCCGTTATCTTCGCGGCCACATTCCCACGTGACCGTTCTCGAGTCTTCCTTGGCGCGTCTGAGCTGGTCAAGTCTGGAATCAGGCAGATCTTCCTCAGGGTGAAAGGTGACCGCGTTTTTGTCCCTAACCGAGCCTTCTCTGTGTCTCCAGGGAAGCACGTCCTGCTGTCTTCCACACCAGCAGGCATCCTCGTGACCCCCACGGCAGACACACCGGTGAGTGGGTGCTTCTGCCATCTTCCCGCGGCCGCCTCACTGCTGGCCGGCCCGCCGGCCCCAGAAACACCACAGCCGCCCGCACTCCCGGGGCGCCTGGGAGACGGAGGCGGAGGAGTTCTGACCACGCTGACTCCCCACGCCCCGCGGTGGCAAGGGCCCGCTCGGCTGCCGTGCTGGCCTCCAGCTGCAGGAGTGAGGGGCACTTCCTGGGATGAGCGTGCAGGGCCCTGAGCCAGCTGGGGGTCACACCCCAGGCTGGTCGCTCTCTGTGTCTTGGCCTGGAGCCAGCCCCACGCACCGAGGGCTGTGTCCCGCGGCGGCAGGAGCGCGGGTGAAACCTTCGCCCACTGTGGCGGGCGAGCGGGCAGAGCTGGCTGCCGCTCTGGGGCTGTGGCCGAGGCCCAGAGGACTCGCTGCACTCTGGGCCGCCCTGGCTTCTTTTTTGGTGGCTCTCACGTGGCTCATTTCTTCCAGATGCCCACCGATGCCTACCACCCCATCATAACCAACCTGACGGAGGAGAGGAAACGCTTCCAGAGCCCCGGAGTTGTGCTCAGTTACCTGCAAAACATGTCCCTCAGCCTCCCCAACAAGTCGCTGTCGGAGGAGACAGCAGCGAACCTTACCGAGGTAACACCCTTGATGCCGTGCCGGCGAGTGGGGCTC
The DNA here is from genome assembly GCF_964194135.1 of Talpa europaea. Classification (NCBI taxonomy): domain Eukaryota; kingdom Metazoa; phylum Chordata; class Mammalia; order Eulipotyphla; family Talpidae; genus Talpa; species Talpa europaea. The sequence goes on along the minus strand of NC_140082.1, from coordinate 588,455 downwards.
AGCCACCAGCCGCCAGGGCCCTCGGGGGGCGCTGGGCCTCGCAGTCAGAAGAACCAGGGACTATACGTGAACGTGTGGGTTCCAGGCTTCTCCTGGACATCCTGGTGAACAGCCCCCGTGGGGGCACCGGTCAGCAGAGTGCATGCGGGCACGTGAGGATGAGAGTGGAGGCCTGAGGGGCTGCCTCAGTGGGCCCAGAATCCGGCAGGGTGGGTGGGAGGTGCTTTCTTTTCAAGCAAGGGGGTTTCCTGTTGCCTCATGGCTCGCCTCTCCCCTCAGGACTCCCACACACGGGGGCCAGAGAAGGTGATGGCTGGCAGGGTCACAACAGGGGGGAGTGGAGACTGCAGCCAACTCGCAGGCACTGGCAGCCCAGAGCCACTTGATCTTAGCCTTTAGGGTTACCTGAGAATCAAAAAGTGGGAAGGGGGAGATTTATTCCTTTCCTAACACAGAAATTTGAAGTGTTTAAATAAAAAAAAATTTGAAAGTGGACAACTAACTTGAATCTAACACCAGTGAAGAGCTGACATCTGTGGGGCAGGCCCAGCCTGTGGCTCGGCGTGAGGCCCCTGCTGCAGGCAGGTGGGGGCGCCTGACCCGGCACCTGCGGAATTGCCCGCAACCCCACACAATCAATCTCATGAGAAGTAGAAATCCTTGGCGTCCACTCCCCAGTGCCCACGATGTCCCGGCTCCTCAGCTCCGGCAGCTGCACAGGAGGCCCCCGGCCCTGCCGGCGCTGACAGGGGCGGCTCACGGCGCCTGGCTCTCGAGCGTGTGGGCTGCAGAGCCAGTGGTGTGAGTGATTCCCAAGACTCCGTACGAAGAAAGAATGCAAAATGAGGAATTGATCATTTTTGTGCTGCTTGTTGACGTGATCATGTTTTAGATCTATCCAGCTAAGTAAAATATGTTTTCAAAATTAATTTCACCTATTTTCCTTGAATATAAAAAATGACAGCTCCTCAGAAATTTAAATTACAAATGTGGCTCCCGTTTCTAATCAACGGATGCGCTCCCGGCTCAACACGCTCTGCCCCAGCCGGGTCTGCGGCCTTGCCTGGCCTGTTGGTCCAGCTTCAGCGGGCGCTGCCCGTCCACCTACGGCCGTCCGCGGCTGCTTTATCACGGCAGGGTGGAGCTGAGCGTTGGGGACAGAGCCCTGTGGCGTGTGAGGCTTAAGCACTTCGCCAGCTGAGAATTTTGGGGGCTGACCTATGCTCTGGGCCCTAAACCTGCCCGCCACACCCACGCCGGCGAGTCCCAGGCCCGAGGCTGATCTGTTCACCTTTAATTTTTAGGCTTTGCGCGTCAGGGTCTTAATCGGATAAACAAGAAAGTGAGGCGTCCTGATGGTGTGTTCCCTGACTATTTAGTGCCTAAAAGTGTGAGGAAGAATGTGATTTTTCTAGCGATGGCAGTTTGGTGGAAACAGGAGATTTAGGTTAAGCTTTAAGTTTAAATCTGGTGGGCCTCCCTGGTGGCGCAGCGGTTGAGCGCTGGGTGGCGAAGCTGCCCGCAGCCTCTGAGGCGCCGGTTCAATCCCCGGCTGCTCCCCGGCCACCGGATGAGGGTCCCACATGGTGCGCAGACCTCTCCTGCCGCCCGCTGCTCCCCTCAGCAGTGTCCTTCGGTCCTTCTGCCTGCTCTGCTCCCCGCTCTGCCTCTGGTGAATCCTCTCACCCTCCCGCGCTTCTGACTGTGCCCAGTGCTTGTATGAATAAATCTTTAAAAAAAAAAAAAAGTTTAAATCTGGTATCTGTGGCAGGAGACAAATAATTAAAAGCCGTGAACACTATAAATAAGTGAAACAGGTAGGGGTAAGGCAATACGGAGTGCTGAGGACTGGGGTGAACTAGGGAATACATGCCCGTCTAAGGGGGGAGCTGGACCCTAAATAACTTTTGCTCTGTAGAGAGGTAATTTCCAATTGACACAAATGGTTTAAGGTCTGCGTGGCTTCCCACGGTGAGGAAGGCGTGTTCAGCGGCTAGGATCTGCTCATCTGGTCATTCACTTAACAGGCGTCTCCCGGGGGCTGTTACCTCTTCCAGGCCCTGTGCTTCAGGCCTCAGCCGCAGCTGAGCAGGGTTCGCGCTGACATCTAAATGCTTGTCACTGGCCTTAAGGGCTGTCACGTGGGACAAGTGGGCCTAGGAAAGGGCTTGGTAAAATGTCGCCTGGCGTGTTAACGTGAGCACTTGGCAGAGGTGGGAAAGCCGGAGGTCTTAGGGCTTTGAAGGGTCCGCACTGAGTGGTGTCGCTTGTCTGCCTCTAGACCTTCCTGAGAGCCGTGGGCGAGGTGCTCCTGCTGCCCAGCTGGACTGACGTGTCAGAGGTAAGGGAACCCGGCTCCCCACAGGCGGGCCTGGAGGGACGCGGTGCCTTCCCCGAGGGGCACCCGTGCAGCCCAGCGCGTCTGCAGGGGAAGCGCCGAGTGCCTGAAACCTGGGGTGACAAACGCGTCTCTCCTTTCTCTTCCGAATAATTTGAAAGGAGACTAGGAGAATTTCCATTTCTTTCTAAAAGTATCTTTATTGATTGTCCTTGTTTAAAAGATAAAACAAGTGAGTACGTTGTGGAGAAGCTGGAACCTGCAGAGTGAAAACACGTCACCTCGGAGTGCCCCGGGATCCTTGGGCGAGGGGTGCGGACGCCGTCCCGGGTCTGTCCGGCCCGGCCTCCGCTCCCTCCGCGCCACGGGGCTGCGTCAGCTCCAGGGCTCTGGGCGTCCTTCTGTGGCATGAGGGCGGCGGCCGCCCCTCAGGTCAGAGGAGCCGCTTCTCCGCCCACGCCCGGTGCTGGCCCTGCCACGGCCTGGGCTGCCGCCTGGACACGCGGCGCCTGAACCCGCCCGGCGGGCAAGGGGAGGAGGCGTCTCAGCCCCTGTCCCGGAAGGCCACAGACCCCGTCCCCGGGAAGGTCGTTCTGCCGAGCCTGATGATGGGGGAGATGTCGCGCTCCCCACCTCTCTCCCCCTTGTTGAGATTGCCCGCGGGCAGGCTTGGCCGCTCCATCCTAAATGGACTCCTTTGCGTGCTCTGCCCCAAAACAGGAATAATCGTGAGACTCTTCAGCCTCAGCGGGCCGAGTGTGCGTCAAGGAGGCGCGCATCGGCCATCACCGGACACGCCCAGCACAGGCCGGCGGCGCACAGCTGCACTGGGCACGGAAGCCGGGCCACAGGGCTGTCCTAACATGGGCATCAGTGCTGTGTCCAGCATTAGGGTTTCTGCGTGTGCGTGTGTGCGTGCAGTGTGTGCACAAGTGTGTGCGGTGCGTGTGCCCGCCTGGTGAGAACGCCGAGGTCTCCCAGCAGCAGACAGATGCTTTTCCGAAAGGCGGGGAGTGGGGCGGGTATGGGGCGGGTACGAGGCGGGGGAGCGGCCTGAGCTCCCGGGGATGGTGCGGTCTGGCCCTGGTGGACGCGTCTGACGAGGGCGTGCCCTGGGGGCCCTGGCTCCTTGGGGGTAGCGTCCCCTGTCGGCCTTGAGGAGCAAGGAGGGGAAAGGAGCCCAGGAGTCTGGCGGACCAGGGTCGGGTGTCGGCCCCTCCAGGGCTCCCGCCCCTCAGGGGGACGGCTGGTGACCTCATCCTGGGGCTGGGCGGGGCCTCTGCTCAGGGTCAGCTGAGCCAGGATGGGTCTCTGAGCCCATGGCCCTCATCTCAGCACGGAGGCCTCGGAGCCGTGCCGGCGATGGCCCAGCCTGGCAGGGCAGGAGCTCAGCGGTCGCCCCTCTGTCTGGAAGTGGGTGGCGTGACCCCTCTTGCAGGTGGGGCTGGCCTCTGGCGGAGGCTGGCGCGAGCACTTCCGTGCGTCTGGGGACTGTCCGTCCGCCTGTCCATGCTCACGCTCCTCCGTGTCCTTTGTTCTCAGGACAGCTCCGTGGTACTGGGCTTGATCGACACGGTGGATGCGGTCATGGGCCACATCTCGTCCAATCTGCACCCCAGCGCGGCCCCAGTGGCCATTGCGGGCCCCTCCTCCATGGCAGGTAGCCCGCCAGGGCAGGCGGGCGGGCGGCCTCGGGTGCATCTTGGGGCACCTGACTCACCCCCACAGAGCTCAGAGACCTCTGCGCCCCCGAAGTGCCCCCTTGCGCAGTCCCCCAGAGAGAAGCAGTAACCCCGGCTCAGTGTGCCAGGCCGACCCCAGACGCAGTGGCCCCCGGAGAGCTGTGGGGCCCGAGGGGCAAGCCCAGGCCTTAGAGGCAGCCGGCGGGGCTGGTCTGCCGGACCCCGTGCCATCCCGGAGCGGCCACAGCCCCTGTCTGGACAGCATGTCCAGTGGAGGGACAGCTCCTGGCCCCGGCTGGTGGCAGTTTGTTGCCAGGACAGCTGCCCCCTGGGCGCCGGCTGTGTGACGAGGCTGCTTCGCTCTCCGGGGCTGTGGGGCAGCCACCCGCGGGGTCCGCCTGCTCATGGTCAGGGCGGGGGTGGCCCGGGGCGGCCAGTGTCACTTCTGCACTGTAGGGAAGGCGGGTGGGGGGGCTGCCTTGCCTCCGCGCGGACGCCCACCCTGCCTTCCTCCTGCTTTGCTCTCAGACTTCTCCGTGGCCCAGCTGCGGCCCAGGACCTTGAACTCCTCCCACTACCGCTTCCCAGCCCGCGGGCAGAGCTACATCGAGATTCCCCACCAGGCCTTCCGCCGCAGCCAAGGTGAGCGCGGTGCCCGGGCCACGCTGGGCACCCCCACCCCCGGCAACCCGGGGGACCCCAGCGTCCTCGGGGCACAGGCCGAGGGCACGCCTGACCCGGTGACTGTCCTGCGGGTCGCTGGAAGGCTGACGGGAGCCCTCTGCTCTCCCCCAGCCTGGACCACCGTCGTGGGCCTCCTCTACCACACGCTGCACCGGTACCTGAGCAACATCCAGCCGGCCAGCACCAAGTGAGGACCCGCCCGCCTCCCGCCACCACAGCCGGGCACGCCGCGGGGCTGAGGGCTCAGGCGCCCACACCCGGACCCTGTCAGAGCGGGAGGGCACTGCCCGTGGAAGGACACGCAGGGCCTCCTGCTTTGGGCGCCGTGTCAGTCCGCCTGTAACCATCATGCTGAGACGCAGTCGAGGGAGCCGCCCGAGCCTCGGTGTCGCGCTGTGGGTGGGAAAACAGCGCTTGCCGGCCGCCAGCTGTGTCGGCCACGCCGGCCTGAGCGGAGGACCAGGGCACTCGGGCTCACAGGACTGAGGGGCAGGAGGGGCCGGCCTCAGGCATGGCTGGATCCAGGAGCCGGGGGCGCCCTGCCGTCCTGTCTCCACCTCTGCTCTCCTTTGCTTGCCTCGTTCCAGGCAGGCCCTCCGGAGGGTGTGGCCAACCCTGGCAGCCTCTGGCCGCCTGGTGGGGTCCTGGGATCTCAGGAGGGGTCTGTTTCCTGAAAGCTCCCGCGCGAGTGCAGGGGGCTGTGGTGGGCCCGTTCTGGCCACGCGCCCGTCCTGATCCCCAAACGTGGTGACCAGAGGACCCTGCTCATGGGACACCCCAGCTTGGGGTTGGGACAACTCACTTGGGGCCCTGGAAAGGGGCTAGATCCCCCCAGGGGCGAGCAGGGAGGGATGCACCCTCCCCTTTCAGGGGGCCCCGGGGAGTGCAGGGGCCAGAGCCCAGGGCTGGGACAGAGAGCACCAAAGTGAGAGCCGAAGGGGCATGTCCCGCAGCGGGCATCTCGGAGGTGAGGCCCTTGTGACGCCCCAGGAGAGCTGCAGAGGCTGCCAGGCCGGCCTGGCCAGGCATAGCGCCTGGCCCAGAGTCGGGTCCCGGGACAGGGCCCGGGCAGACAGACATCTCAGAGTGGGCCTCGGGTCCTCCGTCGGAACCCGGCCGGGCTCTGCCTTCCTGCCCCCGGGGGGCCGGGGTGAGCGCTGGGGGGCTGCGGTCCCGCCACCGGCTGTGCCTCCCGCCTGCTTCACTCTGTTACGCTTCCCTTCTTTCCGAGGATCGCGGAGGCAGCGCGGTACCCGGGCTGCCTGCTGTCTGCCGCCAGCCCCCTGATCTCCCTGGAGGTGTCCCCGCCACCCGTGCTGTCCCAGAACCTGTCGGGCTCGCCGCTCGTCACTGTCCACCTCAGGCACAGACTGGTGAGTGCAGGCGCCACCTCCTCCTGTCTGTGGCGGCTCTGCCTGGGAGACATGCTTGTCCCTGTGGCTGGGGGGCAGGGCGTGGCCCCCGTGGGGGGGTGGCAGGCGTGGCTGGTGTGGACGCTGTGTCAGGGCCTCTGGGCCTCAGGGCCTCAGGTCATGTGTTAGCAGCCGGGGCCGAGGAGCCTGCACAGGTCCCCGGCAGAGGCACCAGCCTCAGTCTCCAGGACGGCCTCAGAGGGGAGGCTTGGTCCTGGGAAGCGCGCGCTGGCCCCGCGGCCCTTGGCTCCTGGCTCTGATGACGGCTTCTCCGGTGTCCACCTTGGTCAGGTCAGACGAGGCTGCACACCCTGGGCTATCAGCCGCGTGCAGGCCTCATCTGGGCTGGGTGGGGGGTGTCCCTGCTCTGCCCCACTGGACACCTGCTGTGCACCAGCCCCGGCCTGTCATCGCAGCACCTGGGAGGACGTGGGTGAGGCAGGCCTGTCCCCATGTTTGCTCCCTGGGGGACGGCCACACCAGCCCCCCAAGTGTCAGGCCAGCACCCAGAGTTTGCCAGTGACTGTGCCTCCGCCCCGCCCCGAGAACCAGGAGGGGGTGTGCGGGCGGCCCTGTACCCCAGCGGGCTCTGGGCGGGGCTGCAGGACCTGCGCTCTCGGGTCCTGGCCGCCTCTGGCTGCACCAGCTCAGGGTCCCTCCCGCAGCCGGCGCCCTGGCCCGGCTCTGCCTCCTGCCTCTGTGAAGGAGGAAGGTGCCAGCTTGGAAACCAGAGAAAAAGAAAGGGTGGATTAAAATGCAATCCCTGTTTAATGGCTGGTTACTGGAGTTATTTTTAAAAAAGAGAGTTTTGAGTAGAGAGCCTCGTCTTGAGGACAGGCGGAGAGGGGTTTTTATCATTCCAGAAGCAGCTGGTAATTGACGCTTGTCTCAGCCGGGCGCTCTCCTGGGTTTTGGGGTTTTTCTTTTGAAGGTTGATTTTACATTTCTGAGGACGCTCTGGAGGCGTGCTTCTTCGAGTTAAAATCATGGGAACTGTCTCTCGTGGAGGCTCTCACCGAGGGGTGGGGGCTCAGGGGCACCCCCTATCGTGGTGGGGGGCAGCCTGGCGCAGAGGCTGCAGCATCTTATTCCAGCAGTGGGAGGCAAGGGTGTGAGGCCCAGGCGTGGGCACCCGGCCTGGCAGAGAGACACGGGCCTGGGGGGCCTGCAAGGACAGCGCTGGCCCCGGCCCGTCCGGAGGCCTTCGGGGCACTGAGTAACCTGGAGTGGGAGTGGCACTGGCCCCCTCCCCTTGTACCAGGGAGAGCCCTCCCGGGGCCGGGCCCCTCTGCCGGGCCTGTGGCCAATCGCCCGTTGGGCAGCGGGGCACGTCCAGTCCTGACCCGGACTCGGCTCGGGCTGTGAGGAGCCGGGGCAGGCCTGGCGGGGACTGTCCCGGGCGCTCCAGAGGACTCTGCTCGGCTGAGGCGTCCCTCGTCCGCTGGAGCATCCCTCCTGATGACCTGGGCCCGAGTCACCCCGTGGCGGTCAGCCAGGCTCTCTCCAGAGGGGCGTCAGCACCTGGAGGGAGCGGGTGCGGCCCACGCTGCAGCCTCCGAGCCCACGGGTCCTGGCGGGACCAGCTTGTTTGGCTCTGCCGTGTCGACGTGAACCATCTCCTCTCCCGCACCCCTGATCCCGGGGTGCAGCCCGCTCCACGCACTCTGTGCCTGCCAGGATGGGCCACAGCCCTCGGGCACAAGCTCTGGCGGTGAGGCGGGGCGGCCGGCTGCTGGCTTCCAGCCTCTTCCCTGACGGGGGTGTCCCCTCCTTCTTTACAAGAGACACCCCTCTCCTGGAGGGCCGGGCTGGGGCGCCCATGCAGGGGCCATTCCATGAGAACTGTGGGCGAGAGCGGGGTGGGAACCCTCGTATGGTTAGAATCCTGCTGGAAAAGGCGCTCGGCAGAGGCTGCGGCGGGCGGGGCGGGTCTGTGGAGGCCGGGGCGGGTGCAGAGGCTGGGGCAGGCCTGGCCTGGAGCGGGCTGGGAGGGCAGACGGCCACCTCTGGGGGCTCCTGGCAGCAGGACGGTGTTCCCCACGGGCTGAGGCCGTGAGTCCAGGCTCACGGTGCCGCAGGGCTGGGTGTCTGGGGTGCTGGCAGCATCTCTGGCCTCCGGCTGGCGGGGCCTTTCCACGGCTGGGTTGGCCGCCTCCCATGGCCATGGGCGCCCCCTCTATCCCGGGCCTGCTTTTCTGCCCCTCACGCCCTCACCGTCCCTTCCTTTCAGACGCGCCGGCAGCACAGCGAGGCTACCGCCCAGGGCCACCGCGTCTTCCTGTACTGCGCCTTCCTGGACCTGAGGTACAGCGGGCAGGAGGGGGACGCAGGTTGGGGGGGGCGCCTGCGGGCCCCGGTGCTTGGGCCCAGCTGGGGCCAGGGTGCTCTGGGGCCCCGTTTGGAGGCGTCACCCTTAGATGCCGGGAAGGGCTGGGGCCAGGCAGGATCCCGGCAGCGGCCCTGCTCTGGAGCTGGTGGAGCCGGGCAGTCGGCACGGCGGCCGTGGCCTGTGGCCTGCGCAGGAAGGCCGGCATGTCGGGGCCCGCACCGGGGCCCTTGGTCCGCCCGTCCGTCAGCGCCCGCGGCGCCCGTGCCCGCCAGTCACTCGCCAGTCTGCGTGGCTGAGCAGGGACCCCTGGGCGCGCCGTGTGCTGGTCTGCTCCCCGGGGTTGGACCCCTCGCTGCCTCGGGTTCGGGGGCCCGGCAGAGCCAGTGTCCTGCCAGCTCCGCCTTCCCGGGCCAGCCCCCTCGCCGCGATGCGCCATCTCTTCGTCCTTTCCAGTTTTGCCTGTTGAATTTGACGTCCAGGCCCCCGAGGGCCGGCGTGTCTGTGTCCACGGAGGCTGGTCTGTCGTTCCTCTCCTTGTACTTCCCTGGCTTTGAGTCCCGCTCATGGCGCCTTGGCGAGGGCCTGGGCTGGAGCTCGCCTCGGCCAGCTGCCGCTGCCGCTGTCCCACGGGGGCCTCTCCTGCGGGGCCCGCCCCGCCCGCCCCAACCAGCCGGCCCCAGCCCAGAGCAGACAAAAGCCGTGCCCTTGGGGTCTGAGCCGTGGGTGCATTTTTAAAGAATTTGTTCGAATCGTGTCTGCAGCACGGGCCTGGCCATCTGCCTCCCCGGCCCCGGAGTCCCCCAATTGCACTGATTTTTTTTGCAAAGAAACCTCTGGGTTTCCTTGATTTTACTTTCCTGAGAGTTTTTTTCCAGTTTCACTGGTCTGCTCTCTCCCGTGCTCGGCGTGTCCGAATAATGCGCCGGCTCCGACGTGGTGGGTTAAAACCCGCCATTGCAGCCGCCTCCAGCCCTCCCGTGGCTCCTGCTCGTGCCTGCTCGCAGATAAAACCGCCTTTGCCTGTACCGTGGCGGCCGCGTGTGTCTTGAATTCCCCCCGTCTGCTCAGGGGCTCCCCTGCTCCGCTCTGAGCTCCGCAGCCCCCGCCCCGGCGCCGTCTCGTCCCACGTGTCACCCTGCAGATGCCAGAAGCGCAGGGCCCGGCCGGCATGCTCTCCCCCAGAGCCGTGGAAAGCCAGACAGCCGCGCAGCCCTCCGCCCCTCCCCTGGCCAGCGCTTCCCTTCCGTGCGCGGACCCTCCCCTGGGCTGGGGTGAGTCCGCCCGCGCCAAGTTCAGTTTTGTCTGCGAGTCCTTGGTTTTGAGAGATGTTCCTGCTGAGTCGCTGGTTCCTGGACGAAGACCCGACAGCAGCGACATGACACATTTGCTTCGGGGAGTGCGAGGTGGCACCCAGGCTCTCCCGCCCCCCGTTTCTGCCTCGCACCTCAAGCTGTCCCGCTGTCGGGTTTCGCACATGGGTGTCTGTTCAGGAGCAGCCCGGCCGCCCCTGACACTGTCGCTGTCACCCTGGAGGGGCCCGGCCCGACACACAGGGCTGGCGGGCGCTGCTGCAGCCCCGGGGCAGTGTTTGCGGAGGCTCAGGGTCCGGACACCAGGCCCGAGGGGGAGGGCAGGAGCCACCTCAGTCCCGTTGGTCCTGCTCTTGGCGGGCTTGTTCTCTGACGGTGCCAGGCCCAGGCTGTGCTCTCCGGGCTCTGCCCAGCGCCCACCTCCCTGCTGCTTCGTCACCCATCTCCGCCTCCAGGCTGATACCCCGAGTCACCCCACGTGGCCTTCCGGAGCCCACGGCAGGCACCCAGTGCCCAGGCTGGCCAGGGTTCCCACCCCACCCCACGCCCTCGGCCTGCGTCCTCCCTGGTTGCGGGGCTGCCTCCTCCTCGGGGCGAAAACAAAATGCCGCCAGTGTCCCCCTCCTTCACGGGACGCTGGCCAGAAGGGGAGGCCCGGTCTGTCGCCAGCCCTGGGGGCAGCCCCCTGCAAGGCCGCGCGAGGGCACGGCAGGCCCGGACCTTCCTCACTTTGCAAGCACCTCCCCCGAGGGCCGCGAGACATTTTCCTCCACTGAGCACGCGGGAAAGCTCTTAGGCATCCCCTTGGAGCTGGAACATGGAGGAACGCACGGAAGGGAGCTGCCAAGTCCTCACCACCTGGACCAGCCACTCACGCTGGACCCCTGCTCCGGGCTGCTCTGCGAAGGCTTGTCCTGCAGGCAGCTCTGTTGGGGCACAGCAGCCTCCTGCTCCAAGGCGCCCGCATCCCCACATGCAGGGCGCCCCAAACACGCCCCTCGCGCTCCCATCACGGCCGCCTCCACCTCATGTTACTGGGGCAGCGGCTCCAGCCCACACTCCCTGGCCTGGATGGGCACCCAGTGGCTTCCTCCTGCCTGTGGCGCTTTCTTGCCCGCGTCACTTGCGTGGTGCCCTGCCCGGGCACGGTGGCCCCGGTGCAGTCTGGGTCAGCCCACCCATTCCCTGCCCTGCACCCGCCCGGCCAGGGCCCAGGTCCCAGGAGGTGGGTGCTGCTGCACGACACCCCCCCCCAGGGCCTCCCCCCGGGCAGCGCCTGCTCCAGAAGGCCAGGCCGCGCCCCCTGGCCCCACCTGCACCCGCTGACCGTGCCCCCTGTGCTCAGCTCTGCAGGGGGGATCTGGTCCAACGAGGGCTGTGCTCCAACAGAGGGAAACCTCAGCTACTCCACTTGCCACTGCACCCACCTCACCAACTTCGCCATCCTCATGCAGGTGGTCCCGCTGAAGGTAGGAGCCAGCCCGGCCCACCCAGGCCCAGGTGCCCCCACCCTCAGGCTGCAGCATCCCCAGCTGGCCCCGGGGACCTGTGCACACAGGGCGGCACCCCTGCTTCCCTGCCTCGGCGCTGGCCGTGTCCAGCTCAGCTGAGTGTGGCCCTTGACTGCGGCGTGGGGTGCCGACGTGCTGTTCCAGGTCACAGGCCTGTGTCTGTGGGGACTGTGGCCTGGCACTGCGGAGCGGGGCCGGGCTGGGATGCAGCAGCTGTTTTGGAGCCCCCAGAGCTGGCAGGGGTGGGGGGGAGGAGGGAGGCATTCCAGCAGCCCCGGTGTCCTCTCTCCAGCCATGGACACCTGCCCTGAGGCTCAGGTTGGCTGCTGCGAGGCCTCTGCTTGGGTGTCTCTGCTTCAGACCATTTAATTTACTCTCTGGCTGGGCTTCCTGGTCCACCCTCGCCCTGGGGGAGAGAGTCCTTTCTCTGGCTTAAGGCAAGTCTTGTTCGTGGGAGAAGAACCCAGGGGCGGGGCCCTCCCAGCATTGAGCCCCTGAGCCTGGGTGAGAACCACCTCCTCTGCCCCCAGGCCCGGGGAGGCGGAGCTAGTGCAGGGGGGACGGCAGTGGGGAGGCGGCCCCCTGCGTGTCTGGCTGGCCGGGGGCTGCTGGTCAGGTGTCCACGGCAGGAGGAGGAGGCACCAGCTTCGGGACCAGAGGGGTGGCGGGCTCGGGTCCCGCCGGGGCGGAGCAGCTGGGCTGCCCACCAGGACCAGGGAGGGCCAGGTGACTCCCTGGCTCTCCCGGAGCGACCTTAGTAGCCGCCCGCCCAGCAAGGCTAATGGGAAGGGAAGCTGAACCCCAGGACCTGCGGGGAGGACGGGTGGAGGCTCGAGGGAGGCTGCACCCTGGGAGCCTTCGGGCGATTTGGGGTCCTGGGCTGTGGAACTGTTATAGGACAGGGAGAGGGGCAGCCCAATCCCCGCAAACCTGCCTGCTCTAAATGGGTTCTGCCATCCGCCGCATCCACACAAAACATAGGAGACTTTAATGGGAAGGAACTTTAATAAAACTAGGAAACAAGACAGGAAAGGCAAAGAGTCTAGTTTCTAAATGAAGCACCCAAAGTGACCCGTCCCCTCGTGGGTAAAAGTCCATCCAAATGGGATCGGCCCAGAGCAAGGCCCCAAAGCCTGCCACGAGTCTAAAGCATCTTCCAGTGGGGACCCTCAGAAAAGGGTCACAAACAACCAGACAAGGCCGGAAGGAAAAGAGCAAAATCAACATCAAGATAAAAGCTGCCATGGTCACCTCCCCACGGGTCTCACCCACATCTGTGTCACCCCGTCCACGCCCACAAGACAAGCGCAGTTTCTTCACGTGTCTCTAGGCTCCACGCGCCTCCTCCGGGTCTCCTGGCTCCATCCTGCTTCCTTCCTCAGTCTCTTCTGCAGCTTCTCCTCTTCCTGCTCAGCTCCACCCTCCCTTGGGTGGGGCAGGGAACCTCCCCCTTTCCTGGGGACCACCCTGTTACAGAACGGCTGCTTCTCCCCAGGCCCCGCCACTCCCTGCTGCCTCCCCACCAAGGGGAAGACGGAATTGTTTCTTGTTCTCCCAGGAGGGGGTGACACGCCGCTGAGAGGGACTAACTCAGGGGACGCCTCCCCCAGGACAGGCCCCGCTTGCGCTGGGCTCGCGCCAGCTGGCTCTGGGGCGCCGAGTTCGTGGTCTCTGACTCACAGGCCTCTACGTCCCGGAGCAAACTCGGGCTGTTCTGGACACTTCTAAATCTAGCTGAGGGCACGGCTGGGGCCGCCCTCCGAGGCTGGCACGGTGCGGGCCCTGCCTTCACAGCCCCCCCAGCGGACGGGCTGGGGTCAAGACCGGACTGCCGGGAAGTGGTGACGACACCCCTCTGTGCCAGGCTGTGCCTGGGGTGTCTCCACCCCCTCTGCGCCCACCCGCTGTCGGGAACCAGGCTCCCCCCCACCTCCCGTGGCTGTCACTCAGGGTCCCCCCCAGCACACTGCAGCCTGTGCCTCAGCACCGAGCCCCACGAGCTGGCCTCCCGGCCCGGCACTGAGCTCCCGGCAACAGCCTAGCGCCCGGTCCGAGCCCGGCTGGCTGAGGGTGGCCTGGTCAGCGCTAGCCTGAGGGCACCTGGGTCCGGCTGGAGTTGCCACCTGAGCCTGGAGCGGGCGGGGGCTGCGCCGCTGGGGTCTGAGTGGGAAGCGCTCCCAGCCGCACCCCTCCGGCCACCCCTCCTCTCACAGGCAGAGCAGGTGACCTGTCTCCCTGCCCACCTGGGGAGCGGGGGAGGGGAGTGCTAGGGTGGCGCCACCTCTTCCCGTGGCCTCTCTGGTCCTGGGGGCAGAGTGAGGGGGGCAGGTGTGGGGTGCTCTCCTGCTCCCCCAGGAGCTCCATGGTGGAAGGGGTGGGCCCTGTCCTCAATGCCTTCCTCAGTGCAGGCTCCAGCCCTGGCCGCGGCCTCAGGGACAGGCCCTGGACAGGTGGCTCCCTCTCCACCTCCCCCCGCCCCTGACACCTCACTGAGCCCTGGGGTGCAGGCCCACACCTGCCGCCCTTCCTGGCTCCCAGCAGCCTGAGGACAGGACCAGGGGCCCTTGCAGAGATGGGGCGGGCAGGCGGCGCATCCAAGGCAGAGAGCAGAGTGGGCAGCGGGTGAGCTGAGCGTGTCAGGGCCATGAGCGTGTCAGAGCAGGGCCGGGCTGTGAGCGTGTCGGGGCCGCGAGCATGTCAAGGCGGGCTGTGGGTGGGCTCACGCTGGGCGTGCCTGGCTGTGTGCTCTCGTGCCCTCTCTGCCTCTAGTTCCCAAGACAACAGCCTCCTGCTGTGATTCAGTGATGGGGATGGCTGACCCGCAGCCTCTCCCCCTGCCCCTGCAGGCCTGTCACGCGCCCCCACCCCTGTGGTGCCTGCCTGAGCGCCCCGCAGGCTGTGGGGCTCTGCCTGAGCCCGGATAAGGGCACGCGGTTGCTGCTCCCTCTGGCTCTTGGCGGGCCTTGCTCTCCCATCTGCACGTGCCGTGGGGTGGCTGAGGGTGCAGCTGGGCAGCCACTGGGGCCGGATTGTGGGCCAGGAGGCGCTGCATGGCATGGGGCCCCCCGGGTGTGGGGTGCAGGGCATGGGGGCCAGGTCTTGCTGAGCGAGTGAAGATGGGCTCAGGACGCAGTGGGGGACGGGAGGTGGAGAGTCGGGCAGGGGCTGTGGACTTGGGGAGAGAGCCAGGGATGTGGGTACGTGGGAGCAGAGGACCAACAGCACCAACAGGACCCAAGGCGGCAGGCGAGGGTGCAGGGTGAGCTGCCGTGCCTACTGCATTGGAGGAGCACTGGGGCACTGAAGTGTGCAGGCTCCAGGGCTGACCCCCAGGACCGGCCCTCCCCTGGGGCAGCAGAGACCACCGTGGGCAGCGGGACAGGGGATACCACCCCTTTTGGGACAGGATGGGCCCCCACAGGCCGCAGCACTGACGCGCCGCTCCCCGCACAGCTCGTGCACGGACACCAGGTGGCGCTCTCCTCCATCAGCTACGCGGGCTGCTCCCTGTCCGTGGTCTGCCTGGCGGCCACGCTGGCCACCTTCGCCATGCTGTCGTGAGTCGCCTGCCCGCTGCCCAGTAGCCTCCTCGTGGAGATGCTAGTGCCACCCGCCCGCCTCCTTCCCTGAGAGTGGAGGCCGCTGGCCCACGAGCCCCTGCGCGTCCACCCCAAGGATGGCCGCATCCCGCTCCTTCCCGTTCTGAGATTTGGGGTGTCAGAGGGGTCGTGGGGCTGCTGGAGAGCGGGGAGGAGGAGGCAGGGGGCCGGGGTGCGGCTTTACTTAAGCTGGAAAGAGCTGGAACGCCCGCAGCCCGGGGCTCTCTGGCCCTCAGGACTGAGCTGCCCCCGCCCCAGGGTATCCAGGCGTTGGGTTCCGAAGGGCCCCTGGGAGGGCAAGGCTGGGGTGGGGGAGGCTCATGCCCCGTAGCACCCCCTCATCCAGGCAGAGGCCACATTGTCTGGTCAGGCCTCAGAGGGCCTCTGTGTCCTGGGGGGCAGCCACTTAGCCCACCTGTGGCCCTGTTGACAGAAAACAAGGCGGCTGTGGGGCGCCTTGTTCCCCTGGGACACTCCCCTATCTGCCTGGTAACCCCAAGGGTCACCAGGGGGTGAGCTGCCCCTCCTCCCTGCTCACTGTGCCCGTCCTGAGCCTTCTCTCTGGGGAGGCCCAAGGAGTGTTTGCAGGGGAACAGCCGGAGCAGCCTGGGCGGTTGGCAGCAGAGGGCACAGTGAGCGGGGAGGCGGGCAGGGCGGCTGGCAGCAGGCAGCGGCCACAGGGCCTTTGCACAGGCTGTTGCTTCTGCCCACAGCTCGGTGAGCACCATCCGGAACCAGCGCTACCACATCCATGCCAACCTGTCCCTGGCCGTGCTGGTGGCCCAGGTCCTGCTGCTCATCAGCTTCCATTTCGACGCCGGCACCGTAAGTAGGAGCACCCCCACCCCACCCCGCCAGCCAACAGGGGCGCTGGGTGCACTTTCTCCCGCTTGTTTTATCAGCTGGGAATTCAGAGCTGGCCCAGAGACGCAGGCGGCGGCCCCCAGGGGGACAGGGAGGTGGCTGCCCCAGCCCCACTGCTGGGGAGTGCAGAGTAGGAGTGTCCAGGGGCAGCGCGGCCAAGCCCCAGGCCACTGGGCCGGGCGCCAGACACTGGGCAGGCCGCCAGCTAGGGCCCCAGCACCCTGAGGGCTGGGCCGCGGCTCCGGCCCTCCCGAGGAGTGAGAGCCCGGAGCGGGGGGCAGGCGGGTCCAGCTGCCGCACCCCAAGAGCCTGTGTGTGCCCAGGTGCCGTGCCGCGTGCTGGCCGTGCTGCTGCACTTCTTCTTCCTGAGCGCCTTCGCCTGGATGCTGGCCGAGGGGCTGCACCTGTACAGCATGGTGGTCCAGGTCTTCGGCGCCGAGGACAGCAAGCACCTCTGCTACTACGGCATCGGGTGGGGTAGGCGGGCGGGGGCGGGCGGGGGGAGGGGAGGTGACGTCACCCTCACGCCCTCATATTGTGTTTCTGCGCCCGAGAGGCCAGCTGAGAAGAACCATGAGGCCGACCACAGGCCCCGCGTCCCCCCGCGTTCCTGACTGTTTTGTCCATTGTGAGGGACACTAGTGGCTGCCGTGGCTTCTTGTGCCTGTCCTCCCGCTGGCTGGGGGCCCAGCGTGTCCTCCCCAGCACGCTGGGTAGAGGCGGCTGGGGGCTGCTGTCCACGCCCAGCTGTCCTCACCGCCTGTGCTGACCTCCATGGGGGGACAGTGGGGGGACACGGCACCTCCCTCTCGGAGAGCCCTGGGTCGAGCAAACCGCTCGGCGGCCATGCCCGCCCCCGTCAGGGAGCGTGTGGTCACGTGTGTGCAGCCGCAGTGCTGGGGCAGAGGCGGGCGAGCCCACTGTGCGCTATCAGAGGGGCCAGTGACCGGCCGGGAGTGACTGGCCGGGCGCCCCGTCTCGCTTTCTGCAGGCTGCCCCCTGCTCATCTGCGTCATTTCTGTGTTGTCTGCCACGGACAGTTATGGGACCAGTAACAAGTGAGTGGGGGCCCTGGCGCTGCTGTGCGGGGGGCTTGGCGGGGAGGCCGCCTCCTGGCTCGGGGGGCGACGGTGGGACTCAAGGGCCGGGCCATCAGCGCTGCCCTGGGGGACGGCTCCTGGAGCAGGGTGGGGGCACAGGAGTCCTGCAGGGCGCCGCCTGCTCTGGGCCCTGGTGTCTCCATGGGGTGTGCGGGGGGCGGGGCTCTATGCTGTGTCCCTGGGGCCCAGGCTGCTGGCCCAGGCTGCCCCCCTAGAGGGGCGCCCGAGGGCTGGCTGGTTTCTCACGTAGCCCAACTCGGGCCTGGGCCATCCCTGAGCTGGGCCGGGGCCTGGGAGTCTTTCTGGAACGTGGGACAGACAAGCCCGGGCCTCCGGGGGAACGTGTCCGACGGCTGCCTGCCGGCCTGCGTGCCAGGCAGGGCCAGTAACCGTGCGCTCCCCCACAGCTGCTGGCTGTCGCTGGGCTCTGGAGCCATCTGGGCCTTCGTGGGCCCCGCCCTGCTGGTCGTGGCGGTAGGTCCTGTGGGGACAGGGCTGGCGTGGGAGGGGCTCCAGGCTTCACAGACTGGGGACCCCTCACCAGTCCCATGGTGCCTTTGGGGACGGTCCCCCAGGGTGTCTCGGTCCAAAAAATGCCTGGGGAGGGGCAGGCGGGTCCTCATGCTTCTCTCTGACCCCCGGGAACTGGTAGGCGCAGTGGGCAGGTGTCTCCGCCCGGAAGGGCTTGGGCCCTGCCCTCACACCCGGGCTGGGGGGCTCCTTGCACGAGGCTGGGAATGATGCTGGGTGGCCTGGGACCGGGCTTTGGGGTCTAGGCCTGTCCCCTGCCCCGGGCCGCGTGGGGCCGCCTGCTCTGGCCTTGAGGGGCCCCACTCCCAGGGTCGCCGCCAGTTGGGGCGTGTGTTTGCCGCCTCTGCTGTCACCCACAAGGCTCCGCTCCCTCCAGTGGGGCCGGGATGCCCTGCGGGTGTCATAGTCCGTGTCACCTAGGGAAACTGAGGCTCAGAGGACCTCAGTCAGTGCCCTGGGTCACAGGGGCCTCTGCCGTGCCCTGGGGTTGGCGGGACCTCGGGGCCTGGAGCCCGTGCTCAGGGATGCGCTGCCTGGCTCCGGAGCCTCCGGCTCTGTGGGGCTGCTGGCCGGGCAGGGCTGGACACGCTACGGCCCCACGCATCTCTCCCCCAGGCCAACGCCGGCATCCTTGTGGCTGTGACGCGGGCGATCGCGCAGATCAGCACCGGCAACTACAAGATACACGGGGACCCCAGTGTCTTCAAGTAAGCTTGGCCGCCCCGCAGCCGCCCTGGGGGGACCCGGCACCGGCTCCTGGCCGGGTCGGAGGGCTCCCCGCGGCAAGCGACGCGAAGCCCACCGGAGGGGGAGCGGAGGGGCTCCCTTCCCGGCCTGCTCGGCGGGGCTGGTGCGGCGGGAGAGGATGGTCAAGGCCCCCGGGGTGCCAGCCTCTGCCCTGCGAGGCGGGTGTGGCTGGGTCGCCCGCTCGGCTCAACAGGCTGCCTCAGGCTCAGGCGGAGCCCAGCATGAGCAGCGCTGCCCAGGGTGGGGGCCGGCCTCGGCCCCCTGATGACCCGGCCCCGGCCGCCCCGCTCGCCCAGCGCCGCGCCTGTCTGCCCTGTCTGCCGGCTCGCCCAGCGGCCCTGGGCCTGCGCCTCCGGCTGTGTCCCGAGGGGGGCGGACCCTGGGCCGCTGCAGCAGGGGAGGCCACGCTGCCCCGGCTCGGACTGCCCGCAGGCCGGCTCACTGGTGACTCGGGGAAGGTGAGGCCCCTCCGCCGGGCCTCTGCTCCTCAGGCCCGTGCGCTGCCCACACCCAGGCTCCGTGTCTTCCAGGTTGACGGCCAAGGCCGTGGCCGTGCTGCTGCCCATCCTGGGCACCTCGTGGGTGTTCGGCGTGCTCGCCATCAACAGCCAGGCCGTGGTCTTCCAGTACCTGTTTGCCATACTCAACTCCTTACAGGTAAGGGCCCGGGGCAGCCGCCAGCTTCGATGAGTGGGGGTAGGAGGAGCGGGGCCCCACAGTGGCAGAGGAGCCCTTGCTTCGTCCCCTACCCCCCTGGAGCCCATGGCGTGGGGTCCGGAGCACACACCAGGCCTGGGCAGCACGGCTGGCCTGGGCCTCCAGCCGGGACGGCAGGGTGGTCCGCCTGGGGGTGAGGGGCACCTCGGGTTCTGGGCAAGGGGCGGGGAAGAGCTACCAGCCTGGAAACCAGAGACACGGGAGGCCGGGCCTGAAGCCCGGGGCAGGCGGAGCTGGTGGCCCCGTGGCTGCGGCGGGCCTAAGCCGGTCCTGGAGGGCACAGCCCCCGGCCTCGTGCCTGCTGGCCGCGGGTGCTCGCCGGGGGCTGCTGCTCACCTCTCCCGGTCCTGGGCCTCCCCTGGCTCTCCCCTCCGCCAGCGTCCTCTTCCGTAAATTGGGGAGAGGACAGGCCCCCTCCGGCTCTTGCGCCCGCTGACATAAGGCAGGGGCAGGCCCAGGCCTGATGCGGAGGGGCCGAGGTCGCTGACTCCTCGCTCTGTCTGTGGCCGCTGTCCCCCGAGGCCCACAGGGGCACCAGGATCGTTAGAGACGCCGTGTCCTCGCCGCGTGGGCCCAGGCTGCCCCCTGCCCCGTCAGGCCTGTGTCTGCTGCGGGACCCTGTGCCCCGGCCACGGCTCGCCCTCCCCGACGCCCGGCCCTCCCGGCACAGGATGCAGGGCGCGCCCGCCTCGCGGCTCAGTCCCCGGGAGCGCCCCCGCGCCAGGGCCCAGGCCTGGACGGCCCCCGGGGGCGCTGGGCGAGGCCAGCCACTGAGCGGTGTCCCCGCCCCCCTCCAGGGCCTCTTCATCTTCCTCTTCCACTGCCTGCTGAACTCCGAGGTGCGTCTGCGGCGCTCGGGCTGGCGTCTGGGTCCCCGGCCGTGTGCCGAGGGCCGGTCCCTCCGCCTTTCCTCAGCCTCCCGCCCCGACCCCACATGGCGCAGACTCTTGAGCCCGAGGCCGAGGGGCCGGGGTGGGCGGAGGGGGGCTGCTGTTGGCAGAGCGGGGTGTGCGCCGGGTGGGCGGGCAGGGGGAGGGTGGCTGGGGCCAGCGAGTGCTGGGGTGGCGCAGGAGAGGGCCACGTGGCCGCAGGAGTGGGGGGCGGCCGGCACAGGGTGGGCACAGCCCCGGGCAGGCTGACTCGCTTGCTCCAGTGCCACCGCCCAGCCCTGCGCCGGCCCGTCCCCTCCCACGGCCGCTGCCCCAGACACAGGCCCCAGCTCCTGGCGTCCCCTGAGCCTGCCCCTGCCCTCAGGTGAGAGCCGCCTTCAAGCACAAAACCAAGGTCTGGTCGCTCACGAGCAGCTCCGCCCGCAGTGGCCAGGCCAGGCCCTTCAGCTCCGACACTGTGAGTGGGTCCCGCCCCCCCCCCCACCCCTCTCTCCTGCTGAGCCGTGCTGAGCCTCGAGCCGTGGTGCCTGCTCTCTGGCCTGTGCCCGCCCGCCCGGGCTGTCACCGGCTGCCCCACACCTGCCAGCCCCGCGCCTGTGCTCGAGTCCAGAGCACTGCTCCTGCGGCAGCCCTGGGCGGTGCTGGCCTCTGCAGGGCGGCACTGGCCTCAGCGTCCCCCGCGCGCAGGTGCACGGGACCCGGCCGGGCGCCGCCTCCACCAAGCTCAGCCCCTGGGACCCGAGCAGCCGCTCCGCCCCCCGCGTGGACCTGTCCGCCGTGTGACTCCGCGCTGCGCTCACGGCGCCTGACCAGCCTCCCTGCCAGGGCCCCGCTCCTCGTGACGACTGGACAGCCATGGAGCCCCAAAGGCGTCCTCGACGCAACACTCCCAGGGACGGAACCCCGCTCAGCTCACGGCCGGGGCGGATGGCAGCCTCCGATCTGGCCTTCTGGGGCTGCGCGTCCACCCCTGCGGCGCCCCGGACGCCTGCTGGTCCCGGGCCCAGTGCCCCTCCCTGCAGGGGACACCAGACCTGCCCCATGGGCACCAGCATCCAGCTGCTGCGCCTCCAGAGGGGCCTGCTGGCCCGTGGGGGGTGGGAGATGCTCTCAGCCTGCAGTACGCCCCCCGCGGGCTCCCGGAAGCCAGGTCTGGACCTTGCCGCTGGTTGCTGGCCTGAGCTGGCCCCTGGCTGCTGCCCTGGCTCTTGGCTGGGGCCTCTGGCTGCTCCCCTGTCCCCACCAATGTGAAGGGCCCATGTGGCCGCGGCTCGGCCAGCTCTTGACTGCCAGGGCGCCCCCAGCCCCTCCCCGAGAAACCCCTCCTCCAGCGCCCCGCCCCGTGGTGTCGCACGGCTGTGAGCTGCCCGCCTGCCTGCGCCAGTCCCCGTGTCCGGGGGCCCCGAGGAGGGCCCTGTGGCCTGAGCTGGCTTCCTGTCGCCGTGAGCAGAGCGCGAGACCCTCAGGCCTGTGGGGCGGCAGGGGCGTGGCAGCCGTGTCTCCCAAGAGGGCGTCATCCAGTGGTCCTCAGCCCTCCGCCAGGTCACAGGTCCGCGGGGGCTGCGTCCGGGCGTCTGCCCCTGGTGTGGACCGGGCGTCGCTGGGCCTGGGGCGCGTGGTGATGTCGGGAGCTGTGCAGGTGCCAAGGCCAGACCCGACGCTGGTTCTGAGAAGTCAGCTGGGGAGCCCCGGGCCGCAGGGCCACGGCTGGCAGTCCTTGTGCCAGCACCACCTCCCCCCCAGAGCGCCTCCCTATGGCCCCCCGGCCCCCCGTGCCCCCCAGCACAGAGGCAGGGCAGCCACGCGCACAGGGTCGCTGTCTGGAGCCAGAGCCCGGGCCTCACCCCCGTGACCAGCCCCGCTCCGCCCCGGCCAGCGCCTCGCCCGCCCCGAGGGAGCACCCGACACTCCAAGTCCACTCTGCACCCCAAGAACACTGTCTGCGCCCCAAGATCACTCTGCTCAGCCTCAGCCGGAGCGGGGGAGCGGGGGTGGGGGGCTCTATTTATAGGTTCCCTGCGCTGGCTTCCGCGGTGCTTATTATCTGCACATATTTGGCCAAAGATGAGAAACTGGGGGGCTCTGCGTGTTCGCGATAGTTCAGAGCGCAGCAGAGCTAGGGCTGGCCGCGCAGAGAGACACGCCGTGGCGTTTGTGGAATAAAATCCTGATGTCCTTCAACTCGGGCGTGGTTTTCCCGACCGCGGCGGGTCGGGAAGCGCCAGGGGTGAAATCCCCCAGGGGGCTCCTGAGACCCCGACTCAGGCTGCTGTGGGCCAGCCCTGGCCGGCGAGCGCCGCCCGGGAAGGCGGGGAGCGGCAGGTTGACCAGGGGTGCTCGCACTGGTGGGGGGCTCAGCACCAACCCAGCTGGCCCGCGTCCCGTGGCTGCTTCAGGGGAACCGTGCCTCGGCCTTCACGCCCTGTCACCCCCGAGACACCCCGCCGCGCAGGGTGTCGGACCCGCGGGCCAGGCTTCCGCGGCCCCTGTGATGGGGACAGCGCAGGTGCCCACACTGGCCTCTGCAGTGACCGGTGGCGAGTGTCCGCCGCCCCTCCGCCCCTCTGCCCTGCCGATCCTTACGCTGTTTTCCAGGCTGCGAAGCCAAGAGGGGTTCCTGCACCTGCGATCCCCCGACCGAAACACTTTGCCAACCTGCCAGCCGGAAGGGGGGCCGGCAGGTGTCACCCCAGGGGACATTGTTGCTCCTGCCACGCCTCGCCAGGAAGCGTGTCAGCAGCAACCTCAGCGCCAGCCTGACCCGGGGCTGCCGCGACCGCTGCTGTGACGCGCTGAGGCTGCGGGGGCTCAGGTGTGTCTCCCTGGGGAGCCGGGTGTTCTGGGAGGGGGCGTCTCCTTCCTCTCCGGCCTTTCCCACCTCCCGGGGTGACTGCTCACAGTCAGGTCACCCTGAAAAACTCCCCACACCTTGGTGCACAGCCGTGGCCCTGGGCAGACAGAATGCCGTGGGGGTAGGGGTGGGGGGTGGGGGGACTTGGGACCGCCCTCGTGCGAGGGCTCGAACTCCGGGGGGTGCAGCCATGGCCAGGGCTGCCTCCCTGCCACCCCCTCGTCCTGCCCCTCACCCTCGCTCCCCACAGCCTGGGGCGAACCCCCCAGGAATGTGCTTCCTGCCTCAACCCGGTAGCTGGGCCCTCTCGGCCAGAGGCAACCGCTGCGCTGCTCCGTGGCGCCCGGCTGGCAGGTTCCGCCTCTTTCCCCGTCCCGCTGGGCCCAGGGCTCCTCACGGAGCGGGTCACGGGGGCGGGGCCGGGGCCGCCTGCTGGTGGGGGCGCAGGAGACCAACGGGGCTGTTGTCGGGTGGGGACAGGGCGTGGCCCCCTGGGGTCGCCGGTCACTGCCAGTGGGACAGAGGGCCGGCCAGCGCTGCCAGGGCGTCCGCCGTCCCCGTGACGGGTGGGGACCATGGTGATGGCAGAGCCCAGCCCCTTAGACCACCGCTCCCACCGCCCTCTGCCTGCATGGGCACTGCTGCCAGATGGGGAGCAGCGCAGGAGCAGCCGCCCCTCATGGAAGCACTTCGGGCCTCCAGGTGACCTGGGGCAGCAGGACGTGCCAAGACGCTGGACACCGCGAGGCCTGATGGAGGGGCTGGGCTTGGGGGCTCCGTCTGCCAGAATGTAAGGGCTGTGCCCGCCGCTGACAGGGCCAGGTGGCAGGGATGAAGGCCGCCCCTTCTCCGGGCGTCCCCACGCACAAGTGGAGGAAACGGGGAGACACGTCCCAAGGAGCCGGTCCCCAGCGCTCACGGGGACATCAGGCAGCCGCCCGCCCGCCCACTCACCGTCCCTCGGGAGCCGAGACAGGTTAGGGGCGCAGGGGCGCAGGAGCACAGCTCCCTGGGGGCCGGGACTCCAAGGTCGTGGCCGCGCAGGCCAGGCCAGTTGGCTCCTGGTGCGCTAGGGACAAGGTCGAGTGCCAGGCGGACAAGCAGCTCCGGAGCGCGATGAGACCCCGTCCTGGGCGCTGCATGGACACAGCCGGGAGGCAGACGTCTGGTCCGGGCGGGCTGCTGGCAGGGGGCAGACCTGGCACCCCCGGAGAGCCGGGCGCAGGCGGGAATCAGCCTGGGGCTGGGGATGCACGGCCACGTCTCGATGGGGCGCGTGAGCCCCGGGTGCAGCCCTGCCTGCAGGCGTGCCCGAGACCCCGGGCCTAAGCCGGTCACTCCGGCCCGCAGCGCCGCCGCCGGTCGTGTGTCTGTCGCGTGGGGCTGCTTAAGGCAAAGTAAATCTGCCTCGTGTGTTTCAACCCCTCGCCTGCGTCTGGCTGGGGCTTGGGCGTGGGGAGGAAGCCCGGGCCTGCTCTGGGCCAGCGTTCCCGGGGCTGCCGCCCGCACGGAAAGGGCCCTGCGCCAGGAACAGCCGGGGCCGGCCTGGCCGGGGCCCTGTCTCCGGGTCCCCGGCTTAGAGGCTCTGGGAGCTAATGTGCTCCTGGCCCCGTCGGGAACAGGGATGGGTCCCCGCCCCAGCGCTGGGGGCTGCTCCGGGCCACACACGGGGCCGGGCCGCGCACGCTCTGAGCGCCGGGAGCCTGGTCCTGGTCTGCGGCCCGCTCCGGCTGCGAGACACCGCGTGGGGAAGGGGGGGTGGAGCCCCCCACACTGCACCCACCCCAGGGGCTGCCAGCCTGGCCCATCACACGTGGTGACCGCTGGGCAGGACGCGGGCCCGCACATCTTGGTCACATCACCCCAAATGCAGCTAGTGCAGCAAACAGATGTGGGGGGGACAGACGGACGTCTGTGGTATGACGGGGCCCCCACGGACCCAGGGCAGGGCTACCCCCCGGCGTCCCCCACATCAGAGACACCCTCTGACCCCACACGCCCTCAAGCTGCCTCCAGGTCTCTTCCTCACCCTGTTTCGTGATTTCTAGAAGAAAGAAACCTCAGCAAAGAGAAGCCGGGTTGCATCGCAGCAGCAGCCGCGGCCCAGCCGACCACCCCCCTCCCCGCGCTGGGGACCAGTCCTCACCTCCTCGGCCTTTATCGCAAACGTCCTGCCGCCGCTTGGCCTAGCTGGCTGCGCCCATGTGTTGTTTCCAGCCTGGAAGCTTCCGAAGGCTTCTCACTGCAGGAGGCGCCTCCAGCCTCCCGTCGGGCGAGACCCGCGCTGGCCGGCATCCAGGGTGGCAGGCGGGGCCGCCAGGCAGGGGACCTGGAGCTGTTCCCCGTTCGCTGGGGGTGAGGGGGTGGTGGGCAGAGCTACTGTCCCCTGAACCCGCTGGCGTGCCCCCACCTCCCTCGCCTAAGATTCCCAGGCCCCCTTAGGTGCGGGCCCTTCTGGGGCCACTTCTGCTCACAGGACCGTGGAGGCTCCAGGAGGGGTCCTCAGAGCCGGGGGCGCAACACCTGGGTCCCCAGAGATCACCACTGCCCTTTGTTTCTGGTGCCCGGTCAAGCTCTGAGGAGGCTGGCGCCTGAGGCTCCTTGAAGGGCCGGTGGCCGTCCCGGTGCTGACCGTGGCCCTCGCCCGGCTCCTTGTGCACCCCACAGGCTGCAGAAGGGCCAGCAACTGGCTCCATGTGAGGAGCGTTTACGGGATCGGGGGCCAGGGGCTGCCTGAGCCATGGCGGGCTGGGGTTAGGGTGGCTCCCGGGGCAGGGGCAGGGCTGCTGAGTGGGCTGCAGGCGCCTTCCCTGGTCCCGCCCCGCCCCATAGGGAAGACAGCCAGGAGGCAAAGCAGGCCCAGGGCCCGGCAGTGCAGGTCAGGGGGCGGGACCCCAAAGCTGTAAGGGAGCGGGGCCTGACCCCCCTCCCGGGGCCACCGTGAGAAGCACCAGGAGCAGCAGCATCGCTGGTCGTGCGGGGGAACCAGGGCAAGAGCCTGGCCGAGCCCCGAGAGGCCCTGTGGACATGCGAGGGGCCCCGCCGGCGGGTCTCTGCTAAGGGTCCCCGAGACCATCCCTCTGAGGGTTCCCCAGGGTTCACAGGTCGCCAGCCCCAACCCTGACCCCCGGAGCCGGGGCTGCTGCGACTTGGTCTCCCTGCGGGCTGCTGGCTACGGCCGCCATGCGTCCTGGCCTCTTCCCAAACTCACAGGTTGGGGACACGGCAGGTGAAGACGACTGCGGGGCTGGACGGCGAGGCCTGGCCGGGCTGGGCCTCCACGGCCCGCCCCACCTCAGGGCCTGTTCTGACCTACAGGACCCTGTTTTGGGTGACCTCGGTGACCTCGGCACCCGAGATACCGGCCTGAGTCAGTCATGGTGTTACAGGGCAGCCCCGATACCAAACGGGGTGCCTGACTGTGGGTCCCCACCCGCGCTTAAAAGGACTTGTCCACGCTCCACGGCAGGCGCACGCGGAAGGTTCATAAAAGGTTTATTCACAAGGGAAGGGGAGATGAGGAAATGCACAGCTCAGGGACCAGAGTGGGAGACAAAGTTGTTTTTTTTTTTAATTTTTTTAAAGATTTATTTATTTATTTACACAAGCACTGGGTACAGTCAGAAGCGCGGGAGGCTGAGAGAATCCACCAGAGCCAGAGCGGGGAGCAGAGCAGGCAGAAAGACCGAAGGACACTGCTGAGGGGAGCAGTGGGCAGCAGGAGAGGTCTGCGCGCCATGGGGGACCCTCCTCCGGCGGCCGGGGAGCAGCCGGGGATCGAACCGGCGCCTCAGAGGCCGCGGGCAGCTTCGCAACCCAGCGCTCAACCGCTGCGCCACCGGGGAGGCCCTGGGAGACAAAGTCTTAAATGCGTCCTACCCGATCCGCCGATCAGGAATCCCAAACGGCACCTGAGAGCTGCCCGCGAGCCAGGAGCCGTGAAGCCAGGAGGCGAGTGAGAGAGCGAGACCCCAAGGCCCACGTGTTTGGTGTTTATACCCAACCTGGCTGCTGCACCCCACCCTCAGGTCCCAGCCACCTTCCCTTGGGTGGGGATGGGATGTGGAGTTCCCAGTGTCTTTGGCTTGGGCCTGGGGTGGGGGTGGAGTCCACAAAGCCTGCGTGGAATTAGCTCAGGACATCCTCTCCCCCTAACAATGGCACCCTAGTTCCTTTACGCGGGCGCGTCCCAGCATGCAGCATTCAGAAATGAGGCGGTCGGGGCACAGCCCTCTGAGGGATCCTGGCCCTGCAGCGGCTCCCCAGTGCCCCAGCCCTGTTGGGGTCCCCTAGGACTTGGCGGAAGTGCCCAGGGCCCACTGTGCCCGCAGCTCCTCAGCACCCTCGGGGCCCCAGCCACAGGGTGAGGGCGGCTGCCCTCCTGGCCTCCCCGGCGCTGGGGTCACGGTCACTGCGGCCGCCGCAGCTGGCCGGGGCGCCCCGTGAAAGGCCCTCAGAAGCCACACAAGGCGGCCTTGTCTGGGGAACAGCCTCCCCCGCAGGGTCTCCTGACGTGAGCAGAAGTCGGGGACCCCGGGTCAGATGGCGGCTCTGGGGGGGGGGGTCACAGCAGTCCTTTTCCAGCTCAGCCTCACCCCGAGGCCTGGAGGGCAGCTGTTTGCCAGGAAACATCCCCGTGGCGCCCCCCCACCCCACCCGGGCCTCCCTGGGGCAGGGCTTCTGGGGTGCAAGGCGGTGGGGTAGGCTCCGCCTCAGCCGAGCTGGCCCAGGGTGTCCACACCCTCCTCGCTGGAGGTCTCCCTCCCTCCCACCCTCAGGCTTGCCCCACCTCCCCGCAGTGGGCCCTGAGGGTCAGCTGGGAGGCTGCGCCCCGAGGCCAGTCAGACCCCCACGGCACCAGGCGTGGCTTTGGGGCCCCTGGGCTGGGGTCCTGCTCTGTAAGGTGGGGAGAGCCGCCCGAAGGGACCTGCTGTAAGCGGCTGCGCACCAGCTCCAGGCCGTCATCTGTCCCACACGCCGCCCCAGCAGGCTTGGGGCTCCCCACCCTCCCTCCACAAGCCTGTGGCTCCACCCCGGTGCCCACCTTCGGGCTGCCCCCCATTCTGCCTGGGTCTGGGCACTCCCTGCTCTGCGGGTGCCTCTGAAGACGCGCCCCCGCAGTTCTCAGCGCACAGAAGCCTCTGCACCCCACCGCGGTGCCGGGCGTGGTCAGCTGCAACCTCCCCGGCTCTGAGTGGCTGAGGGGCGGGGGGAGCTCAGAACAGCCCATCCCCCGCTCAACAGACAGGCGGGAAATTCGCATTTTCCTGGTTCATCTGCCATCTCCCCGCTTTCAGGCCGCCCACGCGGAGCACTGAGGCGCGAGCCCTGCACTCGGCCTCGTCCCCGGCTGCGCACCCGCGTGCCGCCCTGTGCAGCAGAGCGATGCTTGTGTCTAAAGTTCTCCAAGTACTGAAAGTTTTCTGGGCGGGTGATAATCGTATTTTAATAGTAATCAATTCATCCAAGAGAAGCACAGTCATTGAAATAATCACTTAAAAAGTTAAATGGGAAAACAGGCCTTTATGGAGATGGGGGGCGTTCAGAGGCCTTCCTGGGGGTCTCTAGCCTGCCCAGGGCTGCCTGCGTGGTCTTTGTCCCCTCCCAGGGCAGCACTGCCGGGCTCTGGGTGCGGGGTCGGGACCCCGAGACTCCGAGCTCACCCCGTCACAAAGGGTCCCTCTCCCTTAGGGTCCCTGCCCGCACAGGCCCGGTGCTGCCTGCAGGGTTGCTGTCAGGGGCTGAGCGATGCCCGCCGCGGTGCCCACGGGGAGAAGCTCTCACCACCAAGTCAAGGACCACCCGAGCCTGGGCACCGCCTGCCCCCCAGGCCTCCCGGCCGGACCAGCTCAGGGATTCTCCCTCCGAGCTCGCTCCCTGGCGGGTAAACAAGAGGCCACACGCCGGGGGCCTCCGGGCCCAACCACTGCCACCATGACTTTCCTGGGCCCACTGTCGAGGCTTCCCATCCGGCGCGGGCTCCGCAGCTTGTCCCACGCTGCCGTGGGAAGGGCAGGAAGAAGACAGAAGAAAGGGGGGTCGGACTTGAGACCAGGGGCTCCACCCGGAGCGGGGGCTCAGGGCGGGGGAGGGTCCCCGGGGCTCTCCCCCAGCTCACAGTGTTCAAAGCGGCTGCCTCTGCTTTGCCGCACGGAAGGTCTGTCCCCGTGTTTTCTCATTTTTCAAACTGGGCCTGTTTTCTGCCGCGGTGAACACGAAATGCAGCATTGACCGTGCGTGCGTTCTGGACCGGCCCCTGCCAGGTATCTGAGCGCAGCTGCTTCTCCCCCGCCCCGGGCTGGTCTTATCTGTGCTCAGCAGTGTCTTTCGCAGAACAAAAGTTTACATTTTGATGAAGCCAAATCTGCCGCCGTCTCCCTCCCAGGCGGCGCGCTCGCATTGTGGAGGCCCCGCACAGGGTTCTCCGCGGCTCCGCTTCTAAAACAGGAGGCTCAGCAATTCCAGGCGACAGGGACAAGCACACAATCAGCTTATTGTTCACTCAGGACATGGGAATTAAGATTCTCAAAGACAGAAAAGGGAAGTCGCACCCAACACCGACGCGGACAGGAGCGTTGGCTCATGCTGCCCCGCCGGGCCGAGGGCGTCCCCAGGGAAGGGCTCCTGGACACCAGCCGGGCCCGTGGAGGCCAGGACAGACACCGCAGCCAGTCTGGACGGCTGTCTCTCCGGGGAGGGGGCAAACGGGCCACAGTCCCGCTGGGCTGCAGGACAACGGGCCGGGCGCGGGCAGAGGTGGGCCCGGGAAGCAGGAGACAGCACACGGCTCCTGGAGGAGGGAGGGCCCGGCGGCCGGCCTGGTCCATGCTCCAGGACTTGTCAGAACAAAGGGCTTTGTAACCCGGAGCCCCGGGCCCCCCAATGCCAGCCTGCGAGGGGCGGGCGGCAGCGTGGGGGAGTGTGGGGGCCTCAGGGGGAGGCCACTGCTGTTAGCCCAGCAGGGGCGGAATGGGGGCTCCGAAACAGGCGTGTGGCCCCAGCTGCAGAGCCATGAGGGCAGCCCCTCCCCGGGGCACCATGGGGCTGGGGACAAGCTGGCAGCACCTGCGGGGAAGCCTGTGCAGCCCTCCTGGGGGCTCCAGGCCCCGTGGCACGGCCTCAAGAGTGGGGGGCGGGGAGGTGCATGAAGGAAAGTGCGTGGGGTGGGGTGTGGCCAATGAGGTATATCTGGGTGCTGGGGCTCCAGGTGGTAACCAATGGGGGGCAGCAGCGCAGTGTCTGTGGGGCCCCGGGGTCTCTGGTGTGGGGCCCTGTGGGCGGAGGCAGAGGCGCTGGACGAGGGCTCAGGATGCCGGGCCAGGCCCAGTTCTGTGGGGCCGGTTGAGGTCCAGATGTTCACTCCAGGTCCACAGGCAGCCCCTCCAGGAGCGGAGGCCCAGCCTGAGCAGCACTGAGCAGTGGCTCCTGTGTTGGGGGCCAGAGGGAAGAGCAACAGAGACCAAGCCCATGGGGCCAGCTGCCAGGCAGGCTGTACCTCACACTGGGACCGTCTCCTCCAGGCAGACTCTGTCCCCAGAGGTGGGGGGCCTTGGGAGGGGACAGGAGCCCAGCGGGGAGGCAGCTGGGGAGGGAAGGGAGGTGGAGGCAGGGGTGGGAGAGTGCAGGGCTTGGAACTTGCAGATGAGGGGAGCTGGGAGAAACCGGGGTGCCCCCAGTGGGAACAGGCCTGTTGGTGCTGAGATACAGATTTCCAGGGAAATCCCCTCTGACCATCTCCAGGCCCTGATCTGGGGGATCCTGAGGAGGCCGGCCCCAGGCCTGTGTGGGCCTGAGACCCTCATGGGCCCCCAGGGGGGGACAAAGACCATGAGCCCAGGGGCAGGGATGAGACCCCCAGGAAGCCTCAGAATCCCCAGACCGTTTTCCCCTTTTAAAATACTAATTTATTTTTTTTTAATATTTTCAATGCACAAATACATCCTATATGCTCAGTGTTTATCCCGCAGATGATGTAAAATCCGTCTCTGTTATGTAGACATAACACGTGTGCCGTAGAAATAGCCGCGTCCTATAAACGTTAGATTTAGGTCACCTTGAAGAATTATCTGCGGCTGGAAGTGCAGTTACAGCTGAAGCCGGGAGAATACCGGATCACTTGGCGCCTTTCAGGCCCAGAACTTGTTCCACGTAACCGCAAGCGCGGGCGTGGGGCTGCCGTCCGGGCTGCCGTCGGGGCTGTGAGCGGCACAGCAGTGTCAGGAAGACGCTCTCGGGCCCAGAGGCCGCGGGGAGGGGCCGTACAAGTCTGGGTTGCGGCAGGAGGACCCATGGCACCCCAAGGACATGCACCCCCACCCTGCCCTGTGTCCCCTCCAGGGGGGCAGCCCAGGGGCTGCTGGAGGGGGCTGGGATTAGAGCAGGTGCTGGACAGGGTCCTGGTGGGGCCGCCTCAGCGGGGCGGACGCCCACTCTGCCGACCCTCTGGGCTGCGCAGTCAGAAGGGCACCCACAGACCCCAGGCAGCAGGGCCTAGGAGGGTTAAGCCCCCCGCACCTTTAGGACGTCTGTGCAGCAGGAAAGGGCTGACACCGCAGGCACTGGTCACATGTGGGGGCCCCTCCTGGGCCCGCCACCCTGGACAGCAGGGCCGGGCCTCACCCCACTCTCCAGGCGGGAAGCGGAGGCCCTACCGCCAAGGCCGGCCGGCTTGCTGGCCCTCTGAGCCCGCCGCCGCTGCCCCTTGGAGGCCGTGACAGGCAGGGCCTGCCTGGCCTCTGACCAGCCTGGCTGGAGGCTCCACGGCCCTGGGGGCCGGCTCCCTCCCCCTCCCGAGGCTGGGGGGCTGGTGCGGAGGGGCCCTGCCACCGAGGACCCCGCAGGCGGCCACCAGGGCAAACCCCGGAACCCAACACGCCGGCCCAAAGGTCTCCCGTGCGCCCCGCGCAGCCCTCTGCTCCTGGGTCAGAACCCGCCCTCCCGAGTGTGCCTGACAGTGACCCCGCCGGCGCCATCAGCGGGGCCTGGCCGCGCAGCCCCTCGAGCACAGCTGGGTGGGGCCAGAGCCACCCGCAGGCGCCACCCAGGGCCCCCACCTCACAGGGCAGGACCCCAGTCCGAGCGCCCCCACACCCGCAGCGGCGCCCCGTGCCCTGGGGTCTGGCTGGCCTCGGGGCGCGGCCTCCCGCTGACCCTCGGGGCCCACTGCGGGCAGGTGGGGCGAGCCCGAGGGGAGGGGGAGAACCCCAGTGAGGAGGGCGTGGGCACCCCGTCCAGCAACGATGGGGCGCTCGGCTGAGGCGGAGCCTGGGCAGGTCCGCGCCCACCGCCTCGCACCCCAGAAGCCCTGCCCCGGGAGGCCCGGGGGCGCCACCGGGGTGTTTCCTGGCAAACAGCTGCTCTCCAGGCCTCGGGGTGAGCCCAGGCTGGGAAAGGACCGCAGTGACCCCCCAGAGCGGGGTCCCCGGCTGACCCGGGTCCCCTGCTCTGCTAGTGCTGGGAGACCCCGCGGGGGAGGCCGTTCCCCAGACAAGGCCGCCTTGTGAGGCTTCTGAGGCCCTTTCACGGGGCGCCCCGACCAGCTGCGGCGGCCGCAGTGACCGCGACCCTTGGGGGGGGGCAATGGGGCGGGGGCGGCCCCCAGGAGTCCACCGCTGCCCTCATCCATCCCGTTCCAGGGCAGGGGTGTGGGGTGGTGGGGGACTCGGGGGCCGGGGGAGTCGGGGGGGGGCGGGGGTGTCCCCTCCCCGCAGGGGGTGCGCGCAGCAGAAGGTTCCAGCAGGCGGGCCTCCCCCTGCGGTCTCTGGCCGAGGCGGGTGGGGCCAGGGCGGGCCCCTCGAGGCGCCAGGCCAGACCTGCACGGCCCCACGGGGTGTGTCGAGGACT
This sequence comes from Talpa europaea, assembly GCF_964194135.1. Lineage (NCBI taxonomy): Eukaryota > Metazoa > Chordata > Mammalia > Eulipotyphla > Talpidae > Talpa > Talpa europaea. Next base: position 556,047 of record NC_140082.1, on the reverse strand, counting down.
TCGTCAGTGACAGAAGCGCGAGCCACGGTATTTTGAAGCAAAAGTGGTTTATTCTGTGGCCCACGTGCTGTGACAGGTCCGCAGACCCGCGGCTTCAGGGGCGCTTGGCCCGGCGTGCAGCCGCCTCACCAGGCGTAGCCTCCGCTCTGGGCCAGGGCCTGCCGGCCACCACCCCACCCTCCACCCCCCACCCCGCACACAAGCGTCACCCCAGACCGTGTCTGGCCGGTGCCCAGGAGGGAGAGCGGGCCCAGCGGCGCCACCGGCACCGGTCGGTTCTCGTGCCCTGAGCAGGCGCCGCCAGGCAAGCTGCCGGTCCTCGGGGCCTGGCTGCCCAGCTGTGCCCCCCTGGGGTGGTGCCCGCGCCCCACTGTGGATGGCAAGTGGGGGGGCCCTGGAGAGACACTCAGGCGCCTCGAGAGGAAAGGGCGCAGATGCGGGCGGCAGGGCCCGCGCTGAGGTGAAACGGCCGCCGGGGTAAGGACGATTTGGGGCCGAAGGCAATTCTGAAGGAACGCTTGCCAAGAAAAGGTCTTCACCCGCTGCCTGTTTGCCTGAAAAACAGCACCTGGATTTATGAAAGCTCCTGCCCGCCCCTTTCTGCCGGGAGAGACAGACGTCAGTCGCCAGAGAGAAATCCAGAGGCCCGCACGGCCTGGCCCCAGAGGGGTCTATGTGGCGAAATTCACCCTCTAGGCCTCTCTGCCAGGAGCCCCGGTGTGTTCACTTGCCGCCCCACAATTTGCCACCCCAGAACCTCAGTGTCCTCGTCTTTCGTCCCTTCTCTCCGCATCGTCCTTCTAGCCGAGATGCCGTGCGAGCCCCGGGCCTGCTTCCCCCTGGAGCTGCCGGTCCAGGGAACGCGGAGGCACAAGCGCATCACTTCTGCCCTTGTCTTGTTTGGTCTCACCGGCAGGACGCACCCTTGATCTACGATGCTGTAAGGGCAGGAACAGCCACGGAGCGGGTTTTCTGACCCAGCAGACCGGGTGAAGGAGGCGTCAGAGCCCTCAGTGGCTTTGCGGGTCTCTTATGCAGACTCACCAGCACACGGCAGGCAGGGGTGCCGCGGGGCCGGGGTCTGGCAGGCCTCCCAGCCCCCCGCCAGTCCTCACTCTAGCTGGGCTCTCCGGCCTGCTCGCTGCTTCTCTTGGCTTCTTCTCTCGGCTTCTCCTTCTCTCGGCTTCCGTTGGTTCTTGGCTTCTCTGCTCCTCTCTCGGCTTCTGCTGGCGTCCCCGTGACGCCGCCCTTGAAAGCCCAGGCTCAGCCCAGGTGAATCCCATCTCCCTAGGCCCACCCCCCGCTCCAGGAGTCGCCATCAGGCCTGCAGTGGGGACCGCAGGTCCCTCATCCATCCTGATGGCGGGAGGGCAGGGAAGCCTGATACTTTTACCTCACCCTACAGATGTGTAGAGAAGAAGAGCCCCCCAGCACCGCCATGCTGCTGTGTATCTCGCCATTTTAGAGTTAGGGAAATTAAGATTCAAACAGAGTAAGGGACCTCCCCAACGTCACGCGGCTGGTCTCACGGCCTGCTGGGATTCTGCTCCCAGGTGTTCTGACTCTGCCTTTATGACCCTCTGTTAGGGGCCGCTCCGGGCCACCTGCTGGGCCGCAGCCAGGTGGGCTGATGCTTGGGGGCAGGGACGGCCGTGCTGCCCTCGTGGCTCCTGTGCTCCCCGGAGGTGCCAGCAGCCTTAAACAGAGTAGGGCTTAGTAAGAGTGGGAAGCTTATCCAGAAGGGACCATGCCATCATTTGAAGTTGACTGTTGAATGTCAACCCTGTCTTCTAGCTGAACGCCCTCCCTTGCGATTCCCTGATGGCGCCCCTGATGGCGCCCCTTTCGTCTCCAGGGATCGCCGTGGCAGTGACTCTCAGAGGCGCCGGTGCCCGCAGCCCGCCGGCAAACTTCCTGGAGGAGTCGCCGCCCCTCTCCGGAGCGCGCCTGCCGCCGCCAGCCGTCTCCCGTGGGGTAGGTGCGCTGCTCTTTGCTTCTCCGCTGGGAAAGTCACTTTCCCTGCGATTTTCAAGAGTCTGTGATGGCGGCGGGAGCTGAGTTGGCATCTTCCCCCAACACACATCCCGCCCCCCGCCCCCCCCCCCCGCCTTTCTGTGCCCCCTGCAGATAAGCCCCCCGAGGGCGGTGGCCCTGACCTCACACGCGAGTCCGCTGCGAGCAGCGAGGGGAACGTGTCTCTGAACAAAAAGTCAGGAGTTTTTGAGGGGGGTGGCCGGCCGGGGGGATGGACAGTGGGACAAAACCTTTGCCGTCCGTGGAGCACTTGCTGACTCTGAGCTGGTGGTGCCGAGACAGCTGCTCGGGGGAAGCCGGTGCTTTAGGAAGGGAACGCCGTGTTAGAGGAGAAGCCTTGCCGAGCGCGCAGAATGGAGGGCAGGGCTGAGGCCGGGACAGGCCACTGGGCAGCCGCACCCCTGCGCGCACTGGCCTGGCGAGGGCACCGGCTTGGCCACGGGGCTGTGGCAGAGGTGGGGTGGGAGGAGGAGAGGGGCAGGGTGTGATCTCCGGCTTCCCAGCAGAGGCCCCGCGGCCATCCGGGCGGCCCCGGGCCAGACGGCACCTGCGGGGCGGGCGGGGCAAGCGGCTGCCTCTGCTACGGCTCCCGGAGGCCCCACGCCAGGCCCGCTGTGGCCAGCTCTGTGGGCCCCGCTCGCCGGCCGGGGAGTGCTCAGCGGCGAGGCCGGCGGTCAGGCCAGCGGAGGACGGGGCCCGGCGCCGCAGCTCCGCGAGGTCTCCCCGGCTCCTCCTCCAGCCGAGGTCCGGGCGCCCTCGTGCCCAGGCTGCCACCCTTTGAGCCTGATGGGCCTTAGCTGGGCGGCCCCGTCGCAGCTCCAGCTTGGAGGTTTGCTGCCCCGTGTTAGCATGACTGCCGGGGCGCTCCCGTCAGGTGGGACGCTTGCTTTCTCTTTTTTCTTTTTAAGATGTATGTATCACGCATAAAGGACTGGTGCGGTTGGAAGCTTTGTGAGCCTGTGCTTGCGTCACAGCCCAGGAGGGGCCGGGGCTGGGAACTGCGCCAACTGGGAACCCTGAGGGGGGTCCAGCCCAGCTGTCTGATCGTGGCTGGTCAAGCTCTAGTTTACTTGGTCCCTTTGTACATGCGTCCTGGAGCCTGGCGTAAAAGGGGAACCAGCCCCTGCGCAGCCTGGAGCTGCACTGAGGTCGGCAGGCCCCTGGGCTGGAGGCAGACTGCGCCGATGCCCCTAGGTGGGGCTGGCTTTATGATTTGGGGGCCTCTGCTTCAGTTCCCCACTTCCAGATCACGTCACCAATTCTACGGTGGTGATTTGGCAAGGCCCTTAGTGTCGTGTCCATAAACTGCGATATTTTACAACACAAAGGGAAAGTTATATAATCATACAACATCGGTTAATAAACAGACTTCTCAGAGTTTTATCAAATTTAATCAACATTTGACAAAAGGAGAAAGATGAACCTTTCTCATTCTCTTTTTTTTGCATGTAGAAGAGCTGGGGTGCAGGCCAGAGGTGGGAGGTGAGAGGACTCCCCAGAGACAGAGCGGGGAGCAGAACAGGCAGATCCACTGAAATCCACTGCTGAGGGGGGCAGCGGGGAGACAGGTGAGGTCTGCTGTGCCCTGGGGTCACTCCCTGGCCGGAGATGGGCTCACCGCTGTGGTGGTAGCCTGAGACTTAAACCCTGCCCCCCCAGGGAGGCCTGACCTTTGTCATTCTTTTAGACAAGTAAAATGGGCAGTACAGCAGGAGGCTGGGATGCCAGGATAAGCCAGCAGGGCCACAGTGCCCACATGCCTGGGCTCTAGGACAAGGGTGGCCAAAAAGCCCCAGAAGTGGAAAACCAAAACCGAGGGCTATCGCAGTATGATCCCCACACAGCAGGGCCTGTGGACTGTCGCTGAAAAAAGGACAGGCCCCGGAGAGGACAGGGCACCATCTGTGGGCCTCACCTGCGCAAAACTGCAAGAGACCTCAGGCGCCGGGAATAACTACTTTGTAAACGGGAAACAAAGAGCTTACTGTGGCCGCAAGTTGCCGGCCATCTCCCCCAGACGGTGTCCACCAGACGCACAGGCCGAGCACTGGTCACCTGTCGACAGAGCTGGACCACACTGACCGACAGTGGCCAACAGTCACGGCCACTACTGGTGCCCAGAGGCGGTGTCGGAGACTCCCCGCGTCCGCGGCTCTGTGAGTTGCTGGGCGACACCAACAGCTCTTTGGGACGCCAGGGGGGGCCTCTGGGGCTCCCTTCAGGGGCTGTCCGAGACGGACCCAGTCTCCTCCCTCCCGGGAGGCCGGCTGCCGGCGGCCGCTTCTTCCGTCCTCTTTCTCCGGAGGCCCGGAGCGGATCTTGCCTTTCCTTCTGAGGCTGGAGCGGCGTCCCTCGGCGCCAGCCGGCCCCGGCTCCCGTCCTCTCGGGGAGCCCCGCCCACGGTCTGCCTGGACCGTTCCTCCAGCCTGCGGCCGGCCGGACCGTGAGCACCAGTCGGCTCAAGCTCGCACCTGACCGGTCCACCCCGCCTCCAGGACGAGCACACGAAAGGGGGGTTGCTGGGCTCCAGGGAGCCACTCGAGAACCGGCCTGTGGGGGAGCCGCACATGAGAGGCCAGCCTGCTGCTGCCGCCCCCGCTGAGGCTGCCGGTTCCTGGGACACTTGCCCACTTTCAGTTTTTGTCACCGCGTCTATAGTGATGGGTCTGCTCGGCCTCCGTTGTCTGACCCACAGGTCACGGCCTCGCACAGCACGGACGGCACGGCCCGTGCAGTAGCGGTCACGTCGGCTTTCAGCTCAGCTGGTTGCAGATCCAGTCCACCTTTTCCAGCGAGAGAGGCCGGGCCCCTTTCCTTCTCTTCAGCAGTTACTTCAGGTCCTCGGCAGGTCCACAGGTGCGGTGAGTTCTGGTCTCGGGTCACCCTGAAGCAGGGGCGGAGGCCATAGGCTCTCTGAGACAGGAGCCACCAGAGAGCCCCAAAAGGCCCAAAACCACGAGCTCTAGACTGCCCAAGGACAGGCCGGATGAGAGGACGGGCCTCTGTCTGCGTCTCCTCCGCGCTTACAGGAGACCAGGGACGCCAGGAACCACCACCCCGGGCTTCGTCTCAAGCGGGGTCAGCGAGCTCGCTGTGCCCGCACGTGGGGCTGCTCACCGGGCACCAGCCGCAAACAGCTCTTTGAGGCGCCAGGCCCGGGGCCTCTGAGGTCCTCAGGGAACATCGGGGACAGCCCCGAGCCCCGTCCAGCCCGAGCCCTTCGGCTCTGGCCCGCCTCAGGGGCGGCCGCTTCTGCTTCTCCTTCGGAGGCCGGGACCCTCGTCCTCTCCTTCGGGGCCCCGGTGCTCCTCTTTCGGGCTGGGGGGGTCGTCTCCTTCCTTCGGGGGCCTCCCTGGTCCTCTTCTCTCTTCGGGGGCCCCGCAGCTCCCTCCAGCCCTGGCTCATCTCCTCTTTCACCCGCGGGTCTCACTGGACCGCTCCGCTCACCGCTCGCCCGACGGGCCCGTCACAACGGCAGGAACTGCGCTCTGAGGAGCAGCGGCCACAGCCGACTTGTGGCGGGCGCAGGGCGAGCAGCACCCCCGTCCTGCCGCCCCGCCACAGAGACCGCAGGTTCCCGCTACACACTCACCGCCCGGGCGTTTGCTGGAGCGTCCGGGCTTACGCCGTGTGTGTGCCGCACGCCTGCGCCACGCGTTCAGGGAACTCAGACTCTTGGCTCACCTTTGCTGTGCCTCTGGGGACCCCCTGCCTTAGCCCCGCCGACAGGCCCCTTCGGTAGCGCCCAGCATTTCCATGTCTCCGATACGGGGGTCCCCGTGAGGGTCTACCAAAGGCACAGCCTCCTCCAGTCCTGGGTTCCCTGTCCTCCGCGTGGAGACGGCCCGCGCTTCCCCAGCCTTCCCGAGACCGCCCCTGCGCATCACACGCGACAACAGTCTCATGTGGACTGTGGGTCTGCCCGGCTTGGCCGCGGGCGGCAGAAGTGAATGCAAACCAACCCCCCACCTTTGGAGGGCCGGCCGGTACGAAGGGACAGGGTTGTCCAATGCAAGAGCTCCCCAGGGACAAAGGGACGAGTAAACCCAGCGGCCTGAGCCTGTGTGTCCAGTCTTCCCGCTGCGAACCGGCAGAGGGACTGGCCGGCCCCAGAACAGCCGCTGTGACCAGCCTGGCCCTCGCCTGCCGAGAGGAGCAGGCGTCCGAGTCACTGCTGGGGCGTGGGGCTGTGGAGCCTCCGGCCTCTTGAGGCGCGCGCTGCCTGCGTGGAGGGGCTCTCCACTGCTGGGCTCCACGCTGCCGTGGCGTGGCTTCCTCTTCTGGTGCCTCTGGTACCAGCGAAAGGGCAAGGCTGGTCCGCTCTCCTCTGTGCCATCAAGTGGGTGCCTACCATCCCCAAATCCAGTTTCCGGAAGGCCGCCCGGATCTGTTCTTGCAGAGGCCGAGGGAAATCCTCCTGTCGGACGAAATACCACGTGCACCAACACACCCGCAAGTTCCCCGGGAGCATAAATCCAAAACGTAGCTGTAGACGAGGCCCAGCCATGTGCCCGTGCAACCTCCAATGGCGTAAACGTGGGCTGGCTTACCCCAGACCTTACGAACCCGGGACGCCCAGCGGTGGGAGCCAGCGTGGGTGCAGCGCCTTCGCCAGAGTTCCCTCGGGCGCTCCTGCCGGCGCCCTGCGGTTGCCTTGGGGTTTAAGGTGACCACGGCGAGGAGAGGCCCCCTGGGCTGGTCAGCCCCGGTGTCTGGTCCTGTCGCGGCCACCAGCTCCCGGAGGGACCGTCCCACACGCTCGTCCATTCTTTACGGCCCTCCCGTCCTGCTCCTGGGCAAAGGGCCCGAAGACCAAGCCCAGCTCAGAGCTTCCCTCACCCGTCTGGTCCTCTCAGCCGGGAACGAAGGGGCTTTGGAGCAGCAGAGCCAGAAGGTGACTTGCCGAGAGGATGGGGGCGCGGCCAGGGCTGTGAGGGGGGGGTGGGGGCCTGGCGGATAAGGCCGGAGAGATGCTCTGACCCGCTCAGGATTCAGCCCCAGATGCCCCCACTGGGGCTCCAGCACCCGGACCCACCCGCGGGGCCCCCCTGCTCCCACCCTCCCCTTCACTGGAGGGGGCTGGGTCTGCGCTGGGATGTGACTCACCGTGGAAACTGCCAAGTCGCCCCCAAGTTGCTTAAAAGTATGATTTCCCGAGAGTTTCCTGGACTTTCTACAGAACATTAAATTCATGTATTTTGCATAAAATGTTAATATTGAAAAAGGATGCTAGAATTGTTAAAATTAAGATTTCCTAACAACCAAGAGAAGCTAATTTAAATAATTTAGTGGGAGGCAGGGACATCAAGCAGGAGATATTTCTGCTTCAAGTCAGCATATTTAAAGATTTATGGATTATTTATTCCTTTAATTTCTCCTCAAATGCAGCCATAAATCCACTCACTAGGTCTCCCGTGAACACTAACTTCCCGGAGCCCGTGTGGGGCCGGGGCGCCCTCCGTCCCCCGCAGGTGTGCGGGGCAGGGACTGCCGAGGCGTCTTCAGGACCACAGCCAGGCCGTTATCCCGCCGCCCCCTGCAGTGACCACCTTTCCGGAGAGAACCGTCGGGCGCCCCCAGAGCTTCCCCAGAGCTTCCAGCAGGACTGCGGCGCGCTGGCCCGGCCGAGCTGCGGTGCTCAGGTGTGCGCTGGCCCTCGCCCTCGACCATCCACCCGCGCCTGAGCCCGGCCCCAGCCTGCTCTGCGCTGCGCCTGCCGTCCCCGCAAGACGCCCGCGCTGGGCCACGGTGCGCGCTCCGGCATCCACTCCCCGCCGCAGAGCACGGGGCCTCCCGTCCTGCTGTCGTGACCAGTGAAAAGGGACCCCGGTCCTGTTTGCACCCCTCTGGGCCATGGCGGCCGCCTGGCACGGATGCTCCTGGCCGAGGACCCTCCGGGCCACGGTGCCCCCGGCGCCCTCCACGCTCCCACCCCTTGCTTTTGGGGGTGGCCCGTCTAGCAGGCGCTCGGTGCGAGCTCACTGTGGCTTTCACACGGGTCCCCCAAGTGACGATGAGCGTCTGGCAGCCTGTGGGCGCCGGTCTGCTCTGGAGACGGTGGGCGCTGGTCCTCCGCCTCCTTCAGTGGGCTGGTCCCAGGTGTGCTTTATATTGTTTGGACACTGACCTCTCGCTCCATGTTGGCGTGTTGCAGATCTACCCTCCACTCGATGAGCTGCCTTTCCGTTGCGATGTCTCGTTTCGCGCTGCAGGAGCTGCTTGGTTTGACGTCATCCCATTTGGTGGTTTTTGTTTGTTTCAGTTTCTCTTGCTGTTGCAGCTGAATCCCCCCAGCCCCAGAGGAGGCCAGTGTCAGAAGGCCCCGCCTGTGTTTTTCTCATCTTACAGTTTCAGATCTTACATTTAAGACTTTAATCTATTCTGAATTAATGTTTGCATATGATGCAAAACAGTGGGCTCGTTTCATGCCTTTGCAGGTGATTTTCCAGGTTTTCCACCCATTGGAGAGATTTTCTCCGTCGTCTGTGGCTCCTTTGTTATGAATTAGCTGTCCATATGTGTGGGTTAATTTCTGGGTTCTCATTTTTATTCCATTGATCTGTGTGTCTGATTTTAGTCCTGTGCCATGCTGTTTTTATCACTGTAGTATTGTGCGATAGCTTGAAGTCAGGGAGCGTGATGCCTCCATACTTACTCTCTTCTGTCGGGATTGCTTTGGCTGTTCACTCTTTTTTTGGATCGTATAAAATACACAACAGTCCGTTGTGTTTCTATATGCAAACAATAAGCTACCAGAAAAAAGAAAATAGGATGACAATCCCATTTTAAAGCTCTTTTTTTTTTTTATAGAGGCATGTTTTATTTATTTATTTGTTTGTTTTGTTTTTTGGTTTATACAAGCTGTGGGTACAGTCAGAAGCGCGGGAGGGTGAGAGAATTCACCAGAGCCAGAGCGGGGAGCAGAGCAGGCAGAGGGACCGAAGGACACTGCTGAGGGGAGCAGCGGGCGGCAGGAGAGGTCTGCGCGCCATGTGGGACCCTCCTCCGGTGGCCGGGGAGCAGCCGGGGATCAAACCGGCGCCGCAGAGGCCGCGGGCAGCTTCGCAACCCAGCGCTCAACCGCTGCGCCACCGGGGAGGCCCGACAATCCCATTTTAAAAATACCTAGAAATTTACCAAAGGAGGTGAAGCACTTGTACAGTGAAAACTGTAAAGCATTACTGAAAGAAACGGAAGAAGACACACAGAGACGGAGGGATAGTCCGGATCATGGGTTGGAAGCATTAACGTGGTTAAAAGAGCCATTTTCCCTGAGGTAAGACACACATTTCGTGCATCACTCTCAAATCCCATGGCATTCATCACACAGCGAGAACGGAAGTTCCGACACGTGCATGAAACCACAAAAGATCCCAAGGCGTCGAGGCAATCCTGAGGAAGAAGACAAATGGAGGCCTCGTGCGCCTTGACCTTAAGGCATACGCCCCAGCGAGAGCGGCAGAGCGGTTCAGCGCAGAGGCAGAGCAGAAACAGACCCGTGGAGCAGGGTTCGGAGCCCAGAGACGGACGCGCACACGCGCACACACACATGCGTGCACACTCACGCGCGCACAGCTGGCGTGGAAGCAGCGGCCCCAACAAACGCTGGACAACGAAATTCTCTTCAGTGTGGTGGGGGGGCCGTGGTAGTGAAGCTGGGGCCCAATGCGAGGTGGGGTGCTTCACAGGCTGGCCCTGGGCTAGGATCACAGCCCCCAGCAGCACCGCCCATCAGGGAGGGCAGGAGAAACGACCTCTCCGCGCCCTATGACGGGGAAGCCCCCCTCGGGCCCTGACACAGGCAGGAGCCAGAGCGCCTGGGTGGCGCGTCCTGGGTCATGTCAGGGGACGGGTGGAGGGAAGGAGGGTCTTGCATTGGAGGGACAGCCAGGGTGCCCCCAGGCCCCCTGCAGACAGAGAGGGTGTTGCCCTGCAGGCACGTGGGGCCCTGGGGCAGCGGACCCCCTGGCAGCGCTGGCCGGCCCTCTGTCCCACCGGCAGTGACCAGCGAAGCAACCCTGCAGGGCCACGACCTGTCCCCACCCCAACGACAGCCCTGTTCGTCTTCTGTGCCCCCACCAGCAGGCAGCCCCGGTCCCGCCCCCGTGACCCGTGCCGCCGTGAGGAGCCCTGGGCCCAGCAGGAAGGGGGAAGAGGCGGAAACCTGCCAGCCGGGCGCCACAGAGCAGCGGATGCCTCTGGCCGAGAGGGCCCAGCACCGAGGTCACTGTCCCCACCAACGCCACACCCACAGCTCCAGGACAGTGTGTCTGGCAGACCCCAAAACAGCACGTGGGAGAGTCCTGCTGGGGAGAGCCTCTGGCAGAACAATCTCATTTCAGAAAGTGCCTGTGTCCAGGCTGGGCTTGGTGGCCGTCCAGGGGCCGGCCCAGGGGGCAGGGGGCAGGGAGAGGCAGCAGGGGCAGGCGCCCGAGCAGAGCTGGGCCCTGCAGCTCACCCCATAGAGCTGGAGAGCAGCTGGCTGTGGGGTGTCCCTGGGGCTGGCGGGACAAGCCTGGCCATCCCTACGATGAGCCCTGACCCCAGCTGAACACCCGCACCGGCTCCACAGGGGCGCACACCCCCACCCCCAGGCTGGCGTGAGCCGTGTCTGCTGTGATTGACCCCATCCATCCTTGGGCCCATGGCGCTGAATCTTCAGGAGCTTCTTGGCCACCTCAGCATCTTCTCGAAGCGATGCCTGTTGGAGGCCGCTGCCCGGCTTTGATTTGGCTTTTGCCTTGAGCTGTGGCAGCAGTGCTCTGGGCGTCAACCCCTCCCGACAGGGACCCAGGAGGGCAGGCGGAGCGCGGCCCCTGAGGGGTCACCGCTGAGGGGTCATCACCTGCACCTCCAAGCCCCCCAGGCCTCTGGCAGCGGGTCCCCTTAGGACCCCTCCCGGGAGCAGTGAGAAGTCAGGGCGCGGTGTACACATGGGGGAAACCGGGCAGTCCAGCCCCACCGCGCTCCGGCCAGCTGCAGCCCAGACAGGGTGCTCGAGGCATCAGGGGCCGCTGCCCTAAGGTCCCCCCCGGCCACACGCCTCAGCTGCAACCTCTGCCCAAGACAACCCTGCTCCTGAAACCGCAGATGTGGGGGGCTCACCCCACTGTCCCCTGCACCCCACCTCCCACCCTCGCCTCACCTCTGCCAGCCCCTGCCTCCCGCCCCCTCTGGGCCCGCTGCGACCCCACAGATGCTGACCGAGCAGGAGCTGAGAGCACCCAGGCCTGACCCAGGGCCTGGCCTCTCCCTGCGAGATCAGAGCCACCACGTGCTTCCCGTGAGAAATTAATAGTCATTAAAAACCTAATAATAAGGATTTATGATTGCATGTGGGGGGAAATTGAAGAATAAATAATCCCTAAGTCTTTGCGTTGTTGCTCTTAAGCAGAAATACGTCCAGCCTGACTTGCTGCTTCCTACTAAATTATTTAATTCTACTCAGTTATTAGGAAATAGTCTTAATTTTAATAATTCTAGCGTTCTTTTCCAATATTAAATTTTTATGCAAAATACATGAATTTAATGTTCTGTAGAAAGTCCAGGAAACTCTAGGGAAATCATCCTTTTTAGCAACTTGGGGGTGAATCACATCTGAGGCCTGAGGGTCACTCCTCAGCGGGTGCAAGTGGCTGGGCTGGCGGGCGAGGGAGGAGGTGCTTGCTAAACAGGGCCGAGGCGTGCGCCTGCCACCCTGGCGTCCTGCCCCCTCCCGGGTGGGCACCCAGGCCCGTGGGGCAGGGCGGGGTGGGTCTTTGTGCCCTGCTCCTCAGAGCGTGGCCAGTGGGTTCAGCACCTGGGCAAGGTGGCCCCGGGCCCGCCCCGCTCACTTCGTCGGTGGCCAGGGCTGGGGATGACAGGACCCCAGGGGGGCGGCGAGCTGGCAGGGCGGGCAGGTGTCAGGACCGCTGGGCCGAGACACGACAGGGGCAAGGAGTGCGAGGGACCCACGTCCCTCTGCAGGGGTGTCCTGAGGCGCCCCCAGGGAGGGGCCCGCGGAGCAGCAGCGGAGCTCAGGGCCCGAGCTGGAGGCCCTGTCCCTCCGCAGCGAACTCTGAAACACGCCTGTCACCCCACACTCACGCCAGGCCCTGCAGGAAGGTCATGGGGCCGAGGGCTGGGTTCCCCGACTGTGCTCAGTCCTGCATGGCCGTGTGGATGATACAGGGACCAGCTGATGGACAGGCAGGGAGACAGGTCAGTGACCACTGATGACTGGCAAGGTGGGCTGCGTTGATGCCCGTCCGGCCACCCCCGCCCAGCATGAGCCATGGGCTGTACACAGAAGAAGGGTGGGCAGCAGCGCGGGCCACTCCACCAGCCACTGAGTGGCCCGGCTCGATGCACAGGCCACATGCTGGGGCCTCCACGGGGCCTGGGGCGCCATCTGCAGCGTGGACAATTCCAGCCATTTGCAGCCGCTGCCCCCCCCAACACTGGCGATGGTCTAAGCCTGGGTCACCTGCGCGGGGTGGGGGGTGAGCCACTGAGGCGGGAACGCCTGCGTGACCTCCGTGCAGGGACGGCGCCTCCTCCCACACTCTCCCGGGCCACCTCCCGCAGCCCCAGACCGCTGCCTGCCAGCCCACAGCCCGCCCAGGGGGCAGGCGGCCGGGGGAGGCCTCCGTCTCGCAAGGACACCACACCCCCGTGCCGGAGAGGCAAAGAGCACCGGGCACAGGGACCCCCACTCCTGCCCCTGCCAGCACCCCAGGAATGTTCCCAGCCTGAGCCCACGCGACGCTGTGGGCCCTGAGCCCTCTGGCCTCCAACTTCCCTCCTGGCCAGCGCCCCGACGGGCAGCAGGGCGGGCAGGCCCCTGGGCTCCTCTCGTGAGGCCTCCCAGGCCCCTCTGGGCAGGGCAGCATGAGGGGTCCATCCTGTCAGAACCGGCCTGGCCACGCCCCGGGGTGCGGCTCCTCCGTGGGGTCTCGTGCTTCTTGGTGCCCCTGCCCGGGAGCCTTTTCATCTCACAGACCCCAGCCCGAGTCTCCCCTCCGTGACGTCGCCCCCGAGCCCCCAATCTGAAGACACCCCACCCCACTGCTCATTGTGGAGGCTCCGCCGGCATCGCTCCATTCTGCAGCTGGACCGCGCGGCGCCCCCTCAGGCCGCCCCCGCCCCGCTGCCCTCCCGCCTCCCCCCCAAGGGTCGCGGTCACTGCGGCCACCGCAGCTGGTCGGGGCGCCCCGTGAAAGGCCCTCAGAAGCCGCACAAGGCGGCCTTGTCTGGGGAACGGCCTCCCCCCCGGGGTCTCCCAGCACTAGCAGAGCGGGGGACCCGGGTCAGGTGGTGGCTCTGGGGGGGTCACTGCGGTCCTTTCCCAGCCCGGGCTCACCCCGAGGCCTGGAGAGCAGCTGTTTGCCAGGAAACACCCCGGTGGCGCCCCCGGGCCTCCCGGGGCAGGGCTTCTGGGGTGCGAGGCAGTGGGGGCGGACCTGCCCAGGCTCCGCCTCAGCCAAGCGCCCCATCGTTGCTGGACAGGGTGCCCACGCCCTCCTCACTGGGGGTCTCCCCCTCCCCTCGGGCTCGCCCCCACCTGCCCTCAGTGGGCCCCGAGGGTCAGCGGAAGTCCGCGCCCCGAGGCCAGCCAGACCCCAGGGCACGGGGCGCCGCTGCGGGTGTGGGGGCGCTCGGGCTGGGGTCCTGCCCTGTGAGGTGGGGGCCCTGGGCGGCACCTGCGGGTGGCTCTGGCCCCACCCAGCTGTGCTCGAGGGGCTGCGCGGCCAGGCCCCGCTGATGGCGCCGGCGGGGTCACTGTCAGGCACACTCGGGAGGGCGGGTTCTGACCCAGGAGGAGAGGGCTGCGCAGGGCGCACGGGAGACCTTTGGGCCGGTGTGTTGGGTTCCGGGGTTTGCCCTGGTGGCCGCCTGCGGGGTCCTCGGTGGCAGGGCCCCTCCGCACCAGCCCCCCAGCCTCGGGAGGGGGAGGGAGCCGGCCCCCAGGGCCGCGGAGCTCCGGGTCCCTCTCTGCACCGGCTCCTCCATCCTGACGGGCGTGAGGTGGGTTCCTCTCGGCCTCAGCCTGGCCTCCCTGGGGCCCTGGGACGCTGGAAGCGCCTTTCCCGGCCGCCGCCGTCTGCGCGTCCCTGGAGAAATGTCTGTTCGCAGCCATTGCCCCTTTTGAGCTCAGCGCGTTGCCCCTCGCTGTGGCCTGAAGCTGCCCGTGGTGCTCCGGCACCAGGCCCTCACCAGACGGTCCGGCGCTTCCCCACCCCGAGGCCCCTCGCCCCAGCCCCAGGGCAGGTGGACAGGCAGGCAAGCCGCAACCCGGGCTCGGCCACTCCTGCCCACTTACCCCCGCCTTGTCCCCTCCCTGCGTTTCTCTCTTGAAAGGTTCTTAGGTGGATGCGACGTTCTCGAGGCCCTGGCGCGGGCGCGTGTCTGTGCCCGGCTGGTAACCGCGGGCGTGTGGCTTGGACCCGCCGGCGCTGGAGGGGCTCCTGCCCGGGGCTCCGCGCCGCGTCTCACTCTGTTGCCTGTGCTTTGGGATCTGAAACGCCTTGCCAAGTCCAAGGTCATGTGGATTTTCTGGGGTTTCTTCTGTGAGTTTTATAGTTTCAGCTCTTCAGACACTGGGTCTTTAGCCTGTTTTTGCGTGTGGTGAAGCTCAGGTCCAGCTGCACTGCTTTCCATTCTTTCTCGAGAGGCTGTTCAGTTCTCCAACTCCCTTTCCTGAAGGTTGTTCTGTCCCCACTGGGTGGCCCGGGTGCCCTTGTCAACCTGCTGGTCAGTTGGCCTGTCAGTCCGCTGCTTTGGTCTTCATGGCTCCCTCCCTGTGATGATTTCTGAAGCTTCGTGGTAAGTGTTGGAATCAGTCAGTGTGACCATCCACTGTGTCCTTTTTTTTTTAAGATTGTTTGGCTGCTCCGGCTCCCTGGCGTCCCCACAGGCATTTTACTTTATTTAATTTTATTAAAGATTTATTTATTTATACAAGAACCGAGGTACAGACCAGAAGTGCGGGAGGGTGAGAGGATTCCCCAGAGCCAGAGCGGGGAGCAGAACAGGCAGACTGACGAAATCCACCGCTGAGGGGAGCAGCGGGGAGACAGGAGAGGTCTGCTGCGCCGTGTGGGTCACCCCCCTGGCCAGCCGGGGATCGAACGGCACTGCAGAGGCTGCGGAAAGCTTCACAGCACTGTGCTCAACCCGCCGCGCCTCGGGAGAGACCCCCCCACAGCATTTTAGAACCAGCTTGTCTGTTTCCGTAAGGAGAGAGTCAGAGTTTGATAGAGATTGCATTGAATCCGTAGATTGCTTTAGGGAATAGTGACATCCCAACCACAGAACCTTCCAGAAGCAAGTAGCCTCTCCTCTCTGGATTCTGACAGCTGAGGGGATGTTCAAGCAGTGGAGCAGAACCTCACTTAACATAAAAAAAACGGGCCTTCTGGGAGACACAGGCCTCATTACCAGAAAAGAATGCTTCCCGCAGAGGGTGAGACAGCTGGCTCTGAAGAATCTGTAAGTTAAGGGAAACTCTGGGATTTAAAAGAAGCATGAACTTGAGCTCCTCATAGTCCCCAGTCTCTTCCCGAAATTTTTCTCCCGCAGAAACAATGGAACATGCCTAGAATGTGCTTACGGACACAAAATCCTTGACTGGGAGTGAATCACCACCGGAACGGGGCACGCGGAGGTGACAGGGTGCAGGGGGCATGAGGCTCTTCCCACGCCAGCGAGCCGGCGCACACCGGGGCCCGCTGCCAGGAGCCGGCGCCATCAGCGGGAGCCTGGCCCCCCGTGGGGTTTGGGCAGAACGCTTCAGATCCCTGGTGCTTCAGAAGGTCCTTGCCAGGGACCCGCTCAGACACCAGCTGAGGACCTGCCCGGTGACACCTTGCTCGTCCTGCCACTGCCGGGAGGGGGTCGGGAACAGGCACCTCGGGGAACCCGGGAGCTGGAGCTGGTGCTTTCTTCTCTCGCCCCTCGCCCCTCGCGCAGAGTCTGACCTTTGTGAGCACAAACACCGGCCACCACCGGCACCCCCAGGCCCAGGCCCTGGCCCTCAGGCCTGTCTGGGAGCTGCAGGGAAGCAGGCGGTGGCTGTGCAGAAAGTCTGTCCCTATGAATGGGTCCATGACCTCTGCCGAGTCCCTCTGGGTAGTCAAGGACAAGCCATGGAAGCCTGCGTGACGCCAGGGCCCCCCGTGGTGGCCGGCACCCGCTGCGCCACCCCTCGCAAGTGCCTGCTGATTCAGGCCTCAGTTTCCCCCTCGGCTCCCTCCAGACAGCAGCCCCAGCCAGAGGGACACTGTCCCTGTCCAGGGTGCTGACACCCGCAGGGCCTGGGAGGTGCAGCCCCACTCCTGAGCCGCGTGGACACAGCGGCAGAACAACCCTCACTCTAAAGCTCCCATTGTGCCTCAAACCCAACACAGAGCAGCTGGAATGTTCCCGATGGGCAGTTTCCTTTTCTGAAAGATGCTTCTGAGTTGAAGCTGAGAGCGTGCTTTATCCTGAATAGCCTCGGGACGAATCCAGACTGCGAGACTCGACACACCTTTAAGTCCATTCAGGTGCTCGCAGATGTGCGGCCGTGGCGGCGGGAAGACTGGGAGCTGATGACCAGTCACTCAGCAAATGTTGATCAAAATTGTTCCCTAACATGGGGCCTCCCCGGTGGCGCAGCGGTTGAGCGCTGGGTTGCAAAGCTGCCCGCAGCCTCTGCAGTACCGGTTCGATCCCCGGCCGCCGGGTAAGGGTCCCACATGGCGCGCAGACCTCTCCTGCCGCCCGCTGCTCCCCTCAGCAGTGTCCTTCGGTCCTTCTGCCTGCTCTGCTCCCCGCTCTGGCTCTGGTGAATCCTCTCATCCTCCCGCGCTTCTGACTGTACCCAGTGCTTGTATAAATTAATAAATAAATCTTTAAAAAAAATTGTTCCCTAACATGGCATGCTGGGCACCTGGGCCTTGTCAGGAGACAGGCTGTGGCGACAGTGTTGGCAGTGGGGAGGACAGTGCCAGTCACGACGGTGGTGACGACGGCGAGGGGCCGTAGTGGTGCTCACAGAAGAGCCACCGTGCTGGGGGTGGGGGTCTTGGAGACCTTCCTGGTGGTGATAATGGCGATGGGGGGGATCCTGATGATGACGGGCCTCCTGCCAAGGACAGGAGGAGATGGGATGAGGTCACGGCCAGGCTCGGAGCAGTTTGGGGCTCCTTGTACAACAGATGCGCAATAAGCTGTGCTGTCATCACTGCTCTCACGACGGCTGGCCTCTCCTCTCCCAGCACCACCCTGTCCAGCACCTGAAGGGCCCCCCTTAGAAGGCCAGGCCAGACCCGCCCCCTCCAAGAAGGCTCCCTCCCCGGTGGCTCCTCCGCAGCCTCTCTGCAGAAGCTTAGGGGGGGACATGGTGATCCCCAGACCCTGTGCCAAGGGGCCCTGGTACCACCACGTGCTGGTGCCCAGGGGCGGCTGGGAGCACAAGGAGCCCCGTTTCCTGGCAATGGATCACCATCTGCTCCCGACGGGCCGGCTGAGGGCAGCCGGGTGACGTCAGGGGCTGGGGCCGGAGCCAGCTCTCTAGCTCACGCACCTCGGGACCCCTCGCACGCCGCGGAGCTGCCTCTGGCCGGGAGTGGAGCTGTGTCGCCCCGGAAGCACATCCGCGCAGACTGGAGGCCGAGCCGCAGACCCGCTTGGTGGGCACCGCTCGTGTGGAGCGGGACTTGTCTTTCCGTGGGTGCTGCTGGCCATGCCATCCGCGTGGCCATGGGGTTTTCTCGCTGCGTGTAGGCGGGGAAGTCCGAGGCAGCGGCACACCACCCCTCTGCGACTTGGACTCAGCACACAGGTGCTTCCCTCGTCTCTCGGGGAGGGCTTGGGGCTTCCCGAGGGTCTGCCAGGATCACCAGCCTCAGGGAAATTCGCTGGCACCTCAACCTCCTCTCTGCTTGCCAGCCGCCACGGAGACTGCCCAGGGCCAGGCTCTGCACACCAGGAGCACCGCCACCCACTAGAGCAACCGTCCTGCAGGTTCCGCTGGAACGCATGTCCCCGGGGCCCGCTGTCTTAGTAGGTTTGGGGTGGGTCCTTGCCGTGGGCACCTGGAGCGCTTCCGGCGCGGACTGCCCGTGGGGTGGCTGGGATCTGAGAGTCTGTGGAGCAGCCAGACCACTGGGAAGGGCAGATAAGTGGCCTTGAGAGGTGCCTGAGGCTGAGCCTGTCTGCTGGGGCCCGTCCCTGAGCCCCAGGGGCCTGCCCGGGTAGTGCAGCTCCGGCGGCTTTCCCTGCGGCCGTCCCTGTGAGGGGTGGTGTGGGCAGAGCAGCGGTGCTGACGGTGAGTGATGCCCTGTGCCCACTGCACCCTGAGCCGCAGAGAGCTAGGCCCCCGGGGCGAGGACCCGTGGGTCCCTGGGGAGGAGGCGGCCAGCCGCCATGTGCAGTCGTGCTGGGCCACAACACCGCCCTGGGGCCAGGCTCGGGGTGCCTCCTGCCCAGCGCGGCTGACGGAGGGAGGACTCAGTCAGGCCGGACGGCCGAGGGGCCAGGTGGGCAGCAGGGCGCGGAGCAGCCAGAGCGGGCGTGGCAGACGGCGTCGCCCAGGCCGGGTGCAGGGAGGGGCCGCCCGCCGGGCTGCGGGGCCCAGTCTGGAGTCAGCAAGAGCCGTGGCTCCGTCCGTGGCTCCCTCCACGCGGCGTGGAGACTCTCCCGGAGCCCCCCGGGGCTTGGTGCCCAGGCGACTCGGGGCGGCCGTGCCCCGTGCGGCACACGCCCAGACGCCAGACCCCGGCGGGGCAGCGCCAGCCGTCCACAGCCAGCCGTCCACTGCCGTCCACAGCCAGCCGTCCACTGCCGTGCACAGCCAGCCGTCCACTGCCGTCCACAGCCAGCCGTCCACTGCCGTGCACAGCCAGCCGTCCACTGCCGTCCACAGCCAGCCGTCCACTGCCGTCCACAGCCAGCCGTCCACTGCCGTCCACAGCCAGCCGTCCACTGCCGTCCACAGCCAGCCGTCCACTGCCGTCCACAGCCAGTCCGTCCCCGCGGCGCCAGGGAGGTCGTGGGGCCCGCAGCCCGGCTGCCGGTCCTGCGCCGCCCGGAGGGCGCCCGAGGGCAGAGCGGCCGCAGCCGCCACGCGGGCGCCGGGCGCGGAGAGGCGGCCTGCGGGGGGGGGGGGGGGATACCCCCGGCCTGTCGCGCTGGGGGAGGAGAAGGCCTGGGGGGGACCAAGGGGGACCGGGAGGGGCGGGGCCTGGCGGAGAGGGGCGGGGCCTGGCGGAGAGGGGCGGGTGGGCGGGCCTAGATGAAGGGCGGGGCCGGGGGGGCCTAGATGAATGGGGCGGGGCCTAGTTGAACGGGGCGGGGCCTGGCGGGCGGAGCCTAGATGAGCGGGGCGGGGCCGAGCGGGCCGGGGGCGGGGCCGAGCCCCGGGGCGGGGGCGGGGAAGCCCCGGCGCAGCTGCGCGGGTCCGGCCCGTCCCGGCGGGGTCGCGGGCGTCCGGGTCACCACCCGAGCGAGACGCCGCCCCCGGCCCCGTGTGGACGGAGGCGCCTCTGAGGCCCCCGCGGCGCCTCGGCGAACGCGGTGCGCCCCTCTGAACTGGGGGTGCCCCCTCTGAACTGGGGGTGCCCCCTCCGAGCAGCGGCCGCAGAGCCGACCAGGACGCCGTCCGGGGAGCCACCGGGGGGCTCGCGCGGCGCAGCCCCAAGTCACCCCGCAGCCGGGGCCGGGGCCGGGGCCTGGCAACGCCCCCCGCCCCCCCCGCCCCCCGCCCCCGCGCTCTCTCCCGCGAGGTCAAGACCCTGGGGCTCCGGGGAAAGGAGCGACCGCCCCGGGAAGAGCCAGCCCGCGGGCCCCGAAAACTCCAGCCCCCGACATCCCCGGCGCCCGCAGCGCCCCACCTCGGAAGCCCCCGACGCCCGAGCCTCAAAAGCACTGGCGTCCCCGGAACCCCGCCCTGAGCCCCCGCGGCGCGCCCCCGGCCCCGCGCGCCCCCGAGCCCCCCAGCCCCAGCCCCCTGCCCGCGCGCCCCCGTGCCCCCCAGCCCCAGCCCCATGCCCGCGCGCCCCCGAGCCCCCGCCACGCGCGCCCCCGAGCCCCAGCCCCTAGGCCCCGGCCCCGCGCGCCCCCGAGCCCCCAGCCCCAGCCCCCTGCCCGCGCGCCCCCGAGCCCCCGCCACGCGCGGCCCCGAGCCCCAGGCGCGCGCACGCCCGGGCGTGCCCCGGCCGAGGCGCCGGTTCGGGGCTGCGCTTTCGCCACCGCCCGGGCGGCCCGGGAGCCCCGCGGCGGGAAGAGCGGCGCGGCCGCCCCGACGAGGCGCCCCCGGGCGGGGCGGGGCGGGGCGGGGCGGGGCGGGGCGCCCCGGGCCGGGCCCGCGACGCCGCCGAGGCCGCGAACCTGCGCCGGAAGCCGCGGGCCGGAAGCGGCGGCGCCGCCATTTTGTGGCCCGCGATGGCGGCGGCGGCGCGCTCGGGGCCGGGACGCGGCGCCCGGGACTGAGGGGCGGCGGCGGCGGCGGCGGGACTGCGGACGCGACGCCGCCATGTACGGCGCGAGCGGGGGCCGCGCCAAGGCCGAGCGCAAGGGCGGCGCGGAGGAGGCCGGGCCCGGCGCGGCGGGCGCGGGCGGCGGCCGGGCGGAGCTGCTGGTCTTCGGCTACGCCTGCAAGCTCTTCCGCGACGACGAGCGCGCGCTGGCGCAGGAGCAGGGACAGCACCTCATCCCCTGGATGGGGGACCCCAAGATCCTCGTCGACAGGTCGGTTCCTCCCCGCGCCCGCCGCTGCCCCCGCCCGCCCCCGCCGCTCGCCGGCCCGGACAGGCTTCCGGGCCCGGCCCCCAGGACCCGGCCCGGCCCGGCCCGGCCCGGAGGCGTCGCCGCGGCCGGCGGGGTCCGGGCGGCTCCGCGCCGCGGCCAGGGGCCGCCCTCGCCGGCCCTGCGCCCCCGGGCCCGCCAGGCCGCGGCCCGAGCCCCCCGCGCCCGGCGAGCGCGGCGGCGGCCCGAGCCCCCGGGCCGGAGCGGGGCGCTGCCGCCCGAGGCCGGGGCTCCCGCAGGCGCCGCGCGCGGAGCGGGTCCAGGGCGGCCTCGCCGGCGCCCCGCGGGCTGTTCGCGCCCGGAGCCCCGCCCCGCGCTGGGGACCCCGCCGCCCCGCGGCTCGGGCCCGGCCCGACGGCTCGCCCGACGCCCGTCTCCGCGGGGGGCGCCCGGCGGGGCCGCCCGGGGGCCGCCCGGGGGCCGCCGGGTCCCGGAGCGCGGGCCCGACCCGGCCCGGGGGCGCCGCTCGCCCCGCCGCGCCCGGACGCGCGGCCCCTGCGCGCTCTTGTCCGGGGCGCCCCGGCGGCCGCTCGCGTCCGACACGCCGCGGGCGCGCGTGGGCCCGGCCGCCGGAGCCGCGGCTGCTCGTCGCCGAGCTTGTGAGTTAAGGAGGTTTACGGCGGAGTGAAAATAAAATTGACGCTTAACGAAATCCGTCGCTCGTGTGCCCTGGACTCCTGGCCTGCCCCTCGAGGGCGGGCCTCAGCCCTGTCTGCCAAAGGCCGCAGGAAGGACGAGGCCGGCCGGGTCGTCGCTCCTCGTTTCCGCGACCCTCGATCCGAGCGTTACTGAGAAAACCTCGCCGGCTCGCTCGTGCGGGGCCCGACGGGCCCGACGGCTGTGTCGAGTCGTTCGTGTTCAGAGCAGCCGCCAGGGCCCTCTGAGGCCAGCTCGGCTAAAGTGCCGCGAGCCGGGCGGGCACACGTGCGCGGCGCCCTGGGTGTTGTCCTGGGCTGCCGCCTGCGGGGAAGCGTCCCCTGCCTCTTCGAGGGCGCCGCTCGTGCCCAGTGAACCTCCTTAAACTGCATGTCCATGTCGCTGTTCCGATGTATGTGTGTCTCTCTATCACGTAACCCAGCACTTATTTCCTCAGCCAAGGGGCTAGGGGCGAGCCTAGCCAAGATTTTACCTCCCATGGACGCGAGTTTCTTTGGTGAAGATCTCTCCTGAGAGTTCGGGACTAGCAGAAAGAAGCGAGGAAATTTCGACCGTTGGGTTCTTACGGATAGGTATTTATGTATTCGGTTTGTGTGAATGTAAGCTATGATATTTGACTTTTCAGAAAAAAAATTTTTTTGTTTTTTTATTTTTCTGGCAAATGGCATTGAATGGTTGACCAAACCGTAAACGGTAAGAACTGCCGGCGAAGTGGGCGCCGCTTGCGCGGCTGCGCGGCTGCTTACCTTTCTCGGTCTCATGTCGTGTGAAGGGATTGAGGCTTTGCTAAGAGAACTCCAGTTTAACAGTAGGTGAGATGTGACTAGCCGAGTTAAATGTAAATTTGAGAAGAGGTTTTCTGTTTGTTTTCATGTTTTTCTTATTTTAATCGGTAAGTATACCTCTCAGACCTCACACGCCCAGCCGCGTGTCGCGTTCTCCCCACTGACCAGCGTGTTCACATTGCAGATACGACGGGCGTGGTCACCTGCATGACCTCTCTGAGTACGATGCCGAGTATTCCACCTGGAACAGAGACTACCAGCTTTCTGAAGAGGAGGCTCGAATAGAGGCCCTGTGTGATGAAGAGAGGTATTTAGCCTTGCATACGGACTTGCTTGAGGAGGAGGCAAGGCAAGGTACTGCTCAAGAAAAACTTACTTAAGCAACAAACTTTAAAAAATTTTTTAAGTATTTAAAAATTTACTCCCATTCATTTTTTTATACTCACTCTTTCTGATATTATCTTGACAGTACCCAGTGGATTGGAAAAACAGGAGTCTTTGCGTTCTGAGAGGACCTCAGGATAGTTTATATATAGAGCCACAGAGAATTTTCCCAGCTTTTGAGGGCAGACTGGGATTTGAAAAAACAAAAACCAAACTCTTTAACTGTTCTCCTTTAACAGTATCGTATAAATTAAAATCGATGTTCTTGTCTTTGCCGTAACGATCTTTACTACAGTTCTTAATCCCCAAGTTTCTCAGCAGGACGAAATTTTTCACAAAAGATGTGTATTCTGCTGTCTGTGGGTAAACATGTACTGGCACGAGTACATATTGGTAGATGTGAAGTGTGAATTTTACAAAGATTTTTGCCTCAAAAAGAGGCTGACAAACAAATGCGTTGTATGCTTTACTGGTAGCAACGACTTTAGCAATATGTAAAATTTTTCTCAGTAAGTTTCCGTTTTGTTAATAAAGTTCTCGTTTTTATTCAAGAGGAAGAATACAAGCGGTTGAGTGAAGCCCTGGCAGAGGACGGGGGCTATAACGCAGTGGGGTTCACCTACGGCAGCGACTATTACGACCCGTCAGAGCCGACGGAGGAAGAGGAGCCTTCCAAACACAGAGGTGAGAGGCCGCAGGCGGGCGGGCGGGCCTCGGCACACTGCACCGGACGCGCGCGCGCCCTGTGACCCGGGCGCAGCGGTCTCCTCCCTGCAGCAAGACGGGACTGGGAGCCAGTGGAGGCGCCGCTGCTGGAGATGAAGCGAGCCCAGACCTCAGGTTCTGCATTGGATCTAGACACCTCGCATCGTCTCTCACCCTGGATTCCACTGCTGGGCTGCTGTGTTTGCACGGGGTCCTCCGGCCCCGGCTCGGGGCCCTTGCAAAGCCAGGCCTTGGCTGCCCGGTGCCGAGCGGCTGCGGCTTCCGGCTGAGATGACGACGGGTCCCCGGAGTCTGGTCACCGCGAGGAAACAGCACGAGCCGTCCTGCTCAGGCGGGGGGTGCGGACACATCCACATCGGTACTTTATGATGCGCGATGAGAGCGTTTACCTGGCTGCTTCTCCGAATTAACTCTCTGGGTTTTGAATGTTAAGAAGATAGCGATGGGGCGGGCATGTCGTCTGAGCTGTTATGGGCAGCGAGCAGCGTGCGCCCGCCGACAGCGGGTCAGCGACAGCGTCCTGTGGCGGACGCAGCTCGGGGCGGCCGGCACAGGCAGCACGTCCCACACCCTTCGGCACGCGGTGTCCAGACAGCCCTTGGATGAAGCACTGCGCTGAGAAGGTCAACTAGGTGGACGCGGGCGCCTGGGCCACCTTGGTGAGCCTCGAGCGCCTTTCTTACATCCCGCAGATGGCCCGAAGACGGATAATCAGCAGCAGTGGCACGAACCTAACTCGCTGGGGCTGGAGCACCGTAGTCGGGGGTTCCATTTGAAGAGCAGCGTGGAAGGAAGGACACTGGCGTATCTAGACTGCCGCGTCCAGGCATCTGTCTCTCCGGCTCACTGATTGCGCTGTTGGAACTTTTTTGGTTTCTCCAAACAACCATGAAGAGCTTCCTACAGTTTAATGGCAAAGCCAGATGCTGCCACCCTGTATCTTACAGCTAGCTGCTCTGGGCTCCCGTCCCATGAGCGGGGCTCGGGGCTGACTACCCAGAGGCGCGCCTTGTTCTCTTCAGCTCCTTTCCTCGTGGGTGGAAGAACCCTCATTCGCCAAGCTTCAGAGCCTTCTCAACGGTCACTTGGCAGCGTTGGGTGGAGCCCTTGTCACGTCCACATGTGCACCTCAGTTTGAACCTGACTATTCCCCACAACGGAGGTGCTCTGGGAATGTTCTCGAAGGTCTGAGAAGTGGCCTCTCGTTCCTGTGACCCGATTCCGTTAACCACGCTAGGTTCTGCTAGACCGCAGCTGGGGTCCTGTGACCACCTCTCTGCCGTGTGCGTTCTGCCAGCTCACATGGGCAAGCGTCGGGCCAGGAAGAAGGCTCGCGGGCCGCCCCCACCGCACTTGTGGACTTGAGGTCTGTGACAGCCAGCAAGGTTGAGCCACACTGGGAAGATCCACAGTGTTAATCCCTGAACTCTGTACAGGTTAGGGGCGGGCCTTGTGAAGCTGTGTGGGCACACCCCCGCCAGCCAGCCACTTGCTTCTGCCCCTTGGTGGCAGAAAGCATGCGGCCCCGAGCACTAGAAATATTTGCCACCTGGCGCCTTCCAGAAACAAGTGGACAGCCCCTATTCTAGGCGTGGAGCTGTTGTCTCTGTGTAGTCGTGCGCTAAGTGACGAGAGAGGCCTCGTTACAGCCTTGGACCACTCCTCTTGCCGGTGGCCGCCCAGGGCGCATGTTCACGGTGGAGTTGGGCCCCCATCAAATCCACGGCTTCACCTTTCATGTCTAACTTCCACTGGCACGTGTGAATTGTGTGTGCACGCAAAACATTGTGCACGTCCACGTGTACACACGCCCCATCTCTGTGCACACGTGTGATAGGGCTCAGTTGTGCGCCCAGTACCGCTAGCGGTCAGATGGCATCTGTCTAAAAATTGGGCTCTACTGTTGTCCTCCTGAGCCGTCGCTGTGTTTCTGAATGTCCCTTGGCCTTAAACTCCCATGTCCCCGCAGGCTTCAGGACCCTGAGACCTCGCGAGGGCCGAAGCAGCCTCCGGCACCTGCGTTTCTGGGAGAAAGCTCCTCTTTCGGCTTACCGTTTTCAGGCTGGCTGCAATCCTCTAGGCTTTCGTGAATTGTCACCATTATTACGGGTTGTTTTCTTTTTGCAGTGAGAAAAGGTCACTAGAAATGGTTTCTATCGCTGCTGCTAGGGCCATTTGTGTGCACGTGCGCGCGTGTGAGCCAGGAGACAGCGGAGGAGGGTGGGCTGCCTGGCCCCAGGACGCCTCTACCTGGGGGTGAACCAGGAAGGGCCTCGGCGCATTGTTTTAGGAGGCGGCAGTGAAAGTGACATTTTTACACACGCGCTCTGGGCGTCCCCAGAGAGCTTTGAGGGGATGAGTTGCTAGCGAATGTGTTGCACGTCGGTGTGGCTGGTCTCCCCGGGTTGCAGGGTGGCGCTGTCCCCGGGGGTTTTCGGGCAGCAGTGCAGCTGCTCCCACGTTCACCCCAGTTCTTCAGTGAGAGCAAGGTGTGCTTGGCAGCTCCCACCGCATAACCTGTGAGCCTCCGCCCAGCCCCCGCTGCCAGGCGCTCTGTCCTGGCCTCACGGAGGACCAGCTTGGCAGGGGGCGGGAGTTGGTCTCCTCAGCGGCCCCATTGTGTGTGGTGGGAACATTTGATGCAGGTTTAGTTGATTTGGTGGTTTTTCTTTAGGATTTATTTTGTTCATGCATGCAAGAACTGGGGTGCTGGCCAAAGGTGTGGGGCTGAGATGACTCACCAGAGGCAGAGTGGGGAGCAGAACAGGTGGACTGACTGAAATCCACTGCTGAGGGGGGCAGCGGGGCGACGGGAGAGGTCTGCTGCGCCCTGCGGGTTGCTCCCTGGCCGCTGAGGAGGAGGATAGAGCTCATGCTGCAGCGGCTGGCGACAGCTTGATAGCACAGACTTCACCCCTGCGCCACCAGGGAGGCCCACACGTCATGTCTTTTGAAGTGAAACCCGTGTAGATGTTGAAGTCCCTTCAATTGTCAGCGTCACAGCATCCCCTCAACCGGTGCACATCTCGCTGTGTGTTTAAACCGGTCGGCTCCTAAGCAGTTTTGGCCCAGAGAGACACCTTAGGAGCCGGAGCTTAGAGGGCCTAGTGCCTTGCCTGGCTGTGGTGGGAGGTGTTCTGATGCGCGGCTGGTGACCAGGCCCCCCGGCGTGAGCACACTAGTACAAGGGAGGTCAGCCTTGGGGCATCTGGCAGTCGCTCCTGGTTACGACTCACCGCGACGACGGCTGGTTTTTGTGGAATTAGGCGCCTGTGCTCTGCCTGGTGCTGGGGGCGGGGCGGGGGGGGGTGCAGCGCGCGGGCCTGGATGCACTCTGCGCAGCGAAGGGACGGCTGGCCGAGCTGAGGCCTGCCTGAGCAGGCGCCGCCCGCCCCGCCTCTGTGCGCCAGTGCTGGTGTCACCCCCGAGGGTGGGGCAGAAGCCCGGAGGCGGTGCTGGGGTCTCGCCAGGCCCTGCACGTACTGTGCTGTTCTCAGGTCCTGTCTTTCTTTTTCATTCAGAAAAAACCGAGGCTGAAAATTCAGAGGAAAACGAGGAGCCTTTCGTTGCCCCTTCAGGATTGAACGTGCCACCTGACGTGGAGCTGGTACGTGCGTCCGCGTTGCGCTCCCAGGCCTCGGTTATGTCATGTTGCGTGCAGCCTGTGTGGGAGCCATCGCCCCACAGCTGCCCCCGGGGCTATGAGAATTGCTGCGATGGGGTCAGATTTGTGGGGAGAGTTGTGCCCGCCAGCTCCCCGCTGACCAGGAAGAGCTGATGCTGGAGATCGCTGGGCCGCAGGCCAGGCGGCATGCCTGGGGGACACGCCAGCACTGGTGCTGGGCGGGCTCTTGGCTATGTGGACCGAGGGCCACCATCAGCCCAGGCCCTGGGCCCTGCAGTCAGGTGTTCTGGCTTCTCCTCGGGTGACTCTGTGGTTCTCAGCCTGTCATCTTCTGCTTGGTGTCCTCCTTTTGGCCTGGGGCCTGGCGACCCCCCAGACCCTGCGCCGATGGGAAGCCGGGCGGGGCCTCCCTGCCCGCCTGCTGCAAAGTGAGCTGGAATTTCAGCAGGTGCCCTGGGCTCTCTGCGTCCCAGGCCACTCCTCGTCCTCTCTGTCCCTGCTGGCGGCCCCACGCGGGAGCCCGAAACTGCCCCTGTCAGGATAAAGGCCGGGGCCTGCTAGGACATGCAGCCGGACTCATCCCGGCACCCTCTGTGGCACCCGGGAGCCCCCTCTTCATGCGGGTCTTTATACTTCTTTTTGCTGCGCGAGCGTGTCTGGGAGGGCCGCGTGCTCGACATGAAGGGTTTTCCTCGGCATGTTCTGGCTGGACGCAGGCCCCGGGGAGGTGCGGCATCTCTACGTGAGGGTTGTGTCAGTCCCCAGTCCCTTGCATCTCTGTCCCCTTTGTGAGTGTGTGTCCACCCCGGCGCACACCCGAGCCTGGCCGGGAGGTGGACGAGCCTGTCACGCCGCCCTCTGCTCCGCCTCTCCCCGCACTGAGGCCACCGCTGGGCCCTGGCCCCGGCCCCAGGCCTGCTTGGTCTCCCATCCGACCCCAACCACCAGATTGCCCCTGCTCCACAAGCCTCCAGCCCTGTTTTGGAGGGAAACTGGCTGCTTTGGCCACATCCTGTGGACAGGGAAAGGCGGGCAGGACACCAAGCTCAGCCCCCGGGCGCGTGCCCCTCCCTGCGTCAGCTGAGTGGTGGCAGCACAGCAGCCCTCACCCACGACGCCCCGTGAGACAAGGGCCTGGGGCTGAGAGGCCGAGTGGCTGTACCCCCCGGGTTACGACCCGGTGAGGGGCTTGACTCCGGCCCCAGGCTGTCTCGCCTGGTCAGGGCCGCATGGATGGAGAGCGCCCCGGGCGCGGGGCCTCCGGCTGCTGCTGCCTTGCCGGCCTGTGAAGCACCCGGTGTTGCTGTCGTGCCCGCGGGCCTGGTGCCTGGGTGCTGAGGACGCCTGGGGTTCGTGTGCGTGTGGCGTGCCATGTTGCCAGGGAGTGACAATCGCACGGGGTGTGGGTCTGTCCCTGGAGCAGCATTTATTTGGGGGTCAGTTCATTCTCCTCTAAGTGCGAGGACGACCCGCGTTCAGGAGCGAAGTTGGAAAGTCAGGGCAGCTCTGTTCTGTGCAGGCTTCATCCTGGACCCTTGGCTCCCTGTTTTTTATGAGGAAAACTCCGCGCCCGCCCCCCCCCCCCCCCCATTCACTGATGTCTCGGTGTTGCCCTCTCCTGTGGCGTGGAGACGCGTAGCTGTGGCACCATGGGGGTGCGGGGTGCCTGAGGTCAAGTTGCCCACCAGCGGGGGAGGCGGCCTCGATTCCTGGTCGTGGCCCCCGTTTTGGCCAGCCACACAGGAGCTTGGTGAACTGGAGCCCCGTGTTCGGTGGAGGTGGGCGCGGGAAAGACGGCGTGAGCTCGCGGCCCAGAGGGCGGTTTCCCGAGCCTGTGTCGCTGCTCCCGCCTGAGAAAAGGCAGGAGTGACTCTTAGACCCTTGGGAATCCTCCTGGGAAACGCGAGCACACACACGAAATCTGGGGGTCGCGCCCGAGCCCCTCTTAGAGCCCAGATGAGACCCTGTTATGTGGAATGTGCTGATCCCCCCTCCGCTCTCCTGGACCAGGCTGGAATGGCCGCCCCGGGAGAGGGTCGGGTTCTTACTTCCAGTCAGCAGCAGCAACCCCGGGTTCTCTGACAGCCTTATTAAGCCCTATGGCGGTGGGCAGGGAGGCTGACCCCGCCAACGTGTGTGCCCGCAGCCGCCCACGGCCAAGATGCACGCCATCATCGAGCGCACCGCCAGCTTTGTGTGCAGGCAGGGTGCGCAGTTCGAGATCATGCTCAAGGCCAAGCAGGCCCGGAACTCCCAGTTCGACTTCCTGCGCTTCGACCACTACCTCAACCCCTACTACAAGTTCATCCAGAAAGCCATGAAGGAGGGGCGCTACACGGTGCTGGCCGAGGGCAGGGCCGACGAGAGGAAGAGTAAGCGGCACGGGCGGGGCGGGGCGGGGGAGCGGGCAGCCTCGGAGGGAGCTCCTGCCTCAGGGCGGGCACACGTCCGCACACCCTCATGCGTGGGCTCGAAAGCCTCACAAGTCTTATTAACCTGACATCTGCGGACGGGGCAACGCTAGTGCTGTGTGCTCAGACCGCACAGCCAGGTCGGGCATTTTCCCCGCACTTTGGCTGCGGGGGACACTCGGAACGTCTCTCTGGGTGCTCCCTGCTCCCCGCGGCTCCCCGAGGGCCCAGGCATGAGTGATGCTAACTGCTCTCGGCCTGGCCGGCACTTTGCCACCACACCTGCCTCTGGAAGGGTCCGCGCACAGAGCGGCCTCCCTGGGCGGGCCTGCGGGCGGGTCTCCTCGGCCAGAGTGGCTTCCAGCTTGCTCATGCCGGTCCCACCACAGAGCTCAGCTCCCGCGGTGCTCGTTCCGGGTTGATGGAGAGCTCTGCTGGCCTCTTATTCTCACGGGGCAGCTGTGACTTTCCCTCTAAGGACAGACACACCGGCTCCCTGCTGAGCGGGAGAGGCCGGGAACCATCTGGGGCGGTTGGGACAGCAGCGACCGCCGGCTCTGGCCTGCCTGCTTGCCCGGGTTTCCGCCTTGGCTGGCCAGGGCCCCAACTTGTGCTTTCGCTTCCAGAGCCAGGGCTCAGCTCGGATGAGGAGGACGAGGAGGACGATGGGAACTACCTGCACCCCTCGCTCTTCGCCTCCAAGAAGTGCAGCCGCCTGGAGGAGCTCGTGAAGGTCTCGCCTTGTCCCGTACTCGCTGCCGCTCTAAGCTGTGCCCCCACAGGGCGGGCGAGGGAGAGAGCCACGGAGCCGCTCCCATGGGCAGCTGCCCCTGGGGTGTTCCCGCTGGGGTGGGGGGCTCGGCGGCAGGGCCTGCCGTCTCGTGGGCCGTTTCGTAACCCTCACGAGCAGGCTGCGTCCACCTGCTCTGACTCCACGGGGCTATTCAGGATGAGCGGGACGGTGGGCAAGGCTAGGAGACTGGCCACGGAGACTGTGGCTTCACAGGCCCTGCGTGTTCAGGCAGCAAGAGCATGTGCGGCGTGAACTCCCCCCTTCTCAGGTAGCTCTGTGTCACCCCAAAGTGGGAGGTTTCCCGGCTCACTCCCCCTGGGGAAGGGCTGACCCAGCACGGCCGGCCAGCCGGCTGACCACAGTCGCACCTGCCTTCTCAGCAGGTCTGGGGCGTGGTGTACTCTGAGGGCAGGCTGCTGACAGGCGGACTTAACCCTTAGTGGTTAATGATTAGAAATAGCTGGGGGGCAGAGGGGCCTCCCTGGTGGCGCAAGGGGTTAAGACGCAACCTATGAAGCAATCCGCAGCCTCTGCGGCACGAGTTCGATCCCCGGCCAGGGAGCTGACCCACATGGCACAGCAGACCTCTCCTGTCTCACCCGCTGCTCCTCTCAGCAGTGTATTTTGTCAGTCTGCCTGTTCTGCTCCCTGTTCTGTCTCTGGTGACTCCTCTCACTCCCTGCACCTCTGGCCTGTATCCCAGCTCTTGTATCCATAAATAAATAAATCTTTTAAAAAAAAAAACCAAATACCTGAGAGGGGGCCTCTGTGGTGGCGCAAGGGGTTAAGCACCGCACTATGAAGCAACCCGCAGCCTCTGCAGCACGAGTTCGATCCCCAGCCAGCCAGGGAGCAACCCACATGCCGCAGCAGACCTCTCCTGTCTCCCCGCTGCTCCCCTCAGCAGTGGATTTCAGTCAGTCTGCCTGCTCTGTGTTTCAGTCTCTTCCCTGCTGTCTCTGGTGGATCCTCTCCCCCTTCATGTCTGGCCTGTACCCCAGCTTTTAAATATCTTTAAAAGCAAATATCTTTATTTGCTATTAAATATCTCTGTTACACGTAAGTAAATAAATGTTTAGGAAAAAGAAATAGTTGGGAGGACAGATGCCCCAAAGCCCGATGAGCTGGTAGCTGCCAGGGCCTGCTCGCCCTTGTCACGCTCAGTGGGAAGCGTCAAGTGGGAGTGCTGAGTCCCTCCAGGACTCCCCTAGCTTGACTCACCACAGTTTGAGCTCCTGAGGGGTCAGGGGGTTGTGCTGGGCCTGCTTGCCATGGGAGAGCTGCGTGTGGCTTAGACGGTGAGGCCGGTGTGAGCATACCCTCTCTTGCAGCCTCTGAAGGTGGTGGACCCAGATCACCCCCTGGCCGTGCTGGTCCGGAAAGCCCAGGCTGACAGTCCAGCCCCACCCCAGCCCGCCGTGGAAGGCGGCGCCGCCGCACAGCCCCCTGTGGAGGAGTACGCGGCTGACTGTGAGTACCTCGACCCCCCACACACACACTGGGCGGCAGCTGCAGGTGTCCCCTGAGGTGCCTTGGCCGGCAGGGCAGCTAGCAAAGAGGCTGCCGTCCCAGGCCTCCCTGGCCTGCTCTGCGGCTGGGCGGGGGATGGAGTGGAGGGCGCGGCAGGGAGCTGGGCCAGCTGGTGGCTGCGGTCAGCGCGCCCTTGTTGAAAAGAGCTGCTTCGGAGGGGCCAGCCCAGGACCTGGTCCACTCTCCAGAGGCCGTGGGCTGCCCTGGGGTGGCCCCTCAGGCCTGGTGGCAGCGGTTTCTGGGAGAAGCCACGCCCAGAGCTTGATTATGGGGAGGGGCGGGAACCCCATGCTTTCCAGGATCACGTGGTGCCTTCCACGAGCGTCTGTGCTTGTTCAAAGGCCCAAGCTGGTCAGGGGCAGCTCCTTTTTGAGCACAGAGCTTTGTCCCTCGCCTAGGGCCGGGCACACCCCGACCCCACCACAGAGAGGACCGGGCACACCCAGACCCCACCGCAGAGAGGGCCGGGCACACCCCGACCCCACCGCAGAGAGGGCCGGGCATACCCCGGCCCCACCGCAGAGAGGGCCGTGACTGATGGCCGTGGAGCTGGCGGCAGGGGCAGAGCCGGATCTCGCATGGCAGTAGTTGGGCACCGCGCAGCCAGCAGCCAGGGGGGATAGGGCGGAGGAAACAACCCTGACCCCTGGGACCCGTGCACCATGTCCTGCTGACGGCCCCGGCCCGGCCACGGCGCTCCCGCAGCCCTTGGCCAGCCCCCGCTGAGCGTGGGCGGGTCTGTTCCAAGTGAATTAACTGAAAACCAGAGTAAGGATTTTAATTAGAAAATCATTTCGGTTTCTCCGCTGGCGAGGAAATGAAACTTCTAGTCAGAGCCAGTTCATGAGAACTTAAAAGGAAAAGGTCTCAACCGGAGCACTGAATTTTGTGTGACTTCTTTGCTTTTAAATATCTCTGTTAAATATCTCTGTCCCAGAAAACATGAGTAGACCTGAGGCCTGTGGCTGTGGGGAGAGCGGCTGTGGCCCGCGGGCTGGCGTGGGTGGCCCACACGTGTGGGGACCCTGGGCATTGCCGGGGCCCTGGGGCGGCGTGGCCCCACCGGGCGGTGCCTGCCTTCGTCTCTCGGGCCAGGAAAACGCAGAGCCGCGAGGCCCCACAGACGCCTCCGCGCTGGCCAACTGCGGCAGAGACCCTGCCCGGCCTCGCTGCTCCAGCCCCCTTTCTCCACAGCGACGGTGGCCGCCATGTACTACAGCTACTACATGCTGCCGGACGGCACCTGCTGCCTGGCTCCCCCCCCGCCCGGGGCCGACGTCACCACGTACTACAGCGCCCTGCCTGCCGGGGTGGCCGTGTCCGGCTCGGCCGGGGTGACGGCCGCCGCCCCGCCCCCTCCCGGGACCACACCGCCGCCACCCCCCACCACTGCGGAGACCAGCACTAGCGGCGGCAGTGGCGCAGGGACCCCCACCACCATCACCACAAGGTGGGTGCTGTCCCAGCCGCCGGAGGGTCTCTACTGTCCCAGCTGGCAGGGCCGCGGGAGTGGTCAGGGCGAGGCCGTTAGCAGAGGCCGGAGCACTCACAAGGCCCATCCGCCCCTGCCGTCTCGGTCAGGCAGGGCCGGCGGCAGAGGAGCCGTGGGGTGTCCGGGGCCTGGCCATGGCTCTCCGTAAACAGCGCCCGTGTCCAACCCATGAGTCCTGGGCAGGGGATCGCTGGGAGGGGATCCCAGCCCACACCCCCGCTCCCTGACTGGCCGCACAGAGGCTCTGGGGAAGCATGTGGGAGCCCCCGGTGTCCCTGCTGACCCAAGCACGCTCCGATCCCCAAAAGACAGGCACCGAGCTGATAGGAGGCACCTCCCATCAGGCACCTTCTCTTACCCTAAACACACCCAGCCAGCGCTCGGCTCGCTGAGCAGGCTGAGAGCTCGCGGTCGAAGGGCATGTCGGGAGGAGAGCAGGCCCGTCCCCGTAACCTCGAGTCTCGTCTCCGCGAAGCTCCCCTTCCCCCTGGCAGCCTCTGGGCCCTGCTCAGCGGGTGCTGCCCTTGGCCCGCATGGTAAGGGCCTGCATGTGGCGCCATGCGGGGGCTGAGACAGACCCTGGTGCCCCTCTCCCCGCAGTGCCCTTGCTCCCGTGGCAGCCATCATCCCCCCGCCGCCCGACATCCAGCCGGTCATTGACAAGCTGGCCCAGTACGTGGCTCGCAACGGCCTCAAGTTCGAGGCCAGTGTCCGCGCCAAGGACGACCGGAGGTGAGTGGAGCATCCGAGCGGGCTCCCTGGTTCCCGCGTCTGGTGCTTTTCTTCCCTTTCCTGCATCTTCGGGTTCAGGGTAATCGTCTTGTTCGGTTGCTCAGAGCTAGCAGCGTTTTGTGGCCGTCTGGGTGTTTGGTTGGGTCTTGCAGGACGAGCGCGGGGCCCTGTCCTGCAGCTGGCCCTGCAGGTCCTGAAGGTGGTTTTAAGTGGGGTGTCCCACAGTGGGGCCCGCCTGGGTCTC
Organism: Talpa europaea; assembly: GCF_964194135.1. NCBI lineage: Eukaryota > Metazoa > Chordata > Mammalia > Eulipotyphla > Talpidae > Talpa > Talpa europaea. The sequence goes on along the minus strand of NC_140082.1, from coordinate 521,866 downwards.
CCTCACTGGTAGGACGGGGCCTGGGGGTGGCCCTCGGTGGGCCGCAGGTGTCCGGAGGGCGGCTCACGCCTCCGCTCCCTCATCACAGGTTCGAGTTCCTGCAGCCCTGGCACCAGTACAACGCCTACTACGCGTTCAAGAAGCAGTTCTTCCTCCAGAAAGAAGGGGGCGAGAGTGCACAGGTACACGCCTGGGGCTGGGCTGTGGCCTCACACTGGTTCGAGTGTGGGGTGTGTCTGGGCTCGGCTCTTTGTCCACCTTCAGAGTTGAGGCTTGTTCAAATATGTGGAAAATTCCCTCCCGGAAAATTCCCTCCCTCCTCGATCGTTAATGACCAGTTACCACCATGTTCTCTCCCAAAATCCTGTGTTTTCATATATTGGATGTTTTGTCTATCAATTTTTTTTTTTTATCTAAAGATGTATTTATTTGTGCATACAAGAGCTGGGGTCCAGACCAGAGGTGGGGGGTTGAGAGGATTCACCAGAGACAGAGTGGGAAGCAGAGCAGGCGGGTCCACTGAAATCCACTGCTGAGGGGAGCAGCGGGGAGACAGGAGGGGTCTGCTGCGCCCTTTGGGTAGCTCCCTGGCCGGGGACCAAACTCATGCTGCAGAGGCCGCGGACAGCTTCACAGTGCTGAGACTAACCCTGCACCACCAGGGAGGCTGTCAAATTTTTCATTTTTCTATTTTTTTTTAAAGATTTATTTATGCAAGAATTGGGGTACAGGCCAGAGGTGTGGGGGTGTGAAAGGACTCACCAGAGGCAGAGTGGGGAGCAGAACAGGCAGACTGAAACACACTGCCGAGGGGAACAGCGGGGAGACAGGAGAGGTCTGCCACGCCATGTGGGAATCTCCCTGGCCGGGGATCGAACCTGCATTGCAGAGGCTGCAGACAGCTTCACAGCGCTGTGCTCAACACGCTGCACCTCCGGGGAGACTCTGTTGTCAATTTTTTTTATTTTTTAAGATTTATTTATTTATACAAGCACTGGGTACAGTCAGAAGCGCGGAAGGGTGAGAGGATTCACCAGAGCCAGAGCGGGGAGCAGAGCAGGCAGAAGGACCGAAGGACACTGCTGAGGGGAGCAGCGGGCGGCAGGAGAGGTCTGCGCACCATGTGGGACCCTCGCCGGTGGCCCGGCGATCGAACCGGCGCTGCAGAGGCTACGGGCAGCTTCGCGGCCCAGCGCTCAACCGCTGTGCCACCAGGGGAGGCCCTGTTGTCAAATTTTTTAATGCAAAATGAGCCTAAACTTACAAACAGTAAATCACCTGGTTCTGTTGTGACGTAGCAAAAATAGGAAACAACTTCCTGGCAGTGTCCGTGAGCCACGTGGGGGCCGTGGCACAGCAGCGTGCGGGGCGCAGGTCCCCAAGGGGCACCAGAGCTCGTCCTTCACCCCAGCCTGGGAGTGGGGTGGGCCCTGGTCTCCCTGTGTGTGCCACCCAGCCCTGAGCTCGGCTTCTCAGCCCCAGAGAGCCAGACTGGCATGAGGCTGGCGCTCTGCAACGGGGCGGCCTCCACCACATTGCCCATCACCCCGGAGCTGGCCCCGCAGCTCTCACGTGTTGTTCTCCCCTGTGGGGACTGGGGCCCGGGTGTGGAGAGGCGTCCCTCTGCAGGTTGGTGTCACCTCAGTCCTGAGGTCTCCCAGTGGGCGAGAGGCGCACGGCCGCCCTTCCGGCCTGGGGCGGCTCAGGCCATCCTGAGGACGCAACCCGCCCCGCGGGGGCCTCTCCACAGGTGCTGCTGCCAGAAAGCGCCATTTCCTTCAGACCCCTCCGTCCCGGGCGCTGGTGAAGAGTCCCCGGGGTGTGCGCTGCAGGGGCAGGCGGGGTCCGCACCAGGCTGTGCACTTGGGGTGGGAACCGGAGCTGGACTGAGACCCGGGGGTGCGCCTGTGTGGGGGGCAGGCGTCTCTGCATGTGCGGCACCCGGAGGCTGCTGCACAGGGTGTGGAGGTGCCCCCCACGCCCGCTGCGCCTGTGGGGTCTTCAGGCCTCTGTCTCTGGGGGCTCAGCCTGAAGGAAACGGTTCCTCCGCTGGCAACGGGAGGACCAGGTTCTCTGAGGACGTCGGGTCTCAGTCTCCAGGGGAGGGCCTGAGCCGCAGTCTGCTGCTCTAGAAGGGCCCCCTCCAGCCAGGGGAGTGGGTGGAGCCGGTCTACGTTTGGGCGGAGGTGCCACAGCCCGAGAGCCCCTGCCGGTCACGTCTCCCTTTGGGCCTCGCAGGGCGGGGACTGCTCCTGGGGCGCTCACAGCTCGCTCCCCTCTGCAGGCTGCTCCAGCCCCCGAGGAGACCCCCGCGGAGGCGGCCCCCGAGCAGCTGGGCGAGGCCGGGGAGGAAGGTGCCCCCGAGGACCCGGCCGACGGGAGTGGGAGAGGCGGCACTGGTGGAAAGAAGGAGGCGTCTTCTGCCAAAAGCCTGGCGGACGGGAAGCTGGTGAAAGGTAGGGGCTGCCGGCCTGGCCCTGGTGCCTGCGTCCGGGCACCGGGTCATTCGGTAGCACCTGCCCCTGGTTGTCTTTCAATTTTAAGTTTTTATTTATTTAATTTTTTAAAGACTTATTTGTTTATGCATGCAAGAACTGGGGCGCAGGCCCGAAGTGCAGTGGGGGGAAGGAGGTGAGAGGACTCCCCAGAGACACAGAGGGGAGCAGAATAGGCAGAGCCACAGAGACACACTGCTGAGGGGAGCAGCGGGGAGACAGGAGAGTCTGCCGCGCCCTGTGGGTAGCTCCCTGGCAGCAGAGTCCACGAACAGCTTCATAGTGCTAAGATTTCACCCCTGTGCCACCAGGGAGGCCCAATTTTAAGTTTTTATTATAGAAATTTTCAAACATTTGCCAAATCAGGCAGAGTAATCTGTCTGCCACCCCGTGTCCTTAGTGACGGCCAGCTGTGCCACGTGTTCCCTCGGGCCTCACCCCAGCTCGTAGGAAGGGCCCAGCACCCCGTCCTAACTTCATGGGTGCCCTTGGCTGCTGAGGGGAGGTTTGCTTTTGACATAATCACTTCATTTTCACAACTAAAAATACTTGACATCAGACGCTTAGATTTTTCTATCTCTAGTTGTTTCTTAAGGACAAATTTTTAATTTATTTCCTTTTCCCACGTCAGTCTTTCAGTCTTTCAGCGCCTGTGTGGCTTAGAGGCCTGGCGTCTCTCCTGCTCAGATGGGGCCTCCCTCCCCCGCCTCTGGCACCTGCAGGGGCCCGTTGCTCCTCTGGGCCCCTCCCCGCGGGCCCCTCCCCTCCGGTGGCCTCAGTTCCCCAGACGGGCCTCTGGGGTTTGAGCCAGGCCTCCCTGGTCACGGGTCTGTTTTTCCACCTTCCACTGTCACAGCCCCGCTGGCCCCCCTGGTCCGTCTCGCTGGGCATTCTCCCCTCCAGTTCCAGCCACCTTGCAACAGGCAGCAGTGTTTCCCCTGTTAGCAGCCGGGGCAGGTTCCCGTATGTGCAGCTGGCCCTGAACCCACGCCCTGGGCATGTGGCTGCCGTGGCTGGCGTGGTGGGAACCATGCGGCAGCCCTGGGGCGGGTGCACCTGCGCCTCCCAGTAGATGCAGCCACGGGGTTGCTGGGTGCCGGGGACGATGTGTGCTTAGTGCTTGGAGGAGCTGCTGTGCTGTTTTCTGGGGACCAGCCCGCCATGCCCCCAGACGTAAGAGGGCCGCCTCCTCCATGCCCTGCCAGCGCTGGAGCCCGCAGCCTGCTTTTAGGTCTGTTTGCGTAACAGCCCGTCCTAGCATCTTCCAGAAATGTTTGCAATACTCTCAGTGATCTTGCACACCCCCGTGCTTGTAACACTATTTCTGCCTGGAGGGTGGCTTTCCCTGTTCAGGCGAGCCCGAGGCACCCTGGCAGCTGTGCTGCTCGCTCCGTCTCATCGCCGCTCATGCCTAGCCAGGCGCTGCTCATTCCCCAGGAGCACAGACAGAGGAGAGGCGGCGAGCAGGACAAGGAAAGGCTCTGTGGCCAGGCCAGAGCAGGGGCAGCCCCTGCTGACAGCTCCCGGGGGCTCTGTCCACGGGCTTGGGCTGAGCTGCAGGGCCAGTGGAGGCTGCTCGGTGCTGGGACCACGACCGCCTGGCACAGGCCCGGCCTCCCGCAGGCCAGTTGAGTGGCCCTGTGGAGAGACTGAGGTGGTGGTTTGGGCGGGACCCGGGCTGGGGGCTGTGAGTCCCAGGAAGGACGGAGCAGACCAGCATGGGGGCTGGGGTGGCGAGGCACCTCTTCTCTGCACTGGATGCCATGTTGACGGCAGGCGATAAGGAGGACCAGGCCCCAGAGGAACAACTGAGCAGAACAAGGGATCTTAGGGACATTCACCAGACCGCCTCAGCCTTGTCCGCTTCCCAGCTGCTTCCACCTCTCACTGACATCACCGAGTTTCTGAATTAGAACGGTGTTGCTGCAGAACAGGGGTGCTCCTGTGTCCCAGAACGCACCTTGGGTGTTGGCAGTGACCCCAGAGTGTGGACGGGCTGCACAGCACCCCCCGTCCACCTTCTCATCAGGGCCACGTGGCCTGCACCTGTCAGGAGGAGGAACAGACGCCCCTGCAGGTTCAGGAGGCCAGAAGGGCACCCCCTGCAGCCTCGGAGTTGGGGGTCACCTCTGGAACAGTGGCTGAGTCACGGAGGCCGGCGGGTGTTTAAAGCTCAGTTACAGTGTCACTGACCGTCGGCCTCTGGGAAAGGTCGCTTTGAAATAGGTCGCATCTCTGAGAAGCAGCGAAGGCCTGAAGGTCAGTCTGCAGAAGAACACGATTCAGAATTCCTCTCAGGCCCCGGAGGCGGCTCGAGGTGGATGAGGACACGCCGGGGGAGGAGCGGGCGGCCAGGCCCAGGTCACGTCGACTGGGGGCACGTGGACTGGCGGCCCTCCCAGCGGTCTGGGGGGCGGCGGGAGGCTTGCGGCCGTGGCGAGAACACCGCTCGGGGCGCCCGCGGCGTGCGCGCTCACGTCTGTAGGAGGAAGAAAACGCGTCCAGCACGAGAACTGAGGGAGAGACGGTAGCGGGTCTAGGGAGGCACAGGGGCCGTGACGGGGCAGTCGTGGGGGCCGGCGAGCAGCAGCCCAAGCCCAGCGTTCTCTAGAGCACGAGGGGACGCGTGTGACTCTGCTTTGGAATGAACTGGAAAATAATCAAAAATTCTTAAGAAGATACACAGGAGAGGTGCTGAGACGTGTATCTGCGGGCCTGGGTCAGGCTGCGAGGCTGCGAGGCCAGCCACCTCGCTGGGACGGCCCCTGCGGCCCGGCCGTCCTGAGACCAGCCCCAGGCGTGGCCCTCACCTCTGACGGAGCCCAGGCAGCAGCCACGTGAGAGCTGCCCAGAGACCCTCTGTGCTCCGTCAGCGGACGCCGGAGCAGCAGCGCCATCGCCCGAGGATTTCATGATAAACCCTGCTCAGCACGGCAGGAGCTGACTTTGGAGAAAAAGCTCTGCTTGAAAAGAAGTGACTCGTACGTCACCCTGGCGGCAATGCTTGAAAAATTAAAGCATGACAGAAGGCAGTGGGGTAAGGGTTACGGTCTCGCCGTTGGCGGGAAGGCTGGCCGGGCTCGGGCAGGCCCGACATGAAGCTGAAAGACCAGGGTCAGCGTGGAGGCGACTGCTGACCTGGCCGAGGCCAGCGCCGCTGTCCCCCTGCAGAGAGGGCTGCTGCAGCCGAGACCTGGGACGTGGGAAGCGCTTGCGAAGAGGACAGGCGTCGCGTGAGCCTGCAGAGCACGTCCTCAGCCACGGCGTGCTCGCCAGGAGGCCACACGTCGGGCCGGGGCAGCGCAGCTGCAGGGCCCGGCGGGTCTTTGGGAGGGTCTTGGGGTCGCCCCCGGCATCTGCGCAGCGCCCACCAGCCTTTAGGACCCGGGAAGCAGCTGCGGGAGATGGGTCGGCACGCCAACCCCGAGGCTGCTGTGGCCGCTCTGGTCCAAGCTCCTCCCGATGGGGACGCCCGTCTTGCCACGGAGGGACGTTGCCGTCTACGGGAGTGTGGCGGGTCCGTCGCTGAGCCAGGGTGGCCGGGCCTGGGAGCGGAGGTGCGGTCCGGGTGGAGCCAACCCTGACCCAGATCCTGTCGCCCCACCGTGGGGAGCCTCGCCCCTCCCAGCCCAGGTGTCCGTGTCCGTGGTGGGGCCCTGGGAGTGTCTGCTCTGGGGCTGTGCCTGGCGGCCAGGCAAGGCCTGAGGGCGGGGGCCTGGGAGCTGGGTGCACGTGGCATGACAGCAGCTGCGGTGTCTGAAGGCGCCTGGGCAGCAGGCGGCATTTGCGGTGCTGGACACTGCAGCCCACTGCACCCCTGCTGTCCCGAATCGCGGGGGGCGGGGAGGGCTGGGCCCGACTGCTCCCTGGGGGTTGTGTTGTGCTGGGCTGCCGTTCCCCAAATCCCCCTGGGCAAGGGCGGGTTCTCTTTTGGTGAAGTGACCCCTTCCAGGCTCTCTTTTCGGGGGGCGGTTGAGGCTGGTGGTCCCAGTGGAGCCGCCGTCTCAACGCACTGTGCTTGTGTTACTTGCTGAGCCCAGAGAAAGAAGGAAAAAAGAAAATAATTGGCATTGTGAGAACTCGGGGCCGGCACCACGCAACGCGGCTCATGGCGGCCAGGGCCCTGCGGCGCTGTGCGGGCGGCGTGGGGCGGGGCCTGACCCGGGTTGCTCTTCTTGCCTCCCACAGCCTCGTTTGCCCCGATCAGCTTTGCCATCAAGGCTAAAGAGAACGACCTGCTGCCCCTGGAGAAGAACCGCGTGCGGCTGGACGATGACAGTGACGAGGACGAGGAGAGCAGAGAGGGCCATGAGGGAGCCAGCAGCGCCCCCAACCCCAGCCCTGTCACCCCGCCCTGCGCCACCGCCGAGGAGAAGCGGCCGCAGCTCACCCAGGAGGAGCTGGAGGCCAAGCAAGGTCTGTGGTGCCCTGCCAGACGCCAGTCCTGCTCTCTGGGGGGGCTGTGGGGCAACCTGGGGTCAGGCACCCCGAAAAGGCCTTGGGGAGCCACTCCCAGCAGAGCCGCGTGGCCTTGCTGCCCTGGCATGTCTTGCCCGGCGGTTGCTCTGCGCATTGGCCCTTCTGGCCTGCTCGTCCCTTGTAGGCCCTCCCGGCCAACGCGCTGAGTGAGCAGCTCTGTGCTGTCCGCCTGCAGGGAGGTGACAGCTGCCGGTGCGTGGGACGAGGCCCTTCTGGCGCTTCCCTGCGTGGTCTGACATGTAGGCCTGCATGTGAGAGGCCCTGTCCCCGCTTCCTCCGGGTGGGGTCCCCGACCTGACCAGCTCTGAGAGGGAGGCGGAGACATGAGCGCTATACAGGGGCCTCGCCCCGGGCTGCCTGTGTGTCCGCCTGCCCTGAGACGGCTCCTGTGCACCTGCGCAGCGGCCCCGCCCTGCATCTGGGTGCTCTTTGCCTGCACGTGACGGCGACAAGGAAGAGCATTGCTTGCTGCGAGCTCATGCTTGTCTGCGCTTATTCCTGAAGCCAAGCAAAAGCTGGAGGATCGGCTCGCCGCCGCTGCCAGGGAGAAGCTAGCCCAGGCGTCCAAGGAGTCCAAGGAGAAGCAGCTGCAGGCTGAGCGCAAGCGGAAGGCGGCCCTGTTCCTTCAGGCCCTGAGGAGCCCGCTGCCGGAGGCGGAAGCCGGGAAGGTGGAGGAGAGTCCCTGCAGCGTGGAGGTGAGCTACCCCTGGCCGCCAGCACCAGGGGGCACTGCAGGGGCGGGAGGGGGCCCCGTGCCCGCGGGCCAGCCCGAGGGGACGAACTCGACAGGAAAGCACCGTCCATGGGCTCATCTGTTGGCAAGCGCTGCAGGACCGGGGCCAGTTGGCCGTCCCAGCGCTGGCAACGTGGCAGGCAGCGGTTTCTAGAAACTTGTGGCTCTTTCTCTGTTCCCCAACATTGCTAACGCCAGCCCGGGCCTGCCCCTCCCATGGGTCACGTTTTGAGCATTTTTGCCAGAAAAGCGACAGCCCCGGCGAGCAGGGCCGGGGGTAGGGGGGAGCCTCCCTGGCTCGGCCAGAAAATGCGTGGCCCGCACACAGACGTCACTGCTTTCCAGACGTGCCCTCCTTGGTGCTCTCGGGTCTAGTTGTGGGTGTTCTAATGTCCCTTCAACGCTTTTACGGCCAAAAGAGTCCACGCAGGAAGTACCTCAGCGCAGCCGCAGAGGCCGCGCCAAGCCGGTCCTCGCCCCGCGGGAGGGGGCGTCTTCTCCAAGCAGCACTCACGACTGGTCACGAGTTGTGTGTTGAAGGTCGATCCCGTCACCCCCAAGCGCAGTACCCCGCGTTGGCTGCAGCGGTCTGGCCGGCCTTTCACAGCTGCCCGCGGGGCCCAGGGTATCCGTCCCCCCTGCAGGGCACCTTGCCTGGATACCCCAGCCTGGTGTCTGCAGGGCTCCCGGGCGCGGAGCTGGGGAGCGGCGGCTGTGGCCTCATCCCAGCCCCACCTCGCTTTGTGGGACTTGCGTTCCCGGCTAGGAGTTGCCGCCAGCAGTTTTTGAGGCGTGAGCAGAGCTGGTGTGTAAAGCACACGTCCCTGTCAGCTCGGCTGGTGGGGAGGGGCGGGCACGGGCCCTCGTCCCTGAGTGTGGCGGCAGCGCACGGGCCCTGGACTTGCAGGGGCAGGGAGGGCAGCGGGCGGGCAGGCGGCTGAAGGCAGACGACACGGCAGGGCTCGGGGCTCAACTTCATCTTTCCCTTGCTCGAGAGCACCGCCTGGTTTCCACAGTGGGAAGGCTTCCCTCTGTCGGGGGCCCCGGGCTGCCCACCTGGGGACTGCTTCCTGGTGTGGACCCCCTTCGGGGCATCTGCCTCACCTGGACAAACGGCCCTTGCATCAGAGAGGAGCCGCCTCTGGCTTCCGCCTAAAATGTTCCCAGAGCGACACTCCCCTGGGGCTCGTGACGGGCTCCCTGCCCCGCGACATCTGGGAGGACAGTCCCCCCAGGGTGCTGGGCAGACCTTCACGAAGTGAGGTCCAGGCAGGAGGCTGGGGTGTGCCCCCCAGCTGCAGTCCACAGCAGCATCCGGGCACCTCACTTTCCGGAAACCGTGACCCCCGATGTTGCTCTGTCTACAGGAGTCCAGTGCCATGCCCGGCCCTGTGCTGAGTGGAGGCCGGCCTATGCCGGCTGCTGACATGAAGCCCCCGGAAGGGCCGTCCAGCAGGAGCAGAGACGCCCCCAGGGAGGAGGAGCGTGAGAGGAAGAAGAAGAAGCACAAGAAGCGCTCACGGACGCGGTCGCGCTCCCCCAGGTGCCACGCGTCCTCCCGGCCCCGCTGCCGGTCCCGCTCCAAGGCCAAGCACTGCCTGCCCAGCGCCTACCGCACAGCCCGGCGCTCCAGGTGGGTGGGCCGGCAGGCACCCGGCCCCGCAGCAGGACTGGGGTGGGGCGCAGGGGGAGGGCGATGTGCTTCCTGCACCCCAAGGGGGTCCTTTCAGCTGGCTGAGCTGCGAATGTGGCTCAGTGGTCAGGTGTTTTTGGACTGGACATGTGAGGGTAAAGCTGCAAGCTCAGTTTCCGTGCCGCTGGCCCGCGGCCCTGGTGTGGGCCTGGCAGGTATGGGGTCCTCACAGGCCGTGGCCTTGTGTCCAGCGTCCGGCCTGGTGTCTTCATCGACGTGTACGTCGCTTTGCGACGTGCGCTCCGAGGGGTGGCGGGGTGTTCGCCAGACCTTTCTTTTTTTTTTTTTTTTTTAAAGAGGCATGTATATTTATTTATTTGTTTGTTTGTTTGTTTGTACATGCACTGGGTACAGTCAGAAGCGCGGGAGGGTGAGAGAATTCACCAGAGCCAGAGCGGGGAGCAGAGCAGGCAGAAGGACCGAAGGACACTGCTGAGGGGAGCAGCGGGCGGCAGGAGAGGTCTGCGCGCCATGCGGGACCCTCCTCCGGTGGCCGGGGAGCAGCCGGGGATCGAACCGGCGCCGCAGAGGCCGCAGGCAGCTTCGCAACCCAGCGCTCAACCGCTGCGCCCCCGGGGAGGCCCCGCCAGACCTTTCTTGACAGTTTTCTTTTTCAAAAGATTTGTTCATCTGGGCCTCCCCGGGGCGCAGTGGGTTGAGCGTTGCACTGTGGAGCCGTCTGCAGCCTCTGCAGTGTGGGTTTGATCCTGGCCGGCCGGCGAGGGTCCCACATGGTGGGGCAGACCTCTCCTGTCTCACCTGCTGCTCCCCTCAGCAGTGCTTTCGGTCCATCTGCCTGTTCTGCTCCCCGCTCTGTCTCTGGTGAATCCTCTCACCCTCCTGCGCATCTGGCCCGTACCCCGGTTCTTGTATAAATAAATAAACCATTAAAAAAAAAAAATTTACTTATCTGTGTACGAGAACTTGGGCCCAGGCCAGGGCGCGGGGGGTGAGACGTGCAGGCGTCTGTTGGCCTCACCGTGTCCCTGTTCTGCAGATCTCAGTCGGCAGCAGTGCCCTGGGGAGACCCTCTGTGCGGGGCCAGCGCAGGTCTGGGGCAGAGTGGGGGGAGTGGCCTGGGGGACCGCAGCGTGTGTGGTGTTTTCACAATGAAAATTACGCAATATGTAATTTTTAATGGCAAAATCAAACTGCTCTTCCCGTTCCTGTTTTTGGAGTGGGTTGTTATAGAAACAGAAGAAGAAGAAATTGTTGTTTTTCCCCCAATTTCTGCTTGTGGCGTCTTCCCACAACAGCCCTTTCACCGCAGGACAAGCCCGGAGCAGAGTCCTTTCCCGCGGTGCAGGGACCTGCTTGAGGGCCTGGACCCCGGTCAGCCCGCCTGCGCTGGACCCGTTTGGGGACCCTGCGGGGTCGAGAGGGAAGGCCGAAACACTCCGGGCGGCTCTGCGTCCCCGCGGCCAGCACTCAGAGCCTCAGGGACGCCTCCCACAGGGCTCTACGCCTCTCCTTGCCTCGCTTGGAAAGACGTCCCGATAAGCTGGGGTTTTATTAGGACAAGAAAGTGGGCAAAAGCAGGAGGGAGGAGAAGCCGCAGCCTGGGTCTGCTGGATGCCGGGCGCTCAGACCCGACTGCGGGAGGCGGCTGCCGGCCACTTACTGGCCACACGCTCTGGCCTCCCGTGCCCTGGGCCCTGGCTGGGAGCAGGGCGTGGGCGGAATGGCCCGGAGGGACAGCGCCATCCTGGCTACAGGCTCAGACCAGCGCTGCCCCCGCTAGTGGAGGCCCCTGCCTGCCAGCCTGTGAAAGGCCTGGTCTTCTCTGCCCAGGTCCCGCTCCCGGTCCCCTCGGAGGAGGCCTCACTCTCCAGAGCGGCGGCGGGAAGACAGGAGCGTCCCCACCGCCTACCGGATGAGCAACAGCCCCGGCGTCAGCCGCAAGCGCACCCGGTCCAGGTAGGCACAGCGCCCAGGGGTTCCCGGGGTGGGGGTTCTGCAGGCTCTGACCCCAACTGCAGCGCCCCATGCCCTGGGCCTGTGCACACAGCTCCTCAAACCATGGGTGCACGGAGGCCCTGTGCCCACTGCGGGCATCAGGGCTTGGGTTAGAGCCCCTGGAGGAAGGCCGAGTGTGAAGCCTTGCTCCTGCACAGACAAGCCGCCGCCTGCACGCCCTTGCCGAGCTCACTGGGCAGGTGTGGCAGGTGTGGCCCCTACTTGGGACAGAAACCCAGCAGAGGCCTGCAGAGCTAGGGGTGTCCGCTGAGGGCTCCGTGCAGTCTCGGCAGTGGGGCTTTGTCCCCAGTCCCGGCACCGGCCAATGTCTGCTCTGCGCACTGGTCCTGCAGCCAGTGTCCTCGGCGCCACAGACTCAGATTCACCCTCACCTGCACAGTGCCAGGGCGCCAGGCGCAGCTCCATGCAGAGACCTTCGAGCGCAGGGCTCTGCCCTCCTGCGGTCAGCCCCGGCACTACAGACCCAGGAGCGGTGGCGACTGTTGGGACCGTCTCCCGGACCCGACAGCCACCCGGGCGAAGACTCAGTGGAGTGGCCAGCTCCGTCCCTAGGGCCCTGCGGCTGCACTGGCTCTGGGGCTCAGGCGAGGGTGGCCCAGCTGGTGCCTGGATCGTGTCTCGGTCATCTGTCCAGGACACCCTCTGTAGGAGCCACGTCCACCTGGCGCTCTGCCCCACCCTTCCCTCAGGCGGCTGTGGGCCTCTGCTGCAGCCTCTGGCCTCCCCCTACCCGGCCACCACCCTGACTGTCTGGCCACTCCAGGAGGCGCTACTGGGTCCGAACGGCTTCTGCGCCGCCCTCACTGACTTCGCAGCGTGCCACTCCGCTCGGACGAGGCCTGCGGGCACCCCGTGTGCCGTGCTGATGCTTGCGCTCCCCCGCCCACGGCGAAGGCCGAGGGGGCAGGGGGTTGCTGCTGTCCCTGTGGACACCTGCCGTGGCCCCATCACTGGGGCGCTGAGTGTGCCCACTGACACGAGGTTGCGCCAGCACATGGTCACCAGGTTTCGGGGTGGTGCTGAGACCCCAGCCTGTTCCCAGCAGCCACCTCTCCTGTCCCGTCACCCTTGGGTGTCTTGACGTCTGTGAGGCCTGCAGGTGTGGCTTCCGCCTCTGCCCCCTCCAGGGGGCCCTGCTGGCGCGGGCCCTGGGCCTGGCATGGGAGGTGCCGGCGGTTCTTCCTCTCCTCCAGGGACACATCTCGGGCCTGTTGAGGCCGGCGCGTCTCTGGTTCTGGACCTTGGCTGCTTTTTGCTGCGAGGGGCCACCCCAGGCTTGGCTGGTTCCTCCCCCACCCCCCATTTCTCTAGGGAACCTCAGCTCTTCGCAGCAGTGACTGTCAATCAAGTGGTGCGTGTTAAGATTTGTATGTAAGAGTAAAGCCTGGCTCGGTGTGAGGGCAGCACAGACAGCACAGGGCGTCTTGGGCACAGACACTGGATGTTCGGCCCTGTCCGGGGCTCAGTGCCTGGAGTGACCTGGAGCCTGGTGCCCGCACCGCACTGGCCCCGCAGACTGCTTCTGCCCCGCGGCGCCAGGGGCAAAATGGCAGATATAAGCTAGAGCCTCAGTAGTGTTTCCACACCAGGGAAGGCAGAGCAGCAGGGAGGGCAGGGCGGTGGGCGGCTGGAAGCCCGGACGGCGGGTCCACTCCAGCGCCAGAAGGCAGAGCCTCAGCCCGGAGGCTGGGCGGGGGCACGGCCCAGCGAGGGGGGAACTGCAGAGGGCGGGGGATGAGGCCCGGTGGGCATGGGGGGGGTGCTGCGGCCCGAGTTCTGTGTCCCTGGAGCCGGAGCTCGTGGACTGGAGGACCAGGGCTGCCTGAACCGTGCCCGGTGGTGAGACACCGTATAAGGCACACAGAAGCACCCGCGTGCTCCCCGGGTAACACATGAACTACCTCCAGCTCAGGAAAAATCACAAGAGAAAGTAGGAAATATCTGGAAATGATGGCAGCGCGGCGTCCAGGCTGCGGGACAGCGTTAGGGGCTTGTGAAGGGGTCAGGCCGAAAGTCAAAGAAACTGGAACGTGAAGAACAAGTTAAACCCAAAGTCAGTAAAAGCCAGGAGCAGAGCAGGCGACCTCGGAGTGGACAGCACAGGAAACAGACAGCGGGAAACCGCGAAGGGTGGTTCTTTGGAAACAAAGAAGTCGAGAAATCTGTGTTGACCCGCCAGGAAGGAAAGGCCTGCGGCCGCTCCCGGGGCGCTGCACGCAGGAGTCTCGCTCCGGTTAACTTGGCGACTCGGTGAGCCGGACAGATGCCCTGAGAGGGGCAAAATGCCAGCCGAGCTGACGGCACAGGAAGTCTCCGTGATGTCACGTCCGCTGCGGAAACTGAACTGATGGTCTGAGGCCTGGCCTGGCCTGGCCTGCCTCGCAGGCACTGGGCCGCCAGAGCGGGGGCAGGAGCGGGCGTGCTTGGGCGTGCTCGGGAGAACTCTCAGGACCGGTGTGAGAGTCCTCACGGCCCAGGAGGGCATTCGAGGGTGACAGCTTGGTGGTGGCGCCTGTCTCGGGAGGGCAGCAACCCCAGAGCCGGCTGCTGGGCTTCAGAGCAAAGCAGGAACATCTTGACCGACGCAGCGACATGCGCCAGGGCCCAGGACGTGTCTCCCTAAGAAAAGCTTTCATCTTGGAAGGCGGGCAGGGCGTCCGGGCAGCTCCGGGAACCCACCGGCAACGGCACCCCGTGGTGTGCTGGCCAGTCCCTGGCGGGGCAGGGGCCGCCACACTGGAGGGGGACACGGCCTTCTCAGGAGGGGCAGAGCATGGGTTCCCGGGTGTCCCGCCAACAGCTGGGGATGGGGCAGGGCGGTGTCAGGAACGCAGAGTGCACGTGGGCAGGCGGGGCAGCGGTGTGCGGGGGCCGGGGGCCCGGGCAGATGGGCGGGTGGGTGCCGGCCTGGAGGGTGGCGCCGCAGAGCCCCTCCCAGGTCCGGCGCTGCTGTTTTGACAGTGTCTGCTCAGAGACGCGCTGCCCGAGGGCCGTTTGTGTCCAAGGGTCCCAGCAGCTCCCGGCACCCCTGAGGGCGAGCCCTGGGGGGCGGGCGCAAAGATCACAGTGGAGCCCAGTGGGGGACCCGTGGAGTCCGCCCAGGATCCTCCGAGAGCAGGGCCGGGGGCCTGGCGGGTGGGCGCGGCCTGTCTCCACACGGGGTGTCCTCTGCAGGGGAGGGGCCTCAGGCCTGGTGTGGGTAGGTCTGTGGGGTCTGGTGCTGTGGGCGGGTGGGGCTGCCATGCAGCCCCCAAAACCCCGCCAGGCAGCGAACTGCCGAGCTCGTGGGGGCTTGCGTTTCTGATTTTCCGTCTCTGCCTGGAAACCCTCGCTGAGTCGGCCTGAGCCAACAAGCACCTCGGCGTTTCAGGTGCAAAGTGCTGGTCAAGACCAGTGTCCCAGAGGCTGTGGGGGGCAGAGGGGCCTCCAGGAGGGCCGTGCGTGTCCCTGCCCGCCTCCGGCTCCCGACACCCTGCGCTGGGCCGTGGCGTGTGGCGTCCTCCCTGCAGAGGTGACGTCATCCAGCCGCCCCTCAAAATCCCCGGAGCCTCCCGCACAGCCAGCCGGGGCCCGTCCTGACCCTGCTCTCCTCCCAGAAGCCCCCACGAGAAGAAGAAGAAGAGGCGCTCGCGGTCCAGGACCAAGTCCAAGGCCAGGTCCCGGTCGGGGTCCCCGAGCAGGCAGGCGGCACGCCGGCACTCGGCCCACTCGGCCAGCGTCTCTCCCGCGGAGAGCCGGGGCTCCAGCCAGGAGCGCTCCAGGTAAGCCCAGCCTGCGCCCACGCCCCTCCCCAGGTTCGCCCTGCTCTGCAGGCCCTGAGGGGCCCGGCACCCCACCTCCCGTGCAAACGGCAGGGCCCAGCCGGCACTCCCCCACCTCGTAGGCATCCCTGCGCACCCCTCGGGAAGCAGATGCCCCCACAGATGGGGTGGGGGCAGGGGGCCGCGTCCAGAAGCCTGCCCAGTGTGTAGGGGCCAAGCCCGGCACGGGGGGCTGCAGTAGGCTTCCGCCTGGCGTTCATGGACGTGCTTGAGTCTGGCGGCGTTTAGAGAGCGGCTCGGACGCGCAGAAAACCGCAGGCGGGAAGTAGGTGTTGGGGCGTCGACTCCCTGTAAAGAGATGCCGCCGCTGTCGGCACCCCGGTCCTGCCAGCACCGGCTCCCAGCTGGTCAGGGCTGGCTCGGCTTCAGCCTCTGACCGCGCTCTCGCTCTCGCTCTCTCCCCGCCACAGGGGGGTTTCTCAGGAAAAAGACGGTCAGATCTCTTCAGCGATTGTCTCTTCCGTGCAGAGCAAAATCACTCAGGTGAAAGGGCCACTCCCTCCCCATGCCCATGACGGGCGCTGCCTCTCCCTGCTCCTCTCACCCGCCTGCTCGCAGGCGGCCCCGGGGTGGCTCTGCCCTGGCACCCCCCCTTCCCAAGTTCCCAAACCCCTCAGCAGCGCGCAGTTTGGAGCCAGCCCCGCCCTTTGGGGGTTCCCAGCCACACCCCACAGGGCCCTGGGAGCAGCCTGCGAGTGCCCCAAGGCCTCTGCAGCTCACGCAGCTCCGTCTCTCCCGACAGGACCTCATGGCCAAAGTCAGAGCGATGCTCGCGGCTTCCAAAAACATGCAGACCAGCGCCTCCTGAGGGCGCCCCGGCCCGGGCCGCCTGCCCGGCTCCCTGGGCCGCCGCTGTTTTGTAAATTAACTTTTGATGACATTTTCAGTTTAAGATTTTTGACCAGCAGTCTCTTACCTGTATATTTGTAAATAATATCATGTTTCTGTGAAAATGTATTAACAAATAAAATGGGGAAAAAATATTTTCTAGCCAGGGCTCCGGCGCCTTCGTCCTGGTCTGGCTGGTGAGTCTTTCCTGGTGGGTCGGCAGCTGCCACGTGGGCATCGTGGGAGCCGGGGGCACAGCTGGGGGGGCTCTGGCCAGCTAGGCTCCCCCACCAAGCCCCAAGGAAGGGTGCCAGATCTGCACCCTTCTTGGGGTGACCCTACCGACACCCCATCCATGTGCCTCCGCACTGAGCCCCTCGGCCACGCATCTAGTGACAAAGATGCCTCCCAGGCCTGGGCGCGCTGCCGTGAGGCGGGGCACATGGTAGAGGCTGAGGCTCTTCCAGCTGCGCCCCATGGGGCTCAGGCCTACACCCAGCCCCCACTTCGCTCGTTTTGAGCGGCCATTAACACGCCCTACAATTCGCCCTTTGAAAAAGTCTGTGGTTCGTTGGGCTTTATGTGGGGTAGAGGGTGTACCTGCTGTTCCAGAACATTCCCTCACTCCCAAGTCAGCCACCGACACCGCCAGCCCGTCCCCAGCCGCTGGCAACACCAGTTCTTGCACCCCCGTGTCTGCACGCGCCAGCGGCCTGGGTCCCTGCTTCCCGGAGGACCCCCTGCTTCGGGGCAGCGCCACCCCGCTGCCCCGCGCACCTCCGGGGGGCTTCTGCCGGGCAGCTGCGAGGGACACTCCCAGGCCGGGGCTGGGTGGGCCCGGCCTCCGCCGACTCCCCGCATCAGCGCGCGGAGCTCGGCATCGGGAGGGGAGCTCCGGAGGGGGCGGGGGGAGGGGAGCTCCAGAGGGGGCGGGGGGGAGGGGAGCTCCGGAGGGGGCGCGGGGGGAGGGGAGCTCCAGAGGGGGCGGAGGGGAGGGGAGCTCCGGAGGGGGCGGGGGGAGGGGAGCTCCAGAGGGCGCGGGGGGAGGGGAGCTCCGGAGGGGGCGCGGGGGGAGGGGAGCTCCAGAGGGCGCGGGGGGGGAGGGGAGCTCCAGAGGGGGCGGAGGGGAGGGGAGCTCCGGAGGGGGCGGGGGGAGGGGGCGCGGGGGGAGGGGAGCTCCAGAGGGCGCGGGGGGGAGGGGAGCTCCAGAGGGGGCGGGGGGGAGGGGAGCTCCGGAGGGGGCGCGGGGGGAGGGGAGCTCCAGAGGGGGCGCGGGGGAGGGGAGCTCCAGAGGGCGCGGGGGGGAGGGGAGCTCCAGAGGGGGCGGAGGGGAGGGGAGCTCCGGAGGGGGCGCGGGGGAGGGGAGCTCCAGAGGGGGCGCGGGGGGAGGGGAGCTCCAGAGGGCGCAGGGGAGGGGAGCTCCAGAGGGGGCGGGAGGGAGGGGCGCTCCAGAGGGGGCGCGGGGGGAGGGGAGCTCCGGAGGGGGCGCGGGGGGGAGGGGAGCTCCGGAGGGGGCGCGGGGGGGAGGGGAGCTCCGGAGGGGGCGCGGGGGGGAGGGGAGCACCGGAGGGGGCGCGGGGCCGAGGCGCCTGAGGCTGGCTCACCCCGCCGGAGCCTGCCCGCCCCGGGACGGCTCGGCGGGGGGGGGGGGGGGGGGACGCGGGCGCACAGACCCGAAGGCCGTTTCTGGACGTTTTCCCCCGTCCCTGCGTCAACCCGCTCGCGCGAAGCCGGGCGGTGGTTGTCGGGCGGGCGCCCACCGCGGAGCCCGGCCGCCGCCGAGGGGAGCCCGCCCAGGCCCGCGCGCGGAGTTCAGGGGCGGCGTGGGGAGGCGCGGCCGCGGCGCCTGCGCCCCCCGGCTCTGGGGCGCCCCGCTCCCCGCACCCCGCCACCTGCGCAGCGGCTCCCGAGGGCGGGCTCGCCGCGGAGCCTCCAGGGCGCCTCCCAAGGCCCCGGGGCGCGCGCGGTCAGCGCCTCCGAGGGCCCCCGGCCCGGCCCGGCCCGGCCCTGGCCGCCGCGCCCCTGATTCCTCACGGGCGCCCCTCCCCGGCCCCGCGGCCGCCGAGCCCGAGGCCGTGGGGCGTTCGCGGGGCGCCCGGGACGGCGGGGGCGGGGGGGCGGGGGCGCCGTCGAGGCCCGCGGCCCGCCCGGCCGGTGCGCGCCCCACACGCGCCCGTCGCCCCACGCCTGGGCCAACTCGGGGCGCGCTGTCCCGGGCGCGGGCCCCGAAACGGGGAGCAAAGCCCGGGAGGGCGGCGGGGCGGGCTGCGGGCGCCTCGCCCCGGGCACCCACCCGGAGTCCGCGGGGCGCGGCGGGCCCTTTAAGGCGGGGCGGGGCCCGCGCGCTCATCAGCATAGATCTGCATGCCCCGCCCCCGGCGGCGCGGCGCGGCGGCGAGCGCAGGGCGCGGGCGCGGAGCTGCTGGGCGCGCACCGCCCGCGCCATGGGGCCCCGCGCCGGCCCCGGCCCCGGCGCCCCGGCCCCCCGCGCCGCCCCGGCGCCCGGCCCGCCGCGCCCCCGGGCCCCGCCGCCGCGGCTGCCGCTGCTGCTGCTCGCGCTGGCGGCCCGCGGGGGCTGCGCCGCGCCCGCGCCCGCTCCGGCTCCCGCGCCGCGCGCCGAGGACCTCAGCCTGGGGGCGGTGAGTGCGGGCCGGGCGGGCCGGGCGGGCCGGGCCGGGCCGGGGGCGGGGGCGGCGCGGCCGGGGGGCGGCGGGGGCCGGCGGGGTCGGGGGGCGCCCGGGGGCGGCGGGGTCGGGGGGCGCCCGGGGCCCGGGCGGCGGGGCGTTCTCCCCCCCGGGCGCGCAGCCGAGCCCCGGGCGGGCGCCCCGGCTCCAGACCCGCGGGCCCGAAGGGTCGCCGCGCCCGGCCGGCCCGGGAGGGGCCCCGGCGGGCGGGGGGCGCCCCGACCGGGGGCGGGCTGCGGAGCGGGGCGCCCGGGAAGCCGGCGATTCTCGCGCTCGCGCCCGTGGGGGTCGGCGCCGGCCCTTGGGTCCCGCGTCTCCCGCGGCCTCCGGGGGCGGCGCCCCCGCCCGCGCCCCCGACGCCTGGGCCGGAGCCAGCCGGGGGGCCGTCGGGTGCGCTCGGGGTCACCCGCGGCCCCGGGATGCGGCTCGGCCCTGCTGCGGGGTCCCGCCTGCGGCTGGGGCTCCCGTCAGACTCAGACTGGGGCGCGCGCCCGCACTGCTGGGGTCTCCGCGCCCGGGTCGCCTGCCCTGGGGCCTCGGGTTTGCGGCGGGCGCCCCACTCCTGCCTGCGGCCCCCAGCCCGGCCACTGGCCGCAGAGGGCCCGGCTCTGGAGGTCCGTCCGGGGGCCGCACGCCTCAGGCCTGGAGCCCACGCGCCTCCGTCCCTTCCCGGCTTCCTGGGCCGCATCCCGGGGCCACCCACCCCACACTCTGGCACGGGCCAGGGACGTGGCTCAAGCCCCTGCCAGACGCCCCCACCTGCTGGGGGGAAGCAGCTGCCTCCAGCCGGGGTGCGGGCGGCCTCGGGGGACAGCGCTTCAGCCTCAGCCGGCCCCCGCCCCAGGGCCCCCCCACTCAGGTCTGGGCGGCCACGAGAAGGGCCCCTTTGTGCGCCCCGCTCGGCCAGACAGAGCCAAGTCGATGGCCCTGAGGGGGGGGGGCGGCCCCAGGGGTCCTCCCAGCCCTCGAGCAGCCACCCTAGAACAAAGGGCGGGATTGAGCGCAGAGCCCGGCTCAGGGACTGGGGGGGGGGCGAGCGGGACAAAAGAGCCCGCGCTGTGCGGGGACCGGCAGGCTGAGCCGCCCTGCTGCCCGCGCTGCCCCACGCACGGCGCTCGCCCACGCCCGGAACCCCGCTTCCTGCACGGGCCTCCCCCTTCCTGCACGGGCCACCGCTGCCTGCTCAGCCCCCGTGCCAGGCCCGCCGGCTGCCCTCGCACCCACACCTGCTGCCCCGCACAGCTCCTGCCGCACGGGCACCGGCTGTGCCCGCAGCCCGGAGCTGCCGGCAGGCTGCTCCCCGCGGTGTGGGGCTGGATGCCCAGGCAGGGCCGACACCAGGCTGGGGGGTGGCCGACTCTGCCGCTACAGTGCCCTCCGTTTCCACCCAGAGCCGGGTAGTGTGGGCGGCCGGGCGGCCTGGGGCTGGGCGGCGGGGGAAGGAGGACCGGCCGGGGGATGGGACCTCGCCAGGCGCGGCAGCCCCGTGCCCCTCCGGGTCCCGACCCTGGTCCCTGTCAGCGGCTTCGGGTTCCTGCCCCTGGCCCGGCTCCCCACTGCCCACGGGGGCCCGCGCGGGCTCAGGACCTCAGACCCGCCCTGGGAATGGCCCAGAGCCCAGCCCTGGCCCGCGCCCGGCGAGAGCTGACGGCGAGTGTGAAGGCCCCGGGCCCAGCCCCTTCCCGGCCGTTCTCACCCCCAAAGCGCTGGGGTCCCGTCTTGGACAAATGAGCCCTCCCTGGGCGTGCCCTTCTGGGGTGGCCGGGCGCCCGCGGGCAGGTGGGGCGGGCGGCAGGGCCCTGCGGGCCTCCTGGCCTCTGCCCAGGCACCATGGCGGCGACTGGCCCCACCGCGCGCGGGTCCTGCTGCCGCTGCCCCAGTGCCTGGCGGCGCCCGCCCGGCTGTGCCCCGGGGCCCTGAGAGGCGGTGGCGGCTGCAGGGCGAGGCTCTGACCTCAGCCCACAGCACCCGGCAGGAGCGAGTGCGGGAGGCGGAACGGGGGGGCACGGGCGGCCCCAGAGGACTTGGGGTCCCGCAGGGCTTGGACCCCCACGGCACAGAGTGCAGCGAGTCTGCCTCCCGGCAGCGGGGTCGGAGACCTGGGTGCCCTCTGGGCACACCTGAGGGCGCCGCCTGCCAGCTGGCACCCCCACCCAGGCACCCCCACCCGTCCCGGGCTCGCGCCTGGCTGTGCGGCTCCCAGGAGGGCCTGGCCCTGCCCTCCCCCTCCCGGGTCCCCAGCTCCCCTCCCAGAGCTCCCAGCCGGCCCGGCCGGCCAGGCGGCGCCCCCCACCCCCCCAGACAGCACCCCAGCCCCCCAGCCCCTCCTTCCCAGTCTAGACCCAGCGCCCCGGACGGCCGCCCCCACCCCTCTCCCTCCCGGGCGGGCAGCTGGGGCGCCGGCCGGCCCTGCCCGGACGCAGCGACCCGACCCGGCCCGGCGAGTGTCCTGCCCGCCCGGCCCGAGCCCCGCCTGCCCGCGTCCCAGCCAGCGGCCCCGCCTCAGACCGACCACGCGGGGCCTGCTGCGGGGGGGGCCTGCTGCGGGGGGGCCTGCTGCGGGGGGGGCCTGCTGCGGGGGGGGCCTGCTGCGGGGGGGGCCTGCTGCGGGGGGGCCTGCTGCGGGGGGGGGCCTGCTGCGGGGGGGGGCCTGCTGCGGGGGGGGCCCTGCTGCGGGGGGGGCCTGCTGCGGGGGGGAGGGCCTGCTGCGGGGGGGGCCTGCTGCGGGGGGGAGGGCCTGCTGCGGGGGGGGGGGCCTGCTGCGGGGGGGAGGGCCTGCTGCGGGGGGGGCCTGCTGCGGGGGGGGCCCTGCTGCGGGGGGGGCCCTGCTGCGGGGGGGGCCCTGCTGCGGGGGGGGGGCCTGCTGCGGGGGGGAGGGCCTGCTGCGGGGGGGAGGGCCTGCTGCGGGGGGGGGCCCTGCTGCGGGGGGGGCCCTGCTGCGGGGGGGGCCCTGCTGCGGGGGGGGGGCCTGCTGCCGGGGCCGGGCGCCTCTGTTCCCGCGCCCTCCCCGGGACCCAGCCCTCGCCCCCGTCCTCCGCGGGCGCACCGCGCCCCCGCCTGCCCTGCGCCCCCAGGCCGGTGAGGTCCAGCCGGGGGGGGGGGGGGGGGGGGCGCCCCTCGGAGCCCGTTCTTTCCCGGGGCGCGGCGTCAACGCCGCCCCGAGGAGCAGCCGGCTCGGGCCTCAGCGGCCCCGTCAGCGCGGGGCGGGCGCGCGGGGCGCCACCGGGGCTGTGCGGGCTGGTCCCGGCGCCCCCGCCCCCCCCTTCTGGAAGGTTCCCCGCTGCTCCGCCTCCACCTCGTTGCCCTAGAGACGCCTTCGCCGTGGCGACGGGGGGGGGGGGGGGGGCGGGGGGCGGGGCGGCCCGGCCGGCTCCCCAGCGGGCTTTGGGGGGGGGGGCGGGGGGGCCGCGGGGCCGGGCTGCGGAGCGGCCTCCCACGGCCAGGGAAGCGCGCCCCGAGGCCCAGGCCGCCCCAACGGCCGCGTTCCTGCCCCCATGGGGCGGGAAGAGCGGCACCTCGGGGCGCCCCCCCCTCGCCGCCCCGACACCGGGGCCGCTGCGCCCAGGGCCGGGCTGGGGCCGAGGGGAGCGCCGGCTGTGCTGCGAGGGCGGCCCAGCCTGTGGGGGTGGCAGGCCAGGACCTGCCGGCTTCCCCCCCCCATTCCGAGCCTGGAGGGGTGCAGGGGTGCCCCTGGGCCAGGCAAGGGGAGCGGCACCGCGGGGGGGGGGGGGGGTGGGCCCTGTCCAGCGAGTTCGCACAGCCCGGCCGTTCCGGCCTGCAGCTCAAGGCCGGGACACTTGGGCAGCCCCTGGGTGCTCCTGTGGCGGGGAGCCAACCCCCCCGGGGCCAGCCGCACACGGCCCCAAGGGGGGCTCCTCCTGGGCCAGGGCTCAGCATCCTCCCCTGGAGCCACACGTGGCCTGGGGGACTCCGAGGCCTTCCTGGAGGCGGGCGCCGCAGCTGCACCCCCAGTCGGGGCCTCCTCCCGGTTAGGACCGTGCGGGGTGCGGGGTGCGTGCTCTGATGCGCGGAGGAAAAAACCTCAGAATCACCTCAGAATCAAAACTTTACGAATTTTGTGCAACAGAGCAAAGCGCGTCGCTGCAAATACACGTGTTGAAAGCTGAGCGCCCCTCCAGGACTCCAGGGCCCCCGGGCCCCGCTGGGGACCCCTGGGGGGGCCGTGTTTGAGTGCTGTGACGGCGCCTCCCGGAGCGAGGGTGCTGGGTGCCGGCGGGCTGGACCCCGAGAAGGCAGAGCCCAGAGTGAGCCGCGGGCCTGTCCTGGCCGGCACCCGCCTCGCCTGCCCACGGAGGCCCCCCAGCGTGACCGCACCCCGATGATGCCCGTCCCTGAGGAGCAGGTGTCCATCCTGTTCTCCAGCCTCATCAGGACCCCCAGACCCGGGGCCTCTTGGGCTGGGGTGGGGGGCAGTAGGGGCTTGAGCGGGGACGGAACAGAGAACCCAGAACGGGCTCAGTGCTGCCTGGAGGGGCGCCCAGCGAGTTCTCTACGGGGGCATGCCGAGTGTGGGGGGCCGTCCCCGGCCGCGAGGGGCTGGGGCCGGGCTGCGGGGGCTGGGGCTGGGGTATTGCAGGCAGCTTGGCTGAATCAAGCATTTCTCAACCGCGCACGCACCCGGGGCTGCCAGTGCAGGCGTGATCCGGGAGGGGCGCTGCTGAGGGACCTCACCTCAGAAACTGCCCTGCCACCTGTGGGTGCTCCTGGGCGGGCCCGCAAGCCCCCCGACACCGCATCCCCGGGGCCGTTCATGGGCTTGTCTGGTCGCCCGGGATGTGGCTCGAGCGCCCCCTGGTGCTGGAGAACCAGCCTGCAGGTCTCCCCAGCGGCACCCCGCCCGGCCTGCGGGTGCCCAGCGCTGCGGGGAGCAGAGGGCTCCCGTGGCACAGCGCAGAGGCCGGAGGTGGGAGCTGAAGCCTGTATGTGCAGCTCACGGCGGGATCCCCAAAACTGCAGCCTGTGCGCCTTGCCCTTGGGTCAGATGGACCCCCAGCTGGCAGCTCAAGGCGTCCTGGGCCTGACACTGGCGCTGGCCTGTTAAGAACCTTGGCAGAGACCGGGGTCTCCTGGGCATCTGCTGCCCCGTGCAGCGGGCGGCTGCGCACCGCACAACTCCCTCCCTCTGGGGCGTGGAGCCGGGGCTCCCCGGAGGGCAGCGGGCGACCAGGATGGGGGACGGGCCTCTCCACCCGCCCTCACTCTCCCCTCTGCCCGCAGGAGTGGCTGAGCAGGTTCGGCTACCTGCCCCCCGCAGACCCCGGCACTGGGCGGCCGCAGACGCAGGAGGAGCTGGCGCCGGCCATCGCCGCCATGCAGCGCTTCGGAGGCCTGGAGGCCACAGGAGTCCTGGGTCAGTTGTGGGGGAGGCTGGAGGCCAGCACTGAGCCCTCCCCAGGCCCTGTGCCCCTCCCACCTGCCAGTGGACCTCGTGGCGCCCCCCACCCCCGCATCCCTCACCCGGGGTCCGGCTCGGTCTTCTCTCCAGCTGTGCATGGTGCTTCCGGCCCTGCCCCTGGGGCCTGCCCGCCAGCAGGGGTCTGGTCCCCCACCAGTGCCAGCAAGTGGCCAGGACCCCACTCGCCGAGAGACCTGAAACGTGGGATGTGTGGGCGGCCCAGGCGCGCGTCCCACAGGGCCAGGGTTCATGCCAGGGCAGCCAGGAGGGGTCTGGGCGTGTACCCATCGTGGCCTAGGGCTGGCACTGAGCCTGGTGCCAGCTCTCGGGAGGCTATGGGGGCCATGGGGAGGGGGGCGCGCTAACCCAGCTCCTGACACACCCACCCTTGCAGACGAGGGCACCCTGGCACTGATGAGAACCCCACGCTGCTCCCTCCCCGACCTCCCGGTGGCCTCTGCAAGGCAGCGGCGCCAGCCCCCAACCCCCACCAAGTGGAACAAGAGGAACCTGTCATGGAGGTGGGTGGGGCAGGGCGCCGCCTGGCCTGGCCCTCCCCGGCCTGCAGCCTCCTGGGGCTGCCGAAAGAAACCCCCACACACGGGGCCCCAGGACATGGGGTGGGCCCCCTCTGCAGCCCTCTCTCCCGAGTCCGCTCTGCCCTCCCACACCCTCACAAGGACGCCCCCGGGCGGAGGGTCCACCTACCCAGGCGACCTCCTGGCAGGCCTTACTGCTGTCCACTTGCAGACACCCCCGTCCACGTGAGGCCGCGCCTGAGCTCCCCAGCACCCAGGAGTTTGGGGGAACACTTTGGCTGACCCCAGAGCCTTGCTGCTAGTTCCTGGGGTCGCCACCCAGGCACCGGGCCCCGGCCAGGGGGTGTTAGCAGGGCAGTCGGGCGGCCGCAGGCGCCTGGGGCTGCTGGGAAGGGACTTGGCCATCGGGCCCCACTTCCATCCACTGTCCGCCCCTCCCAAGTGACCACTGGGCTCTCCCAGTCAGGGCTCCAGGCGCCCTTGTGCGCCAGAGGGGCTCACTCTGGGGGCAGGGGTGAGGGCACCCTCCGCACGGTGATCACCCGCCGCCCCCAGGGTCCGTTCTTTCCCGCGGGGCTCGGCCCTGGGCCGCGACACGGTGCGGGCGCTGGTGTACTACGCGCTCAAGGTCTGGAGCGACGTTGCCCCGCTGGACTTCCACGAGGTGGCCGGCAGCGCCGCCGACATCCAGGTGGCCTTCTCCAGGGGCGCGCACAACGACCGCTACCCCTTCGACGGCCCGGGCGGTGCCCTGGCCCACGCCTTCCTGCCCGGGGACCGCCTGTCCCCCGGGGACGCCCACTTCGACGACGACGAGGCCTGGACCTTCCGCTCTGCCGGTAGGCGGGCCGCGCCCCGCGCCCTGGGCCAGCCGGGCCTGCGGCGGTCACTGCGGGGGGTGCGGGAGGCGCCCATCCCGGGAGGGAGCGCAAGGCGGGCCCCGGGAGCCCCATGACAGCCCCGCCCGCCCCCGCTCACGGCTCCTCTTGCCTAGATGCCGGCGGCCCGGACCTGTTCACGGTGGCCGTGCACGTGTTCGGCCACGCCCTGGGGCTGGGCCACGCGGCGGCGCCGGGCTCCATCATGCAGCCCTACTACCGGGGCCCGGCGGGCGACCCGCTGCGCTTCGCGCTGCCCTACGAGGACAGGGTGCGCGTCTGGCAGCTGTATGGTGCGTGTCCCCGCCCTGGCCGGGACCCCAGACTAGGGCCCCGGGGAGTGGCCCGGAGGCCCCTGTGTGTGGAAGGCTTCCGGGGGCTCGGCCTGCTGCCGAGGGGAGGAGAGGCGGGGAGGGGGGCTCCCCGCCCTGCGGCAGCGCCACACCCGCTGGTGTGAGGTCCTCCGCCCCCCTCCCCACCCTGCCCGGGCACCCAGATGGGCAGCCTGACCCTGCACAGCCGTCTCGGCCCCCCCACACCGCCACAGTCCGGCAGCAGCCTCTCCCCGGGGCTCACAGCGAGCCGGGCACCCCACTGCGCGGGGCCAGACCTCCTCTGCACCCCACGGAGGCCGCCCTACCGGCCCGGGCCCACCAGGCTCGCTTCCCCGCCGATCCCAGGGAGTGAGGGCTCAGTGGGGTGCCCCGCCCGCCCAGGGCTAGAATGGGGGGCTTGCGCACTGGCTCGCTTGCGAAGCCCCGGAGCCCCCGGGCTGGGGAGGGTGGGAGAGCAGGGCGGGACCCCCGGGACCGGGGCAGGGGGCGGCGGTGGGGGTGGGGGCTGGAGGCTCCTTGTCCCCGCAGGCGTGCGGGAGTCGGTGTCGCCCACGGCTCAGCCGGACGCCCCAGAGCCCGAGGAGCCTCCTCTCCTGCCGGAGCCCCGCGACAATCGGTCCAACGCGCCGTAAGCCGAGCCCCCGCCCGCCTCCTCGCCAGCAGCGGCCGCGGCTCTGGGCCCCCAGGCTGGAGCAGCGTTCTCGGGCCGCGCCCCCAGAGACAGACCCCTTCCGAGTCGGGAAGCCCTGCTTCCCCCTCTGTCCCGACGTCTCCTGCTGCGTGGACACCCCGGCGCGCGGGACGAGCCCTGCTCTAGCTCCAGGCCCCGCGGAGGAGAGGGACAGGGCTGGGCTGCCCGCGGCGGGGGGCGTGCCCCGGGGGCTGGGCGGCGCACGGGCACCTGTCTGGGCCCACCTGAGGTGGTGTCCCAGGAGGGAGTGACCAGAGGCCGGCAGGAGCCCCAGGCCCGCAGAGGCCACCCCCCGACCCCCGTGCAGGCCCAGCCGCGGCCTCCGCGCCCCCCGGAGACTCGGGAAAGGCTGCACTGCCCTCGGCCGCACGCGGCTGCTTCAGGGGGGCGGCTAGCGCGCCTCTTAGCTGTGTCCACAGTGTCTGCCCTCGGGCTGGCCCTGGCTTGAGGGAGCGCCCCGGGAGCACCCACCGTGCTGGCCGAGCTCACCGCAGCCCTTCCCGGGCAGATGTGGGGTCTGGGGGCTCTGCTTCTCGGAGAAAACAGCCCCAACCTCCCACCCGTCCCAGGGGCTGCTTCCCTCTTGGGTGCGGGTCCCGGGGCGCCCCACACTGCGCCGCCATGGCTGCGTGTGGGCTGTGGCTGCTGGGCCTTGCTGGGGTCAGCGGAGATGGCCCCCAGCACCTCCGAGGCTCGTGTGCACTCCCCCCTGGCTCGCCGCTGCAGGCTCCAGCCCTGCCGCCCAGGAGGGATCTGGGGCCCCCTCCTGGCGCTTGCCCGTTGGGCGGGGGTCCTACGGCCATGAGGCACGGCCCCCCCCCAGGTTTACAAAGCCCAGCTCTCCCTGGGCACTCGGGGACAGGCCGGGCAGCCCACCAGGCTCTCTCCGCCCCAGGCCCCAGGGGGACGCGCCCCATAGGTGTGACACGCACTTTGACGCCGTGGCCCAGATCCGCGGGGAGGCCTTCTTCTTCAAAGGTAACCCGCGGGGGTGGAGGGGGGGCGGGGGGCGGGGGGGGGCACTGCCCCACCCTCGGGCTCTGAGTGCCTCCCTCCCCCGCAGGCATGTACTTCTGGCGGCTGACCCGGGACCGGCACCTGGTGTCGCTGCAGCCGGCGCAGGTGCACCGCTTCTGGCGGGGCCTGCCGCTGCAGCTGGACAGCGTGGACGCCGTGTACGAGCGCGCGGGTGACCACAAGATCGTCTTCTTCAAAGGTGGGTGACCCGGCGCTGGCTGCGTGGCGAGGCTGTGCGGCTCAGGGGCCGGGGAGCACCGTGCACGCGGCGCCGGGCCTGCGGCTGCCGTGAACACCTGCTGTGCGCCCCATGCCAGGGCAGGCCTGGCAGTTACCCGGGGGCAGGAGACTGTCCCCGGCCGCGGAGCACACGTGAGCACACATGACTCTGCCCCCACCTGAGCCGCACGGTGCTCGAGGGAGACAGGACCCGCCCCGGCCGAGCGCCCCACGCAGGCTCCCCCGTCGGCCCTGCCTCCCCAGCCCTGTCACAGCCAGCCCATGCAGTGCGGCTCCGAACGGGGGTGAGTCACCCACATTTAAACTCAGGGACCTGGGGCCTCCCTGGTGGCGCAGGGGTGACAGCACCATGAAGCTATTCGCAGCCTCTGCAGGATGAGTTTGATCCCCGGCCAGGGAGCTACCCACAGGGCGCGGCAGACTCTCCTGTCTCCCCGCTGCTCCCCTCAGCAGTGTGTCTCAGTGGATCCGCCTGTTCTGCTCCCCACTCTGTCCCCAGGGCGTCCTCTCACCTCCTGCACCTCTGGCCTGCGTAAATAAACCAATCTTTAAAAAATTAAAGACATAAATTTGGGGACCCCCATTAGAATCTCCAGCCCCCGCCTTGGGACGGCCGACCAGCCACCTGGGCTGCCCTGGATCCACACCCCCAGGGGATCCTCAGTCCCTGTGGCCAGTGGCCTGGATGGCTCCTTCCTCATCCCGGAGGGCAGCAGCTCCCGCTGGTCTGTCTGCGACTCCGGGGTGCTCCTGCCTCCCTGTTCATGGGGCCGGCCGGGCCGTGAGCTTCCCTGGCTTCGCCCGTCACCCTCCCAGGCATCTCCCCTGCTCCAGTCCCAGCGAGGGTTTTCCCGGTGTTTTAATTTACTTTCAATTGTGGTTAAAAAGAAAATAATCTAGAGCTCATCACCTCAGGGCCACAGCCCACGGCTGAAGCTCACCCCGTGGCTGCCCGGCCCCGCGGCCATCCCAGAGCCTGGTCATCTTCCCCAGCGGACGCTGGCCCCGCCGGGCTCTGATGGGGACCCCAGGGCTGGCGTGGGCGGGGCCACACGGTGTCCCCAGGGGCGCCTGGGGCCGGGTCCAGCCTCTTGGCCCCTGGACAGCTCCCCCTGATGCTGCCCTGAGCATGGGTGCAGCTCCAGGGGTGTGCCTGGAGGTGGGTGCCCGGAGCACAGTCTCGGCTCCTCCCCCTCTGGAGCACCCGTGCCGTGCCCTGCAGGTGGCCGACCCGGCCCCGCGGCCGCTGCCTCGTCTGGCCTCACTGTTTGTCCTGCTGCCGCGAGGCGGCTTCTGCGCGGTTCTGGGCCGCATCCCCTGACGGCGAGGGACGGCGGCATCTCCTGCCTCTGACCCGAGCCAGCCGCATCCCCCCCGGAGACGCCGAGACGGGACAGTGGCTCTCCGGGGCCCCAGGCCGCTGCCCGATGCCGGGGAGGGGCCCTGGGAGTGGGCAGCGCGCTGGGGCAGGCTCGCCCGCCCACGCTCTCTCTCCCGCAGGAGACAGGTACTGGGTGTTCAAGGACAACCACGTGGAGGAAGGCCACCCGCGGCCCATCTCCGACTTCGGCCTCCCGCCCGGCGGCATCGACGCAGCCTTCTCCTGGGTCCACAGTGACAAGACTTATTTCTTTAAGGACCAGCTGTACTGGCGTTATGACGAGCGCACGCGGCACATGGACCCCGGCCACCCCGCCCGCAGCCCCCCCTGGAGGGGCGTCCCCAGCACCCTGGACGACGCCATGCGCTGGTCCGACGGTGAGTGCGGGCCCGGGCTCGCCTGCCCTCCCCCCAGCCGCAGGCCCCACGGGTGCCCACCCCCCCAGGCTACCCGCCCCGCCCCTCCCCGCACCCCAGGCCCCAGCCGTCTGCTGCCCCTCGCCCCTGGGCTCCCACACCGGGAGCGGCCCTCTCCCCGGGGTGTCCCCACAGGGACTCTTGCAGCACCTGGGACAGCCGCACCCAGTGGCTCCTCTTGAACAACCAGGAAGGAACCTGGGGGCCACGTGACCGCCTCAGGCGACTGCCCACCAGGCAGCCCCCGAGGCTGGGCGTGACCCTCAGGCAGGAGCTTGGTGCCCCCGTCCTGCTGCCCAGCCCCAGCCCAGCGGCCCCCGCCCCGCGCTCAGCCGCCCGCCTCCCCCAGGTGCCTCCTATTTCTTCCGGGGAAAGGAATACTGGAAGCTGCTGGACGGGGAGCCGGAGGTGGCGCCCGGATACCCGCAGCCCGCCGCCCGGGACTGGCTGGTATGCGCAGACCCCCAGCCCACCCCCGAGGGCTCGGCCGTGCCCGGGGAGGCTGGGGCTCAGGCGCAGCCGGGCCAGCGAGGGCACAGCCGCTCCGAGGACGCCTACGAGGTCTGCTCCTGCACCTCCCGCGGCCCCCCGGCCCCCCTGCTGGACGCTGTGGTGCTGCTGCTGCCGCCAGGCCTGCTGTGGACAGTGGCCCGGGCCCCGGTGCCCTGACGCTGGGGTTGGCTGCCTGGCACGGCCTGGGCCACAGCGGGGAAGGACAAGGATGCGGGGCGAGGGCGCCCGCTGTGGTCAGGGTGACCCCAGCGGCGCCCCCTGCAGAGCGCATGGGCGCCCCAGCTGTTCTGTCTCCTGGTCCGGCTGTGAGTTGGGAGACTGCTGGGCAGGGCGGGGTCTGGAGCACTCAGGACGGGACTGATGAGCTGAGCGCGCCCACCGGCCTCCCCGCCCGGAAGGACAGCCCGGACGCAGATACCGCCTCTGTCCGCTCCCCCCCCCCGGGGCCTTGGTGCCCGTCCAGCTCCCGTCGGGGGGTCTTTGGGGCCCCCACGCTGCTGCCCCACTTGCAGACCAGCCCGAGGGGCTTCAGCCCACCCCCCCACCCCGCACCCCTGTCTCAGACGGACCCCACTTGTCCTCTCCCTGTTCTGAGAGCTCAGCGCAGCCGCGGCCCAGGTCGCCAGCCCTGACTCCGAGGTCTCCCAGCAGGCCGGGCGGGGGGCCCTGCTCCCCGTGGCTCCGTGCCGCGGGCCAGGCCTCCCGCCCCGCACACCCCCAGCGCTGGGCAGGGCGCCTCCCTGAGGAGGGGGCCGCTCAGGCTGCCGGACCCGACCCATGACGAGTTGCCTCCGCTCCGGGCCGAGCCACGGCCGCGCCCAGAGGGCCCCACAGGGGGTGCAGAGGCGGTGGCTGCCCCCGCGTCCTACCTGGGCCGCCCTTTGCTCAGCGGCCCCCTCTGCTTGTCCACCGCCCTGGCCGGCGTCTCCCTGAGGTGTGTGGACGTGGGGCCCCTCGCAGGTCACCCAGGCCGACCCCGGGATGAAAAGCGGCCGCCCCTTCCCGCGCCCATCTGCCTGCTGGTGCCCGAGCAGCAGGGAGCAGCTGGACGCGGCCTCCAGGCCAGGCTCTCCGGGGGGCCTCAGGCCCGGTCAGGCCAACTCGCTTCCAGCGCCCCCGCGGCCGCCCCTCCGTCCCGCTCAGGTCTCAGGTCGCGGGTGCGGCAGCGAGTCCTGAGGGACGCGGCCGGCCCCCCCCTGCGGCCACGCCCGCCCGGGGCAGCCTCCACGCTTCCTCCCCGGCGCCCCCGCCACGGCTCTGCTGTGCCGCCCGCCCACGCTCCTGCCCGCACGCCCTGCCCGCTGCTGCCCCCCCAGGCCTGCGAGGGCGGCCCCGGGCCGCGGGCCGCGTCCTCACGCCAGCCCCATCTCTCTGGGGAGGGCGGGGCCAGGTGGCGCCATTGGAACAGCTGGAAATTCATGTGAAATTCTTCACTTTCTTAGTGTCTGTCTTCGTTCTGACATGCTGGGGGGCGGCTGTGCCCCCCACCACAGGGGCCCCCAGGAGGTGGCGGCGGGCGAGTCCCGGCCTCGGTGAGCCCAGCTGCGTGCTGACCACCACGTGACCGGCCATGAGCGTGGACGCCTGGCCCCGCCTTGCGGATGGGGAAACGGGGGCGCGGCCCTTCCGGTGTCTGAGACCAGCCACAGACCTGAGTCTCAGGGGCGGGGCCCCTCTCTGGTGGGTGCAGGCCCGCAGCCGCGCAGCTGCTCCTCCAGGGCCCACAGCCCCTCCTCACCCCTGCCTGCCCCTCGGGGCCCTACTGGCTCTGGCCTCCCAGCAACCCAGAACGTGCCCCACCAGCCCAGCCTGAGTGTCCTGTGGCCCCCGTGCTGGCCTGTGGGGTGATGTGGAAAGCTCCCTGAGACCAGGGCCCTCTGGGCTCAACGCCCCCCTCACCCCCGGAGCCCGGCCCCTATGGCCTTGGTGTGCAGACCAGCCCTTCCCACCCAGCTCGGCCCCTCGCCCAGCCCCCTCCACGTACCCAGCAGCTCCTGCCTCAGGACCTTTGCACAGTCCAGTGGGTCTCCTTGGAGCAACGCCTCTGCCCCCTGCCAAAGTGGCAAACGGCACCACCGCCTGACACCCCAACACCCCGCCCTTGACACCCCAGTCCCCTGACACCCAGCTCCCCCCACGCCCCAGCCCCCCGACGCCCTGCCCACCCGCTCCACCAGCCTGGACTCTGCGCCCAGGCCGCCTCACCCAGCCTTCAGCTGCCCCTTTCCTGGCCTGCTTCCATGTCAGTTTATTCAGGTTGGTGGCTCCAGCCCCCAATTTTTTATGGCAAGTCGCGTGTGTGAGTTCTAGGTGCACCCCAGCCCCCTGCTCCCCCGCATCTGGCCTGGAGGGCCAAGGGGACGGGTGGGGGGACGGAGAACGGGCCGCAGGGTCTGAACCCTGAGAGCGTCCAGGCGGCCAGCGTGTCCCGGAGGGTGGAGCAGGGAGGAGGTGCACGGAGGCGGTGCAGGCGCCTGTGGAGGCTTCACCGTGAGGTCAGGGGCGTGGGGAGCTGCGGGCGGGAATGAAGAGGCGTGGGGTGCCTGGTCTGAGTCACGCGGGCGTGAGGCTGCCGCGGCCCGTGACCTGCTGACGCGAGCGGCGTGGCCGGCCCGTGCAGTCACAGCTGCGGGCCCTCGGAGGACATGGGGTGCTCCCGGCCCAGCTTCAGCCCCCAGCAGCAGGACGACTGACCCCCGAAGCCCAGAGCTGGGAAGCGGCCAGCAGCCGGCTCCGGGGAGGGACCCCATGGACGGGCAAAACAGCTCCCAGGCAGCACCTGGCCTGGGGCGGGCAGACGCCCTCTGACCCCCCACCCCCAGGATGTGGGGTGTGGCCGCCTGGAGGCCCCCGAGTCTGCAGGCTGGGATGTGCCTCTGCACACCTGCTCCCTCAGCCCCGCCTGCCCCCGCCCTGCAGACCGGGCCTATGCGAGGTGAGCCAGAGCCACCTGGACCCCAGCGTCTGCTTCTCCCCTAGAGGGCCGTCCTGCTGTGCCCCCACACGCTGCCCCTGGAGGCCCGGATGCCCCTGAGGCCCAGCTTTGTGGCTCAGCCAGGGGAGGCCCAGCTGGGCACCCCCCAGGTCCCTCTGCAGGGGCAGCCCCAACTCCCCGGCCAGTGTCTGGGGAAGGAGGCACCGTCCAGGGCCTCCACGCCGACTGCTCGCGGGCCGGGCTGGACCAGGTTCTGAAGGCCCTTTCCTGCTGGCCCGTGCAGGGGCGATTACCTGACGAGCCGTGCGGAGGGCGCCCCAGAGGGCTGTGGCCGCGGCATGTTCTGGAGGGGGCAGAGAGCAGGGCCGGGCCTGCGCGGGTGGCGGTGCCAAGGCCAGGGGCGGCCATGGAGGACCCAGAGCCCCTCGGGGACAGGGAGACTCCGCAACCCCAGGCGCTGCTCCGACCGCGTCCGTGGGCTCGTGCAGACGGAGGGCGCGGTCCCGGGGCAGCGTGGCCTCCAGAGGAGAGGGTGCAGTCGCAGGACACAGCACGGACTAGGGGCGCAGTCGCAGGACACAGCACGGACTAGGGGCGCAGACACAGCCAAGGCCAGGGCGCCCAGAGCCGGGCGGGGGCGGGAGCGCCCAGACACCTCCGGAGCGGCATGCGACCGCCTCTGGCTGGCAGCCCCACGCTCGCTGGCTGTCGTGGCCGCCGGGAAAGGGCTCCAGGCGGTCAGCTGGCGGCTCCGGCCCCATGAGTCGGGGGTGTGGGCTCACGGCCGCCGCCTGACGCGGGTCAGCGGTGCTGGGCAGCTGGAGTGCAGCCCCTCGCGGCCCAGCCGCCCGGCCCCCAGCCCGCCTCGAGGGCACTGCCCCCCAGGAAGCCCCGCCTGAGCTGCCAGCTGTCGGCACACCGCTCAGCCGCTCAGCCGAGGGAGCGTCCCTCGGGTGACTTCCAGGGGGCAAATGAAAGGGGGCGATGTCGCCCCAGAAAGTGCGCGCAGCCCTCACAGCCGCCCCCGCCTCTGGGCTGGGCCCTGGGGCCCACTGGCCTCTGCGCCCCGCCGGCCCCGCCCCGCTGCGGTCTGTCCCCCGCTCTGGGAGGAAACCCGCGGGCCGGACGCGGCCCAGCATCCCGCCGGACTCTGAGCTGAGCCAGACCCCGGTGGGCCTGCAGGGCCGGCTTCCCGCCGGGGAGTCCAGGTCAGACGCCCCCGAGAGGAAGGCGCAGGCCCTGCCCTCCCAGCCGCGCCCAAAGGCCCCCTGGGTGACACCACCCCGCGTGTGACCCCGGGGAGCGGCTGGGCGGCCACAGCAGCGCCCCCTTCCATCGGGGGCCCCTGCCCTTGGGTGCCCACGGACCCGTTGTTGGCTGGAGGTGGCTCCTGCTCGCCCGGGCACCCGGGGGACAAGCCTCAGGCAGAGGAGCTTGCTCGGCCCCCACCCCTGGGGGCTCTGCCGTGGGCGCCCGTGCAGTGGGTGGTCCCCAGCCCGGAGCTGGGCAGGCGCCGGAGACGGCCCCGGGGCTGCCCCGGGCTCCTGCACCCGCCTGCCGTGAACTGGCCGCTGTCCTGGCGAGCGAGCCGCGTGCGCCTGCGGGTCCTCAACCCTCCCCGGGGTGCCCCGCTCCCGCCCTGCTGCCTTGGTCTAGGCGGGCGCCGGACCCCATCTCCAAGCCTGTCCGCGGCCGAGACCTGCTCGCCTGCGGGTGCGAGCGGGACTGGCCGGCAGAGACCAGGCTGTCCTGGGAGAAGGCCGGGCCCCTCCCCCCTCCTCGGGGGCTGGACGGCAGGTGTGGCGGTCGGAGCCGCAGCACGACGTGCAGTGGCGGGGGGAGGCCCCGTGAGGGCGGCGGAGCGGGATGCCCGGTGGCCCTGGTGTCCGAGCAGCCCCGGACGGCCCCGCGTCACGCCTCGAACAAACGGCTTAGGCCGCTGTCGCCAGGTTCCCGGGGTCTCGAGCCGGACCAGGTGCCAGCCCGGATGGGGGGGGCTTCCCCAGCTGCCCCCCTGGCAGCCCAGAGAGAGCCACCACCCCCGGGGCTTGGTGTTTCTCCCCAGAGCTCTGCCAGAAGACCAGGAGCCGCCTGACAAGGGCCGTTCCAACACCCTTAGCCGCGCAGGGGACGCACCGGGCCCCGACCCGGGCTCGGCCCCTTCCTGGGTGAGGGAGGTCACCTGCAGGGCGGCTCGCGTCCGCAGGAAGGTGTGTGAGGAGGAGCCGCCCGGGTCGCAGAGGCCCCCCGCCCGCGCCCTCAGCCGGCCTGGGTCTGGAGCCCACCCGGCGGGCGCCTGCACCCACACGGCACGGGCAGCGCGCAGGCCCCCGGCCGGGACCGGGCAGGGGCGAGGGCAGGACCGGGAAGCGGGGGAGGGCAGTCCAGGGCTGCTGGTGGCTGGGAGGGGAGGGAGGGCGGGGGGCGCCCCACGGAAACAGCCGGGGGCGCTAGAGCGAGAGCAGGCGTGCCGGGCCCGCAAGCAGGGCCTGGTTCTCGAACTGGGGCAGCTGAGGGCGCCGGGCTCCTGGTGGCCCATCGCTGGGCAGCCACCGCCGCCGTGCCAGGCTGAGTCACCCACGGGCAGGGCCATCCACCGCGGCTTCTGCAGAACCAGTCTGGCCGGCTGCAGGCTCGGGGCCAGCGTGGGCCTCGCACAGCAGCTGCTCCAGCTCAGGGGCTGGGGCCTTCAGGGTGGAGGCGGGACCCAGCCCTGCCCCCTCCTGCTCCCCGGCTGGGGGGCTCTCCTCCGCCTGGACTGGAGGGGCTGCCAGGCGGCCTCCCAGGCCCGCAGCGCCGGCACCTGCACCTGTTCTCCGTGGGCTGGCGGGGCCCAGAGCTGGTCCTGGCAACAGCCTCCTGCCTCTCCTTCCACCCTCCTGGGTTCGGGGGGGCACCCGGCATGCGGGCAGCTCTGCAGGGCGGGCAGCGCGGTTGGCGCGGTGGCCAGTCGTGCCGGCACCCCTCGCCCCAGGCGTTCTCACCACGCAGAGGAGCAGCCGCCACCGCGGGCCCGTCCCCGGGGAGGGCCGGTCTGGACGGCCCCCGGGGAGGCAGACACCGCCTGGCCTTTGCGCCCGACCCCTCCCGGCCCGCGGGCAGCCAGCTCCTCTCCCGGACATGGACGTCACAGGCCACACCGCGCGTTTCAGGGCGCCGTCCATGGGCTGACTGCCCGCCCCGCCCCGGCCCCTGCCCCAGCACAGGACCTACAGGGCTCTGTCGCCCGCACCGCGGGCAGCCTTTCGGGGCCCCCACGCTGAGGCCAGAGGGCAGCAGTGTCCACTGGCCTTCATGGCCGCGGACCAGCACAGCAGTGAACGATGAGGCCGTCTCAGGGTTGAGAGGCCCCGCAGGGTGCTCAGGGATTCGGCTGAAGAAATGACACACACACTTCAAGAGAGAGTAAATCTGAGTGCGACTGTGTTTGAGTCCGTGGCCAGTGTACATGTCTCCAGAAGCACAGAGCAGGGAATGGCTTTAGCTTATCGCTGAGTGATTTACCTCATTCCTAAGTAGACAGACCTTTAGTTTTGTTTTTAAGCTGTATGGTCGCATTTTCTGTTTTACTAACTACTTTTTTCACTAAACCATGTTTTAATTATTACAGGGTTTAGTAACGTTTCATGGGAGTCAGCCTTGTGTTAAGGATTCATATGATTTTTTAATGAACAAGCAATGACCTTTATAGAAGAAAGAAGGAAGTTTAGAAAGACAATGAAGGGATAAAGTTTGTAGTTCTAGAAAGACGAGATAAGGTTTCAGCTCCTGGTGGTCGTCATCCTTTGATAGGCTTCTGTCTTATCTGTCTTCAGGGAACTTTGCTGTACTCCCCTGCCTCAGGCAGTGTTGCTGTTCTCCCCCTGCGCGCTGGTTCCTTGCCCGGCCCGACCTAGGGACCTTGGCGAGAGCCATTAGCCCTAAAGGTCACTGCAGGGGGAGGTGCAGCACTTCATGGCTCTGGCCCGCTAGGAACTGGGCATCAGCATGGCCTCGGGGTGCCTTTGTGTGGCTGCGGGGTGCTGGGCCCCAAAGTGAGTTCACACTCAGGGTCCTAGACCGGGGCCTGGCCGGGCGGCGGGCCGAGCCTCCTGTCACGCCCCAAGCTTCCTGGCGCGGGCAGGGGTTCCCACCACCCTCCCGAGGGGCCGGGGCCAAAGGCGTCCTTTTGTTTGAACTAAAACTGCAGCTCCAGCCCTGCGGCCGAGGACAAAGCCCTCCAGAAAGGGCTGGCGGCTCTGGGCGGCCTCTCCGGGGCCCGTGCAGGCCTGGGTGGGAGGCTGAGCGGCCAGGTAGCCTGGCCCCCAGGAAGGGGCGTCCTGCTTTCTGGTAACGCTCTCCTTTCCCAGGAAGACAACACCCCCCAGTTGGGGGTAGGTGGGCCTCCCTCCAGTCCCTGCCCACCCACACCCGGGGAACCCTCTCCCCACACAGCCAGATCTAGGGGGGACCCGGGGGCCCCAGGGGCCCCAGCGCCTGCTGTGTTCAGGGCCCCTAGGAGGACAACCCAGGCCTGTCGTGCAGGCCGCAGCAGCACTGCCCGCCGCCCAAGGGGTGACCGCCACATGTCAGGCCCCCACAGCCTCTGCTGGGACCAGCACGTGGCAAACCCCCCAAAAGCGGCCGACGGATAGGCCAGTGAGGCCGGGGTCAATAAAACTGTATTTGCTGAGACAGGCAGGTGCATCCAGAACCCCTGAAGAATCACGACTCCACGAAAAACACCGTCCTGGCTGCAAACCAGTCAGGGGGCTCTGCAGACAGAGCTCCAGAAGCGGGCTTGGTGGCCAAAGGCCCAGGAAAGGCACCCCACACCCTGCACCCCCCACACAGATGCAAATGGAGCCACAGGGAGAACCACTTCGCACGCACTGGGAGGGCTATTTTTAAAAAAGCAGAGAATAACAACTGCTGGGATGGCGCAGCCTGGGCTGGGGCGCTCCTGAGGGGGAAGAGCCCAGACTGCGCACGCACGGGACCGCTTCCGGGCACACTCCCAAGGGGAGCTGCACCCACACTCGGGAGATGGGGGAGGGGCCCCCGGTGGTGTCCACACCGCACCAGGCACATCCAGCCCGGGGGCGCCCCGTGGGCTCCGTGGGGCCCCGCCCACGCCAGCCCTGGGGTCCCCATCAGAGCCCTGCAGGGCCGGGGCCGGGGCCCGTGTCCGCTGGGGAAGATGGACGCATCCGGGGTGAGCTTCGGCCGTGGGCCGTGGCCCTGGGGAGGGGAGGTCCAGGCCGTGTGCATTTTCCACAGTTCCGAAGAAAGCAGAAGACCGGCTCCGCCCTCCCCCGGCCTGGTCTGCAGCTGACCGTGGGGGAAGGCTCTGGGTGCGCGGGGTTCTCTCCAGGTGAACCAGGAAACCGCCCCCGCCCGGGCCAGGGGAGCTCCCTGAGGGAGAAAAGCCGCTCGCCGCGGGGAAGGGACGTTTATCCCTCAGGGCCGGTCCCCAGAGCTCTGCTGAGAAGCAGCCCCAGACTCCACCCGAGCCGCCCTGGCCTCCCAGGGGCCGCGCGGGCCGGTGAACCCTATTTGTGGGCGTTAAGCTTCAGCCTTTTGAAGATCGCACCCGAGTCGCAGGCACGCGGGAGAGCCCCAGGCACCAGCCTGCCCCGCGGGCCCAGGTGACTCGGCCGGGCCGTCCCTGGGCACAGGGCGCGCTTGCAAGGGACGCCTGCCGGCGCGGCCGACAACCCTCCGCTCCCCGGCTCCTGGGCCATCTGTAGAAGGCTTAGCACGCGGCCCACCCATCATCCCTGCCCATCCGGGGCGTCTGCCCCTGTGGCCGCCAGCCTGACTTTCTCTGCTCCCGGCTCCCACCAGCCTGCCCTTGCGCTGGGGACAGACTCTGCCCTCCACAGACCACCAGCCTGGGGACCTGGGGGCGAGGGGGGCTGTGGCTACGGAGCCTCAGCTCTGGGAGCGGCAGGCTTGCCGGCACCTCCTCTCCAGGGCCCTCAGCAGCTCCTCCAGGGAGGGACAAGAGACAGACCGGGCTGGTGGGGCCCGGGAGCCCCTTCCTACCATGCGGCCGCCCTCCCCGCGAGGCCCACCGCAGCCTTCTGCTCGGCCCCGAGGCCTCCAGCTCTGGGCTCAGGTCTTTCTAAACCTGCGTCTGCCTCATTGCTCCCTGGGCTTGGGGGCAGGGTCCCTGCGGGGGACCAGGCCCAACATGGCAGGTGCCCACCCATCCTCCATCCTGTCCTCACTGAGCCAGAGTCTCTTGGAGCAGAGAGGCCTGGGGGATAGGCGTCCAGTAAGCATTGTGGGTAAACAGGACTGGACCTGTAACAGGGGGGTCCCCAGGAAAGGGGGAGGTTCCAGGCTCCCTGCCCCACCCAAAGGAGGGTGGAGCTGAGCAGGGAGAGAAGAAGCTGCAGAGGCGATGGGAAGGGAGGAGCAGGATGGAGCCAGAAGGAGCCCTGGAGGAGGCGCGTGGAGCCGAGAGACACGTGGAGAAACTGTGCTTCCTTGTGGGCGTGGACGGGGTGACACAGATGTGGGTGAGACCCGTGGGGAGGGGACCATGGCGGTTTTTGTCTTGATTTTGATTTTGCTCTTTTCCTCCCAGACTTGCCTGGTTGTTTCTGACCCTTTTCTGTGGGTCCCACTGGAAGGTGCTTCAGACTTAGGGCAGCTTTCGGGCCTTGCTCTGGGCCAGTCCTGCTTGGGTGGACTTTCACCCACGAGGGGACGGGTCACTTTGGGTGCTTGATTTGGAAACCATATTCTTTGCCTTTCCTGTATTGTTTCCTAATTCTATTAAAGTTCCTTTTCATAAGAGTCTTATTTGTTTCATGTTGATGCAGCGGATGGCAGAAACTATTTGGAGCAGGCAAGTTTGGGGGCTCTGGGGTGCCCCTCTCCCTGCCCTGTAACACAGGTGAAGGAGGGCCCCCTGGGGACTGGTGTGGGGGGCCTCGAGTTTCCAGTCCCCTCCTAGCCCTGGTGGGCTAGGCCCTGGCCAGGACAAGCGCCCTCCCTGCTTGGGGCTGGAGGAGAATCTGGGTGCAGGGAAGGGCCTTCAAGAGTTGCCAAGCGGGGTTCTCCCCAGAGAAGTTGGAGGGGCCAACGGGGGACCCTGGCCAGACGGCCGCCTGCACTCATGCGCCTGATGGAGAACAAGACTGGAAAGGAGGTGCCCCAAGACCAGAACCTGACTCACACAAGGAGGTGGGGGTAGAGGGAAGTAACACGACCATTAACCCAGTGGCAGAGGTCGGACCCTTGGGCACCAGTGCCCTATCATAAGGCATAAGGCCCAATGCTGCACCTCCCCCTGCAGTGACCTTTAGGGCTAATGGCTCTCGCCAAGGTTCCTAGGTCCGGCTGGGCAAGGAACCAGCGCGCAGGGGGAGAACAGCAAAAACTCCCTAAAGCAGGGGAGTACAGCAAAGTTCCCTGAAGACATGGATAAGACAGAAGCCTATCAAAGGATGACGACCACCAGGAGCTAAAACCTTATCTCGTCTTTCTAGAACTACAAACTTTATCCCTTCATTGTCTTTCTAAAACTTTCTTCTTTCTTCTATAAAGATCATTTGTTGTTAATTAAAAAATCATATGAATCCTTAATACAAGGCTGACTGAAATGAAACGTTACTAAACCCTATAATAATTAAAATATAGTTTAAGTGAAAAGGTAGCTAGTAAAACAAAAAATGCGATCATATAGCTTAAAAACAAAACTAATGGATTCTCTACTTAAGAAAGAGGCTAGGTCCAGATGTAAACCACTCAGCGATAAGCTAAATCCATTCACTGCTCCTGTATAGATACTGGCGACTAACTCAAATAAAATGGCACTCAGATTTACACTCTCTCTTGAAGTGTGCCTGTTTGTCATTTCTTCAGCCGAATCCCTGACCACCCTGCGCCGTCTCTCAACCCTGAGACGGCCTCATCGTTCACTGCTGTGCTGGTCAGCAGCAGCCCAAGCAGGACCAGATGCTCTAGGGAGTGGAGCGCAGGCCTGAGGGGAAAGACAGGGAGACTGGGTCCATCTGGAACCTGTGGCCCCTTCCTAGTTTTGCCAAGTTATCCAACACCAGCAACAAACAGGCCACTCCACAAAGGAGGGCGGCCTCCCGAAGAGAAAAGGAACACAGCCGCGCAGTCTCTGCCCTGGCGAGGGGCAGCGGACCCTCTGCCCACCCAGGACTGTGCAGGTGCTTCCTGTCGCAACTCTCTCCTCTGCAGGGCAGCAGCCTCCTGCCCGCCTGTGACCCGCACCTGCTGGGGTCTCTCCTCACTGACCCCCTCAGCGGAGGCCGCTCTCCTCAAGGCCGCCTGCCTGCAGCCGTGCAGCCCTCTCTCCGCAAACCTGCTCTTTCTGGGCAGCTCTTCCTGCCCGCGTGTGTCTGTGCAAGTCTCTTTTACTCTTTTGTCCGTTTCTCTAACAAACCTGCTCTTTCAATACAACCAACGTCTCTGCCTCCTGGAGAAACTCGCCGGGAGAGTCGCCGCGTGCTGCCGAAACAGGATCTCTGGGGAGGCCTTTCCCAGCGTGAACCCCAGGACCCCACATTAAGTCCACAAAAACCTCGACATGCCTGCCCCAGTGCCTGCCGAGCGCTGCGGGGCCAGGCGTGTCCAGAGAAGGCTCTCAGGCCATAGCTGCAGTGACTAGCGCACCCCAGGGCAAGGTGCCCGCGCAATGGCCACTCCCGAAGCCACCCCGGCCTTGCCGAGGGCCCCCCAGGCCCTCCTGGGCTGTGGCTTCAGCGCAGCCCCTGGCTCCTGGGGCCTCCCTGCGCTCCCCTGTAAAGCGGGGCCCAAGCCCCTCGCGGGTCCCTGCGCGGAGCAAGGGGCCAGTCCCGGGAGGCGCTGGCGGCGGGCACCCCACCAGCCGGGGCACACTGGGCCGGGCACGCCCGCCCCGCCGCCGGCTCCTCTGCCCTCCGCGGCGCGGCCTGTCGGGCCCGACTCACTCCAAGCCGAGGCGGCCGGGGAGAGCCCAGCGCGAGGCCGCGGGCTGTGCCCGGGTTCGGGCGCGGCTCGGACGACAGCTGGGTCCCCCACCGCACGGCTGGGGCGCAGCCTGGGACGCAGCGTCGTCCTCCCAAGGTGCTCGGGGCAGCGCCCTGCCCTGCGGGGCACGGGCCGCGAGCAGGGGCCGCCCGGCCGGGGGCGCGGCAGGACAGACGGCTCGCCGGGCCGCTGGCCGCCCCGGCCCCGCCCCTCCCGCCGGCCCCGCCCCTCCCGCCGGCCCCGCCCCTCCCGCCGGCCCCGCCCCTCCCGCCGGCCCCGCCCACCGCGCCGATCCCGCCCCCGCCGCCGCGCCGCCCGGCCCCGCCCCGCGCGCGCTGCGCCTGCGCGGGCGTCTGGGCTCCGGGGCCGGCGGCCGCGGCTCTTTTGTTTCCCCGCCGGGGCGCGTCGGAGCGTCGGGGCCGCCGCAGCCGCGCGACCGCGATCGGCGCCGCCCGGGCCTGCGGGACGCGGCGCGCGCCCACCGGGACCGGCGGGCAGGCGGGCCCCGCCGCCGCCCCCCCGCCCGCCATGCGCCCCCCGCGCGCGCGCCGCGCCTGAGCGCCATGGAGCCCGGCCGCGCCGGCCTGGAGGCCGTGGGCAGCTTCGAGTTCTCGCGCCGGGACCTCATCGGGCACGGCGCCTTCGCCGTGGTCTTCAAGGGGCGCCACCGCGAGGTGAGCGCCCCCCGCCCCGCCCCCCCCGCGGGACCCCGGGACGCCTCGCGGACCCCGGCCCCAGCCGCCCCCGCCCCGACGCGCCGGCCGGCCGGGCCCACAGCCCCGCGGGGCGCAGCCCGGCCCCCCCCCCCGCCGGCGCGGGGCCTGAGCCGCTCGTCCCGCAGAGGCGCGAGCTGGAGGTCGCCGTCAAGTGCATCAGCAAGAAGAACCTCGCCAAGTCGCAGGCGCTGCTGGGGAAGGAGATCAAGATCCTCAAGGTGCGCGCGGGGCCGGGGCCGGGGCCGGGCCGGGGGCGGGCGGGGGCGCGGGCCCGGCTGACCGCCGTCCGTCCGTCCGTCCGTCCGTCCTAGGAGCTGAAGCACGAGAACATCGTGGCGCTCTACGACTTCCAGGTGAGCCGGCGGGGCGCGGG
Organism: Talpa europaea; assembly: GCF_964194135.1. Lineage (NCBI taxonomy): Eukaryota > Metazoa > Chordata > Mammalia > Eulipotyphla > Talpidae > Talpa > Talpa europaea. The sequence continues at coordinate 478,733 of NC_140082.1, read as the reverse complement.
CGGCACCCGGTGTCTGGCGGCGGCCGCTCGGGGCCTGGGCCTCCGGGGCCGGGCCGGCGCCGCCTTCGGGGTGGGACTGGGGGGCGCCCCCCCCCCCTCGCTGGCGCCCCCGGGCCGGCCGCAGCGGGGTCCTGGGGCAGCGTCGCACTCAGCGGCCCCGACCCCGGTGCTGGCCCAGCGCGGGCAGCACCTGCGGGCGGCCGGGCCACCTGTCGGGCCTGTCTGTTGACACGGCCGCGCGGGCATCGGGCCGCCGCGTCGGGTGGGGACGGCAGGCGCGGGCGATCCTCCTCCTGGCTGCGCGCCGCCCGGGGCCTGGGGCAGAGCCGCGGCTCTGCCTGCCGTCCAGCCGGCCCCGGAGGCCCGGGCCGCTGCCCCTGCCACCCCCAGGCTCGGCCCAGCCAGGGTCTGGGCCCCGCCGCGGGCCTGGGGGCTGGGAGCCCGAGGCAGCTGATCTGCCGGCCAGACTGCTGACTAATGGTTTTGAAACCTGTTTACTGAGGCCACGGGACCAGCCCCTGGCTGGGGGGAAGTTCCCGGCTGGCCGGCCGGCTGTGTTTGGGTGGCCTCCTCCCTCCTCCTGCGGAGCTGGGCCGTGGCCTTGGGGACTGGGGCATGACGGGACGTGATGGGGAGGACCTGGCCCAGGGTGGCAGCTAGTACCTGGAAGTCTCGGGGGCGGGAGGGCGGCCCTGTTCTCCCGCCTCGCCGCCTCTGTGCGCCCTCCTCCGCCCCACCCCCTGGGCCGCACACCTGGCTGTGGGCAGCTGGCTGTGGGCACCTGGCTGTGGGCAGCGCCGCTTCCTGCCACGGCTTCCTCTGGGGAGGAAGTGCTGGGAGCCAGGCCCGCCCGCCAGCTGTTCCTGGGGCCTTGGATTCTCGTCCAAGACTCTGGACCTGGGACGCACGGCTTGGACGTGGGTTGGGTTGCAAACGAGACGGGACAGGGTGGAGGGGATTTGCATGAGACACCTCTGCCCGTCGGGTGGAGCCTGCACCCAGGCTGGTGGCTTCTGGGTCGGCTGCCCCTGTTTGGCCCGGGGCCCGTGGCACCGCTCACTGCGGGGCAGGGAGGAGGCCTCCACCGTGGCTGCCTCTTGCCGCATTGCACTCTGAGCAGGGAACCCTAGGCCCCTGGAGGCTGCCCCTCCAGGCGCAGCGGGCCAGCCAGGGCCCTGAAGCCAGACCCCTCGGCCATCAGCGTAGGTGCGGAGCCCCAGGTAGGGCCAGCCGGGTCTGCGCAGGCTGAGTGCCCTGGCTCCTGGCTGTCCTTGCTCACACCCGTCCTGGGCACAGGCCATGTCGTCCTGCTAAGGCTGCTGGTGGCGTGGGCCTGCCTCTCCCCATCCCTCTCCACGGGGATGTTCCCGGTGCCCGCGTCACTGTGCGGCTGCTGTGGGGCAGTCATGTCGCCAGCCTGGGCGCCTGCACATGGTGTCATGTTGACCCGCGGGCCCGTGTCGTGGAGAGCTCTGGGCGCTGACGCCTGGGCGTCCCTGTGCTGGGGGCTGTTCTGTGCCTGTTCGTGGACTGTGTGGAGCAGGAGTGTTCTCAGGCCAGCGCGAGGCTGTGAGGCCTAGCACGGTGCTCTGTTCTGATGCCAGGCTGGGACGGCTGGGCCTGGGCCCTGGGCCCCTGGGCGAGAGGGGTGGGCTCTGGCCCTCGCTGGGCAGACCTGCACCGGCCTGGGAGGACGGGCCTGCAGGGCCTGGCTGACAGCCCCTCCCCTGCAGAGGCCAGCACGCTGTCTGGCCGGTTCCTGCAACTGGACGTGACTCGCGCCAGCCCTGCCCGCAGCAGCGCCTGAGTGACGGCCACTGGGGCCGCCTCTGCTGCCAGCACAGGGCCCTCTTGGCCTTGCTCCCAGTGACAGGTGACGGGTGATGCCACAACCTGCTTCCCCTCCCCTGGGGCCCCAGGGCAGTCCTGGCGTTTTGGAAAGGCCTGCACCTGGGTGGCGGTGGGTGCGCCTCATTAACATGGGGCTGCTCAGTGTGGGTCACATGCCAGCAGTGGACATGGTGGGTGGGGTCAGTTCACTGTGAGGACTCAGCGCCCCCAGAAGTGGGACCCTGCCCTGCCCTGCGGTGGCCCCCCGCCGCCCACCTGGCTGGGCCCTTGGTGTCGTGGCGGCGGCTCCCTGCAGCCTCGCAGTCGGGTGCAGGCAGCATCCGCCCTCAGCACCACCGTGGTGCGTCTCGAGGGTGAGTGGGGCCTGGGTTTCCCTGAGGGGCAGGCGTTGCAGCTGCCCACACTCCTCACCTGAGGGTGTCCCCTGCTTGTCCTGAGTCAGGTCACTGGAGAGGGCCTCCCTTCTGAGGGTGGGCCGGCATCCCCCGTGGCAGTGTCCGGAGGGCTGGCCCGCCACAGCAGCTCTGCCCAGCTCGGTGGTGGCTTTGTCACCGTCTGGGCCAGCATGTCAGCTGGCCAGCAGGGAACTGGGTCGGGGCCCGTCTGCCTGCACGGCCGGCCTGGGCATACCAGGCAGGAATGGGCTGGACGGCGGTGTGGCTGCCGGGTCCCCTTAAGGAGAGCTCCTCAGCTTGGGGTAGGGTGGCTCCCATGTGCCCAGCTGCCCGCGCCGGGCTGCCCTAGCCCAGTCCTCGGGTGTGCTGCAGAGAGCCTGTGTCTCCTTCCTGGGGTCTTGCAGCGCAGAGACCAGGGCTCTGCTTCCAACCCCGCCCCATCGCTCCCCACCCTCCATGCCCTGTTACCAGGCCAGCTCCACGCTGGCCCGCGGTAGGGCTGATGTGAGGCCCCGGTCTGGCTCCTGTTGCCCTGGAAGCCCCGTGCAGGAGTGTGCCCCCGCTTCCACGCACCCCCTCGCTGGGGCTACGTGCAGACCTGGCCACCTCCAGCGTCTGGGCTGACCCGAGACCGACCCAGGCAGCGGTCTGACTCCTGCACCCCTCGGCCCCCCGAAGCATGTGAAAAGGGGGGCTGTTCACCCAGGTCTGGGTGGGCGACAGCCTGGCAGGGGAGGTCACCTCCCCAGGGGTCCAGAGACAGAGCCACCTTCCCTGGGGAAGGGGGGCAGGGCTAAGGCACCCAGCCCCCACCTGCCCTGGCACTCGAACCCCCGCTAGAATGGTGTCAGGGCCACTGCTTCCGGGACCTGTCTAGCGCAGGCTTTGGCACAGGGGCTTCTGCGCCGTTTGCTCCTCTGAAATAGCCGCCGCTGGACCTCGCGGACCTCCCTCCCATGAGGCAGCCCTCTCTCCCCGAGACGGGGCCGCCTCCCAGCACAGCCTGTGCCCTCCGCAGGCCTGGGAGGCCCAGGCAGGCTCCAGGGTGGCCTTGGCAGGTGACCTGCAGGGAGCACTGGGGAGCGAGGCTGTCTCAGAGGCAGCAGGTGGGGAGCTGGGGCGTGGGGTGGGGTGCGGCAGGTGGAGGCTCGGGCCTGGAGCGGGGTGGGGAGCAGGGCCTTGGCGTGGGTCTTGAGCGATCTTGGCACAGAGGAACCTTGTCATGTCTGCAGGTGCACCCCGTTTCTCAGGACTGGGGGCCTGAGAGCGCATTTAGGGGCGAGGCGGGCTCATGGTCCTGATGGGAGACTCAGGCGTCCTCTGTGTCCTTGTGATGTGGTCCCTGCCTCTCCCGGCCCCATGGGCGAGTTGGGCTTTCTCGGGGTAGGAGCTACGGTTGGGGAGAGAGCTGGGCCCGGGCCTGGCCGGGTGGCGGAGAGACGGACGTCCCGGGCTGGCTGGAGCGGAACTGGGCTGGAGGTGGCCACGGGGTCGGGGTGTGAGAGCAGTGGCCTGGGCGCCCCGAGGCCCAGCTGTTGTGATGTCCTGGGCGCTTGTCTCTGGCGAGGTCCTGTCAAAGCGTCTGCTGACACGGTCCCCGGCTGTCTCCCTGCTGCTGGCCGGCCTGCCCTGCCGACGGGGTAGCTGGGCGTCTGCCATGGGGCCCTGTGGTTCTCTATCTCTCCCTGCAGCTGGGGGCTGGCGGGGCCGGAGCTGCGCACGCCTGCCTCTGTGCTTCTGTCCCGCCCCGGCCTGCCCCGCTGTGTACTTGGAAGGGCTGGGCTGCTCTTGGGAGCAGGCCTGACAGCCTCATGCTAGGGGCCGCCCCTGTGCCAGGGGCGGCCTCCCCAAGGCCACGGGACGTGAGTCCCCCCCAGAGGCTGATGCCCGGCCCCTTGGCCCGGCTTCCAAAGGAGCTCTGGAGACAGCTGCCCTGGGCGCCCCGCTGGTCAGCTCCGGTTCCTACTGGCTGGAGCGCTGGTCCCTCCCGGAAGGCCCACCAGGGCGGAGCTGGGGGATGCCGCGGGGGAAGAGTGGAGAGGGTGAGGCCCTGCAGCTCCACGCTGAGCAGAGGAGCCCTGCCGGGCGGGGCACAGCATGGGCGCCCAGGCCCTGGGGTTAGCATCTCTCACTGCAGCGGGGTCAGGCCCTCAAGCCTTGGCAGACTTTCCTCAAAGGTGGGCTGGCTCAGCCAGGACCCTTCTCAGGAACACAAGCGAGTCCGAGGAGGCCTTGGGGCAGGGCTGGCCTCACTGATCTGGGCAAGATGCAGGCCCTGGGGCCACCCTGGGGGTGCTTCTCGCCTGGCCTCACCCGGCTCTCAGACACACACGCTCGTTACCCGGCCTCTGAGAGACCAGCTGGTGTCCTGCCCAGGTGTGTCTTGAGGGCACCTGTGGGTGCTGCACACTCGGGATGCTGAGGCCCCAGCATGGGCTCCCCAGGGGGCTGCAGGGGCTGGCCCTCCCCGCCCTCATGGTGCTTTGTGTCCCGCAGGAGATGGCCAACTCCGTCTACCTGGTCATGGAGGTGAGTCCCGCGGCCTCGCCTGGACGGGGCTGGCGCTGGAGTCCCGAGGCCGCAGCAGGTGCCTGAGGGTGGCGAGGCTGACGGATGCCATAGGCCCTGTCAAGCGCAGATTGCGGGGGACCCGCCCTGGGGAGGAGGGGGTCCCGGGGGTAGGTGTCCAGGCAGGGCCTGGCCCTCGGGGCTGCTGACATGTCTTGGTCTCGGCAGTACTGCAACGGCGGGGACCTGGCCGACTACCTGCATGGTGAGTGGGCCCGAGCGGGGGCTCAGGGTGTGCCCGCAGCTGTTGACGAGTGCGTCCCGCAGGGGTGGAGCCGGCGGGAGGAGCTGGGGGCGGATGTCTGCGCGGGCTGGAGCGGGGTCTGGCTATCCCAGGTGGGCTCAGCCAAGTGCCGGCTGGCAGCAGGCACTGGGTGGTCTCAGCCACAGGTGTCCCAGTCGGGGTGCTGTGGTGCCAGCAGGGACAGCCTTGAAGGGCAGGCGGCTGGGCTGCTAGGCACTCTTGTCATGCCCGGCCCTCGGGGTCCTGCCGCAGCTGGCCAGCTGCCCCCCCGGTGCTCATGGTTGAGGCCCTACTGCAGGCGGGAGACAGCCCCTCACACCCCGTCTGTCTGGGCCTCAGGGCTGGGCGAGGGCTCCCTGGGCAGCTGGGCCGCGCTTGCCTGCGGGGTGAGGGAGGCGCTGGGAGCGTGGGTGGACACGGCCCGGGATGGGGGAGGGTGTTGGAGAGCAGCCTGAAGCAGGGGGGGTCCTTGGTCACAACAGGTCCTGGGGTGTGAGCGAGGGGGCCGCAGCCGAGAAGCTAGGGCAGGGCCGGGCGTGAGCGTGGGTGGTGGGGGCAGGCCTGGCCGAGCTGCGCCCCTGAGCGCCGTCTCCCCGCAGCCATGCGGACGCTGAGCGAGGACACCATCAGGCTGTTCCTGCAGCAGATCGCGGGCGCCATGCGGGTGCTACATAGCAAGGGCATCATCCACCGCGACCTGAAGCCCCAGAACATCCTGCTGAGCAACCCTGGCGGGCGCCGAGCCAACCCCAACAACATCCGTGTCAAGATTGGTGAGCCGGGCGGGCGGGTGCTGGTGGGCCCAGGGGCGGCCTCGGCTCCCCGCTCACTCCCCGCTCACTCCCCGCTCTCCCCAGCCGACTTCGGCTTCGCCCGCTACCTGCACAGCAACATGATGGCCGCCACGCTCTGCGGCTCGCCCATGTACATGGTAGGTGGGCTGGGGAGCCAGTAGGGCCTGCCTCCGGGGCGCCCCGACCTACTCCCGCACAGCACGGCTGTCCCCTCGCTGCAGGCGCCCGAGGTCATCATGTCCCAGCACTACGACGGCAAGGCGGACCTGTGGAGCCTCGGCACCATCGTGTACCAGTGCCTGACGGGCAAGGCACCTTTCCAGGTAGCTGCCCCGCGCCGTGCCCGCCTCCCGGCCCTCTCCCACCCCCCAGCGCTGTGCCCCCGCTCCACAGACACCGGGCGTTCCCCACGTTGGAAGGCAGTGGCTGCTCTGCATGGGACCTGGAGCCCAGAGTCCGGCCACGCTGCCTGCCTGTGGGGCCGCCTCGCCTGGGCAGCCCTCCCGGTTGCCCTGCCTGCTGCATGGGTGAGGGACACCGTGCCCAGGAGGGCAGCCCGGGCGCGTGCACTCGGCTTCCGCTGTATCGCGTCTGGGACAAGCACGTGCAGGCTCCGCCGGCACCCCCAGCTGTGGTGCCCACCCGCGGGGCAGTCCCGTGAGGGCGCTGTTTGGGCAAGAGATGGCAGGATACGGACACTGAGTGCGCGGAGGGCGGGCACCCTGTCTTCCCCCAGGCCAGCAGCCCTCAGGATCTCCGCCTCTTCTATGAGAAGAACAAGACCCTGGTCCCCATGTGAGTGCCCCTAGCCCCAGTCTCTGCGCCATGACCCTACCCCAGCCAGGCGGCCCTGGCCAATCTGAGGTGGTCTTCTGCCCCCAGCATCCCGAGGGAGACCTCTGCCCCGCTGAGACAGCTGCTCCTGGCCCTGCTGCAGCGAAACCCCCGAGACCGCATGGGCTTCGGTGAGTGGGGGGCTGGCATCCCGCGGCACCGGTCAGGACCAAGCCCCGCTCGCTCCCCTTTCGCGGCCTTTCCCCGCGCCCCCTGCTCCGCCCGCAGCACCAGCTCCTGAGGGCCCTTTGGTGGTGCAGCACGTGGGCCTCCAGGGTGCCTGGAACCCCGTCCCTGCAGCGCAGCCTGTGAAGCCCGTTCCACAGTGGAGAGCTCCGGAAGCCGCCGTCTGGGCGGGCAGCTGGTGCGCTGCAGCGGGGCCGGCTCCCTGGAGTGAGGCCAGCTGGCACCCAGGTCCGGCGAGGCTGGGGTGGCCTTCATCCTGAAAACCTGTGCGCTAGGGCCCTTTCTCAGGCCCTGCCCTGCTTGCTCTGCAGATGAGTTCTTCCAGCACCCCTTCCTTGACGCCAGCGCTGCTGTAAAGAAGTGTGAGTTGCAGGCCCTGGACACGGTGCCACAGTCTTGGGGGTTGGGGGCTGGCTCCCTTCCCGGCCCTGGGGTCCTGTCGCCGGTGGGTAGGCGTCTGCTTGGGGGGAGACCTCTGCCCTGACCGCTCCCCACTCCAGTGGCGGGGCGGGTGGCGTCTCCTTGGGGGAGCCCTGGCCCTGACCATCCCCCGTCCTGTAGCGCCGCCCGTGCCCGTGCCCTCCTACCCCAGCTCGGGCTCCGGCAGCAGCTCCAGCAGCAGCTCCACCTCACACCTGGCCTCCCCGCCGGTGAGTCGCCCGCCCAGGGTGCGTGAAGGGGAAGCTTTTCTGTACTCATTGTACTGCCCACTACCACATCCACGCCCTGTGTGCCGGTGCCCTGCCTGCAGGCTTTGCTGTGGGGCAGGGTGGGGCCTGCCTGGGCGAGGGTGATGCCTGAGTGGCCTGCAGAGCAGCAGCCCCCCATGTGCTACCGCTCTGGCCTTCCCAGCACGAGGGGCCCAGTGGGGTCTTCCCGGGGTCTCTGGGTGGCGACCACATCCCGTGACGGACCCTGTGCACTGGGCCTGGCCTGGGGCTGCCGCTTGTTCTGAGCCAGGCCTTAGTGGGTCTCCGCCCCCAGTCCCTGGGGGAGATGCAGCAGCAGCTGCGTAAGACGCTGACCTCCCCGGGCGAGGCTGCTGGCCTCCTGCAGGGCTCTCGGGACTCCGGTGGCAGCAGCAAGGACTCCTGCGACACCGATGACTTCGTCATGGTCCCGGCCCCATTTGCAGGTGGGTCAGCACGGCACGTGTGTGCGTGGGTGCCCTCTGTAGCAGAGCCCAAGCCGGGTCCTGCCTGCTGTCCGCGGCCTGGCTGCCTCCTGTCCCTGCCAGGCTCTGAGCTCTGCCCTGGTCTGCTTCTCGGGAACCGGGGGCTGTGCAGGCTCAGGGGGTGCCTGGGAGGGCGCGGGTCTGGCCTGGGCCCTGGTGGCTCCCACGCTTCCGCGGGCCTGGGCTCCGCTGCTGGGAGAGTGAGCCCTCGCCCAGCCCCTCAGCTGAGCTCCTGGCCCCACACAGGGCAGCTGGGGCCCAGGGTCCGGGCGTGGGCCCCGAGCAGGGCTATGGACCCTCAGCCTGGAGGTGGCTGAGGCGGGAGCACGGGGAAGAACCCAGCCTCCCCGGAGGCCCTGAGGTGCAGGCAGGTCAAGGGCCGCCCCCGTACAAACGCCCCGGGGATGTAGGCTCGGGGATGTAGCCCGCCCACCCAGGAGGACGAGCCTTGGTCTGGGAGCCACCCCCTTGGAGCGTCCAGGTGGGGTGGCCCCGGGAGGCAGCGGACAGTCCTGTTTCACGCACAGGTGACCTGGTGGCCGAGGTGGCTGGGGCCAAGCCGCCGCCCGACAGTCTGATGTGCAGCGGGTAGGTGCCTCCTGCTGGAAGAAGGGGTGGCTGTCGGGGGGGTCTGCTGTGCCTCAGCCCCCCACACCGCCCTCCTGCTTCAGCCCACCAGTGGGCGTGGGCAGGGCTTGGTACCAGGACTGGCTAAAGCTTCAGTCCACCTGTGCCTCTGCCCCCAGGAGCTCACTGGCGGCCTCTGCTGGCCTGGAGAGCCGCGGCCGGACTCCCTCTCCCTCCCCGCCCTGCAGCAGCTCCCCCAGCCCCTCAGGGTAAGCCCTTAGCCTGCTGCACCCAATGGGACCCTGCCCTCAGGTTGCGGGGGAGTGTGGGGGGTGGGCTCCTTGGACCCGGTGTACTGTCCAGGTCTCTCCTGCGTGTCCCATGGCTGCTGCCACCCCAGAGCCGCCAGGGCCTATGGGAGGGCGGGGCGCACACCCTCCTGTGCCTCGCAAGCTGGTGGCCTCAGGGTTCCTCTGCGGGCTGTGGCCTGGCTCGCCCTCAAGGCCGCCTGCAGTGACCTGTCCTTTCTCCAGCCGGGCCGGCCCGTTCTCCAGCAGCAGGTGTGGCGCGTCTGTGCCCATCCCGGTGCCCACGCAGGTGCACAACTACCAGCGCATCGAGCAGAACCTGCAGTCCCCGCCCCAGCACCAGGTCCCCCGGTGAGTGTGCGTGGCTGGCCCTGATCCCGGGACAGTGCTGGCTTTGTAGACGTCGCGGCGGCAGAGCCTTGTGCACAGTCATGTGGGCAGGTGTCCCCGGCGGGACGGCAGCCTGAGGCCGCGCTGGGGACTTTGAGTCTCTGCACCCGAGTTGTACTCCAGGCAGAAAACGGGGGTCGAGCTTGGTGGCCACGCTGGGCGGGGCCAGGCCTCACCTCCCCGGCTTGCTGTGTCCCCAGGCCCTCCGCCATCCGCAGGTCTGGCAGCACCAGCCCCCTGGGCTTTGCCCGGCCTAGTCCATCGCCCCCGTCCCACGCCGAGCACGGAGCTGCCCTGGCCAGGAAGCTGTCCCTGGGCGGGGGCAGACCCCACACACCTTCCCCGCAAGGTGAGCTACTGCTTGGATGCAGTTCAGGGTGGGCGGCAGCTCCAGGGCTGGGCGGGGCACTGCTCGCCCAGAGCTGACCCCGGTCTCCTTCCTCAAGTCGGAACCATCCCTGAGCGGCCGGTTTGGAGCCGGACGCCCTCCCCCCAGGGAGCTGAGGTGCGGCCCGGCAGGTCTCCGCGTGCAGGTGGGTGCTCGGGCTGGGGGCCGGGGCTGGGGGCCGCTTCCTGACCCAGCTGGCTGTCGCGGGCAGCGCTGCCTCCCTCTGCACTGTGACCTGGGGCTGGGTTGCAGCTCCTGCCCGTGCCTGGCACAGGGCCCGGGGCGGGTGAAGGGGTCGCGGACAGATGAGGGGCTGCACTAGCCTGTTGTCCGGTGAACGTCGCCTGGCTGTCCCACGCAGGCTCCTCCGTGCCCGAGCACGCCCCCCACGCCGCTGGGCTGGGCTGCCGCCTGCACAGCGCCCCCAACCTGTCTGACCTGCACGTCGTCCGCCCCAAGCTGCCCAAGCCGCCCACAGACCCCCTGGGCACGGCCTTTGGTCACCCGCAGGCCAGCCCACCCCAGCTGGCCCCCGGGCTGCAGTCCTGTCGGCCGCTGCGAGGCTCGCCCAAGCTACCCGACTTCCTGCAGCGGAACCCCCTGCCCCCCATCTTGGGCTCTCCTACTAAGGTACGGGCCCCGGTGTGGCTGCGTGAGCTGGGTGAGGGGGGCATTCCTGGAGAAGGCCAGAGCTGAGGCCCTCGACGCCTGTTTCCTGCCTGGAGTGGGCCGGAGCTGGCTGCTGCCCGTGGTGTCTGAGGGCCAGGGCCAGCCTGTGCGGGGAGGACCCGGGCCAGTGTCCGGGCCAGCTGTTCTTAGCACCCCACTTGCTCTTCTAGGCCCTTCCTGCCTTCGACTTCCCCAAGACCCCCAGCTCCCAGAACCTGCTGACCCTTCTGGCTCGGCAGGGCGTGGTCATGACGCCACCTCGGAACCGGACATTGCCGGACCTGTCGGAGGCGGGGCCCCTCCCGGGGCAGCAGCTGGGCCCTGGCCTGCGGCCCGCGGAGGACACCAGGGGCCCTTTTGGCAGGTGGGTAGGCGAGGTGCAGCGTGGGGCCTCTTGCTCTGAGCTGGGGCCTCTGGTCCCAGGGAGCTCAGCGCTCCCTCGCCCCACAGGTCGCTCAGCACCGGCCGCCTCACAGACCTGCTCCTTAAGGCTGCGTTCGGGACGCAGACCCCTGGCTCGGGCAGCACGGACAGCCTGCAGGAGAAGCCCATGGAGATTGGTGTGCTGGGCGGGCGCCGCTGGGGGGTGGGGGGCAGGGGCCTGGGGAGGAGGCCTGAGCTCCTGTCGCCCCCTCCCCCAGCACCCTCCTCTGGCTTTGGAGGCAGCTTGCACCCGGGAGCCCGCGCGGGGGGTGCCAGCAGCCCCGCCCCTGTCGTCTTTACCGTGGGCTCGCCCCCGAGCGGGACCACGCCCCCCCAGGGGCCCCGCGCCAGGATGTTCTCAGGTGAGGTCTCGGGCGCAGAGGCTTGGCGCCCTGTCTCCTCCGGACGCCCTGGGTCGCGGCGGCGCCTGGTCTGCAGCCTCTGGGCCTTTCTGTGGGGCAGACTGCCAGGCCGGCAGATGCCCTATCCGCTTGGTCTGGCCTCTGGACTGGCGTCCTGGTCAGGAGGAGGGCCCTGGTGGGGCGCCGGGTTGGACTCCTGCGGCTCTGCTCGGGGAGGGGCAGAGCCGGGTGAGCCGAGGCGCAGCTGCCGGGAGGGAGGCGTCCCGGGTGGGGCAGGGTGTGTGTGGCCGGGCGGCATGTCCAGACGGCGCGTCTGCCCTGCAGTGGGGTCTTCCAGCTCCCTCAGCTCGGCCGGCTCTGCCTCCACCCGCCCCCTGGCGCCCGGGGCCTGCGGCGAGGCGGCCCCTGAGGTCCCTGCCCCCGGGCACTGCCGCGGCTTTGCCGACCCAGTGGCCGCCAACCTGGAAGGGGCCGTGACCTTTGAGGCCCCCGACCTCCCCGAGGAGACCCTCATGGAGGTGAGGGCAGCGGGGCTGGGGGTGGGGCGGCCAGGCAGGTATGGTGGGTGTGAACCCCTGGCTGCCCTGCCCCCAGCAAGAGCACACGGACGCCCTGCACAGCCTGCGCTTCACGCTCGTGTTCGTCCAGCACGTCCTGGAGATCGCCGCCCTCAAGGGCAGCGCCAGCGAGGTGGCCGGCGGGCCCGACTTCCCGCTGCAGGAGAGTGTGGTGGCCGACCAGATCAGCCTGCTGAGCCGCGAGTGGGGGTGGGTGCCCCAGGGCCAGGGCGGCGGCACGGGCCTGAGTGGGGGCGCCAGGGCTTCTGTGCCCCTCACGTGCCCACTGCCCCGCAGCTTTGCCGAGCAGCTGGTGCTGTACCTGAAGGTGGCCGAGCTGCTCTCCGCTGGGCTGCAGACGGCCATCGAGCAGATCCGGGCTGGCCGGCTCTGCCTGTCGTCTACTGTGAAACAGGGTGAGGCAGGAGCTCTGGGAGGCAGCGGGAGGGTAGGGGCCATCTGCACCCCCTGGGGTGGGGCGGGGTGGGAGCCTGGGGCTGGGGACCCTCGCGCCCTGGAGTGCTGACGGGCTGTGCCCGCAGTGGTGCGGAAGCTGAACGAGCTGTACAAGGCCAGCGTGCTGTCCTGCCAAGGCCTGAGCCTGCGGCTGCAGCGCTTCCTCCTGGACAAGCAGCGGCTACTCGACCGCATCCAGAGCGTCACCGCCGAGAAGCTCATCTTCAGCCACGCGGTGCAGACGGTAGGTGGCCTGGGCCGGGGCCGGGCCCGGGCCCTCCCCCACCTGAGGCGCCGTCCCTCCTGGGCTGGGACCCACAGCTCATGCCCCCTCCTGCGGTGATGGCAGGGCCTGGGCGCTCCCCTGGCTTCGGGTGACGGCCGGGGGAGGTGTTGTAGCTGCTCTGCCCCAGACTCAGTGTCCCCGGCTGGAGAGCCGGAGGCCTGGTGCCGAGCTGCTCAGCAGAAGGCTGGGGGCCGGGTCCTGGGCACCGGTGAGCTCCCCCGAGGTAGGCTAGGATCCTCGCGTGTGCGGGGATGGGGCTCCCTCTCCCTCGGCCCCCAGGGTGACCGGGAAGTGCAGCACTAAGGGTGCTGGTGGCCCCGGGCCGCACTGTTGAGGGCACTGCCCGCGGGGCGGCCAAGTCCTCACCCAGAGCCCCGCTGTCCGCACAGGTGCAGTCGGCCGCCCTGGACGAGATGTTCCACCGCCGGGAGGACTGTGTCCAGCGCTACCACAAGGCCCTGCTGCTCATGGAAGGGCTGCAGCAGATCCTCACGGACCAGGCGGACGTGGAGAACATCGCCAAGTGTGAGTGCCGCCCCGGAGGGGAGGCTGCCGGCCAGGGCCGCCCGCTCACACCCCTCCCTCCTGCAGGCAAGCTGTGCATCGAGCGGAGACTCTCGGCCCTGCTCACTGGCATCTGTGCCTGACCCTGGAGGCCCGGGCACCAGAGCTGAGGCCAGACCCTCTGACGACCCGGAGGGAGCCAGACCCTCGGCTTGCTGGCTGACTCGGAGACGTGCCTGCAGCCTGGACACTGCTCGCTGGCGCAGAGTATGCCGCCTGCCCTGGTCCAACGGGAGCTTTGGAGACTCCAGGGAAGACGCCAGGGCGTGGGGGTCCTCACAGAACCTCAACTCTGGCCAGTCCCGGCCTGGCTGACGGGTCAGTTCCCGCCAGGACTCAAAACGCCCTCCCCCCGGCAGATGGGGCCTCAGGCGCCACCAGCCCTGCCGGAGCCTGTGCCAGAGCCCACCCAAGCCAAAGCCGCCAGCTCAGCCGGGGCTCCGCCCAGGAAGAGGCTTTGCCGAGACCGCCCTTCGCTTTGTGACCACCCAGCACTTTACAGCGGGCCCGGCCGGCCGCCTTGGCCCTGGCCGCTGGTGCGGACGCCTCAGCGAGGACACGTGGCAGGGACAGTGGGCGGGGCGCCTGCTCTGCCCAGGGCTGGGGAGCGGCGTCCATGCCGCTCCTCAAATGTGTCTTACTTTTTGTAACTTCTTTTTTTAAAGAAGAAAACAGCTGGTGTTTAGGGTGTTTAGTTGGGGAGAGGCGGGCAGGATGTGGGGATGCGTGTGGCGCCTCCCGTCCGTGGCAGGCGGGCGAGGGGGCGTTTCACGTGAGCCCCACGGCCAGCCACTCCGCAGCCGGTGTCAGCCCCTTCCTGGCTGCCACTGCGGGTCAGCGGATGCCCCGGAGCCGCCCTCTCTGGTCCGCCAGCCCCACAGACACAGCAGGACATGCAGGAAGCCGCGTGCCTGGCCCACGTGGCCTCGGCGCGAGCCAGTGTTACCACTTAGGTCAGGCTGGAGCCAGCGCTGCCGGGAGGCTGGTGCCACCGAGGGGCCCCCTGGACCTCCGGCCCTTTGTCACGTGCCAGGCGTGGCTCGGCCCGGGTACACACGCCACCCCAGTCCACTTCAAAGAGACAGTGAGCGGCTCCCCCTCCCACACTGACTGTGACATGACTTCAGGAAATAAACCCGGCGCCGCGCGCCCCCGGCGGGCCTCGTCCGCGTCTGTTGCTTCCTCCCTCTGGGGCGGGCCCCTGTGGCCAGCTCAGGGCCCCAACTGGAGTCCTGCGCCCCAGCGCTGGGGGCAAATGCACAGGGTGAGACTGGGTGTCATCTGGATTTCCCTGGGCCTCTCCTTGCTGGGGTGAGCTCCTGGGCACAGACGTGAGTCGGTAGCAACTCCTGACTAAGCCACCAGGGCCCGGGCACCCCACCTGCTGCCCTTGCACTGGCCCTCACGCCCGCTGCAGCTGGCTGGCTTGCGCTGCGTTTCCCTGATGCAGGCATCCCCACATGCCCGGAGGTTTCTCTATCGTTGAGTTGTAAGGTTTACATTTCTTACTCAGGTGTTTTGAAAGTAGTCACTAAATGGACCGCTGGGAAGAACTAAGCACAGAAGGCAGGGCTGGGGACCTAGGTAGCCGCCCCCCCTCCCCAGCCCCTCAGGCCCCAGGAGACGCGGACATGGCGTTGCTGTCCCCGAGTCTTTGAGAGCTGCCTTGCATCACAGAAAGCAGGAGCAGGGCTCCTGTGTCCTGCCCACCATGGTGTGCTGCTGCCTATGTCTGGGCTAGAGGTGTCGGGACCCTCAGGGTGGGGCTCTCCCTCCAGGCCCCTCGGGGCCGAGAGCTCCTTCCCGCTCGCCCGAGCACAGGAACAGCTGCTCCTGGAGTTGCTGGACAGCCCAGTCACTCTGCTCGGGGCATCTTGAATAAAGCTGCTGGGGTGGGGGGTGGGGGTGGTGTGGCTCCCGCATTGTAAGCACCTCATGTTTCGGGCACATTCAGGCTCCCACCACGGTGCCCAGGCCCCAGGGCTCCTCAGGGAACCCTGGGGGCCTGTCCCAAACCCTGGGCCTCAGTTTATCCTCCACGGGAGATGCTCAGAAGCGGGTGGGTGCGTGTGGTGGTGGCTCCCAGCACCTCGGCAGGAGCTGCCTCAGACCTCTGGCCCTCCCTCCCTCCTCGGGCTGACCCTTTACCTGGCTGCACGACCTGCAGGCAGTTTGCTGGCTGGCTGGCGCCAGGCTGCCCCCACAGCCTGGGGCCTGTTTTGGCCGGATTCTTGCCACGTTGGGGTGGGCACAGGCCCACTCCCTGCCCCTGTGGGGTCCGCCGCCTCACCAAGGAGTGGCTGCACTTTGTAAAGCTGCTGCACTAAGAGGGTCACCTCCCAGCTCCCCTCTGCAGTAGGCGGGGGTCCCGTGGGTGGTCAGCCCAGCCACCCACCCACACAGCTGGCCCAGGGATGTAGAGGGGCGACCCCTCACATCCTCTGTTCCCATCTCACTGGAGATCAAGTCCTACCCCCCCAGCTTGGCGCCCCAGGGCAGGCAGCTGGGGAGGGTGAGGAAGGGGTGTCCCAGCTTTGCAGGCTGAGGCCCCACTCATTTCCCTGGCTTGTTTCTCTGCGTCCGCAGCCCCCTCTGCAGGCAGGCTCCTGAGCACGGGGGTTCTCGGGTGTCTGCCCACCCTGTAGGTTGAGAGCCCTTGGAGCGGACAGGGGTGTTAACATGTGCTAGCGCCTTCGGTTTCAGACGCTTGTCCTGAAAGCTCATTTCCGACAAAGCTGTGGTTTGAGCTTGCTCTGAATAACCTGTTTAGATGATACTGTTTTGAAGTTGGACCGAATCACACTCCTGCATCTGGAGGGCCCATCTCCTCACCAACCGGGTCCCGGCAGGGGGGCCATCACAGGAGGGCAGTTGAAAGGTTAAGGGCCTAGAGGTGTGACCAGCAACCTCTCTGCTGCTCCAAGCAGCTCTTCTGAGCACAGGTAAGCAGAGCGACCCCATGGAGACCCTTGGAGAAATCCTGCTTGAGCCAAGAGCTGAAGCTGAAGGGCAAGTGTGGCCTTGGAATGCACCCTGGCCGAGGTCTGCACCTGGCAGCAGGTGAAGGGGCAAGACCTGGGCAGCGAACCTTCCCCGATGCCCCCCCGCGGAAGACGGAGCAGTCAGTTCTCACAGGGCCCTGCAGACCTAGGCCTTCCGGCCGGCTGGCCCAGTCCGTGGCCCCGGCTGGCCCCCAGCGAGGCGACGACGCGTCTCCACCGCCGCCCCTGGGCTCGCCTGGACCGGCCTCCCTCCCGGCCTCCCCTGGACCGGCCTCCCCTGGACCGGCCTCCCTCCCGGCCTCCCCTGGACCGGCCACCCCTGGACCGGCCTCCCCTGGACCGGCCTCCCTCCCGGCCTCCCCTGGACCGGCCTCCCTCCCGGCCACCCCTGGACCGGCCTCCCCTGGACCGGCCACCCCTGGACCGGCCTCCCCTGGACCGGCCTCCCCTGGACCGGCCTCCCTCCCGGCCTCCCCTGGACCGGCCACCCCTGGACCGGCCTCCCCTGGACCGGCCTCCCCTGGACCGGCCTCCCCTGGACCGGCCTCCCTCCCGGCCTCCCCTGGACCGGCCTCCCCTGGACCGGCCTCCCTCCCGGCCACCCCTGGAACGGCCTCCCCTGGACCGGCCTCCCCTGGACCGGCCTCCCCTGGACCGGCCTCCCCTGGACCGGCCTCCCTCCCGGCCACCGGGCGGGTGCGGCGCCCGGCCCAGGCCCGGGGGGAGTTCGGGCGCGTCCCGCGGCTAACGCGGCACCTGGCGCCTGGCACCGACCCGCGAGAGGCTAGACCCGCCAGGGCGCCGCTCGCCCCAGCCCGGCGCTGGGGCGCCAGGCCCCCTCCGCGAGCGCGGGGCGCAGCACGGCGCGCCCCCGCCCGGCCCAGCAGGCGCGCAGGACAGCCGGCGCAGGCGCAGACCCGGCCTGGAAGCCGCGGGCAGCCCCGCCCACCGCCGGCCGCCGAGACTTTTGTCCTCGCGCGGCCGCCGTACGGCAGCTCGCTTCCGCCTTCGCCCACGTGGTGTGTCCGTCTCAGTCCGCCGCGCCGTGAGTGGGGCCGCGGGGGGCGCGCCCCTCTGTCCGATCGGGGGTGGCCGGCGTCTCCCGACTCTCGAGGGAAGGCCGGTCCGGCGGGGCGGGAGGACGAGGGGCGAGCAGCAGGGACTGGGGAGGTCAGAGGTCAGCGGGGGTGTCAGGGGGCCTCGGAGGTTAGGCGAGCCTTGAGCGTCGGGGGGTCTCTGGGGAGACCCGGGTGCGGGAGGGGCGGGGCTGAGCGTCCCCCAAGGGCAGCATTCGGGACGCGCGGCCCCGGGGGGGGTCAGCGTTCAGGGGGCGCGGGGCCCGGGGGGGGTCAGCGTTCAGGGGGCGCGGGGCTCCTGGGGGTCAGCGTTCAGGGGGCGCGGGGCCCCGGGGGGTCAGCGTTCAGGGGGCGCGGGGCTCCTGGGGGGTCAGCGTTCAGGGGGCGCGGGGCCCCGGGGGGTCAGCGTTCAGGGGGCGCGGGGCCCCGGGGAGGTCAGCGTTCAGGGGGCGCGCGACCCCGGGGGGGTCAGCGTTCAGGGGGCGCGGGGCCCCGGGGGGTCAGCGTTCAGGGGGCCCGGGGCTCCTGGGGGGTCAGCGTTCAGGGGGCGCGGGGCCCCGGGGAGGTCAGCGTTCAGGGGGCGCGCGACCCCGGGGGGGTCAGCGTTCAGGGGGCGCGGGGCCCCGGGGGGTCAGCGTTCAGGGGGCGCGGGGCTCCTGGGGGGGTCAGCGTTCAGGGGGCGCGGGGCCCCGGGGGGTCAGCGTTCAGGGGGCGCGGGGCTCCTGGGGGGTCAGCGTTCAGGGGGCGCGGGGCCCCGGGGAGGTCAGCGTTCAGGGGGCGCGGGGCTCCTGGGGGGTCAGCGTTCAGGGGGCGTGGGGCCCCGGGGGGGGGTCAGCGTTCAGGGGCGCGGGGCTCCGGGGAGGGGGGTCAGCGTTCAGAGGGCGCGGGGCCGGGGCAGGTCAGCATCCACAGCCCAGCCCGGGCGGGAGCCATGTGGCCTCTGCGGGCGGCGGCCAGGGCCCTGCGGAGCGCCTGCGGAGCGTGGACCGCGCGCCCCGGACGGCGCCGCCTCTGGTAATGTCGCCGCGGCCCCCCGGGCGGGACCCGCGCGCCCGGCGCTGGCTCACGCGTGCATCTCTCCAGGGTGCCCCGCATGGCCGGGACTGCCCCCGCCCCCGCCCCCGCGGGCGGGCCGCCAGAGCAGGCTCGCAAGGCTCGCAGCTGGCCCGGGGCCCGGACCTGGGAGGAGCCTGAGCTGGCGGCCAAGAAGCTCAGGAGCGAAGGGGAGCAGCCCCCCAAGCTGCCCAAGCGCAAGGTGGTGCTGCTCATGGCCTACTCTGGCAAGGGCTACCATGGCATGCAGGTGAGAGCCCCTGGCAGGGGCGGGGTCAGGTGGGTCTGTGAGCCCAGGTCAGGGGTATCCCCTCAGCCACCCCGCAGGCTGGCCTAGGCTGCTTCCCGGTGAGCCCCAAGTGCCGGCTGTCCCGGGGCGGTCACAGCTGCAGTCTTTGCACTCAGGTGCTTCACCTTCAGGCTCTGCCCAGAGGCCCCGAGCAGAGTCCCTGTCCCCCACATTTAGGTGACAGTCCTGGGCAAGTGGGCACCCTTTGGATGGCCTGATTGGGTCATTTTCTGGAACCGAGCCAAGGCGTGTGGTCTTGCTGCCGCTCCAGCAGCTCAGGGCCAGACGCGGGGTTCCCGTCCTGTAAACTTAGTCACCGCTGTGGAGCGTGCACCGCAGTCCCCCTGACTGGGCGCTGCAGCAGCCTGGACAGGAGGAGTGGCCAGAGGCATCTTCCTCTTTGCTTCCTCAGATCATAGTTGCACTCCAAAGCTGACTCCTGCGCTGCGGTGAACGGAGACAGCGCCCGGAGGGGGTGTGGTCCTGGGCCGCCCTAGGGGGCCCCTGGTGATTGAAGGGCCTGGTTGAGGCTGCCGTTGAGAACAGGTGTTTGTGCCGAAGCTGCTCCGGTGTCCGCCTGGCTCCCCAGCAGGGCGGGTTAGCGTTGACGGCAGCCCACAAGGCTGACCTGTTACTCTCTCCGCTGTTACTCTCTGATCCCTGAGGAGTACTGACACCTTTGTGCAGGGGCACCAGGAGGACTCTGGTGGCCTCTCCCCGGGGCCCTCTGGTCCCCCCCTGTGGGGGTTTCCCAAGGAGGGTCAGGACGGATATCCCATGACGTCATAGTGTGAAGTGGGCTGCCGAGGCAGAAGCTCTGGGCTGTGTGTCCTCACGCCCATTCTTGGCTGTTTCCGGGTGGGGCTTCCGAGGCGGGGCCCTCGGCGGCCCCTTCACATGGCAGCAGAGCTGCAGGTCTCCCCATGGACGGCGTCTCCCTGGGTCCGTGGGAGGCGGTGATGCTGCAGAGGCTGTTTTCTCGTTTCTTCCTCAGAGGAACTTGGGGTCCTCACAATTCAAGACCATCGAAGACGACTTGGTGTCAGCCCTGGTGAGGGCGGGCTGCATCCCCGAGAACCACGGCGCGGACATGAGGAAGATGTCCTTCCAGCGGTGCGCGCGCACGGACAAGGTGGGCCCTGGCGCCCCTGCCCCGGCACATGCGGGCCTTCTCTCCCCCGGCCCCGATCCTCAAGGCCGGTGGCCGTGGAGCGTGTGGCCTGTGTTGGGCTCTGCTGGCCACGTCAGTGGGCTTGGGAGTCAGAGTGGGAGTCATTGCTGCCCCCCAGCTCCAGTGGGAGCCCTGCTGTCCGGCTCGCTGGGGCACCAGCCCAGTCACTGCAGGTGGGACAGGCGCGGGCAGGAGGGTGTCCCCCAAGGTGAGGCCCGGCCTGGCAGGGGCTGCCGCAGCGCTCAGAGTGGTCTGCCCTGGACAAAGCTTCCAGCAGGCGGGGCCTGCAGTCCTCTTGCTTTCAGAGACGTGACCCCTGGCGGCCCCGTCCAGGCACAGCGTCCTACTTGTGTGCTTCGCGTGTCACCCCTTGGCTCTTGCACCTATAGTTCCTGCTGCTTCTCAGGCAGAAGAATCACAAACATTTGCCGGCACCCATGAGGAGAGTGTGTCAGACGTCCTAGCGTGCGCTTGAGCGCCGCTGTGATCAGAGACGATTCTGTTCTGACACGTTTTCCTCCTTAAAATCCAGAGAGCCTAGAGATAGAAAATCTGCAACATGACATCCCAGCCCCTGGGCGGCCCCTCCCTCTCCCGTCCACGCTGCCCGCTGTGCCCGGCTGCCTCAGCCCTTGGGCATCAGTCTGCCTTCCCGCCGTGCCCCTGCGCCTCCCAAGAAGCCTGGCCACCGCTCAGCTGCAGCCTCGCCTTGCGCTGCCTCGCATCTGGCATCTAAATTTTTTTTTTTTTTTTAAAGATTCATTTATTTATAGAAGAACCAGGGTATAGGCCAGAGGGACTGGGGGAGGGTGAGAGGATTCACCAGAGAGAGCGGGGAGCAGAACAGGCAGACGGACCAAAGACACTGCTGAAGGGAGCAGCGGGTGAGGCAGGAGAGGTCTGCCGTGCCATGTGGGCATCTCCCTGGCCGGCTGGGAATCAAAACTGCGCTGCAGAGGCTGCGGACCGTTCCAAAGGCTGTGGCCAACTCGCTGTCCGACTGGGGAGGCCCTAAGTTTAGTTTTTGTGCCCCGAGTCCTTGGTCTGGCCCAGCAGGGCTGCCCGCTCTCTATGTCGCTGTGAGTTTGTCTGCTCCTGTTGCTGCACCTGCGCTTGCCTGTTGGGGCGCTTGACCCCTCGGAGCAGGGCTGACCGCTCTCCCTTAGGCCCCGGCTGCCAAGTGGGGCCTGTTTAGATGGTGCATGTGGGGTGCGTGCACCGCTGCCTATCTGTTCCCTCCGCAGGGGGTGTCTGCGGCCGGCCAGGTGGTGTCCCTGAAGGTGTGGCTAGTTGAGGACATCTTAGAGAAGATCAACAGCCACCTCCCGTCTCACATCCGGATTCTGGGTGAGCCAGTGTGGGGCGCGGGCGCCAGCCTGGTGAGGGGTCTCTCACCTCTGCTGGAAGCTGCCACGGCCCAGCGCACCGCGCAGGTTTGTGGTGCTGGGGGTGCCCTCAGCGTGGCTCCCCAGCCTCACCCGCTCCTCTCCACCAGGGCTGAGGAGGGTCACGGGCGGGTTTAACTCCAAGAACAAGTGCGACGCCAGGACCTACTTCTACATGCTGCCCACCTTTGCCTTCGCCCACAAGGACCGCGACGTGCAGGACGAGACCTACCGGCTGAGCGCTGAGACGCTGCAGCGGGTGAACAGGCTGCTGGCCTGCTACAAGGGCACCCACAACTTCCACAACTTTACCTCACAGAAGGGGCCCCGCGAGCCCAGCGCCCGGCGCTACATCCTGGACATGTTCTGCGAGGAGCCCTTCGTGCGTGAGGGCCTGGAGTTCGCCGTGATCAAGGTGAAGGGGCAGAGCTTCATGACGCACCAGATCCGGAAGATGGTGGGGCTGCTTGTGGCCATCGTCAAGGGCTATGCGCCCGAGAGCGCGCTGGAGCGCAGCTGGGGCGAGGCCAAGGTGGACGTGCCCAAGGCGCCGGGGCTGGGCCTGGTGCTGGAGCGGGTGCACTTCGAGAAGTACAACCAGCGCTTCGGCAATGACGGGCTGCACGAGCCGCTGGACTGGGCGCGCGAGGAGGCGGGTGCGGCCGCCTTCAAGGAGCAGCACATCTACCCCACCATCGTGGGCACCGAGCGCCAGGAGCGCCTCATGGCCCGCTGGCTCAGCACCCTGCCCGCGCATGACTTCAGCGCCACAGCCCTGGCGGCGGCCGACCGGAGGCCCCAGGTGGGTAGGGCTGGCGGGCTGGCTGGGGTGGGGCGGGCTGGGCCCCCGGGGACCGCTGTGACTGTGGCTGCAGCTGCACCTGCACCGGCCCTGCTCCCGCTGGTGCCACCGCACCTGGAGGACCGAGCCAGCGGAGCCCAGGGAGAGGCCTCTTGCCCCAGATGCGTGTACAGAGGAGGCCTGGGCGGGCTTGGGGCCTGGACCTGCGGGCTATTCCCTGCAGAGCACGAGGCACTAAGCGGGCCCAGCACACCTGCTGCCCGGCATCCTCCCTGAGGACATACTGTCCAGCCCCACGGCCCCTCCATCTGGGAAGGCAGGCTTGGCCCATTGGGTGCCTGCCCTGTGGGTGCCCATGTGCTGCCCGCTACCTGCCTGGCCCCAACTCCCAGCACAGCTTGCTGTTGGAGAATGGCCAGCATGTTTTAAGGGGAGTGTTGGGGACCCGAGGCACTGGACCCTAAAGCACTCTGTGGTTGGACCTTTACTTGTGTCTGGTTGGGGTGAGGCCTAAAGCTGGACTGGTGGGTTTGCAGAGGGTGAGATACCCTCCTGGGACATACACAGCAGATAGACTAGTGGGCGGGCATGAGAAAGCAGGTGGTCAGGTCCAAGAGTGACCCGCAGAATCTTCGGGAGGCGATAGGGACTGGTGGGCGGCAATGGTTGAGTCTTGTTCCTTCAAAAGCAGGGTGCTGCGGTGCGGCCAGTAGTGGAGCCACACATATTTTCTTTTTTTTTTTCAGAGTTTTGTTTTGTTTTTTTTTTTTCATATAAGAACTGGGGTGCAGGCCAGAGGTAGGGGGGTGAGAGGATTCACTAGAGACAAAGTGGGGAGCAGAACAGGCAGGCCCACTGAAACACACTGCTGAGGGGAGCGGCGGGGAGACAGGAGAGGTCTGCTGCGCCCTGTGGGTAGCTCCCTGGATGGAGCTCAAACTTGTGCTGCAGAGGCTGCG
This sequence comes from Talpa europaea, assembly GCF_964194135.1. NCBI lineage: Eukaryota > Metazoa > Chordata > Mammalia > Eulipotyphla > Talpidae > Talpa > Talpa europaea. Next base: position 455,980 of record NC_140082.1, on the reverse strand, counting down.
GACAGCTTCACAGTGCTGTGCTTAAGCCCTGCACCGCCAGGGAGGCCTGCGCATATTTTCATAAGAAACTGACGTCCCAGAACTTTCTGTTACTTTTGTTCTCTGTCACTGCTGGCAGCTGCCTTTCTCCTCAAGCACGGTGAGGCCCACGGAGCACTGCTGCAGGCTCCATGCAGCCGGACCTGGCCCTCGCCTGACTCCTCAGCAGGCTTCTGCCTGCTCATTCCACTTTTTGTCCTTTGTCGAATGCTTTCTCAGCATCTATTGATATTATCATACGGTTTTTATTTTTCTTTCCACTTTTCGTCCTAAGGTCACTGCAGCCTCTGGGAGTTGAAGGAGCCCCCAGGGACCCCCGTCTTGTCCCCAGCCCTTGGCCTTCCCAGCTCATGTTAGGTTCTTGAACCAGTTGAGAAAATAAGGGTTCACCTTGATTTCCAGTGGGGGCTCCGGGGCCCGCGGTGGGCTGGCCTGGGAGGGCAGCACAGCCCCTGTGACCACCTGTTCTGCTTCAGCAGGCCCCCGAGCCCCTAGACGGCAGTGAAGGGGACAGAGACAGCGATTGAGGGTGGCCACCCCTGGCCTGTGGCAGCCACCGGAGCCACCCCCACTGCTGTGGGCCGCCTTGCCACGATGGGGGGCCGAGACGTGGCCTTGGACCTCAGGTTTCCCTTTGAGAGTTGACCGGGGACATCCTGCTGCAAATCCGATACCGGCTCACACATGACGTGCTCACGCTCGGCTTGTCAAGAAGCTATTTTTTTTAAAGGAGCAGTTTTCTTACTCAATAAATACCATTTATTCCTTGCACCTTGCTTTGGGGCGTTTCCTTCACCTTTCGTTGAGGTTAGTGGGGCTCCATGAAATGTTGGGAGCTGGCTTGGACCCCCCGCTGGGAGGCGGCGTGACCTGGTGTGGCCAAGCAGCAGAGGACAGCAGGACACAGGCCCTGGAGGACCACCCTCTCCTCACCTGGTCCTGTCCACACCCAGCTCTGTGCGCCCTGCCACCAGGGAAAGGGCTGGCTTTGTGCATGCCCCCAAGGGACACTCCTTGGAGCCCCGGCAGCTGTTCCTTGGCCCAGGCCCAGGCATGCAGACCCTGGTGCAGGAACCCCTGGGAGCAGAGGACTGGTCTGGGAGGGGTGGCAGGCGACTACGTGGGGCAGCAGCAGCAAGGGCAGGAGGCTGGAGGGGTGTGGGGCATGTGAGGTGCGTGGGTGCATGGGTGCATGTGTGGGGTGGGCGATACCTTCCTTTCCTGAGCAGAAGGGGCGAATAGAATCAGGGCCTGTTTGGAGGGCAGTGGTGAGGTGCGGAGGTGATGAGGGCTTGGGTCAGAGACCAGGAGGGGGTTGTGGCTGACTTGGCCTTGGGTTTGAAGAATTGATGAGCTGGGCCATCCGCAGATGGGGCTGGGAGAGACGGGAGGTGGGTTTTAAGCACCTTAAACGCCTGTGATCAACAGGGAGGAAGTACCCACGGGCTGGGCCACCTGGTTGTCCCAGGAAAGGCTACGGTCTTGGTTGCGGGGTAAATTGAGGCAAGTGCTGAGCAAGTCCCCACTTGCACCTTTCCCGAACAGGAGGGCGGGCGGAAGGGGGGAACCTCCCCACCCGGTGGGTTTAATGGGAGACGGTTCCTTTGGAGATGGCAGCAGGGACAGCCAGCTCAAGACAACCGCAGCCCTCTGTGCGGCGAAGACCAGCGGGCCAGGAGCAAATGCAGGAAAGCCCAGCGGGAGGCAAGGAAAGACGGTGACGGCTCTTCCCTCACAGTTCAAGACTCGGTTTAGCCAGGGGCTTGCCCTCACCTCACTTCCCCGCATGGGAGGCCACAGCACCGCAGCGCGGCTGGCTGGGGCCCAACCTCGGCGCGCCACGGGCGGGAGCAGAGCAGCCGGCCCTGCGCCCCCGCCCGCCGCGGCCCAGGCCCGCAACGGCCCGGTCCGCAGGCGCGGAGGGCACCGGCCGGCTGGTTTTACGCTCTCCCCTCTGCCCAGCTCCTACTGCCAAGCTTCCTTCTGGCTCTTGCAGGCAGCGGCCTCCGCCTCCGGGGGCGCCCCCCGCCCGGTCTCGCGCCAGCAGGTGGAGCACCTGGCGAGCCCGAGCCGGGGCTCGCGTGCCCGAGACTCAGCGCCTTCACCCCGGCGGCGGCCACGGGGCCCACGGGGCCCACGGCCGGGCCGGGGCCGGCGCCGGCGCCCTCCGCCTCGCGGCCCCTGCCGGGGGGTGCAGGCGCGTGTCCGGGGCGCCCCGCCGCGCGCCCCGCCGGGAGTGGGGCGCAGCCGTCAGGGCGCTCCCCGCGTGGCCGCTGGCGCCGCGCCCCCCGCGGCGGGGTCCCGGCGGGGCGGTCGACCCTGCCCGGGGGCGGGGCGCGCCCCCCCGGCCGCCGGCGGCTCCCCGCGGGCCTGCGGACGCCGCCGGAGCCGCCCCCGGGCCGGGCTCCCCGCGCGCCCCGCCCCCGCGCGCCCCGCCCCGCCCCGCCCCGCCCCCGCGCGCCCCGCCCGCCGCCGGCCCGTCGGCCGCCCCGGCGCCGCTCTAGCCCGCGCGCCTCTCGACGCCTCCGCGACGTCACCCGGCGCGCGCGTCCTTCCGGCCGCCGTACGCGCGCCGCCGCTCCCTCCGCGGCCCCGGATGCGCCGAGCGGAGGCGCCGCCCGAGCCCGCCGGCCTCGACGCCCGAGCGGGTAGGTGGGCGCGGGCGGGCGGGGCTCCGGCGCGGCTGGGGGGCCCCCGCCGCCGCGGCCAGCGCGCCCCGGGCGTCGCGACGGGAACGGGCCGCGGCGGCCGCTCGAGCGCCGCGGGGGGGGCGGGGGGGCGGGGCGGGCCGGGGCCGGGCGGGCGGGCGGGCGGGCGCCGCGGCCGGGGCGCGGGGGCGGGGGCCGGGCGGGCCGCGGGGGCGGGGGCGGGGGCGGGGGCGGGCGGGCCGGGCCGGGGAGGCGGGGCGGGGGGCGGCCGCCCGCGGCGCTTTGTTTGGCGCGAGCGCGCGGCGGGCCGACCCCCGGGCCGGGCCGGGCAACGACGCGCCGGGCGCGCGGCGCCGCCTCTGTCCGCCTCTGTCCGCCGGGCGGGCGCGGGGCGGGGCCTGGGGCGCCGGTCTCCGCCCGCGGGAAGTGCCGCCTCCCGGGCCTTTGTTCGCGCGCGGGGCTCCCTCCCGCGGCCGCGCCCCCCCCCCCCGCTCGCGGCCCCCGCCGCCCTCCCGCGCCCCAGACCCGGCCTCCGCGCGCCCGGCCCGGGGTGCCTGGCCGCAGCGTGGCTCTCCCGCCCCCGCTGCCGCCCCTCCTCCCGCGCGTCGCGGGCAGCGCCCTCAGAGCTGGCCCCGGCGCCGGCTCCAGGGTCGGGCCCTCAGCGTGGCCCTTTGACCCGGGCTCTCGGCCGCCGCTTCCCGCGCCCCGGCCCGGTGTCTGCCTCGTTTCCAGCCAGCGCGCCCTGGTTCCGGCGCGGCGTGCTGTGGACACGCGGGCCGGAGTCGGTTTCTGTTCTGAGCGGAGGGGAGCGTCTTCCCAGGGCCTCGCCCGCCGGCCGGCGGCGTGCTTCTCCCTCCCGGCGTGCTTCTCCCTCCCGGGGTGCAGTCGTGGCTTCAGCTTTTTTGGGTTTAGCGTTTGGACACGTGTGCGATTTCCATGGCAACCCCGGCAGGAAGTGGTTCCTTCGGGCCCGGTGCCCTCACGCTGCCCTCAGCCGCGTGCTGTGTCCATCTCCAGGGAGGTCTGCCGGGGCCTCTCACTGCTTCGCTGTTGCAGCACCTGCCTCAGTCGTTTCTCGGGGTGGGGCGGGGCGCCAGGCACACGCATGGGGATGGACCCGTCCTTCTCTCCAGGACGGCCCCCCAGGACCGACACCTGCCACCTGCACATGCGTGAGAGCCGGTGTGTGTGTGGGGGGGGTGCAGCATCTCCCGCGGTTGACTAAACCCCCCAGTGGTTCTCACAGAGCCTGTGGCGCTGGTCATGGCAGCAGGATTGGTGTTTCCTGGGAGATGGCCAGGAGAGGAACCCCAAAAAGGGCTGCCTAGGGGACATGGGAAGAAGGTTGAGCGCCCGCAGGGTGTGCTTGTCCGTGTGCCTGGGGAGGGGCCCGTCAGCCAGTCCGGGAGACCGTCCTGGCCTTTGCGGCGCCCCCTGGTCTGCCTGTGGCCCTGGCCCGCAAGTCAGGACCCGCGCCACCACATGGGCCTCCCGGGGCGTTGCCACTTGTCCTAGAGGAGGGGCTTCAGGGACAGCGGGGCCGCACCCCTCTCTGTGCTCCTGGCAGGCGGGCGCTCGGCCTCCCAACGCCCTTCCACTCCCCTTACCCAGCTGGCCGTCTGGAGCCTGCGCCTTCAGGAGCTGGCGAACCTTCCTGCTCTGCCCCGCTGGCTCGTGGTGGTGCTTTTTCTTCGGTTAACAGGGTTTTGCACCCTCAGCACTTGGCTTATGCAGCCTGAGCTGTGGCAGCGCAGGGTCTGGTGGGGGAACACCCTTGTCTCAGCCCCAGATGGGCCGCCGCGCCCCTGCTTTCTGTCCTCTTGGCCACTGGAGGCCGCCATCGTCTTCTGGACTGAATGGGGGGGACCTTTAGGAGATGCAGGAGCGAGCCCCTTGCCTCATGGGCTGCCCGCGCGCCACCCTGTGCCTCCCAGGACCCCCGTTGACAGGGAGTCGACCGGGGCGGGTTGGGCCGGACGCCCCTTCCCCTCCTGGGGCGCATGTACTGCTGCGAGCGCTGGCAGAGCTCCACAGGGCAGGGCGATCACTGTGCGCTCTGGCTCTCACGCGGTCCCTTGCTGTGTCCGCCACCTCCTGCCTGCGTCCAGCCGCCTCTGGTGCCTTTCCTGGGGGGCGGATGTCTGTGACTCGGGGAAGCAGTTTGTCAAAGCCCTGGGGCGGGGTCCCTGGGGGAGTGGAGGGAGGTCCTAGAGGGGGGAGGTGCTTTTTGGGGAAAAAGGAGTTTTCACGTGGCTAGACCTGGGGTGTTGGGGTGGCAGAGAAGGTGACGAAGGTCCCGGTGGCTACTGCCTGAGCGCAGCAGGCTTCTGCCTCCAGGCCCGCCTCGCTCACCCCGCTGCCCTCTGCAGGAAGGCGCCTGCCTGCCTGGCCCGCGCGCTTGTCCAGGCCGCTGTGTCCGCTCCTGGAGGATGCCCACCTATCTGTGGCCCATGACCTGTCGGTCTGAAAGGCAGAGGGCGCTAGAGGAGGGGTGGCTGCTCTGTGCCTCTCCTCCGGCCCGGCCCGCCGGCCACCTGTGGGTGCTGCGGGAACGGGCCCCCAGAGTTCTGCCCCCGTCTCGCACCTCTTTTTGCTGGAAACCAGCTTTCTTGGAACTGCCTTCCGCAGGGATCGTCACCCCAGACACCCATGTTCCAGGTGGGCAGAGCTGACAGGGAAGCGGTGGTGCCCCTGCTTTGTCACTCAACGCTGGAGTCGGCGCTTAAGGCAAAAGATGTGGGTGATTGAGCAGGGTTTTTCAAAACAGAAAGCGAATTTGGTTGAAAAACACATTTGTTCACTTTTTCTTTTTTCTTTTTTTAAAGATATGTTTACTTATTTGTACAAGCACTGGGTACAGTCAGAAGCGCGGGAGGGTGAGAGGATTCACCAGAGCCAGAGCGGGGAGCAGAGCAGGCAGAAGGACCGAAGTACACTGCTGAGGGGAGCAGCGGGCGGCAGGAGAGGTCTGCGCGCCATGTGGGACCCTCCTCTGGTGGCCGGGGAGCAGCCGGGGATTGAACCGGCGCCGCACAGGCCGCGGGCAGCTTCGCAACCCAGCGCTCAACCGCTGCGCCACCGGGGAGGCCCTGTTCATTTTTTCTTTTGCAATTCCAAATTCTTCTGCGGTTTCAAATCTCTAGGAGCTGGTCTTTCCTCTGAAAAGCTTAAGCTTGCTGGGCCTCCCTGGTGGCGCAAGGGGTTAAGCACCACACTATGAAGCTGTCCCCAGCCTACAGCACGAGTTCGAGCCCAGCCAGCCAGGGAGCTACCCACAGGGCGCAGCAGACCTCTCCTGTCTCCCCGCTGCTCCCCTCAGCAGTGGATTTCAGTAGATCCACATGTTCTGCTCCCCACTCTGTCTCTGGTAGATCTTCTCACCCCCCGCATCTCTGGCCTGTACCCCGGCTCTTGTGTGCATAAATACATCTTTAAAAAAAACAAAAACGTGAGCTTGCTGAGAAGCCACGGAAACACCTTTCTCCTCGAGTCCTGTGTAGCAGTTGCCGTGTCTGCCAGCTGCCTTGTTACCTGCTTTCCCTGCCGTGTGCGAGTCTGTTGTGGCGCTGTCGCCACTCCTCGTGTGCTGCGGGCATGGGGCCGCAGTGCTGCCATCAGACACAGGGTCTAGTGCCTTAGTGGCTCACCTGCCCCTCCCCCTTCCCCCTCCCCCCTCCCCCGTGGTGTTTTTGGCATTCCGTGCCACCGTGGTTCCTGCCTGTCCTGCGGTCCTGGGCCATGCTGGTCGGGGGCACTCGGGTGCATGTGGAGGCGCACGGAGTGTCACTTGCCTCTGCGCCGGCCCTGCGCATGCCCGCGTGGGCGGGTGTGGCTCTCCAGTGTTGCTCACGGTGCGCGGCCTCACGGTGCGTGCACATCCTTGCTGCTCTCCAGGGGCTGCCTCTGCCGTGCTCTCTCCCGGGCTTCCCGAGCCCCTCGTTGGAGGGCGGCGTTCACAGCGCCATGCTGTCTGCTGCTGGGCGTAGCGTGGCAGGGCACCGGGACTGCTCTGTGCGCGTGGTTCCACTCCCGGGAGTGGCGTTCCTCGGCCCCTGCGCCATGGAGTGGCAGGCGCTTCCGGGCCGCCCCCTGGGAAGCGAGGGCTTCCCTGCCCGCCGCCCGCCCGGCTGCTGGGCGGCATCGCTTGTGTCTGTGAGGAGTTGCGCGTTTCTGACGCCCTCTCCGGCTGGCGCCTTGCGGGGTGACAGCTTTGTCTTCCTCTCCGGGCACTTGACTGTGGTTCGTGGGAAGCCGTGTTCGGGAAGCCCTGCTCCGCCCTGCGCTGTTCTCCCGCGCACTTTTTTTTCTTTCTATGTTGGAAAGGGAGGGACAGGTGTGTCGGGAAAGGGGAAGGGAAGAGAGGGGCCCCGCGTCGTCTGGGGCGGCCTGCTGCCTCCTGTGCGCCCGGCGCCTCTGCGGTGGTGCCCTCCGGGGCGAGTGTGTGAGCCTCGCGGCCTCGGTGCTGGAGCTCGGCGGGGGGGCTGGACTCGGAGCGTGTGAGGTAGGAGGTGGGTTGGCCTGCTTCTCCAGGGTTACCGCGCGCTCTCGAATGACCTCTCAGCTGAAAAACACCTCCCTGGCAGCTGGAAGCTTCACGGCAGGCTGTCGTTGGGAGGCAGCTTTCTCTTGGGTCTGCAGGTCTTGGCGAGGTACAACTCTGTGGACCCCACAGAGCCCCTAAATGCTCGCTGGGTGAGCAGTGCTGCGCGGCGCGGGCAGGCACAGGAGGGAAGCAGCCTCACGGGCGAAGGCGCCAGCTCCTCGCAGTTGGCGCCCTGACACTGGGGAGCCTGGCTCTGCCGCTTCCCAGATCCAGTGACTTCCAGCTGGGACTGCGGTGCTTAGGGGTGCGGGTGGGGCCTGCATGCCGCACTGTGGCTGGAGGACCCCGGGATATTTGCCAAGCAGCACGGCCAGGCCTGCCCAGGCGTGACTAGGAAGCAGAGGTGGGTCAGCCCGTCTGGATTTGGACCTGATGCCCGTGATGGCCACAGCCGCCTACTCGGTAGCTGCTCCCCTCACTGGGGTACCCCGCCCTCCCCTGGGGCCCTGGCCGGTCGGGTTCCGCTGCTTCTCTTGGAAGGAGGCCCCTCGGGGACCCAGCACCGTGGAAGCAGCTGGACTGCGGGGCTTTTTCCCCACGTGTCTCTCCCCGGCACACAGGGAGGCCCCGACTTGCAAGCGTCCACCTGGCTCACCTCAAAATAGACCTCCTCCCACCCCGGCCTCGCCTTTCTCCTTCTGAAGACGCTGTCCTCGCGGCTGCTCCGCTTCCTCCGTCCTCTGGCTCTCAGCCATTTTGGGTTAGGAGCGCTCTCGAACCCTGGCGCGGGCTCCCAGCGGGTTGGCGGGCCCCAGGGCTGCTCCCGCCTCCCTGTGAGGTGGTAAGATCCCTCATTTGCACACACGGGGGTGCTGTCCCATGGCTGCTGCCCCCCTCCAGGCCGCCACCCTTAAACCCTCTGACCCTTGACTTCAGAAGCCTCATTCGTTTCGCCTGTCAGTGCTGCTCCTTCGTTAGCACTCGCGTGGTCGAGGCCTCTGCTGCGAGGACCTAGGCTGTCCTCCCGCCCTCCGGCCCCCATCCCGCTGCGGAAGCCACGCTCCCTCCCTCCGCCTGGCAGAGTGGCACCCGTGGCCCGACGCCCGTCCTCCCGCCCCGCTGGACCCCAGGCACACAGGCCCACGTGCTGGCTGCGTGACCGCTGCTGAGGCAGCAGCGTGTTCTGGGGTGGGGGGAGGCCTTGTCCTTTGAACACGTGGACCCAAGACAGGGCTCCCAGGCCTCGTGTTTCCACATCTGATTTTTTGAGGTGAACCGGATGCTTCCAAGAGGGCTGCACCTGCTCTCGTCCCTCTGCAGCGTAATGTGCCTCCTTTCGCCCCGTCCTCCCCAGCCCTTATTGGGGGGCCTGTTTGACCGGCGCCCTCGTGTGGGCCTGAGCTGGGGTCTCGGCCCGATCCCAGCATCTCCCTCAGCCGGTGAGGAGCGCCCGCGCCTGCCAGCCCCTGGGTCTCCTCACAGAGGGTCTGTTCTGTCTGCCCGTACTGATTGGGGTGTTTGTTTTGTTGTCGGTAAGTTGAATAAGTGTTTTGTGTATCTGGGGTATTAATCCTGTGTGTAGCGTGTGAACATTTTCTCCTACTCAGCGGGATCTGTTTCTTATGTTACGTTTTGCCGTGTGAAAACTTCCTAACTCGAGGTCATCCCAGTCGTTTGTTTCTCCTTTTACTTCCCTTTCTGCGGGGGTTGAACTCCCAAAGGCATCTTTACCGCTGCCGTTGTGAGACGTGGCCCCAGTGTTTTCTTCTGTGTAGCTGCTGCAGGTCTGGTATGAGAGTGTTTGATCCACTGAGAACTTACTTTTTTGTGGGGCTGAGCCAGCCCCGTCCGTCTTTCCAGCATCGTTTGTCCCGGCGACCCTGCGGCCCTGCCCAGTGGTCACGGCTCCTTTGTCAGGAGGCTCCACTGCTGCATGCGTGGCTTAGTGTCGGGCCCTGTCAATGTTCCGTGGGCCCACGTGTTTGCGCCACACTGTCTTAGTTACTGTTGCTTTGCTGTGTGGTTTAAAGTCATGCATGCTGATGCCGCCATTTCTCTCCTCTTCTCTCAGGATTGCTTTGGTCACTTGAGGCCTTTTATGGATCCACGTACACTTTAGTGGCAGTTGCAGTGTGTTTGCGTGTCGCTCTTGGTGGAATCTGTATGTTTACTGAATTGGTTCCCCTGTCCCTCAGTGTGGACTGTCCAGCCAACCCCCTTGTGTTGTGACCTTTACCTTTTATTTTTTAAAGATTTATTTACTTAATTGTACCAGAACCAGGGTACAGGCTGGAAGTGTGGGAGGGTGAGAGGATTCATGAGAGACAGAGCGGGGAGCAGAACAGGCAGACTGACGAAATACACTGCTGAGGGGAGCGGCGGGCACGGCAGGAGAGGTCTGCGCGCCATGTGGGACCCTCGCCGGCCAGCCGGGATCGAACCGGCGCTGCAGAGGCTGCGGACAGCTCAACTGCCTGCGCCACCAGGGGAGGCCTGACCTTTGTCTTTTAAAAGTGGCTTGTGGTTTTCACCGTGAAAGCCCCTTGTCTCCTTAGCTAAGTTAGTTCGTAGGATTTGATTTTTCTTGATGCAATTGTGACTAGAGTTGTTCTCCAAAATTTTTTTTCTGTTTGTTCTTTGCATCTAAAAGCACAACAGGTTTTTGTATGTTGATTTTGTCACCTGACATTTGTCATGTTACTTGATTCTGATGACCCTCTGGTAGGGTCTTTCAGATACCGTGTCATTGTCTGCAGATGGTGGTTTCCCGCCTCTTCCAACCTGAGTTCCTGCTATTTCCTGTTGTCTGGCTACTCAGGCTGAACTCTCTACTGCTAATTAAACAAGAGGCGGTGACAGTCTTGTCTTGTCCTTCATGGGAAAGCCTTCCATCGTTCGGTGTTACATCGGCTGTGGGTTTGTGGTGTGTGGCCTTAATTAAGTCCAGGTATGTCCTTCCGTTCCCCTCTTGTTTAGACTTTTCATCATAAATGGGCGCTGAGTCTTAGCAAATGCTTCTCCACACTTTGAGTCTAACCGATTTTTATTTTTCCTTTTGCTAATGTATCCCATTGGCTAGGTGTACTGCGCCATTCTTGCGTCCTCGGGACCCAGCCACGTGGGCTGGCTGCATAGCCCTTGCACTGTGGCGCTGGGCCCGGCTGGCTGGTGTTCCGTGGCCTCTCGCATCAGCATTCTTTGGGACCGCGGGGCTGTGGTTTTCTTGTGCCGTCTTCGTCTGGTTCTGGTTGTTGGGTAATGCTGGCGTCGGAGATGTTAGGGCACATCCCCTCTCCTTGGAGGGTTGGAAACGCTGCGAGCCAGCTGGGCGTCCATCTTCTGCAAAGGCGCGGTGGAACGTGCTTGTGCGGGCTGCTGGCCCTGGGCGTCTGTGTCAGGGTCTTTTTGTTACGGTCTCAGTTTCCAGGGTCGTGCTGCGTTTACTCAGCTCTGCTGTTGCCTCCTGGTGTGGTGAACTGTTGCTTAACTGTGTCCGTTTTGTCAAGGTTCTCGAACTGGTCGAGGTGTAGCTGTTCATTCAGGTTGCCACGCGTTGTCCTGCTTTCTGTGACAGTCCCAGGCCGGCCCTTTCCACGGAAGCAGAGGCCTGTGCTGCTGCTGCTCGGTGCATATGCACTCAGGTCACATGGCGGCGGCCAGGGGCTGCGAGGCTGAGGGCTTCCTGGTGACTGCTGTGCTTCGCGGGTGTGTGCTCGGCCTGGCTCTTGGGCGCCCCGATGCTGCCCCTCCCCGGCAGCTGGCCCTCAGGGCAGGCCGGACTGGTGGAGGCCTGGGAGCGTGGACAGGCTGGACTTGGCGCTAAGTCCTTGTGGGGCTGGCTGGCGGCCCCTCTCCTCAGGCAGCAGTGCCCTGGGAAGGGCCACCTCCCACCTGCTCTTGGCTTCCTTTCCCGCACAGCCGGAGCTGGTTGCCCCCCCCCCCCCCCGGAAGGGCGTGGGGTGTGCGAGGAACGGCCGGTGGCGCTGCCGAGGTAGCCCTGGTGAGTGGTGATCGCACGCTGACATCTGCCTTTCAGTAACTTGATTTTAACTTTGATTTTTCAGGAGGACATTAAGTTGGATTAAAAAGGGGGGCGATAATGCACCATGGCAACGGTCCTCAGAATGTCCCGCATCCGCTGCAGAGGTCCAGGGCCTTCGTTGGCAGCGAGGAAGAGCAGCAGGCCCACCCAGTGCCACCCCAGTCCCCTGCCACGCCCTTGGCGCCGTCGGCGAGCCCATCTGCACCCCAGTCACCCACTTACCAAGTCCAGCAGCTGATGACTAGGAGTCCTGCGGCGGGGCAGCACGTGAACATCTCCCTGCAGAACGTGGGGCCAGTGGTGGCGGGGAGCCCCCAGGTCACACTCGCCCCTCTGCCGCTCCCCACCCCCACCTCTCCAGGGTTTCAGTTCGGCGGCCAGCAGAAGCGCTTTGAGCACGGATCGCCGCCCTACATCCAGGTGACCTCGCCGCTGCCCCAGCAGGTGCAGACTCACAGCCCCACGCAGCCCAGCCCTGGGCCGGCCCTGCAGGGCGGGCGGGCAGGTGCCCCAGGCCCGGGCCTGGGCCTCTGCAGCAGCAGTCCCACGGGGAGCTTCGTGGACACCAGTGTGCTGGTGCGGCAGATCAGCCTGAGCCCGTCCAGCGCCGGGCACTTTGTGTTTCAGGACAGCTCAGGCCTGGCCCAGATGGCGCAGGGCGCCCAGGTCCAGCTGCAGCACTCGGGGGCTCCCCTCGCCGTCCGGGAGCGGAGGCTCTCCCAGCCCCACGCACAGTCTGGAGGGACCGTCCACCACCTGGGGCCCCAGAGCCCCGCCGCCGCAGGGGGCGCCGGCCTGCAGCCCCTGAGCGGCCCAGGCCACATCACCACGGCCAGCCTGCCGCCCCAGATCAGCAGCATCATCCAGGGGCAGCTGGTCCAGCCGCAGCCGGTGCTGCCGGGGCCACCGCTCAGCAGACCGCTGCTCTCAGGGGTGGGGGTGGGGGTCGGGGGGACGTCGGCGTTCGGGATGACATCCCCGCCGCCTCCCAGCAGCCCTTCCAGGACAGTGGTGCCCCCCGGGCTCTCTAGCCTCCCCCTCGCGCCTGCGCCGAGCGCGGGGCCGAGAAAGGCTCCCAAGAAGCTGGAGGAGGTGCCCCCGGCCTCGCAGGAGCTGGCGCAGATGCGGAAGCGGTGCCTGGACTACCACCACCGCGAGATGGAGGCGCTCAGGGAGGCCTTCAGGGAGTGTCTGATCGAGCTCTTCTTCCTGCAACACCTCCAAGGCAACATGATGGACTTCCTGGCCTTCAGGAAGAAGCACTGCGCCCCGCTGCAGGCCTACCTCCGGCAGAACGACCTGGACCTGGAGGAGGAGGACGAGGAGGAGGCGCCGGCCGCGGAGGCGGAGAAGGCGGAGGTCATCAACGACGAGGTGAGAGGCGGCTGCGCGGCTGCGGTCTAGGCCTGGCGAGGCGCGCGGGGCCCGGAGCCCGACGCGAGGCCGAGGACCCTTCCGCCCCCCTTCCCCGGGCAGGGCCGCCCGGGCGCTGTGGGCGGTGCAGGTGCGGAGCCGGAGTCTTCTGGGTGCCCAGAGCCGGGCTGCGCCGCCGGCCCCCCGGACGCAGCGCGAAGCCAGAGGCCCGGCTCCGCCCCCTGCTCGCCTCGGCCGCTGTCCACGTCAGCTTTACGCCGGGGCATTCGCTCTCTGGCCGTTTTCAGTTTCCCATAGTTGCAGATTCCCGGATGCTCACGGGGCACGTTAGTGACGAGCCTGTCGTCACGGCGGGATGTGTCTGAGAACGTTCTCCGTTTTCAGACGTCATTTTAGATGTCAGGTCGCACTTGCCACTCTCGCTTCTACACAGGCCTGTTAGGTGACATTTCGAGTAGACTCTCGCAGGCAGATTTGGGGCGCCTGCAGCGGCGCTTGGCAGCCCCCAGGCGAGCCTCCTCTGCACCCGCGAGGCTCCCTGGCCCTGCGCCTGGGCTCTGCCTGCGGCCCTGCCCGCTGCGCTTCGTGCCTTCGTGTTTGTGGCGTGCACTGTGTCAGCCCCTCTGTCTCACGGCGCTCAGTACCGGGTCCTTGTCCGTCCTCCCCGCAGAGAAAGCAGCCTTGGGAGAACCAAGGCTGGTCTCTCTGCCACGCCGTCCTCCCTGGTATTTATGGGCGTGTCTGTGTGGCTTTCCCATTTTGTGTTCCTCAGCACCCTCGCCAGGATGACCTTTATTTTCCAGAAGGTTGCTAGGATCATTTTGAGGGGCGGCCCGCATGGCCACGCAGCGGGCAGCACGGGTCTCTGTCTGTGCCCATGCTGTGGGGGTGCCCGCCCCGTTTCCTGCCGGCTCAGCCGTCGCCCTCCCGAGCGGCAGGCAGGGCCACGCTGCCCCTGCGCTCAGGCGTTCCTGGGGCTGCCCCGTGCTCACTGTTTCCAAGGTGGCGCCCCTGCCAGCCCACAGTCGAGTTCGCTCGGTAGAGTCAGTTCAGCGTCCAGATACTGGATTGGATGCGAAGACCTTCCATTTTAAAAGCGCAGACGGCAGTGAGCTTTCAGCAGTAAAATTCTAACAGGATTTTGAGCAGTCTTAAAAATTGTTACCTTTTTTTCTCAAAATATTTCCTCTCAGGTAAAGGTTGTGACAGGAAAGGATGGGCAGACTGGTACTCCTGTTGCTATAGCAACCCAGCTTCCGCCAAATGTTTCTGCTGCTTTTTCATCCCAGCAGCAACCATTTCAGGTACTTTTTGATGGTTCTAAAATGTAGTCTCATCCCAGACTTTGCCTTCATCGGATAGTTGACCCTTCAGTTCACTATTTGCTCTTCAGCGTTTTTTTCCCAGAGCCCATTCCTTGTTTTTAAGAAGCGCAAGTCTTCCCGCATAAGCATCGTGAAGTTAAATTGCATGAGTGCGCGGCCACGCGGCCCTGAATGCCTCGCCGGGTCGCCCGCGCGGCGCAGCCTGCATGCCCCCCCGCTCTGTCCAATGTGTGCCAGGCCCGTGTGCTGCGTTTTACATGTTGGTTCTCTTGTGTCTTCTCTTTGTGTTTCTGAGAACAGTGCAGAACAGAGCAAGAAAAAGAAAGAGATAAGCTGACGGTAACTTGATGCTTTCTGTAGCTAGAAGCACTGACGTGACGGCCTGGAAGCGGCAGGACCTCAGGCCTCTGAGTGGACGTGGCGTGACTGCACACTGGCCATGTTTAACTTGGGGACAGTCAGTCAGTCACGCCGGGAGCCTGACGGTAGCGCTCGAGCCCACTGCCTTGGGGGTGGGGATGGTGTTGGGTTCTGAAAGCGGGATCTTCGTGGTGATTTTTTTTGGGTGTTACTTTCAATCTCCATGAAATTTCAAACGTGTGTGGAAGTGGTGACAAGAAGAAAGCAGAGCTCGCCCCAGAGCCTTTGCCCAGGCGCACAGCTGTTCCCTTTTTGCCCCATTTGCATTGTTTTCATTCTCTCCCCCTGTCATCTTCACACACACACACACACACACACACGCTCACGCTCGCTCTCTCTCCTCTGCCCCCCAACCTCCCCACCAGTGTGGCCTGCGGCCTCCGGTAACCACCTACACCCCAGGGTGCGAGCTGGGTGCTGACCTGCCCGCAGTGCCCAGAGTCCACACCTGGAGATTCTCAGCCACACCACACTGGCCGGGACCACGCGCCCATGCACGCCGGGCCTCTCCTGGTGCTGCCTGGGGCTGTGGCACCGGGTCTCTGGCCCTGTGGGGCCGGCCCCACGGTCTCGGGACCACCTGTCCTCGCGGCACTGGCCGTTGCGGGCGGGACCCCCTTTGATGCTGTGGTGTCGGACGCGCCGCGGGCCCCTGCTTCGGAGTGGTCCCGTGGCGCCGGCCCCCCTGTGGGTGCCGGGCGGTGAGGCCGGGCCCCAGCCAGTGGGGTGGGCGCTGCGGCCAGTGCTGGGCGCGCTTTCCTGCTGCGGGTGGTAAGTCCCAGGGATGAGACTCCGGGACCGTGTGGACATCTTGGTCCTCCAGGGACTTTCCACCTAACCCTTGCCCCGCTGCCGGGCCCCGAGGCGCTGAGTCTGCAGACCCGTTGTCCCCCAGGCGTGCTGCCTGCCGGGCTGCGGTGGCTGCTCTCCTGCCCGCACGCCTGTGCGCACGCGTGCCCTTCCTCGTGCTCGTCCTGCCGCTGCCCGCTCGGTGCAACTAACCTGTTCCCTGCGGTTGCGCTTTCTGCCCGGCGCTCGGGCTCGGTGGACGCCGGTGCGTGAGCACCACCCGCGGCCGCGTCGCCTCTTCAGTCTGCCTGTCGCCCGCTTGACCGGCACTTCTGGGCCCCCAGGGCGTCGCCTCCCCGGCGTCTGTTTCTGCCGTCACCGAGCGGTGTCCTCTGCTGGGCAGTCGGGTCAGCCGTTGTCCCTTGGAGACCGTGCGGCCGGTTTCTGGCTTGGGCCCCGCGGAGTGAAGGTGCGGGGAGGGTCGCGCCGGTTTCGCATGAGCGCTGGGGCTCACCCGTGCGTGATGCGCCGGCCGGCGGCGTCGTGCTGGGGGATGTCCCCCCTCATGGGGCTTGGCGGGAAGGCCAGGCTCCCGGTGGCCGCCTGCGGGCGTGTGCGGGGCTCGTCCTGCCCTCCGCGCCCCTCGCCTGGCTGTGCCGCTGTTCCGGCCCGTGGCCCTTGCGTTTCCACTGGGTTGCTTCATGGCCGTCCGCTCAGGGATCGCACTGGTAAATATTTCCCTTCCCGGCCATGGCTTGTTTTCCCTTCTTTTGATACTGTCTTTCACAGAACGAGAGTTTAAAATTTTTACGGTCTGACCTCTCAGATTTTTTTATTGTAGATTGTGCTCTTGCCTTCACACCCGAGAACTCTGCTTATCCCGAGGCCACCAGGTCCTCGTTCTGTTCTCTAGAAGCGTCTAGTTTTGGGTTTCACATTGCGATCGCGCCCGGGGTTGCTTGCGAGGGAAGCTCTGTGAACGTGGCAACCCTGAGGGGTTTGCGTCTTTGCCCGTTGATGCCAGTTAGTTGTCCAGCGCCGTTCTTACGATGACTGTCCTGCGTCCATTGAATGGGCTCTGCGGTGGCCCCGTGTGGGGCCTCCCCAGCCTGTGTGTCTGTCTGCCTGCTGCGGCCACGCAGGCTTGGGGTGCCTCTGGAGCCCACCCTCTGAGCGCCTGGACTGTTCACTCTTGAAATTGACTTGGTCGTTCTAGCACCTTGCCCTTCAGGTGGGTTTGAGAGCCGCTTGCTGACAGCTGCAGAGCCCCGCAGAGCTGCTGGGGTGGACCGAGGCCCTGCGCTCAGGGCGATGTCCTGCCCCCAGCCAGCCACCCGTCACGGATGTGGCGGGTTTCCTGTGGCGGGTTTCCCGGTGTTTTGTAATTTCGAGCGTGGCATTTCTGCACGTCTTGTTAGGTTTATCCCCATGTGCTCCCCTTTCCTGCGGGCATCAGTGGTGCTGTGAAACACCCGGCTACCCTGCAGGCGCGCGGGAATGCGCTGGATTCTTTGGATCTCTCTTTTGCAACCTTGCTAAGCTCGTTTATTAGGAGTTTTTTCTCACAGATTCCATGGGACTCTAGAGAAACATTTCTGCAAGGAGAACAAGATACAGTTTTTTACTTCTGTGCTTTTTAATTTTTTTTTTTTTTGTGGCCTCATTGCGCTGGCCCGGTCTTCGGGCGTGATGCGGAAGAGCGGTGGGGGGAGCAGCATTCTCGGCCCTCAGGAGGTCAGGGTGAAAGCAGTAAGAGGCTTGCTGAGGATTTTGTAGGTGTCTTTTATTTATTTTTTTAAGGTTTATTTTTTATTTATTTATGCATACAAGGGTGAATCCCCTCACCCCAGGCCAGAGGTCGGGGGGGTGAGGGGATTCACCAGAGACAGAGTAGGGAGCAGAACAGGTGGATTCACACACTGCTGGGGGGAGCAGCAGGGAGACAGGAGAGGTCTGCTGCGCCATGTGGGTGGCTCCCTGGATGGAGATCAAACTCGTGCTGCAGAGGCTGCAGGCAGCTCGATAGCGCTGCTAGCCCTTGCGCCACCAGGGAGGCCTCTGGACGTCTTCTATCACGTTAAGGAGCTTTCTTTGTTCCTATACTATGAGTGGCTTGTTCGTTGCTGTTTTTGTGTCTGTGCACGTGGTCTTTGGTGTGTGGAAGGGGGCATCCTGTCACGTGGAGGTGCAGTTTATTAAAAGGAACATCCTTCATCCCCTCCCACCCCCCCCACCCCCACCCCCCCCCCGCCGTCTTGCTTATGTTGATGCTCAGGTTTGCTGTGATCACACCCGTGGAGCCCCTGCGCTGGCTCTCGTGTCCTCTGGCCCTGTCTCTCTGAGCACCCTCGCTGTCTGGCACTGGTCCCAGCGCAGGAATCAGTCAGTCTCCTGGGAATCTTGGCACAGAGTAACCATCTGAACCTGATATGTGAGTGCAGTTGAGGAAAAGATTTCTTAAACTGGATGTTGTCAGAGGTTGGTTAGTGGGGTGTTTCTGCTGTCACAGCACAGAGGGATGGGTGCAGAGTGTGTGACAGTCCCCACTGACGAGTGTTTCCCAGTCACTGGCACAGGAGGCCGCAGGCTACTCGCAGAGACGCCGCTGCGCAGGGCACGCCGCCCCGTCCACCCGCACACGCAGCAGGGGGCACAGAATCTGTAGGTGCAGGTCACCCACTTTGCTTGGCACGAGCTTGGGGACACTTGTGGCCTCCGTTCCAGTTTTTCAATACGATGAGAAGAGAGCAAGGGCACCCCTGGACCTGCACCCCTCTGGGACGGGTCGTCCTGGGCACCAGCAACCACTTGCCTGCTGCTTCGGCAGCTTTGTCTGTGACGGCCCCGGGCTGGAGGGAGCCAGACGCTCGTGGGCTGTGGTTCCCACATAGAGACCGTGCCCAGGAGCGGCCCCAGCACCCACCCAGACATGGGCCTCAGTAGCACCTCTTGGGGTAGGAAGCCACAGGGGAGCACAGCTCCACTGTAGAGCATGGGGGGGGGGGCGGCCAACGACCCTGGTGGAGGGGAGGGCAGCTGGCAGGCAGGGGTGGGCGTGGGCACGTGTGCGGGTTCGCCTGTAACCCGGCACAGTTTCCAGGACGCAGACCTGCCACGCATCAGCAGATGGGACCTGGCGTCCACCGTCGGCAGGTGGACAGTACGTGCAGAGAGCCGCAGGCGCCTGTGGGGCTGGCCCAGCCCCGTACCTGGGTCTGCGTCCTCCCACTCCGCTTTGGACATGTTCTCATGAAAAATTTTGAACAGAGACGAACAGCGCGCTCGGTAAGCACCTGTTGCCCTCTCAGTGCCGTGGTGGCGTTCACTGTGCTTGTTTTTTAGCCTGCTCGTGTTTTGAAAGGATAGGCCAGTTGGAGAAGGCGGGGAGGGGCGCCCAGAGGTGCGGGCAGGAGGCCTCAGGGCTGGGCTGGCTTCGTGCTGGCACCTTCCCAGCAGACGCTTGAGGGGGAACCAAGGCCTCTGCAGATCGCAGGCGTCAGAGGAAACGTGAAAATGGAGTCTGTCAAAGAGTTGAAATGAAAAATCATTTTGTTTTTTGGGGGGGACCGCGATAAGTTTTACTCCTGACAGCCGGTGGCAGTATTTTGAGGGGGCTGCGTGAAACCGCGGGAGGGCCGGTGCAGGGGGCCCCGCCGGGCTGGGGCTTGTGCACAGAGGGGCTGCGCGAGCCTTCTGTGGAGAGGGTGGGCCCTTGTGCTCACGGTGCGCATGGAAAAGGCTATTTCATTCGCCTTTTTTTTTTTTTTTTATAGAGGCATGTTTTTATTTATTTATTATATTTGTCTGTTTGTTTTGTTTATACCAACACTGGGTACAGTCAGAAGCGCGGGAGGGTGAGAGGAGTCACCAGAGCCAGAGCGGGGAGCAGAGCAGGCAGAAGGACCGAAGGACACTGCTGAGGGGAGCAGCGGGCGGCAGGAGAGGTCTGCGCGCCATGTGGGACCCTCCTCCGGTGGCCGGGGAGCAGCCGGGGATTGAACCGGCGCCGCAGAGGCCGCAGACAGCTTCGCAACCCAGCGCTCAACCGCTGCGCCACCCGGGAGGCCCTATTTCATTCACCTTTAAAGGCTCCCGATTTAAGGACAAGCTCTTGATAGCGCATCGTGTTGAGAAACCAGAACGCAGCACCCCGTGGTCCTGGCTCGGGCCGCGGCTGCTGTTCTGGGGCCTGGGCGGCTCCACTCTGGCCTGCTGGTCTCAGACACCTTCTCGGGAGCCGTCTGCCCTCTGCAGCCAGTTCGAGGACCTTAGGACAAACGGGTCTTTGCTGACGGACGCCGACGTCCAGATCCTCTGCGTGTGTGGGTTTTGCTTCAGGCCGCCCCTGGAGGCTCGGAGGTGCTGCGTGAGCGCAGTTGCTGTCTGCACACCCCCAGTGAGGGTCACGTTAGCCCAAGCGCCCTGTCCCGTGCCCTGCCCAGCTCGCTCTTTCTTCCCCATCGCACGCGGTGTCTGTGCTGGTGGTTCACCATCCGCGGCGGGCGGCCCAGCCAGGGGCAGGCGGCAGTCTGGACGGCGCGCGGTCCACTGGGGCTGCCTCCCTCCAGATTGAGCCTGGGGCCTCCATTGCAGTCACCTGCTGGCGAGTCCTCCGCTGGCGTCAGGCAGGGCAGCGCGTCACCCCGGCCAGTCCCAGCCTCCAGGGGTGGTGCGCACTGCGCTCGCTGGTTCTGGCTACTTCAGCTGGGCAGCCTCACCCTGGTGACTGCCCAGTCCCTGCCGCCCTTACCGCGTCCTCCAGCATGACGCCAGTCGCTTCCTCTTTTAGGCCTTCTTATTTTTTTAATTTGAAAGGGCAGGTTTATCCGAAAGGGGAGGGGGGGGGAGGGCGCTGCAGACGCCGGGCGACGAGCTGCCCCGAGAGGGCAGGTTTGCCAAGAGGCTGCACAGACCCAGGGGCTGGCTGCCGGCCCAGCCTTCTGAATGGCCCTTCGGTGGGCTGCATCCCTGGTTCCCTCAGCTCTTCTCTTCCTGGTGGTGTCTCTAGACTCCCTGCACATCACGTCGCGCCTTCTGTCGGTGAATTCTTCCTGATCACGTCTCTCTGAGAGGGGCCAGAACTCAGAGCCGTGTAGCTCGACTGGGACTTGGTTCCCGTCATAGAGCATAGAGCAGCCTCTACTCTGAGTGCTTTTTTCTTTATGAGGAGCTTTAATAAATGATTGCGGGGGCCTCCCCTGGTGGCGCAGCGGGTTGAGCGCAGCGCTGTGGAGCTGTCCGCAGCCTCTGCAGCGCGGATTCGACTCCCGGCCGGCCGGGGAGCTACCCACATGGTGCGGCAGACCCCTCCTGTCTCCCCGCTGCTCCCCTCAGCAGTGGATTTCGGCCAGTCTGCCTGTTCGGTTCCCCGCTCTGTCTCTGGTGAGTCTTCTCACTCCCCCCACCCCCCCCCCCACACACATCTGGTCTGTACCCCAGCTCTAGTATAAATAAATAAATCTTAAATAAATAAATGGTTGCGGGTGAAATTGTATTTTAAGGTGACATCTTCCTTCGACGTGCTCGTGGGAGCAGAAGTCAGCGTCTGTCTGTCGCGGGTGGGGCCCCTCTGCTGGTCCTGACGAGGACCTGTGTTGCTGACGTCGTCTGCTGGGCCAGGCGCCCGCGCGGACGGCCGGGCTTCACGCACCTTTCTGTTGCAAAGGCTCTGTTCTCCTCGGGGTGGGGCCCTCAGGCCTGCCCTGAGCGTGTGTTCTTGTGAGGCTGGTCCTCCCACGTGCCCTCTCCGGACACAGACCTCGCAGCTCTCTCCGGAGCCCGCTCTCCCGGTACTTTCTCTGACTCACCGTGGGTTGTCATCGGGATTTCCTCTTGGCCCTCGTGACCACGTGCGTCTTTACACCCTGGGCATACTCCTCAGCTGCCGCGAAGCCCTTGCTGCTGGCCCCCGGCTGGGCCACCAGGCCGCTGCTGAGGACAGTGCAGACCTTGTTTCTTTGTGTTCTGGGGCGATTTTGAATTGGGTTTCGGACGCTGGAGGCCAGGCGGTGGGGACCGTGGGCTGCTGCTCTCCTCTGGAGAGCACTGATTGTTGTGCGCCCACGTGAGTTGGCTCAGTCGAGGCCGCAGCACCCGTGGTGCGTTGACCCTGGAGCCTGCGCGTGGCTGGGGCAGGTGGGGGCGCAGCGAGCCCGCCGTGTGCTTCGGCGAGTTCTCTTCTCTTCTTCTGAGCGGTTGGCCTGCTCCCTCCTGGCGACTCTGGTGAGACTCTGCTGGTAGGAGCAGCCCAGATGAGGCAGGCGCCTGAGGCCAGGCCTCGCCAGGTCCCACCCCCTCGAGCAGGTATCGGCTCATCCTATAACCGCCGGCTGCTTGACCATTCTTGCATGCAGAGTGCTTTATCAATTTCTTCTATTAAAATCCTCCTTTTTTTGGTGTTTATAACTGCTGCATGGTCGCCATGGAACATTTGGACACTAGAAACACGCGCACACGGACACAAGTCACCTGGGACCCTGTCCCGAGACCAGCACGTCACTCGCTCTGTTCTCATCACTCTCTCCCCTTCCTCCCGCTCCCTCTGTCCACACCTGCCTCCCTCCTTTCCCATCTTTGTTAAATGTGAATGGGGGTGCTCGTTCTCCCTTTCAGTTAGCTAAGCCCCTTCCCCTTCTGAGGCACCACTGTGGCTTGGCCGGCACGGTGGTGTCATGTCCATCCTGGGGCCTGTGCTCGAGCTGCCCTCCTGAGCAGACACTGCGTGGCAGCTCTTATGCCCGGAGAACACTGCTCTGGTGCAGCGGCCGCAGCCGAGTCCCGTAGAGCCAGCGCTGAGCTGAGCACCCCCCAAGCGTGCTGCGGCACAGTGCAGGGCAGAGGCCGGTCCCCTGCCTCCGGCCCTTCTGACCAGTAGCTTCTCACCACGTATGACCGGGGATGGCCCGCCTCTCTGTGCCATGTGGGGTGCTGACACTTGGGGATCCAGAGAGGGGTTGTTTTTAATTGGGGTTTAGCATCATTTTCCAGCAGGATGACTAACCCTCCTTTGTACCCAGTTCTCTGCCTTCTGGTAAGTGGTGAGTGGCTGGCAGCAGGCTCAGCAGCACCTGAGCCTCGACGTGGCCAGAGCTCGGGCCCCTGCGCTGGTCCGCGCGCACAGCCACATAGTGTCTGAGGGACTGTAGGTGTGCATTGCTCAGAAATTTCATTTAAAACCAGAAAAATATCTTTCCAATTCCCTTACCCTTCCAGAGGTAAGTTAGAGCTTCACTTCCTGTGTGTAGTGCACGTTCTGACGGGTGTGCCCGCCGCCAGGGCGCTGCCTTCTCTCGTGGAAGGAAGGAGGTTGGTGTTCGGGCTGACTGGGTGGGTTTGGCTCCTGTTCATGCTCATAATGCACTTAGGTTATCAGAATCTCATTTTCTTTCCAGCAGCAAGCCCTCCCAGGAGCCCTGGTGGCGGGGGCCACGGGTGCAGTAGAAACGGACCCCTTTAAGAGGCAGCCGGCAGGTCCCCCGGCAGGTATGTCGTGGCCCCGGGGTGCCGTCTCGCTTGGCTGGGCTTAGTTTCTTCTCCTTTAAGCTTCGCTTTTCTTCTGGGTGTCAGCCGAAGAGAGTGTTACGTCAGGCTCGGAGTCTTGTCTTGAAGTCAGAGGTTTGTCCGTTGGGTGGGGGATGGGGGTGTTTTATTTTGACCCCCTGTGCGTTTGCAGGCTGCGTATGCTGGCATGCTCACGTGGGACACCCTCTGCTCTGTCCAGTCGTCGTTCATTTTTCAGTCAGACTGAATTTTTTCTTCAAATTATAAACGACACACGTTTAATGTAAGAGATTCAAACAGCCCAGAAGGGTAGAAGTCAGTGTACCCGTTTGGGGGTTACCTGCCCTCTCCCTGGCCACAGAGCTGGCTGTTACTAATGTGTGTTTTCAGGGTCCGTCTTCTCCACACGCAAGCATTGCTCCGTGTTATTCTGAAAAAGTTAAATTTTGATCACATGCACATTTTTTGTGTTTCTGGAACAGTGACTTGTTAGGCGCCTTCCGAGCACAGGCCTTGCTCTTTTTTTTTTAAAGTTTTTTTTTTTTTTAATTTTATTTATTTTACACAAGAAACCAGGGTACAGGCCAGATGTGCAGGAGGGCGAGAGGATTTACTAGAGACAAAGCGGGGAACAGAACAGGCAGACTGACAAAATACACTGCTGAGGGGAGCAGCGGGCGCGACAGGAGAGGTCTGCTGCACCATGTGGGATTCTCGGCTGCCAACCGGGATCAAACTGGCTCTGTAGAGGCTGCGGACAGCTCCACAGCGCTGTGCTCATTCGCCTGCGCCACCAGGGGAGGCCCAAGCCTTGCTCTTTTTTTTTTTTTTTTTTTTATATAGAGGCATGTTTTCTTTCTTTCTTTCTTTCTTTCTTTCTTTCTTTCTTTGTTTTTGTTTACACAAGCACGGGGTACAGTCAGAAGCGCGGGAGGGTGAGAGAATTCACCAGAGCCAGAGCGGGGAGCAGAGCAGGCAGAAGGACCGAAGGACACTGCTGAGGGGAGCAGCGGGCGGCAGGAGAGGTCTGCGCGCCATGCGGGACCCTCCTCCGGTGGCCGGGGAGCAGCCGGGGATCGAACCGGCGCCGCAGAGGCCGCGGGCAGCTTCGCAACCCAGCGCTCAACCGCTGCGCCACCGGGGAGGCCCCCAAGCCTTGCTCTTTTTGACAGCTGCCGTGTTGCTCCTGCTCGAGCAGCCACTTTATGTGTTTATTCACCAGACTTTTGCGTTGGTTTATCAGCGCCCCTTGTTCTGTAATAATAGGCACAAGCTAGATTGGATATGTTTTCATGGGTAGCATTTCCCACAGATGACCGGCACCAGCGTGCTAGTCTGTCCTGAAGGACAGCTTCCTAGAGGCGCACGTGCTAGTGGTGGTAGGAGGGTAGGGCCCTTTTTCACACCAGGCGGCACTTTCTGCTTCTCTCCCTTTTTGGCCTTTTTATTAAGCATGGTCAAGCCTTAGTCTTTGCTGGTCTCGTGAAAGATTAAGACTTCTGATGTGGTTATATCAGTGCTGAGCAAGGCCACAATGTCTTTGCAGTCTGTGGGCACAGGGAGGTGCCCTGAGGGTGCTGCTTGGCCGCTGCTCCTTGGGGTGAGGCTGCTGTGGGTCGGCTCTCCGCCCTGGCTGCCCGTGCGAGGTGCTGCTTGTGCTTTGCCTTTTATGACACCTTTTCTTATGTTCGCAAGTTGTTAATGTGAATGTATTTTTAAAAAAATATATCAGCCTTAACCTTTCAAGGCTTCTGGATTTTGATTCACACACAGAAGGGCATCCCTGGTCAAAGATTGTAAAAACTCACATTTTCTCTATGATTTTTGTGGTTTCATTTTCCCATCAAATTACCCCTTTTCTGAAAATTATTGCAGAGCCGCCTAAGAGACCTCGACTTGAAGTGGGCCACCAAGGCGTGGTTCTGCAGCACCCGGGGGTGAGCACAGGCGTCCCTCTCCAGCAGTTGATGCCAACAGTCCAAGGTAATACGAGGGCCAGCTCCACTCTGGCTCGCGGGCAGGGAGTGTGTCAAGTCCTGGAAGCCAGAGTCCCAGGGTGTGGTTGCAGGAGGGTGTCTGCTTGGCCTTCTGGAGGCAGGGGTCTCTCCTTGCCCCAGCTGGTGTGGGCTCCAGATTCCGAGAGATGCACCAGCGCACGTCTCTCTTGCCCAGAGCTTTCCAAGCCCCGCCTCCTGGGTTTCTGAGTCACCCTGTTGAGGAGGGCCCCTCTGTCCAGCACACAACTTCCCGAGGACAGCCTGTAGGAGAGCCCCTTTTCTGCCCTCGCGTGCTCGTCGACAGGTGTAGCTGGGCTGGGTGGTATGATGGCGGCCCGCGCCGAGTGCAGGCCTGGGCTCCGCTTCTTCCTTTTTTTTTTTTTTGAATATTTACTTATTTGTACAAGTGCTGGGTACAGTCAGAAGTGTGGGAGGGTGAGAGAACCCACCAGAGCCAGAGTGGGGAGCAGAACAGGCAGACTGATGAAATACACTGCTACGCCATGGGGGACCCTCGCCGGCGGCCGGGGATCGAATCGGCGCTGCAGAGGCTGCGGACAGCTTCACAGCCCAGCGCTCAACCACTGCGCCACCAGGGGAGGGCCTTGGGATCCGCTTCTTGCTGGGTGGGCGCCCGGGCTCTGTGGTCCAGCGCCGGCGGTGTCCCCTCTCTTGCAGGAGGAATGCCTCCCGCCCCGCAGGCCGCGCAGCTGCTGGGGCAGAAGCAGAGTCAGCAGCAGTATGACCCATCCACGGGGCCACCGGTGCAGAACGCAGCCAGTCTGCACACCCCACCTCCCCAGCTCCCCAGCAGGCTGCCCCCTGCTGGCCTCCCTGCTGCCCCCCTCACGGCCACGCTGCAGTTCTCACAGCCACCGCAGATGGGGGAACCCCCTCCGCAGCTCCATATCCCAGTGAAGACGCAGCCACCTCAAGCCTCTGTCTCTGCGCCCCCCACCAGCCAGCTCCCCACCCCTCCTGCACAGCCCACCGCGCTGGCCCACCATGGCCCAGTCCCCGGGAAGGCCCAGCTGCAGAGCCTGCAGCTGCCATCCCAGCCCCAGGTACTGGGCACATGTGCTGTTTGGGGGCTGGGAGTGGAGGGAGGGCCAGCTGTGCCGTGGCTGCCCGTGGTCCAGGCAGTGGTGGCTGCCAACTCCGGCTCTGGCCCAGGCACCATCCCCAGAGAAGCCCAGCACGCGCTCCTCCCTGCTGGCCCCATGCGGCCGAGGCGCGTTGCCCATCCCCACGCGACGGTGGGCCCCGCTCTCCTGTGGCCCCTCCGCGTCCCGGTGTGTGGACAGTGAGCCATGGATGGCGAGGGGCTCGACCGTGGAGGGGTGCTGATAACCCCTTCTCCGCCAGTGGTTAAATTTATGCAGCAAACTGCTGCCGTCCCTCAGGTGTTTGGGTCCCTGCCACCGGGGCTGCTGGGGCAATGTGGCCAATCCTCTGGGTGGGATCTGCTGGGGCCCACCCCAGAATGCCTGCCACCCTCTTCCTCAGCTAGGGTTTCCCTGGTGCACGTGAATTCAGGTTTTTTCTGGTTGCTTGAGACTTACGTAGAAACAGGAGGACAGCTTCCTCTGCTCACTGCCCACTGGACACCGGCACCGTGATCCCTCCGCTCTGCACTGTCTCTGCCCTGCCTGTGACAGCAGTGCGGGGAGCGGGGTGGGGGGGGTCATCTTCACTGTCCCTGAGACCCAAGCTCAGAGACCAGAGAGGATAGACAGCAGCCAGGTCTCCAGCCCATGTAGGGGCTCTGTGTGCTGTCCGCAGCCGCCTGGAGGGGTCGGCCCCCGCAGCAGTGGGCCCCCAGGCCACTGTGCTCGGGTTCTGTGGACCTGAGTCTTCCTTGGAGCCACCCTCCTGCGCCACGCTGGGTTTCGGGTTAGCTGGTCTGCCTATGTTGCTCAGAATCTGCTGGGTGGGCTTGGCAGGCTGCAAAGACCTCAGCAAGGGGGTGCGGGAATACTCGAGGCCCTGCACCCGCACAGATCTTCCGAAGTGAGAACTGAGGAGTGACTCCAGTGCAAAGCAGGAAGCCCTTGGACACAGTGGGCCCTGCTTGCCCCACACCTGCCCCCCAGCAGGGTCCCCTCTGTGTGATGGAGCGTTCTGTCCAGGACAAGGGAGGGGATCCTCCGACCTTGCCTGCCCGCGCCTGGCCAGCACCCGAGGGGGTTCTCGCCAGGTTCTGCCTGCCCTGTGGGCAGAGCCCAGAGCCTGCCTTTGCCCATCAGGGAGAGGCATGGGGTGGCCTCGCTGTGGATCCCTCGAGCAGGGCCTCCTGCGAAGACAGCCCTGCAAAGACCTGGAGGAGAGCTCCCTTGGCCTCTTGGCTGAGGTGGAGTGTGGAAACATAGCAGGGAAAAGAGAAAAGGCTGATCCGCCTCAGGCCACCCGTGGCAGTCTTGGGGGCACCCTCTGGGCTTTTTGGGGGGTGGATTCCAGGACGCATGCGCCCTGACACTGGACCAGGCATTGGGTGCCCAGCTGAGGTCTCGTTTCACCCTCCAGGTGGTGGCGTCCAGACCACCAGCAGACCCCGCTCAGCCCTGCCAGCGCCCACTGCCCTCCTCTTCTGCCTCGTCCACGGCTCCGGGGGTTGGCGCCAGCCAAGGACCCACGCCCGCAAGGGCCTCCCCAGTGAGCAGACCCTCTTCTGCAACCAATAAGTCGCTGTCTCCAGTTACCTCCCGGTCCCTGGGGACAGCTGTATCTGCTGTCCCGAAGCCACAGAGCCCAGCCCAGAGTGCCGCCCCGCCCCAAGACAACTCTCAGGACAAACTGGCAGAGCAGATAGCGCTGGTAAGTGCGGCGGCGGGCCAGGCACTCGTGGGCGTCCTAAGGCACCTCCGGCAGTGAATCGTCTGAATAGTGGGGGAGTTGAGCGTGTTGGTGACAAGTGAGACTGAGGTGGCGGCTGGGTGGCCTGTCCTGACTGGGGGCTGGGGGGACGTGCCCTTCCTGGTGCTGAAGTCAGCGACCTCGTGCGGCTTCCCAGAGCTACAGGCAGGCACGTGCTGACAGCCACAAACTAGAGTGAACGTCTGCAGAGCCCCTGGCGCCCACGTGCCTCCCTAGGGGCTGGCAAGCAGCCTCTCATGCCAGGTGTGTCCGGCAGGCCCCTGCCTGGGCCTGACAGTGGTCAGCTCCGGCCTGTCTCACTTGGCCTGTGCCCCCTGACTGTCCCCTAAGTGCCCAGGCGTGCACCCTGGATCCTGCATGCGCGGGTCAGGGCTGTCATTCCAACTGCTTCTGGGATTCCAGGGAGAGTGGCCTGCCCCCGCCTTTGGGTCGTGTCTCTCTTGCCGAGACTGCACCTGTGCTGCCTGCATGCGTGGGGTCAGCCTGCAGGGCGTGCACTTGACTGATGCATGGGACACCCCACAGGAGAACCAGACACACCAGCGCATCGCAGACCTGAGGAAAGAAGGCCTGTGGTCGCTGCGGCGGCTGCCCAAGCTGCAGGAGGCCCCGCGGCCCAAGTCGCACTGGGACTACCTGCTGGAGGAGATGCAGTGGATGGCGGCTGACTTCGCCCAGGAGCGGCGCTGGAAGGTAGCTGCAGCCAAGAAGGTGGGTCAAGGTGCAGGGCCCCCGTCCTCGTGCTGGCTCAGGCCTGGGGCATGGCGGGTGAAGTGCGCGGGTAGACGCAGCCTTCACACCGCAGCGGGGCTGCCCTCGGGCTGCCTCGGGCCACATGCTATCGGGGATGCGGCTCACTGCAGCACCCCAGGCCAGACTGGCACCCAGAGGTTGGTGTGGGGGAGGGCGAGCCCTGGGAGGGGCAGAAGCCACTCAGCTTGGGGTGACCTGGGAGCCCAGCTGGGCCTGTGCCGCCCCTGCTGCCCTGGCCAGAGCTGGTCAGGGCGTGCCCTGGGAAGAAGGCAGAGCACCGTGCCCTTCTGCCGCGGCTGGGGAGGCAGTGCTCACCAGAAGCCAGGCCGCATGGGCCGTGTCCCGTGGGTGCTGGCCATGCCTGAGCTCCCTCCACCATGTGTCTGTAGCTGGTCAGGACCGTGGCGCGCCATCATGAGGAGAAGCAGCTGCGCGAGGAGAGAGGAAAGAAAGAAGAGCAGAATCGGCTGAGACGGATTGCTGCCTCAACCGCTAGAGAAATAGAGTATTTTTGGTCAAATATTGGACAGGTGAAGCCCGTTTCGCGGGTCCCGCATGCCACCTGTGAGCTGGGCATGGGGTGGTGGGCCGCCATGGCCAGCTGTGCCCGCACTGGCCGGCGGTGGAGGGTGTGGGGCCTCCCCAGGGCTCCTGGGCTGGCTCCTTACTTCCCGATGGCTCCTCTGCCTCGCGCTTCCTTTCAGAACAGTTCCCCTCCCACTGCCTGCCGGAGGGGAGGAGCTGTGGCCAGGAGAGAGTAGCCGCTGAGGGCCGCAGGGCAGCGTGCACCCGCGGGCTGCTGATGGGTGTGGGAGCCTCTGACGTGCGCTCGCTGCAGCTGTGTCTTCACCAGCGTCTCGTGTGACTCTTTGTGTTTAGGTCGTGGAAATAAAACTGCAAGTAGAATTAGAAGAGAAAAGGAAGAAGGCCTTGAGTTCACAGACGGGCTCCAGGAGAGGTACGCAGGCCTTCCGCGGCCGCCAGCGCCGGCTCCTTGGGGCATCGCACTGTGCTCCGGGAAGCTTTCCCAGCTGTGTGTGGACTTCTTTTGGCGTTTGCCCAGATGAGTCGGCGCCCCGGGCTGATGGACCAGCTGGGGCTGCTCCGGGGAGGAAGGCTGGGCCTGCACCTGTGGCCCGTCCCAGGCGGGGTGGTGGTGACCCCCGTAGCCCTGGGTGCAGGCTCTGGCAGCTCCATGGAGATGCCTTCCTGGGGCGGGGGGGAGGGACGGTGGAGGGGCGCCGCTGGAGGCCTTACCCACGAGCGCAGGTGTGTCCTGGAGAGAGCCCTGTGTCGTGCAGCTGCACCCTCCCTGTCGGCCAGGCCATGGGGGCGTGGGCAGGGGCAGCCTCTGCAGGCCGGGGTGCCCTTGAACCAGCCCCCTGGACTCCAGCGAAGACGGACCCAGTGACCTTCTCTTTAGGTAAAGACTCGAGACCCAAGGGACTTGACGTGCTGCCAGAGAATTTTTTGGTGAGTTGGGGACTTAACTGTGTGCAAAGAGCGGCACAAGCAGCACGCTGCGCCAGGAGCAGGCAGGGACTCGTTCGTGCAGAGACTGGTTGGTGTCAGTCAGCTCTGGGAGGAGAGTGACCCTGGGCTCATGTGGGCGTCGCAGGCGGCCCAGCCTGCCCCGCTGGGTGCGTTAGAGGCACGTTCCTCCGCTCTGCTCCCTGTCCTGTGTTTAAGGTCTCATGGCTGCAGTTTTGGTCCTGTGTTTCAGGATTCAGGAATGTCTGTGAGAAAAAGAAAAGCCAGCACGTCTCTGACTGATGACGAAGGTCTGTCCTGCCCTGTGCGCGCTGAACTTCCTACCCCTGGCCCCTCTGTCAATGTCGTTGGGGCTCCTGGGCCTGCACAGCTGGCCTTGGCCAGTAGCCCGGGGTCGGTGTCCTTGGGGGTTGGTGCCCTGGCGGGCACTGGGGTTTTGCAGTGAAGAAGTGAGGCGTGGGAGGTGGGTGGGCAGATAGGCAGTTGTGGGCACCCCTGTGTAAGGGTGGCCGGGAGGGCGGTGCCAGCGGGAGACATGCTGAGAGGCCTAAGGTTGCAGAAAGTGGGCATGTCCGCCTGGTGAGACCCTGGCAGGGCTAATGCTCAGAGTTGCAGGGGAGGGCAGGGCGCAGGCAGAGCTGCTGACCAGACAGGAGGGCCAGGGGCTGGGCCCTGGAGTAGGCAAGGAGCGCTGAGCTCGGCCATGAGGAGCTGCTCCTGGGGCCTGCCTGGGGCTCGGCAGGTGGGTGGCTGTGCAGCTCCAGTGTGAGCCTCAGCAGGCCTTTCGTGCCGCCTGAGGGGAGAGGAAGGGCCCGTCCCCACCTCCTGCCTAGTGCCACTTCCCTCTGCCTGAGAACGTGGCAGGCTGAATCGCACCTCTCCAGCGGCCGGATGGACTGCGTCCCTGTTCCCCTTGGGGCCGTGGCTGCGAGGCAGGCCTGGTGTCCCACAGCTCTCACTGGTCATTGCAGTGGAGGACGAGGAGGAGACCATCGAAGAGGAGGAGGCCCGCGAAGGGGCCGTGGATCACCAGACAGAACTGTCCAACCTGGCGAAAGAAGGTGGGCTGCTGTCCTCGCTGGGAGCTGGCGACCGCAGGGACGCGTGCAGGCCGTGTTCTCGCCACGTCTGGGCACACACGTCGGGCTTTGCGTCCCGGGATGAGCTGTGGGGCAACTGGGCAGCTGGGGCGGGTGCGGGGGTCCGCGTCCCAGGGCGCCCAGTGCTTGGGATGCGGTGAGCGTGCCTCCCGCCGGGGCCCTGTGGGCTGCCGGCCACTCTGTCGGGCTCCCGGGCCTGGTGACGGCAGGCGCCCGGCCGTCTCAGAGTGCAGTGCCCGGCCAGCAAGCCCTGCCTGTCTGCTGCTGAGGACGGTCGGACTGGGCCCCTCCCCGACATGTAGGCGTTCTCACGTAGCCGGACACGCGCTGCCCACCACACGCATGGGAAGGCCACGGGCTCCTGACCCCCGTGTGGCTGCCCAGCAGGCAAAGGGCGCCTCTCCTGCTGTGCTGCTGCCCACGCGTGCGGGTCTCCCCGCGTCGGCGGACGTGCGGTCGGGCCTCTGGTGGCCCGTCTCCAGGCTCTGTGCTGCTTGCGGTCAAGGCCAGGGGCGGGTTCTCCCGCTCCTTGCGGACTGTTGGGGTGGGCGGCGGACGCGCTGCCTCCTGGTGCTCTCCTGCCTTGGCGCGCCGAGCCCTTGTCAGTGCCTCTGCGACCTGGGGCCTCCCTTAGCCCCGGCACCTCCTTCCTTCTTGCTGCAGAGCCCGGCCGGAGGTCAGCGGCGGGCGCCGTGGGCCGGCTGTTGGATGGGGGACGCTTGCAGACAGTGGTTGGTGGCCGCCCGCGGCTGCCTGGTTCCCACCTGGGCTCTGTCTCCCGGAGCCAGTGACCTGCAGGCGAGCTGGCTAGCCGCTTGCTCGCCTCCCAGCCCCTGATGGTCATCTGGGCGCCGTGGGTCCTCCTGGGAAGGCACTCCCTGAGGTGGGGTCTTGGCCTGTCCCCAGCTACCCCGCTTTTCCAGCTCCCGTCTCTCCCTACTGAAGCGCCTCACCACAGTCACTGTCAGTTGTTTCCGTTCTCTCTGCTGTGCCACCGCTGCATGGGGCGAGGGCGCCTCCTGGCTCTGTGCTGTGGGAAGCCGGCGTCCGGAGCCCCGGGGCTGCACCCAGGTGCGCCATTGGCGGCTGCTGGCGTGAGGCTGTGCATCTAAGAGCAAGTCGGTTCGCGGCGCTGCTGTCCGTCACAGGCCACGGCCCTGGTCATGTTGTCGAGGGACAGCCTGGGCCCTTGCCGCTGGCGTGTGACACAGACACAGAAAGGTCAGCAGCCTCAGGGGCCTCCCGCCATGCTGGATGCGGCTACCGCGAGGGGCTGTGGCACCGCCCTGGGCCACATCTGGCCATTCCCCCGAGGACAGACAGAGTGGGGCGTGTGGAATGTTAAAGCTTTGTTTAGGTTTCCAGAAAAACTAAGCCAACGTGTGCCGTTTCCCTGCCGTGACGGGGGCGGAGGAGGGGGCACGCAGGTCGTGCACGGCCTCATGCTCTGGCCTTGTTCCCCGGCCTTTCCTGCTGCTGGCGTGGCCGTGCCTCTGTGCCCGGCCCAGTGTGTCAGTGTCCGGGCCTCGGGCTGCGAGCCTAAGTCTTTTGTTGTGCTTTTTATTTTTTATTTTATTTTATTTTATTTTTTTTTTTTTTTTATAGAGGCATGCTTTATTTATTTGTTTGCTGGTTTGTTTGTTTGTTTTGTTTATACATGCACTGGGTACAGTCAGAAGCGCGGGAGGGTGAGAGAATTCACCAGAGCCAGAGCGGGGAGCAGAGCAGGCAGAAGGACCGAAGTACACTGCTGAGGGGAGCAGCGGGCGGCAGGAGAGGTCTGCACGCCATGTGGGACCCTCCTCCGGTGGCCGGGGAGCAGCCGGGGATCGAACCGGCGCCGCAGAGGCCGCGCGCAGTTTCGCAACCCAGCGCTCAACCGCTGCGCCACCAGGGAGGCCCTGTTGTGCTTTTTAGTCATTTACTTCTGTCGTGTTTTTGTTTGAGTCGTTTGCTGGTCTGTGTCCGCATCCATCAGTAATTTTCTATAAATGGTATTTTAGGATTTTCATTGGCCTACAGGTTTTACTACATGTTTATCACATGATGTCGGAAATTCTTGTTCGTTCTCTGTGTCAAAGTGGAGCGTCGTTTAAAGATCCCCGTGTTTATCGAGAGACAGTTTAGGCCTTGTTGGTAAATGGGCAGTTACTAGCTTTTAGGAAATAAATAAATGTGCTTTTGGAAGACACACGTTTTCCAAGGAATCATTTAGCGCCAGGAAAGGCGTATGCGAGAGAAGGGCCTCCGTGCGCCTGCGGCCGATGCTCCTGCCCGCGCAGACACGCTCTCTCCTGCCCCAGCGGAGCTGCCCCTGGCCGACCTGCTGAGGCTGTACGAAGGCGCCTTCCTGCCCGGCTTCCAGTGGCCCCAGCCGCCCCCCGGCAGCGAGGACACCAGCGAGGAGGAAGGTGCGGCCGCCAGAGCGGTGCCTGCGGGTGGGGGCGAGCCCGTCACGTCCGCCCCTGCGGGTGGGGGTCTGCTGCGGGGACCTCGGTGCCGTCGCTGGGGCCTGCGGGCAGCATGCCGGTGCCTAGGGCTTTGCTCTGCTTCTCTGTTCAGCATCCCGCCGTCCCCTCTCCCGGGGAGGGGGGCGCGTGCCATGACCGAGTTCGGTCGCAGTAGGCACTTCCTGGTCTTCCCCGTGGCTGCGCAGCGCGGCCGGCCACCACGGGTGGCCAGCCGCCCGCCAGGCCGGTGCGGTCAGCTTAGGCAGCGGGTGGAGCGGGGCTGACTGCTCGCCGCGGCGCGTTGCTCACAGAGGCGGAAAGCTGCCCTGGGGACCGCGAGGGCCGGAAGGACGTGGTGCTCATCGACTCGCTGTTCATCATGGACCAGTTTAAAGCCGCGGAGAGGATGAGCGTCGGGAAGCCCCACACCAAGGACGTGGCGGAAGTGACCGCGGTGGCCGAAGCTGTCCTCCCCAAGGGCAGCGCTCGCATCAGCACCGCGGTGAGCCGCTGCCCGCGGGCGCCTCCGTCGGGGGAGCGCGCCGGCCTGCCGCCCCGCCCCACCTGCTTCTGTGGCCTCCGGGCGGCCGCACTGACTGTGCGGGGGCGACGTGTGACTGCTTGGCTAGAGCGTGCGCTTGGCCCTCCCGCAGGTGAAGTTGAGCGTCCCGCCCCTGCTGTACGGCGCGCTCAGAGACTACCAGAAGATCGGCCTGGACTGGCTGGCCAAGCTTTACCGCAAGAACCTGAATGGCATCCTGGCCGACGAAGCAGGGCTCGGCAAGACCGTGCAGGTCATAGCCTTCTTTGCCCACCTCGCCTGTAACGAAGGTAGGCCCTGGCTTCCGTCTTCCCCGTCAGCCCGCGGCAGGCATTAAGGGGAGGTGAGAGGGAGCGGGAGTGGCGCCTGCACGGCGGGCAGGGAGCTGCTTTTTGTAGGAATAAGTTGAAGAGAGAGACCCGCGTAGATGCAGACAGGCAGGGTGTGGCCATGGGCTTGCCAGACATCCCGTGTGGGGCGAGCTCAGCGTGTTGCGCTGCCGCCTCCGCACGCAGCATCACACCTGCCCTGGGTCCAGCCCGGCCTGGCTGTGCTGCAACAGTGGCAGCTCTGGCCCCTCTGCAGGCGGCCTGCTGCCCCTGCAGCACACCGTGCTCCCGCCGCAACCCCCTCAACACCCTCTGGGGGCAGTGCAGGTGCCCAGGTGATATGCAGGGTGCCGCGTTGCCCACAGCCCTGTGCACTGCCAAGGTCAGGGTCCCACCCGTCCTGCTCCAGGCTGGTGGAGGAGGGTCTCCCGAGGGCCTGGGGGTGTGGCTGAGCCTCACACCCCAGAGCCAGGGGCTCCTGGGCCACATGGGGAGAAAGGACCACGTCCATCTGTGCAGGGGTCTCAGGGTGAGGAGGCGGCACTGGGGTCAGGAGGAGTCGGGTAGGTGGGTGGAGTCAGAACACTACACCGTGGGGAGTCGTGGGGTCCTCCGTGGGTTCCTCCACCACCAACGTTGCTGTGCTGTTGTCTTGCGCCTCATTTGCCTTCCACGTGGAAACGCGTCATCAGACTCGTGATCGATTTTAAATAGAAATAGAGCAACATTTGGGTGCCTTGTTTTCTCCATTAGTTTATTTCTGTTGCTCTAATACCCCAAAGTTTTAAACGTCGTGCTTCCAAATAGGTCACGACCCACAGAACAGGTAGAGATGGGAAAACCGCTTACCTTGCCTTCCACTTTACTGTCGAGGGGAAAGGTGTTCATCAGGCCATAGCAGCGAGGCGGTGGAAGTAGCCTATGTGTCCCAGCACTTGAGAGAACGATGATGGTTCGGGGACTTGCCTGGCGCCACCCCAGGCACTGTTCTAGGTGCCGGGGCTGCAGCCGTGAACAGAGCCAACCTCCCCACCCCCCGCCATCCCGCCATCCCACCTGGAGGAAAGGGCCTTGAAGGAAATCGCGGGCGGGCAGGATGTGGGTGGGGAGCCGTGCTGGCTGTTCGCATGGTGCGCCCCTGTGGGGGAGCTGAGGAGTGGGTGTCGGAGCGGGGCCTCTGGGCACATGGCCGGGTGCAGCGTTTGAAGAAGTTGGAGCCGCAGGCTGCTGCCCGCTGCCCCTCCAGGCCGCTCCCCATGCTGCACACCCAAGCTGCCGCTTCGGAGGAGACTCGGCCCACCCACCCACATGGAGGCTCCTCCCCATTGCAACCGGGGAGCCAGAGCGCCCCTCCCAGAGCTAGCTCCCACATAAAACAGAAACTGCCCACAGACTCATCCCATTTCAAGTAAACAACCAGCCCACCTCTACCTGCCTGCTCCCCTGGTGGGCACGGATGGTGGGGGATGCCGCTCCCCCTTGGAGGCAGAGCTGACGCCCCTGCCTCGGCTGGGCCTGGCTTTTCACCGGGGTCAAGATGGCATCTGGGCATGTGACCTTCCCTACTGGTGAGGTGCAGCCTTTGAAGAGTGTGCACACTGGCTGCCCCTGCCCTTGCTCACTCACGCCCCTGCGCCGTGTCCTCTAGGGACAGGGAGGCCTCGCGTGTGACCACGGGCATCTCCCCATGTCTGCTCTGTGCTTCTGAGCTTGGCCTGTGTGCGTGCGATGCACGGTTGGAGTTTGTGCCATGTGATTGCTGTAGCGGTTGTGAGTGAGTCCTCAGAGGGGTGGGATCGCAGCCGTGGGGCACCGTGGTGCCTTCTTCCCATGCTGGCCCTCTGCCCGGGGTCGCTGCTCAGGTGCGGCTGCAAATCTCAGAAGCACACGTCCGCTGCCTGGGGTGACTGTGCTTCCACACTGTTTTGTGGAGCCCCTTTGAGGCCTCACCCAGCCTGGGCTGGCCTGTAGCAGAGCGTGAATGGTGGCTGCACCCTGGACCTCGAGGAGCCTGCCTGGCACTCTGCTCAGAAGCAGCGCTGGCCCCGCCCCACGGTGGAGGGTAACAGCCTCTTTCCTGCACAGGCAACTGGGGCCCGCACCTGGTGGTGGTGCGCAGCTGCAGCATACTCCGCTGGGAGCTCGAGCTGAAGCGCTGGTGTCCCGGGCTTAAGATCCTCCTGTATGTCGGCAGCCGCCGGGAACTCAAGGCAAAGAGACAGGTACCTTGTTGTCAAACGCGACCAGTGCCCGAGCCACTGACCAGACGCCGGCCTGGCACTCAGGTGCCGGCAGCCCCACTCCCTGCGCGGCACTGCCGGGGGCCCTCCAGCGCTAGAGGGCTCCGTGGAGACACATGAGAGGCCCCCGGCTGGCCACTTTCTGGGGAGCCGCCCCACCTCTGGGTCCACCCAGCACCGGAGCACCAGGTTCTTGGTGACAGCAGCCGCAGACCCAGCCGGCCAGCTGTACTGCGGTTCTTGTGCCGCTTGCGGGGCCTGTCTTCCTTTCACTGTGCCTGGCTGTGGGTTTGTTTTTTAAAGACCTGGAGTGAGGTCGATGGTGGGGTGGAGCTCCATACCCCACCCGCCGGCGTCCATTCTCTCTGCCCAGGGTGTGCAGTGCAAGCCCCTCCCGGCCTGCGCACCTGGCCGTCTGCCTCCCAGAGATTGTGTCCGGGCAGCCCTCCACGGTCTCCAGGCCCCGAGGCAGAGAGAAGTATAAACCGGCCATCTTCTAGGCGGCAGTGGCAGCTCCTTGGCAGGGCCCGGCGGAGCCCCACCCCACCTCCCTGCGCCCTGGCATGGCCTGGGGGCTCCGCCGGTGCCAGCCTGGTATCTGTGCTGCAGGGGTGGGCCGAGCCTGGCAGCTGCAACGTCTGCCTCACGTCCTACAAGCAGCTCTTCCGGGGCCACGCGGCCTTTGCACGGGCGCGCTGGCGGTGCCTGGTCATGGACGAGACGCAGCGCGTGAGGGCCATGAGCGAGCGACACTGGGAGGCCGTGTTCGCCCTGCACAGGTCTGCCCCTGTCACGCACACCCCGACGGTCTGGGGGGTGGTTTAGGGCCCCAAAACCACCTCAGCCGTGACCCTCCCTGTGGCCGCGTGCTGGGCTGTAGGGGCTCCGGGCTGCCCAGGCTGTCCCGCGGCGCCTGGTCACCGAGGCCCTCTCTCCGCAGCCAGCAGCGCCTGCTGCTGATGGACGCGCCCCCACACAACACCCTGGCGGAACTATGGACCATGGCGCACTTCCTCATCCCCGGCATCTCCCGGCCCTACCTGCACTTCCCGCTCAAGGCCCCCAGCGAGGAGAACCAGGATTACTACCACAAAGTGGTCATCCGGCTGCACCGGGTCTGTGGCGCCCCGGAGGCTGGGCGGGCGCGGCATGCACAAGGAAGGGGAATGACGCGGCTCTGTTTCTCAGGTGACGCAGCCGTTCATCCTGAGGAGGACTAAAAGGGACGTGGAAAAGCAGCTGACCAAGAAGTATGAGCACGTCTTGAAGTGCCGTCTGTCTGCGCGGCAGAGAGCCCTGTACGAGGATGTGATCCTGCAGCCCAGGTGAGCGTGGGCGCGGGGCTCGCGGTGCTGGCCTCCAGGAGACGCGGGATGGCCCGTGCCGGCTTCTTGGGGCCTGCCACGTGGCTTGTCCGGCTTTTCCACCACCCTATTTCCTGGTTGAACACACGAGAGTACAGGCCCGAAGGCAGCGTGTATGCGTGTGCGGTCCTTAGACCGCGGGTCTCCTCGTGGGCCCAGTCTCACACGGCCCCGTCCCTGCTCCCAGGCGTCACCTCGCGCCAGGCTGTGGGACTGCGCAGGGTGGTGGCGGTGCTGCGGGAGGGCCGGCGGGCGCAGCGTGCCAGGAGCCACATGGCGGTGGGGTGCATCCTGTTGTCTGTCTGCACCTGACCTCAGGTGGGCCTGTTGGGGCTCAGGCTTGTTCTCGGGGCAGTGCTCAGAGACAGCGGCACAGAGGCATCACGCTGCCCTCCTGTGGTTTTCTGTGCCTGCTGTGCACAGGGCCACCTCCACTCGCCACAGTGCCCTGGGGCTCCATGGGCGACACGCAACACTGCCCAGCGGGGCCCGTGGTGGTGCTGGTGTCCAGTGTGCTCTCTGGAGAGCATGTCCTCCTGCTGTGGAGCCCTCAGCTGGCCTGCGGTGGCCGCTTGCTGACTCCTGGCCACTGGCCTGCAGTGGAGTGGCCTGAAGGTGTGTCCAGGCAGCTGTAGTGCTGGCTGCCCCAGCAGTCCTGCCTCGGGGGCACCCAGTGACCCGCTGTTCCCTTGGCAGCACGCAGGAGGCATTGAAGAGCGGGCACTTCGTGGACGTGCTGCGCATCCTG
Organism: Talpa europaea; assembly: GCF_964194135.1. NCBI lineage: Eukaryota > Metazoa > Chordata > Mammalia > Eulipotyphla > Talpidae > Talpa > Talpa europaea. Next base: position 417,413 of record NC_140082.1, on the reverse strand, counting down.
CTGCGGCTGCAGCGCATCTGCAACCACCCGGGGCTGGTGGCGCCCCGGCTCCCGGAGTCGTCCTACACGGCGGGCCCGCTGCAGCTCTGCATGGCCTCCCTGGTGCTCAAGGCCCTGGATAGAGACTCCTGGCAGGTGAGGGTGCGGGACCCTCTGCTTGGGCGCTCTGCAGACTCGGGCAGCAGCACCCATCTTGGAAGGCTGATGCTGGGCAACTGGTGCTAGTGTCCACGCCCCTGGTTTCTGGGCAACCCCCTCTGTTGTGCCAGCCGGTCCCGCCCCTCCCTCCTACTCACCCGATGGCCACGCGCCTCTCCTCACTCCCAGTGGGGAAACCAAGGTGCGCCGTGGCCACATGAGCATGAAGTGGCAGGGCTGCGTCCTCCCGCCGGTAGTGGGTGGGGCTTGGTCAGGGCCACTTCCTGTTACCTGGTGGTGTTTTCTCTTCCTGCCCAGGACACCGATCTCTCCATGTTTGACCTTGTTGGCTTGGAGAACAGAATGACTCGCCACGAAGCCGAGCTGCTGAGCCGGAGGCAGGCCACCCGGAAGCTCTTCGAGGAGCTGCTGACTGCGCCCCCGCCGCCCGGCAGGCCGGCCGCCTTCAGGCTGAAGCCCAGCAGGTATGTGGGGGCCTCACTTTGCTCCCCAGGGGACTGGCTGGGCCCCCAGGACAGGCACACAGCCCCTCAGCAGCAGTGGCTTGGGGATGCTGGGTGTGTGGGTGCCTGAGCTGGGTTATGAATGTGCTGGTGAAGTGCTGGAAACCCCACTGACCTGAGGTAAGTCCAGCATGTTAAAATAGACAGGACTGCCTCAGGCAGCCTGAGGGGAAGCCAGGGAGCAGGTGCTTCCTAGGGAACAGGGCCGACTGCCTCGCCATGGTGCCATCAGTGGTTCCTGGCTAGCCAGGGAGCCCACACCCCTAGCCCCTGCTTGCTGGGGCCCTCAGCCTCTGGTTAGACAGGGAGGGGCGGCCACGCTCCATCCACTCTGCGCTCTGTGCCTCCCCTGGGGCAGCCTCCCGTGAGCCACTCCCTGCTGCTGCACCCCCCGCTGTGCCCAGGCCACGCTGCGCCCGCTTTGCACACTGCCCGCACGCCACTGCCCTCCTTCCTGGAGGAGGCAGCCCGGGCTTGGTGTTAGAGGTGCTTTTACCTAGTCCACGCTGGGGACGGAGCTGAACCGCGCCCAGCTCTCCTGCCCTCAGTGGAGGAGGTGCGGCTCACAGTTGTCTCCTCCATTCTCTGCCAGCCGCACAGTGGGGGTCAGCAAGCCCCCGCCCTCCGTGAGCCAACGTGGGAGTGGGACCCCCGCTGATCCCTGCAGCCCCCTCACCCATCCCCAGACCACACAGGCCACGCCCTGTGACACGCACCCTCTCCCGTACCACCGGCCTCTAGGTTGTTCCAGCCTGTGCAGTATGGACAGAAGCCCGAGGGCCGCACGGTGGCCTTCCCCAGTGCACACCCGCCCCGCACGGCCGCCACCACCGCCACCACGCCCCAGGGCCATGTGCGAGGACGGCCCCCCATCGCCACCTTCTCTGCAAACCCAGATGCCAAAGGTAGGCTTCCTAGGGGTGCCCTTGAGACCGCGGGCACAGGCTTCCTGCGCGGGCGGGGCCGTCCGCCCGTGCTGCGTGAGCGTCAGGCTCCTGTTTGTTTAAAGAGGATTCGACCCTGCACATTGTCACCTTGCCGGGTCACGGTCACACAGTGTGACCAGCAGCGGTGGCGTCTGCTCACAGAGGGACACACGTGCCCGCCGTCCCCTCGCCCCGCAGCTGTGAGGGCCACACAGCCGCGCTCTGCCCGAGCGGTGGGGCCGGTCCTGTGGTTTCTGCACTCAGCCTAGTGTCCCATGGGGGAGGCAGCTCTGCACGCCACGCTTAGGAAGAGCTTCTGACGGCGGCTCACGGGCTGACCCGGCTCCCACTGACCTGAGAAGTGCTGGCTGCGGCTGGTGTGGAAATGAGTGCCCAGCTGTCGAAGACCCATCATCCATGGGCACCGTCGGCCCCGCCTCCTAGAGAGGGCGTCTCGGTTGAAAGACTGCGAAGTCGTGTTTGTTTAATATTTTTAAAATTTGGTTTTGAACACTGCACTTTACGAGGACCCTCTAACAGCTTTGCACAAACAACCCTTATCGATTGCAGCGGCCCCGTTTCAGAGCTCTCAGGCGTGCACCAGCGCTCCGCGACACCCACCCGCCTCGACCTTCAGCCCAGCGCCTAGCCCAGCCCGTCCTGCGAAACTGCGGGCACAGACCACTGCCCAGGCGCCGGCCCCAGGCCCGTCCCAGCCCCAGCCCCAGGCCCCCCCGCTCCCGACCGGGCAGAGCGCACTGCCGCAGGGGCTGGTGCTCACATCGCAGGCCCAGGCGCGCCTGCCCAGTAAGTGGCCTCCATGTGGTTCTGCCGCCTCTTTACCACGAGACCCGGGGCAGCACCTCTGCTGTCCGCCCCACCCCCGTCTCCCGCTCCCTGTGCTGAGTGCTGCAGCCTTCCGGGAGGGGCCTCTCTGAGCCCCACGTCCAGCCCTCCTGTCTTTTCTCTCCTGTGCTTCCCGCCTTGCTCTGCCTGCGCGCTCTCGCGCTCACTCTGCCGGCCCAGGTCTGTCCACCGGCCACAGGCGCAGCTGGAACAGGGGAGGAGGCACATGGTGTCGGGGAAGGTGGCCGCCCGGCGTGGAGAGCCAGATTTGGGCTGCAGATGCCGTGGCTGCTGCTTAGTCTCTGTCACCTCCAGGTTTAAACCCTGAACTAAATCCTGCTCAGCCCAGATGGCTTGTGGCAGCGAAAGCGCCTGCATATAGCCCCTTTCCTGCGGCTCCGCTTTCCCCGGGACCGGTGCAGCTAGCTCCCCACTCCCGCCCCCACCCCAGGCCTCCTCATGCCTCACTCCTGGTCCCTCAAACACCATGGGCACAGGAGCCGCTGTTCAGGCTGATTCTCTGCCGACAGAGCTCCCTGGTCAACTGCCCTGCGGCCACTCCCTAGCTCAGGGCTGTGGCTGGGCCCACGTGCAGGCCGCACTCCGCCTAGCCACTCCTCAAACGCCCTCCTCTTCCCGGTGCCTGTCCTGGTCACGGCCATGCTGTGGACAAGATCTCTGGGTGTCTTTTCACCTCTGCTAACTGCTCTCTCCAGTAAACCACTAACGGCGCATGCACTCTCGGCGCCTCCGGACTCGCGTGCCGACCCGCCAGAAAGGCTAGCCAGGGGCCCGCCTTGGGGGCCTTTCTGAGCCGGTGTGTCTGACTCCATTGCCATCAGCGTCACGTGCGGTCACAGCAAGTGACGGGGATGGAGTGTCCCACGGTGCAGCTGAGTCACCGTGGGGCTCTCTTCACGTCACCTTCTGTGATGTGTGTGCTGAGCCGCGTCCCCAGACTCTGGGCGGTCGCGGGTGTGACGGCACGCGCTGCCCTTGTGCCGCGGTGGTGAAGCTGTCTTGTCTCCCACCGAGGGGTAGACTGGACGTGCGCTTTCTCACGTTTTGGGACTTTCCTGAAGGTGGATTAGTGTTTCAGAGCGTGTCAGGAGCAGACTTCGGCCGCTTAACGACGTTGGCAAGGCAGGCGACACGCTCCTCGGTGCGGTTGGCTAATTAGCACCTGGCACCTGCGCTCTCCCGGTTGGGGGTGGGCGAAGCGGCTGTGAGACCTGATGTCCGCGCCCTCGTCCCTCGCCCCGCAGCGCCTGTCGTCTTGAAGCCGTGGGGCGGCGCCGTTTCCGAGACGGCGGTTCACCCACTCAGTCCTGCAGGCTCAGGCGCCGTCACGCCACAGCGGCCGGCTTCTCCCAGGATGGTCACGCGCCCTCCCTCTGCCTTTCTGCAGGTGGAGAGGTCGTCAAAATCGCCCAGCTGGCTTCCCTCTCGGGACCACCGAGTCGCGTGGCTCAGCCAGAGACCCCCGTGACCCTGCAGTTCCAAGGGAACAAGTTCACCCTGTCTCACAGCCAGCTGCGGCAGCTCACGGCCGGCCAGCCCCTGCAGCTCCAAGGTAAGGCGGCTGAGGGCGCGTGCCCACTGCTCTCGCTGGGAGCGAGGCTTGCTCGGACTCAAGCCAACTGGGAGTGCAGGCAGCACCACCCAGCCCTGTCCCCGGGGCCTGCTCCGCAGCTGCTGCCCATTTGGGGGTTATTTCTTCCCCTTGCAAAGAGGTCCCTTTTTTAAAAATCGCTTCGGAGGCCCCGGGATCACTGTGGCGCTGGCCCCGTGTCCAGGAGAGGTGCTGTCCACGTGCAGGCTGTGTCCCGGCAGCCCGTGGGCCGCTGGTGAGAGCTGTGTGTCCGCTTCATGTCTGCCTTGAGGCCCGCGAGGGCGCCTTGTGAGTGCCATCAGGGCGAACCCTGAGTGACGGCCAGTCTGCTTGTCCCCACCGCGCTCAGCTGTAGTGCGGCGTCTTGTGAGGGCGCCTTGTGAGTGCCATCAGGGCCAGTCTGCTCGTCCCCACCATGCTCAGCTGTAGCGCTGGAGGTGGTGCTGTCAGTGAGGGGTGCCGGGCACGCCTGACCTGTTTGGACCCGCGTCCCTCTGTTGTGGGGCCAGGCCTGCGAGCAGACGCTCGAGCCGGGCCAGCCAAAGCCTTTCTCCATCCTGCCTGGGCACACGGAGCGAGCGGCCACACCCGATGGCTCGTGGCAGGCCGCCTCCGCCTGTTCCAGTGAGGGCCATGAGGAAAGGTGACCTGAGGCCAAACAGGCGTCCGTCCGAGCGGCCGTAGCGCGCGCGGGCCTTACGGCTGAGACGCTTCAGCTTTTCTCCAGGTGGCCAGACCTTGGCTTTGCTTGGCGGAGCACAGCAGCCACGGGTTTCAGTGCGGCACCTGCTCTGGCTGCACGTGGGAGGGGAGTGAGGTCCCTGGGAGGGCTCGCGGCTGCACTGGTCCTCTGCCCTGTGCTTGCAGGCAGCGTCCTCCAGATCGTGTCCGCGCCCGGGCAGTCCTACCTGCGCCCTCCGGGCCCTGTGCTGATGCAGACCGTGTCTCAGGCGGGCGCCCTCCATGCCCTGGGGAGCAAGCCCCCCACCAGCGGCCCGGGCCCCACCCCCTTGGCCCCACAAGGTAGGTGCCCGAGCAGCAGGTGTGACGGGAGGCATCCTGTGGCCCCAGGGAGGGTGGGTTCTGCCCCCGAGCTGCCCAGGCACTCGCCTGGCTGCCTGGCTTCCCCTAGGCCCCCGAAGGTGCGACAAATATACTTCCTCTCCACAACATTAGCCTGGTCCTCCTGCAGGAGACTGGGGATCACGCCCTTTGGCTTATCAGCGTCAGAGTGGCTGTGCTCACCAGACTCCTGGGCAGGCCTTCTGGGGCTCCTGCTTCCAGCTTTGCTCACGGGCCTCTCTGCTGGAGGCGGGGGTCAGATTGGCATGTGGAAACAGCAGGACCCAGAGCAAAGAGACCCCCGCTGTCCCCAGCCAGGCCCTGGTCACCAGCCCCCCAGCCCTGCCCTGTGCCGTTGGCCATTTTGACGGCAGGCCCTGCACCCACCCCCTCGTGGGGGCCCTAGCCACAGCTCTGCCCCCGGTGGCCGCGTCCCTGCCGCGGCTGGCCCCTATTCCAGCTGTGCTCCCGCTCCCAGGATTGCAGTCGCCCTCCCAGGGGTGTACGCCCTGCTCTGCTCCCTCTGGACTTGGGGCCCTACCCCTGCACAACCACTGGACTCCCACCCAAAGCCTCCACTGTGGGCTCTCAGGCTCAGGTCCCTGTGCCCGGAGCCACCGGGACCAACAGCCTGGCCCTGGCTGTGGGGGCGGGGCGGGGATGCCTGCCTTGGTGCTCAGCCATGCTGCATCCTCGCAGTGGGCGGGGGTGCTCAGGGGCGCCGGGAGAGGCACGTGCCCGCACCGGCCTGGTGGGGAAGGGCCCTCCGAGCACGCTGGGGGTGGACCAGGGGATAGCAGGAGCCAGCCAGGCCCGGCTGGGACCCCGCCCAGGAGTGGGGGACCCCCTCGCTGGTGGCTCTGGCCGCTGAGCTTGCGTCCACAGGTTCTTGTGGAGGCTGGCTCTCTAGGCGGGGCAGCCCTGCCGTCTTCAGCTCCCCATTTCTGCCTCTGTAGGTGGTGTGCCCGGTCGGGTGGCAGTGAACCCCATGGCTGCTGGAGAGCCTGGAGTGGCCCCCAAACCTGCCTCGCCGCTCGGCGTGCCTACCCAGGTGCGGGGCTGGGCAGGCTGCAGCTCCTCCTCCTGGGGGTCAGGTCCCGGCATAGACTTGCCGGCCTCTGAGTGCGGCTCTGAGAGACGCTTTCTGTAGGAGGAAAGGAAGCTGGCTCCCGCAACAGCCCGACCTCCGCCCGGCCTCCGCCTGGGCCACACTGGCTGGGTGTGTCCTGACCACTGCTCCCCGCGGAGGCCAGGGATGGCATGGTCCCATCCTGACTCACGGGGCCCGTGGCGTGGGAGGGGCCGCTGCTCTGTGCTTCCCCCACTGACGTTCTCACCACTTGTTTCTGATAAAGGAGGACAAGGCCAGGCTTCTGAAGGAGCGGCTGGACCAGATCCACCGTGTCAACACACGGCGCTGCGCCCGGGCCCCTGTCTACGGCCGAGACCTGCTGCGCGTCTGCTCCCTCACAAGGGCGGGGGCAACACCCTGGCTCAGGCCCGTGCACAGCAGCCGGGGCCGGGGCTGTGACGTGCTGCCTGCAGACATGCGGAGGGGCCTGATCCTCACGCTGGCAGAACGGCAGGAAGCCCTGCGAGACGTCATGGCCAGGCGAGTGCTGCGTTCTGGGGCTGCGCTGCGTTGCCATGGCGCCTACGCCCCATGTCTCTGGGAAGCCTGTGCTGGCATCACATCCTGGGTCTTGGGTCCTGGCACCACATGGGCTTGCGGTCGGTGTCTGCCCTCCAGGAAGCCGGCCAAGACCCAGGTTGAGTTCTTCCCTGCAGCCCCGGCTCTGGGAGGGCCTCGTGCCGGCTCTGCCCAGGGGGTTGGCGTCGGAGGTGTCGACTTTACTCCTTAGAAACAGCATCTGATGAAAACCCGCACGGGTCGCTCAGCGTTGAGTGATAAGATGCATGTCTAAGATTTGAGCTCAGAGACCAGCTGTGTGGGCGGGAACACCCAAGTCCAGATGCGTGGAGGCGGGAGCCGGCTTCTCTGCTCCGGGAGCGTATGGGGCCCTGGGGCTTTTCCTGCTCTCTTCTGGCTGGAAACTTTCTCCAGGCACGGGAAGCTGCTTCTCCTGCTCTGCTTCAGCCAAGAGCGGCAGTTCTCCTACCTTCCACGCGGGATGGGGTGCGGGGGTGTGGAGATCCAGGCCTGCCGAGCTTCCCTGTGCACTTGTGAAGGCCCCTCGGGCCTCCGATGACTGATGGGGAAGGCGCCCGGCCAGCGTCGTGGATGATGTGGAGGGAAGACTCGGGCTACAGAGCAGCTTCAGAGTCACAGCAGATCCCCAGACAGCCCCTGCCCCCACGCACGCTCCCTCCCCATAGTCAGCACCCCACAAGGGGGGGCTGTCGCGTGGAAGCACCTCATGGACACGTCTTCGCCCCCCCAGAGCCCAAGACAGCTTCCGGGCTCGCCCTGGGACTGACCTCACGTGGGTCTGACTGTGTCTGGTGGCCTGTGGCCCCCGCCCTGCATGCCCTCCCTGCAGCCCGTCCCTCCCCCGCCCACACCCCGCTCTCTGCTGCTGTGGTCATGGGGTGCCCTTTCAGAACGCTGTGCAGTTGGAGCAGACGGGCTGGGGCCCCCCGGCCTGGCGTCCCGTCCTTGCGGCAGTGGCGGGGGCCCCTCCGAGTCGTCGCGACGCCGGTGCGTTCCTGGGCGTGCTGGTCCCAGGCCTGCTGTCCCTTACTCCTCACCTGTCGGCTGTTTCCAGGCTTTGGCAGTTTGGGGTTCATTGCTGTGAACATCCTTGGGCCGAGTTTTGGGTGGACCCAAGCGTTGGCCCCCGTCGGGAACCACAAAGAGCACAGCTGCCGCCTCGAGGTGGAGCGGGTGTGTGGTGAGGCGCCAGCTGTCTGCAGAGCCCCTGGCACCCTGCACCCCCAAGCATTGGCTCCTGAGGCCCCGCGGCCCCGCCTGCGCTCTGGCCGCCGGACGGGCTTGTGGGGCATCTCGTGGGGCTTGACTTGTGTCTCCCTGGCAACGCGGCGGGGCCCGTCCTCCATGTACTTCTCTGCCCCCGCCCCCACGTCGTCCACGGCAAGGCCGCTGTGACGGTCTTCGGGGTTTGTGGCTGACTGTTGGGTAGGGTTCTCGGTCATCAGGTGTGCGTTCTGCCAGCATTTGCTCCTGTGCTGTGGGCTGGGTTCTGGTCCTTCTGACAGTTCAGCTTTGCAGAGAAGTTCTTGCTTTTAACAAGGTACGGTTTATCGAGTGTTTCTCCCTTGCTACTTTGGCTAAAAAGTCACTGTCACGCCCGGGGTCATCCAGGCTGGTTAGCTTGTAGGGCTGTGTGGGCCTGTGTTTGCCTCTGGGCGAGTGACCACTGTGAGCCAGGGTTTGTGAAGGCCCCTCCCTCACGTGCCCGTCCAGGTGTCCAGGCTCCCTGGTGCGCGGGCTCCCCGTGCCCCCTGCGCCCTTTGCTCCAGCACCCGGGCCCTGGACTCGCGTGTGTGCGGGTCTCCTCTGGGCTCTCTGCCCGCCCCGCCTGCCTCACCAGCCACCCCTTGGCCGCTGTGACTATGGAGAAACTGGAGGCTGTGCCGGCTCGGCTCTTCCGTGCCTCGTCAGCTGCGCAGGAGGGCCTGGGTGTCGACTTTGTGGGCCCCGTGGGAAGCACCAGCCCCTTGGTGCTGTTCAGCCTTTCTGCCCATGGTCGCAGAGTGTTTCCATCTGCCCAGTGGATGGAGGCGTCTGTCGGGGCTGCGTGGACTGCCTCAGTGTGTGTGCAGTGGGTAGCAAGTGCGGGAAGCAGCTTCCATAGGCTCTGGGATGGGCGTGTGTGCCTAGGAGTGAGGGGTCGGGTGGCGTGAGGGCGGCGTGCCACTTTCCACAGGCCCCTCGCCCCCAGGTCCCATCCTGGAGGTGCGCTGGCTGCAGCAGCTCTGGGGTGCCCACTGTCCCCAGCCACCAGGAGCCAGCGCCCCATCCCCACCTGTGCTCCTGCACCCAGGCACCCCCTGCTGGCTCTTCCTCTGGCGGCCTTGGGGCCTGGGGCTGGGCTGGGCAGTGTGGCCAGGTGGCAATGCCTGTGCTCAGGGCTCTGTCCTCCTCCTGCTGGCCTCTGCCCATTTTTTTTTTTTAAGATTTATTTATACAAGAACTGGGGTACAGTCAGAGGTGCAGGAGGGTGAGAGAATTCACCAGAGACAAAATGGGGAGCAGAACAGGCAGACTGACTGAAACACACTGCTGAGGGGAGCAGCGGGGAGACAGGAGAGGTCTGCTGCACGCTGTGGGTTGCTCCCTGGCCAGCCGGCAATCGAACCAGCACTGCAGAGGCTGCAGACAGCTTCTCAGTGCTGTGCTCAACCCGCTGCACCACCAGGGAGGTCCCTGTTTTTGTTTTATTTTTTTAAGATTGATATATTTATGCATACAAGAGCTGGGGTATGGGCCAGAGGTGTGGGGGGTGAGAGGATTCACAGGAGTGGGGAACAGAACAGGCAGACTGACCGAAATCCACTGCTGAGGGGAGCAGCGGGCGAGACAGGAGAGGTCTGCTGGGCCATGTGGGTCAGTTCCCTGGGCGGGGATTGAACTCGCGCTGCAGCGGCTGGCGATAGCTTGATAGCACCATCTCTAATCCCTGAGCCATGAGGGAGGCCCTTTGCCCAGTTTTGAACAGGTGGAGAGGCCATGGAGCCAGGTGGTGACGGTGACTTTCTGCTTCCAGGGTGGCCTGTGTGATCCCTACAGTGGTGGCTGCGCCCCCGTCTCTGTGGGTAGCCCGGCCGCCCCCCATCTATAGCCACAGAATGCGGGTGCTCAGGCACCGCCTCAAGGAGCACATGGCCCCCCACGCCCAGCAACTGCAGCGCCTGACTGCCCCACGCTCCCTGCGCTTCCCGGAGCTCAGGCTGGTCCAGTTTGACTCAGGTACCAGTGGCGCCGGGGGTGGGGGGTAGGGGAGGGTATGCGTGTGTGGGCAAGGGGAGACGCATGCTATCGCCCGCAGGGAAGCTGGAAGCGCTGGCCGTGCTGCTGCAGAAGCTAAGAGCGGAGGGACGCCGTGTGCTGATCCTGTCGCAGATGCTGCTGATGCTGGACATTCTGGAGGTGTTCCTGGACTTCCACTACCTCACCTACGTGCGCATCGATGAGAACGCCAACAGCCAGCAGCGGCAGGTCGGGCCCTGTGGCCCTGCAGGGTGGGCGCTGGGCCTCGCGGCTGCTGGAGCAAACAGGCCATACACCGCGCCTTTCCGGGCTGGGGGACAACTTTCTCGTGTCCGCGCGAGGCTATCTGGTCCCGCCTGGTTCGTCCCTTGGCTCTGGCAGGACGTCCAGGTCACACAGGCCACCTGAGCCCTCAGTGCCCGCGGGAGGTGGCTGTGCCGAACCCGAAACACAGGCGGCCCCGTGCCTGCCACCATGCACCCAGTGCTTGATGCCCAGGCGCAGCCCGCAGCCCCCAGCGTGGGGCTGGTGCAGGTGGGCGCCTCTGGACACCGCCGCCACAGGCTGTGTGTGTCAGTGCCACCCACACAGGCCCACCTGGGAGCGGCCGGCCCAGGGCTCTGCCACAGGCACCGCTCAGGGGTGAGACGTGGGCGGCGTCCACCTGCCGGGCACAGGCCTGCCCCATCCAGGCACTGGCAGAGACAGCTGGCGGGCGTGGGCCACGCGGTCTCTTGAGGGTGCTGGCACGCGTGTGCGTGGAGGCCAGCGGGAGGACCCCAGCGCTCGCGGTGACAGGCGGCGATGGCATCTGGCCTGGAGGGATGGTCAGCCTCATAGTCTGCTCGGCGCCGCCGTGACGCGTGGGAGGGTGTGGGGCAGGCCGCCCGTGCGGTCTCGCTCACGCCGTGTCCCCTGCCCCTCAGCCTTACTCTGGGGGCTTTTGCCGTAAAGCGCCCCGGCATTGCCTGAGGGTAGAGGAAGAGCACTCATCCCTCCCCGGGGAGCCCGTCTTCCTTTGGGGCCTGCAGGCAGGGCTGACAGCTCAGGCAGCGCCTGGCATTCCTCGCCGGTGCCCACGGTTGGGTCACAGGTGGGAGGCAGGGCGCAGAGGCGGGGAGCGGCGCCAGCCGTCCTCAGGACTCGCTCTCGCCGCCCTCAGGAGCTGATGAGGAGCTTCAACAGGGACAGGCGGATCTTCTGCGCCATCCTCTGCACTCACAGCCGCCCCGCGGGCGGGAGCCTGGTGGAGGCCGACGCGGTGGTCTTCTACGACAGCGACCTGAACCCCGTGATGGACGCCACGGCCCAGGAGTGGTGTGAGCGCATCGGGAGGCGCCGGGACGTGCACGTGTTCCGGTGAGGCCCGCCCCACCGCCCCGGCTGTCCCGGTGCCCGTGGTGTGTCTGAGCCCAGCCGCGCGCCCGACCCTGGGTCGGTCTCTGCTGCGCTGCTGGCCCAGCTGTCCTCTCGGCATGCACTCGGGCCTCATCCCGGGAGCCGCTTCCCCCGAAGCTCACGGGGCTTCTGCTCGCACGCGCCTCTAAGCCCAGGCGCAGGACGGCCCGAGTGTGTCCCTGCGCAGCCTGCCCGCCTCCCCAGCCTGTGGGCGGCACTCACAGCGAGACTGCGCCTCCTGGTGTGACCCTGCCCCCGGGGAGGGCAGGGCCGGTCCAGAACCGGGCCGTGGGCCCTGGCGCCTCCTGTGTTCTCGAGGCCGCGATGCTGTCGCTGCACAGATGCTGCGTCGGGCAAGCTCCATGCCTGCCTGGTTGTCGACACGTTGCCTGTTCCTCGGGAGGAGAGAACAAAAACATGCAGCCTAGTTGATGTGGGCCCCTCCCCCGTGGCGCTGAAGGCTCCCTGTGTGACCCGTCCTGTCACCGGCCTTTTGGCCGGTACTGCCTCAAAAGGGTCACACTTCCTCCTCGGTGCCGACCCGGCTTAATGGTTCAGGAAGTCGAGCTGGTTTGTGGGGGTCTGGGTGGGGCGCAGCCTGAGACCTGTTTCCAGGAGCTGCGGCTCCCGGCCGTGCTGGAGCAGGTGAGGCAGCAGGGTTTCAGAACAACGCCGCGCCTCGTGGTCGGAGGACCCGCCTCAGCTGACAGGCCCCGCAGAGCAGAGAGCCTGTGCTGGGCGGGAAGCGCGTGCATTTCTCACGGTCACGCGGAAGAGTGGCTCATGAATCGGGGGGGGGGGGCCTGCAAATACAAGCGGCGCTTCCTCGTGGCCGAAGCTGGGCTCGGGGGTGCCAGCAGGGCCAGTGCTTCTTGGGCAGCAGTGCGGGGAGGCGGGGCCGCACCCAGTGGGGTTGCGTGCCAGGCCAGCATGGAGGACGACGGCACACGATACCTGGGGGTGCAGAGTAGGCCTTGCCAGCTGGCGGCAGTGCAAGAAACAGAACCCATGTGGGGTGCCCAGGCCCACCACATGCCGCCCGATTGGCGGGTGGCTCCTGAAGCAGCAGGCAGGGCCGTGGACCCCTGCGGAGCCAGCGTGGGGCTGTGAGAACTCACAGGGTGGGCGCTGTGGCCGGGTGCCCACCGCCCGCTGAACCCGCGTGTGCCTGTAGGCTTGTGAGCGGCAACTCCATTGAAGAGAAACTGTTGAAAAATGGAACCAAAGACCTGATCCGGGAAGTGGCTGCCCAGGGCAACGACTACTCCATGGCCTTCCTGACGCAGGTACCTCTGTGCGCGTCCCAGGGGCTGCTGGCGTGGCGCGGGCCCCGCCTCGTAGGCCTCAGGCTCACCCAGGCGGCCCTGGTGCTCACCTCCCCGTGCGCGTGTGTGTTTAGCGGACGATCCAGGAGCTGTTTGAGGTTTACTCGCCCATGGACGACACGGGCTTCCCGATGAAGGCCGAGGAGTTTGTCGTCCTTTCTCAGGAACCTTCCGTCACAGAAACCATCGCGCCCAAAATTGCTCGGCCGTTCATTGAGGTGAGAGCCTGCAGCCCGCTGGCCTCGTGGCTCAGCCCAACGAGAACGCTCCCTCCTCTTCCCCGGGGTCTCCGGCTGCAAGGAGGTGCAGGCTGCAGTGGGGTCGCAGGGGCTCTCTCGGCATCTGTGGGGCCTTGGTGGGGGGCGCCAGCATGGCGCTGCAGGGAGAGAGCCAGCCTCTCGTGGGGCTCCTGCCTCTGGGAGCTCCACGTATGCGCCCCTCGCTCAGGCCGCCACAGCTCCCATGCCGGGGCGCGGAGACCTGCCGTCCTCGTGAGAAGCAGCTGGCCGTGCCAGCGGCGCAGCGGGGCCCAGGGCAGGCTGCCGGCCGAGGGGCTCCTTCTCTGCCTTGGGTCCCTGGAGGTTGCGGGCGGGTCTTCTTTACTCCCCGTTTCTGGGTCCGTCTGCCCACCCACGAGTCCATCTGGCAATTGTTTCTGCTTGCGGTGCCAGTTTTAAACTTTGGCAGATTTTGCCAAAGGGCCCTGAAGAGAGGTTGCACTACCTTGAGTGGGGAGCCTCTAACCGAGAGCCGCGTCTGCGTGCGAGCATCTCTGCCTGTGTCTGCATGTCTTGGCTCCAGGGATGGGCACGTGGAGCTGCCCGCTCTTGGCAGTGCCGTCCGGGGCAGGTGTCCTGTTGGCCTGTGGCGGCCGCCCGGCCAGACTATTTGGCTCCCGGGTCTCCTGCTGCTGGCATGTGGGGGGTGTAGTGACTCCCGTGCATCTCATTCAGGCTCACGGCCTGTGACCTTTACTTGCCAGTGACGTATCTGTGGGTCGTGGGTCCCCATCTCTGGAGACCTTGGGGCCTGGGAGCGCCAGGGATGGCGGCGCCCAGTAACTGCAGCGGGGCTCTTGCTCAGAGCCCGTCCACGCAGAAGACAGTGGACATCACCTGCCCATCGTTTCTTCAGGCCCTCAAGAGCATCGAGTATCTGGAGGACGGTGCGGATAGGCCCACAGAGGAAGCAGTGCCGGGGGGCCCTGACAGCCCACCGGGGGATCCTGAGCCCTCGCCCTCGGAGGAGTTGGCTGACTTCATGGAGCAGGTTTGGGGTTTTCTTCTCAGCATGTTTTTGTGGGTTTTTTGCCCAAAGGTTTTTTATTTTTTTAAGATTTATTTATTTATTTATACAAGCATTGAGTACAGTCGGAGGTGCGGGAGGGTGAGAGGATTCACCAGAGCCAGAGCGGGGAGCAGAGCAGGCAGAAGGACCGAAGGACACTGCTGAGGGGAGCAGCGGGCGGCAGGAGAGGTCTGCGTGCCATGCGGGACCCTCGCCTGACGGCCGGGGATTGAACCGGTGCTGCAGAGGCTGCGGGCAGCTTCACAATCCAGCGTTCAACCGCTGCGCCACTAGGGGAGGCCCCCCTTTTTTTTTCTTAAAGATTTATCTATGCACGCAAGAGCTGGGGTGCAGGCCAGAGATGCGGGAGGAGAGAGGATTCACCAGAGACAGAGCCGGGAACAGAACAGGCAGACTGACTGAAAGCCACTGCTGAGGGGAGCAGCGGGGAGACAGGAGAGGTCCATGTGGGTAGCTCCCCGGCCGGCCGGGGATCAAATTCGTGCAGAGGCTGCTGATTGCTTCATAGTGCAGTGTTTAACCCCTTGTGCCACCAGGGAGGCCCTCACATGTTTTTTACGTAATTTTTATTTCAGACATTTGCTCCTTACAAGATACTTACTTCCTTAGACTGGGGCGGGAGGGCAGTGTATAAAGAACTTAACCTTCATTAACTTGCTGTTAACCCTACTCAAAAAATACTCTTGGAACAGCTTACACCTATCGAAAAGTACGCTCTGAACTACCTGGAGTTGTTTCACACAGCCACCGACGACGAGGCCCAGGGCCGGGAGGTAAGTGCCTGTTCCGTGGGGTCTCGGCCTCGGGGCTTCCTTCCTTCCTTTGCTTCCAGGTCGGCGGCACTTGCCCAGAGTTAAAGGAACAAACCCGGACTCAGCAGAGTGGGGTCTCGGAGGCCCCTGTGTGGGGAGGGTTGCCTCCCTGGAGCCCCCCCGTGGCTGGGGGGCTGTCTTTGGGCCAGCAGCTGGCCCAGGAGCTGGCAGTGGTGCCCGCCCCTCTTGGGCGCGCGGGGCCCCGGGCGCACCAGCCCGACGCGTGCTCTCCCGCCAGGATGCGGTGGTGAGCGCGGTGCGCGCGTGGGAGTGCCAGAACGCCAGGGCCCTGCGGGAGGAGGCGGCCAGGGCACGGCGGGAGCGCGAGCAGGAGGAGCTGCTCACCTACACGCGGGAGGACGCTTACCGTGCGGTATGTGCCAGCGGCCAGCACTGGAGGGCCATCCCCCAGTGCTTTGGGTGCTTCGGGGTGGGGGGGCAGCCGCCCATCGTGTCCCCCAGCATGGCTGCGCCTGGGGCTGCGGTGCGCTCAGCCCGTGGTGGCGCTGCTGTCGCTGCCAGAAGACCTGAGAGCCCGGGGACGGAGGAGGGCGGCCCTGCAGGCGCATGAGGCTGGGCCGGCTTGGAAGCCTGCGTCTCTCCCCGCAGGAGTACGTGTACGAGGGAGCCGATGGGCAGACAGAAGCCATGCCGGTGAGCGCCATCCCCTCTGCGCGGGGCTCAGCTTGCTGTGGCCTGTGCCGCTCACCGGCTCCCCTTCTTGCGGCAGCTCTGGACCCCGCCCACACCCCCCCAGGACGACAATGACATCTACACCGACTCCGTCATGTGCCTCACGTACGAGACCACCCCCATCCCGGAGTCGAAGCTGCCCCCTGTGTACGTCAGGAAGGAGCGCAAGCGGCACAAGACGGATCCCTCAGGTATGTGCAGGCCCCGCCGCCCCCCACCCCCGTCACCCCACTGCCCCCCCACCCCGTGCCGAGGGGCCGTGTCCCGCGCCCCAGATGGACACCTCTCTGCTCAGCTGCAGGCAGGAAGAAGAAGCAGCGCCACGGCGAGGCGGTGGTGCCACCCCGCTCGCTGTTCGACCGCGCCGCGCCGGGCGTGCTGAAGGTGCGGCGGGAGGGCAAGGAGCAGAAAAAGAACATGTTGCTGAAGCAGCAGACGCAGTTCGCCAAGCCCCTGCCCACCTTCGCCAAGCCCACGGCCGAGGCCGGCGCCGACAACCCCGAATGGCTCATCAGCGAGGACTGGGCGCTGCTGCAGGTGAGGGGCGGGCCGGCCGCCGTCCTGGGTATCCCCTGCCCCTGCCAGGGCCCGCCCCTCACCCGCGCCGGCTCCCCCCAGGCCGTGAAGCAGCTCCTGGAGCTGCCCCTGAACCTCACCATCGTGTCGCCGGCTCACACGCCCAACTGGGACCTGGTCAGCGACGTCGTCAACTCCTGCAGCCGCATCTACCGCTCGTCCAAGCAGTGCCGGAACCGCTACGAGAGCGTGCTCATCCCGCGGGAGGAGGGCAAGGTGCGGGCGCGGGCGGGCGGGCGGGCGGGCGCGGGCGGGCGGGCGGGCGGGCGGCCCCGGCACCGTGAGGCGCTGACCCAGTGTCCTTGCAGAGCAAGAACAACCGCCCGCTGCGCACGGGCCAGATGTACGCCCAGGACGAGAACGCCACGCACACCCAGCTGTACAGCAGCCACTTCGACCTCATGAAGATGACGGCCGGGAAGAGGAGCCCCCCCATCAAGCCTCTGTACGCCCCCACCCCTGGGCCTGACGGAGGTGGCAGGACCCGCCTGCTGCCCCTCGCTGAGTGTCGTTCTCCCGCTTTGTCCTGCAGGCTTGGCATGAACCCCTTTCAGAAGAACCCCAAGCACGCCTCCGTGCTGGCCGAGAGGTACGCCGCGTGCCCCCGCTCACCCCCCGCCCAAGCTGCCTTGCGTCTGACCCGCCCAGAGCCATAGCGCTTGTGCCGAGGGACGGCGTGTGTGGGCTGGGGTGCGGCCTCCCTTCCGCGCTACCCGGGGCACTCGTCCGCGGGGGTGCCCCGTCTGCTTACGGATGTGTTGGTCCTTTTAGGACTTGATGAGCTGCTTTGGGATTGAGCAGAGAGAGCCAAGGATGCACGGTGGGGGCAGGGAGACGGGGTGTGGGCAGCAGCCCTGGCGGGGGCTGGCCCTGTGGCGGGAGGCCCTGAGTGCAGGCCTGGGGCGGGTAGGGGAGGGCAGCCGCCCTGTGGGTCAGGCCTCGTCTTCACCCAGCCGGGCTCGTGGGCACCGGCCCTGCAGCCCCTCAGGATGCCCTGGCCTCGCTGGTCACTGTGGCCTCCCGGCCCCACGCTGCTGCATCGCAGACGCGCTGGGTGGTCTCCCTAGGCTGGGGGCCGCGGGCGCCGCGATGCAGGGCTCGAGTCTGGACCCAGAGCAGGTGTTGACCGGTGCCTGCCCCACAGGGGCGCACCCTGAGCAGCCGGTCCAGGAGGGGGCGGCTCTTGTCCTGAGCACAGAGGCTGCTGAGGGTTCAGGGAGAGGGTCCGTGAAGGGGTGGTCAGAGCAAGCCAGGTTGCGGCTTGATTCTGGCAGAGCCCAGGCAGACAGTTCCAGGCCTGCTGGTCCAAGCTGGTGGGCCAGGCTGGGCGGGGTGGGGGGGGTGGGGGGGGTGGGGGGGCCCCTATGGGTCTGTTGCTCTGCCGCTTGGGGGGCCAGGCTGCGGGCCTCAAGAGTGTGGAGCAGGGAGGGCTGCCAGCAGCCTGTCGCAGGGCGGGAGGAGGGGCGAGGGAGGCGGCTGCTCTGAGTGTATCTCCAGCCTGCAGTGCTGGGTGTTGTCTGGGCAGAGAGCGGAGGCTGGAGCAGCTGGGGGTGGGGGGGCGCGTGCGCAGGTCTCTCGGTGCCTTGGACTGGTGTCTGTGAGAGAGACGTGTTCCATGCCGGGGGCAGGATGGAGGTGGACAGCTGGCAGGAGGGAGGTCCTTGGCCGGCAGGAGAGGGATCCCCAGCCAGGTGAGAGGGAAGGAAGGTGGAGCCTCACGGAACAAGAGCCACCTGCAGGGTGGGGGTCGTGCTGCCTCACGGCCCAGGTGGCTTTCCCTGCAAGGCCCTGCGGGGCAGGCGCAGGTGGGGTGGAGGGACAGGCCAGGGAGTGGGCACAGGGCAGGCAGGAGTGAGAGGCGAGCACCGCGTGGCTGGGGCCCTAAGTGGACCGGAGGAGGGTGCGTGGGCATGGCAGTGGCCGTCGTGGTGGGATGCAGAGCCTCGTGGGGCAGGGCACGCGTGTTCTTGCTTGCCGGGTGGGCGGGCCTGGAGCACATTGGGCAGCAGTGGTGGGAGGCTGGTGGCGCCGCGGGTGGCTCTCCTCAGTCCCACTCATGTCTTTCAGCGGGATCAACTATGACAAGCCGCTGCCCCCCATCCAGGTGGCCTCGCTGCGTGCAGAACGCATCGCCAAGGAGAAGAAGGTGGGGCCCTGGGCTCCGCCTCTGCCGGGGAGGTGCCGGGGCGGTGAGGCCTGCCCCGGACAGCCTCTTCCTTCCCACCCACAGGCGCTGGCCGACCAGCAGAAGGCTCAGCAGCCGTCTGTGGCGCAGCCCCCGCCGCCGCCCCCGCCACAGCCGCAGCCCCCGCCCCCGCAGCCGCCGCCGCCACCGCTGCCCCAGCCCCAAGCGGCGGGCAGCCAGCCCCCAGCCGGGCCACCAGCCGTGCAGCCCCAGGCCCAGGCCCAGGCCCAGGCCCAGCCGCCGCCCACCCCTGCCCCGCCCAAGGTGCCGCCCGCCATCACCACAGTGGGCAGCGCTGCTGTGCTGGTGAGACGCCCCCTGCGGTGGGCCGGCGGGCGGGCAGGGGGCCCCTTGGGGGGGCCCCATTCACGGACTCACAGCCGGGTCCTGCAGGCGAGGCTGAGCCGTCTCCGAGAGGGAGGGGCTGCCTGGAGGGCCCTTCCCATGCACACCGACCTGCGCCCCAGGCGGCTGGGCTGGGCTTCTCCAGCGGGGGCAGGGGCGGGACCGCTGCTCTTGGACTGGTGGCACAGAGCGGGCAGCACCTGCGACAGGCCACCCCAAGGGCCCCACCTGCCCTCCTCGGAGCCTTGCCCTGCTCAGGCGTGCCCCAGAGGAACGTGCTCGTGTACACAGGCGCGTGTCCTCTCGCCCAGGCGCGCCCACGTCACCCCTGCCCCTGGGACACCAGCTGGGCAGGCGGCACCACCGCGAGGGGTCCGTGCACCCTCCGCTAGAAAGCGACCTCACTCAGCATGGGCTCAAGGAAATACTCTTCTTCCCGGGAGGCTCTCCTATGGGGTGGGGGCAGCTGACCAAGGGCCTCTCTGCAGAGCCAGCTTTGGCCAAGGCCTCCTTGACGGGAGTCACCAAAAAAAAGAGTGAAACAGCAGAGGCCCCGAGCTTGGCAGACGCGAGGGGCAGGGGGCAGACCCTGGTGTCCAGGGACAGCCAGGGTGGAGTGGAGTAGGGCTGGAGAGGCCCAGGTGGCCAGTGCCCTTGGTGTCAAGAGCTGGGATTTGACAGAACTGGGAAGCCTGGAGGCCTTGCTGCGGAGCGTGGCTGCAGCTGACAGGGCTGCTTTCTTTAGCAGGCAGGTGCCATTAAGACGTCCGTCCCTGGGTCAAGCATGCCGGCTGGTAAGGCCTCGCCTCAGAGAGCCCTCTTGCCTCCTCCCCGCGCCCCCGGGCAGCATGGGCAGCCTGCCGGCCTCATCCTCATGGGCCTCTCCCTACAGGCACCGTGAGTGGGAACGTGATTGTGAACACCATCGCTGGGGTGCCCGCGGCCACCTTTCAGTCCATTAACAAGCGCCTGGCTTCACCTGCGGCCCCGGGGGCCCTGACCGTGAGTTGCCCTGCTCCTGGCCCTTGCTCGGTGTGGGGCCCAGGGCACTGGGGGGGCTGCTGCTTTCTAAGAGAATTCTCTGTCGATAAAGAAAGCGTCGGTCTAGTTCGAGCTGCGTGAAGTGAGGTGAATGTTGGGAGCTGTCTGCAAGGGCGCCACACCCCAGCCTGCACAGACCAATCACGCACTTGCATCCAACCGGGAGGGTCCCTGCGGGCCCCAAAGACGGGATGCGTGTCCGCACTGCGCCCCAGGTGCGTTGGCTCTGTGCATGAGGCGCAGCCTGTGGTCGCTGGCATTTCGCTCTCCGTGGGGACCAGAAGAGAGTTTTGAGAGTCTGTGGACAACAGGAAGTTAGATTTAAAGGATGCTGCAGACTCTGAGAAATACCAAAAAGTCGTCACCAAAGGTTCAAGCCACCTGGCACACGTCTGAATTTACGCACAACTGAAGAGGGGACACGTGAACTGGACGATAAGCCAGAAGTTGTTACCCAGGCAGCAGGGGTCCTGGACGACTCTCCCGAGAAGGGAATGGGGGGGGGGGGCGCAGGTGTGCACAGCGCTCCGGGTGGCACAGGCAGGACCGCCGGGCCACGTGGGCCGCAGACAGGCCCAGCCCCCCGGTCAGGGCCGCCCGCCCAGTGGGGTGAGAACTGACCTCGGGCCACAGCAGCCTGCGGGGCCGCAGAGACAGCCTGGACCCTGGGTGCGGCAGACGCGGCCTGATTTCCCAGCTCTCCGTTCAGGAAGAATGTGAAATGCCCGTGGCAAAGTTCCCGTACAAGTGGCCAAGGGAAGGAGGTCAGAGCGTTTCCCTCCCAGGCTTTGGGGAGAGAAAAGACTGATCTGAAAGAAAGCAAGAGAGGAGCTTCTGAGAGCCCCCAGGAGAAGGGGCTGGGCTTGCACCTGGCTGTCTGGAGACCACATTGACATGTGGAGGACGTGGGATGGTCTGCCCCGGCGGCGGGGTGGGGAGGGGAGTGCCAGCCCGGAGCTGCCCTGCAGAATTGGGGGATGTGGGGAAATCTGGGGTGCATGGGGTAGGCGCAGTATCCAAAGAAGAGTCACACATCTCAGAATGTTCCTGGGCGCCAAATTGCTTGAGGACAGGCTGGGGCCTGGGGTGGCAGTACCTGAGGGGCTGTGTCCTCTCCTCGGGGTGCCCTGACGATGCTGGGGCTTGCACAGGGGTTGTGAACGTGTGGTGAGGCTGGCCCTAGCGCCCCGGTGTGTGTCCTGGCATGTGCCCTGCTTCCTGGCTTCCTTTGCCCTCGCCTGGCGCTGCAAAAGGCTTGGACCCGCTGCAGAGCCCGACAATCCCTCCCTCCCCTCCAGGCCTCCGGAGGCGCCGCTCCTGCGCAGGTGGTGCACCCACAGCCGCGTGCGGTGGGCTCCCCAGCCACAGCCGCATCCGACCTGGTGTCCCTGGCGCCCACCCAGGGTGTTCGTGCTGTCACCTCTGTGGCCACCTCGGCCGTGGTCACGACCAGCCTGACCCCCGTGCAGACGCCAGCCCGGTCTCTGGTGACTCAGGTGTCCCAAGGTAGGGGCAGCCTTGAAGCAGGTCAGGACGCCGGTCTCGGCTGTCTGTGGGTGGAGAGGGAGCCTGTGTTGCGGGCGAGCGGACTGATGGGGCCTCTGCTTGCAGCCCCAGGGGTCCAGCTCCCCGGGAAGACCATCACCCCCGCACACTTCCAGCTGCTCCGCCAGCAGCAGCAGCAACAGCAGCAGCAGCAACAGCAGCAGAGCCCTCAGGTGCAGGTCCCGCAGATGCAGGCCCAGGCCCAGGCCCCCACGCAGATCAAGGCCGTGGGCAAGCTGACGCCGGTGAGTGCCGCCAGCACACCGCCCTCGCGTCTGCGGTGACGCCATGGCGTCCCGCGCTGCCCCACACGGGTCTCGTCCCTGGTCCCGTAGCCCCGTTTCCCGACGGTGTCCCCCGAGTCCTTGTGCTTCTCGGCACTGTGGGTCCAGACAGGCCCCAGGTGCCAGTCCTCTGGTCCCAGACGGGCTCTGGTGCCATCTCCGCTTGGGCGCCGGTGTCCGGACCGTGCCTGTCAGCCGTGAGCCGGCAGCGGCGTGCGTGGTTGTGATCCCTTTAAAAGGAAGCGTCACGTTCCCGCCATGGAAGGGTCATGTCGGTGCTGGCGCAGAAGCGGCCCGGGAACACGCGCTGAGCGCACACGTGGGCTCCCGGCCGCCTGCGCCTGCCACCGCTGCTGCCTGCACACGGCCTCCCGCGGCCACCGCCAGGGCCCACGCCCCGACCGGGGTGGAACGCAGCCACAGAGGCAGCCATGGTCCTCTCGGCTGTGGCGGTCGCCGGTGGACACGGCCCGCGGCGCCGGGGCTGGAGATGGCGAGTCAGCTGTGCAGCCCGGCGGCGGCCACGGGCAGGCCCTCGTGGGCGGAGGCCAGGTGAGAGGGCACCCGGTGTGCGCCTCACTCACGGCCACCGTGCTGGGCAGCCTGGATCCCCAGCAGGCCGCTCCGCAGACAGCGCTCACAGGCGCACCCGTGGGCCCCACAGAACCGGGTGTCAGGAGCCCGAGTGGGTCTGCACCCCCAGGCCGGCCGCCCTCTCGCCCCCTGCCTCCCCGCCCAGCACCTGGCCCCTCTGCACGGGCCAGCCCGCGGGGGCCCTCTGCCTAGGGTGGGCCAGGTAGGGGCAGCGCAGGGGGGGTTTTCTGTGACACAGCGTCTACCGCACAGTTTCTGTGGTAAACGGAAATCCGTTCCAGCGTCTTCTCAGGCTCTGACTCTGCGGTCGTTACTTGGCCGGAGTTGTTCCTCGGGCCGCTGCTGCTAGGGGTGGTTACTTCGCGGTTACCGGTAGGAGTGACGAGCACAGGGTAGGCCCAGGGCGGGAAGTTGAGCCGAGCTCTGGAGGCTCGCTTGAGGGCGCAGAGTCTGCCCTTGGCGTGGCCCTGCGCCTGGGGCTGCTGCCCTGGAGGCCTGATGGTTTGACTTGTAGGGATGCAGGGTTTTTTTTTTTTTTTTTTTTTAATTAAATCTTCATCTGGGGACAGTTGGAGTAAAACGTTGAGCCGATTTTAAGTGTTCAAGAAGGACCGTGATTGTTAACACTCTAGATCTAACCTGACTGGTTTGCCAGGACAGGAACCCAGGAGTCTTGCCTCGGCGGCGGCTCAGCCAGCTCAGGCTCTGTCTGGCGGCGGCGTGCTCCTGCTCGGTGGGGGCTCGCCGGCAGGGTTGCAGACGCCAGGACACCCTGAGGGTGGGTGCAGGCGGCGACGGCTCACTTGGGTGTGACACTAGCAGCAGAACGGTGACTCCCCGCCCCCCCGACGGTGTGTCGGCGTGAATACGGTCCGTGTGACGAGAAGCTACTTTATTTGGGTTTTAGGAGCACCTGATCAAAATGCAGAAACAGAAGCTGCAGCTGCCCCAGCAGGCCCCCCCACCACAGGCCCCACCGGGGCCCCCGCCAACAACTGCTCAAGTGCAGGTGCCGCCCCCGCCGCCCTCCCAGCAACAGAGCCCCCAGCTCACGACGGTCGCGGCCCCGCGGCCCGGAGCCCTGCTCACAGGCACCACCGTGGCCAACCTGCAGGTGGCTCGGCTCGTAAGTCCCGCTGGGCCCTTTGCTTTCCAGAGCTGGACTGCTGGCTCGGGGTCCTGCCGGGCATCACCCCCAGCCCACGGGGGAGGAGACGCCACAGCTCCCCGTGGCTGTAGCCCTGGGGGGGGGGGGTGGAGCTCGGCGCGTGGGGCACAGGGCAGCACTCAGTGCACCGACGAGAGCCGGGCCCATCCTTGGCTCCACCCGGCCCTGGCTGCTGCCCTGTGTTCAGGGGCCACTTTGCGTCATAGGTGCGGAGACCGGGGCCATCCAGATCCCCCAGTCCTGTGCCAGCCCCTGGCAACCTTGCAGCGGGGTGGGGGGACGGGGGCAGGGACTCTGCCCCGCTGCGAGTGTGCTTGGCCCCTCTCCACCCATTAGGGAGGTGGGAGCGAGACGGCTGCCCCCCCAGTCTGGTTGCCCCCCAAATTCACACACATGCCCCCTCGCACCAGCAGACACCCCCTCGAGGCACCAGTGCGGGGGCAGCGGTCCATTCCCCACCTGCTGGGTGGGAGATGGCCGCCGCGGCGGAGTCACCGGAGTGCCTGTGGGATGCACACCCCTCACCCTGCCACTTGCCACCCGTCCTGGAGAAATGCCTCCAGCAAGTGCGAGGGACGGGTGTGCGGGCCGTGGCCTCGGGCGGGTGTCCAGTGCTCTGCGGGCACCGTGCGGGGTCCTTGCCCAGGGCCATGCAGGAGGGCCCGCCTGGGGGGCGAGGCACTGGTCACACGTCCCGTGGATGGTCCTTTCTGGGCTATCACGTGCACAAAGGTGGCTCATTTCCACGTTTTCACATTTTAAAAGGGTGGCGTAACTGGACCAGCCACGTGCTGTGTCGGTGGGTAGTGAGGGCACCACAGCGGGCGTGGGGTTGAGGGCCTTAGGCCAACGGTGCCCACGGGGCAGGGGCTCAGGGGAGACTCCAGGCCCAGGCCATGCATGCAGGTCACCGGGGTGCACCGCACTTTAGGGGACTCCCTGCTGGCCCCCTGGAGAGCCCCTGCAGATGCGCCGCCCGAGCCCTGACTCACTCCTTGTCTCCCTGCTCAGACTCGAGTGCCCACATCACAGCTGCAGGCGCAGGGGCAGATGCAGGCCCAGGCGCCCCAGCAGGCTCAGGTGGCCTTAGCAAAGCCCCCGGTGGTGTCTGTGCCCGCGGCCGTGGTCTCCTCACCGGGCGTCACGACGCTGCCCATGAACGTTGCGGGGATCAGCGTGGCCATCGGGCAGCCGCAGAAAGCCACAGGTGCCAGCCGCCTGCCCACTGGCCCCGCATGTCCTGGTGGGAGGTGGCAGGTGTGCCCGCGGGACTGCCCTTGTGCACACTGGGCACCACCCCCACCCACTCATCTTTTCTGGCCCAGAAACCCCCGTATCTGCCAGGGCAGACACGTCATTTCTGTGCAGGAATCTGGCCCCTGGACCGGGCCACTCAGGGACCCCAGGTGGGTGGGTGCCCTGGCCACTGCTGCCCCGGGACTCAGCACCTGCGTCGGTGTTCACAGGACAGACAGTCGTGGCCCAGCCCGTGCATGTCCAGCAGCTGCTGAAGCTCAAGCAGCAGGCCGTGCAGCAGCAAAAGACCATCCAGCCCCAGGCCGCCCCCAGCCCGGCCACTGTCCAACAGAAGGTACTGTCACCCGCCTCTGCGCTGCCGGGCTTGCTGCCAGCCATGGGCTGCCCGGAGGACACCAGGGTCCTTCCTGCACCCGGGTGGGGGTGCGGGAGGCCATTGCTTGGTGTGCGCCACCCGCGGGCCCTGGGCTGTGTTGGCAAAGGGCTGCCCGGCCGAGCGCCGGGAGGGGCGGGGAGCTGTGTCTGAGGGCGCGTGTCCTGGTGCCGTGTGCCCAGGTCTGGGCAGCTCTGAGCTGGGTTAGGTCCCACGGGGACGCGCTGCATCTCCGGCCTGTCCTGGTGACGGCTGCGTGGTCAGCATGAGCACGGCCCTTGGCTGGGGCTGTGTTGCCGCCTGGCGAGAGGAGAGGCCACGGCTGCGGTGCTGCTTGCCGTGCGACACACGCGAACGGAGCTCCCGGGACATCCGGTGCTCGGCGAGCACAGGGCCCTGCTCTGGGCCTCGGTGCTCCTAGCAAAGGCCTAAAAATCACGCTTACCGCAGAGGCGCTCCTGGGCTTCTGCTCCTCGTGCCGAGTGTGCGTGGGTGTTTGCCATCTTGACGGTGGGGTCGAGAGAGTGGAGGGGAGCGGAGTATGTCCCGGCGCCGGGCTGTCTTGGGAGGAGAGGGGGCTGTCTGGCAGCCCAGGCCATAGAGGAGGGCGGGGTACTCAGGTGATTGGGTAGTCAGGGGCCCTCCAGAGAGGGCGCTGGGCCTGGCTCGATCCCAGTGTCTCCCCAGATCACGGCACAGCAGATAGCTGCTCAGGGCCAGCCTCAGAAGGTCACCTACGCAACCCAGCCGGCCCTGAAGACCCAGTTCCTCACCACGCCCATCTCGCAGGCCCAGAAGCTGGCCGGGACGCAGCAGATGCAGACCCAGATCCAGGTGAGCAGAGGCCGGGGCACCAGAGCCCCCTGTGCATGGGGAGGTCGGGAACATGACCCGGCGAACCCTTTAAAACTTGGCCCCTCCAGACGGGCCTGAGGGGTCCAGCCGCCTGCAGTCTTCCTGGCTGGCGCTGGGGGCGGCACCTCCGGCGGAGGGGCGTTGCCCTGAGAACTGTGGGGTGCTCC
This sequence comes from Talpa europaea, assembly GCF_964194135.1. Classification (NCBI taxonomy): domain Eukaryota; kingdom Metazoa; phylum Chordata; class Mammalia; order Eulipotyphla; family Talpidae; genus Talpa; species Talpa europaea. The sequence goes on along the minus strand of NC_140082.1, from coordinate 391,467 downwards.
GTGCCTCCCTGTAGCCTCAGTTCTCACGCCACCTTGAGGCACTTGTTTTTCTGAAGCACGGGACGAAAAAAAGCAGCTTTGGATGCAGGTGGTCGTAGACTCGGAGGGCGTGGTCGTTTGGGTTGGGGGGGCCCTCTGCGTCCAGGGGAGCAGCTCCAGGAGCTGCCTTGTCGCGTGGCCGCTGTCTGCCCTCTCCCCACTGCGAGGGGGGGCGGGGGGAGGGCAACCTCGTCACGCCTGAGTTCTCCCCGACTCCGTATGGTCCCAGGTGGCAAAGCTCCCGCAGGTGGTCCAGCAGCAGGCGCCGGTGGCCGGAGTCCAGCAGGTCGGCGCTGCGCCCCAGCAGGTAGGCCGGGGCCGGGCGATTTCTGTAACAAACCAGGGAATTTCCTTTGAGGGAGTCGCTGGATACTAGGTGAGCAGGAGGAGGCCGGGAGGGGAGCCCAGGCGGGGCAGCCGTGCTGGCGGGGCCATGCCCGCTCGCCCAGGCCCCCTGCCCGGGAGAGCCCCGCAGACAGGGCGCTCCCTGGAGAGCGGGAAGGAACAGTCCGCGCCTCCCTGGCCGCCGTCCGCTCTGCAGCGCAGCCGCACGGCCGTCTCTTCCTCCTGCTCAGGGCCCCGCCGCCCTGGCTCTCAGGCGGCCTGGTGGACCAGAGGTGGCTTCCGGTGTCACAAAAGTCTTTGAGCTGAGGAGGTTTCTAGCCCCCCCACACCCCAAGCTTGCCGTGAGGTGCACTTCTGGGTGGGTAACGTGTGGGTGTGTTTGGGGGAGCGAATGTTCATTTTGGACTGTGTCACTTCAGGCCTCCCCACAGACAGTGACCCTCACCCAGGCGACCTCGGCCGGGCAGCAGGTCCAGATGATCCCCGCGGTGACGGCCACAGCACAGGTGGTCCAGCAGAAGCTCATGCAGCCGCAGGTGGTGACCACGGCGGCCCAGCTGCAGGCGCCAGGGGTGCCCAGTCCCGCACAGGCGCCCGCCAGCTCCGACAGCCCCGGCCAGCAGCCCAAGCTGCAGATGCGCGTGCCGGCCGTCAGGCTGAAGACCCCCACCAAGCCTCCGTGTCCCTAGCCGGGCGGCGGGCATCCGCGGGCCATCCCGGCGTCCAGGCAGATCAGGCCGACGCTGTCCTCCGAACCGTGGGCCGGTGTCCTGGGGCGTGCCAGGCGGCCGTGGGCCCCGTGCTGTGGCGCTCGTTAAAATGCGCCCGCGCCGTGGGGCAGCCTCCTCTGCGGCCGACCCCCTCCTGTACCGTGGCGCGGGAGGCGTGACAGTGGCCGCGTCTCTGCTCTTCTTCCCGCGGCAGTGGCGCGGGGCCCGAGCGCCTGCGGGGTGTCGGCGTTCCCTGCCCAGCCCGCCCCGGTACCATGGGAAGGGCCGCGTGTGGGGGACGGGGCCGAGGCGCTGCCTCCCGCGCCTGCCGAGGCCCCGCCGCGCCGTGGCGTTAGGTCGCAGGTGTCCCTGCCGCGGGCAGGGGCGCCTCGCTCAGAGCCGGGTGGCGCGCCCCAGCCCCGTGTCCCCCCTCCCCCCAGGGCCCCTCACGCACCCGCACGTCCCCCCGGCCTCGGGGGGGTGAAGGGCCGCACCCTTGCTGGAGGCCTCGCGGGCATCCTATCCTGGGGCCATGGGCCCGCCAGGGCAGCCCGGCTCCTGCTGCCTCCGTCCACTGTCCAGAACCACCCCGGCAGCGTCTTACTGGCTGGGCGTCTTCTCCGGAGGCGTCCCCGGGCCGGGAGGGCCCCTCAGCCGCCTTAGCCCGGCCCGAGCGCTGCCCCGTGCGCCCGAGCTGCGTGGCGGCGCCCGCCCTGCGGGAGACTCACTTGAGTCCTCAGAGAAACCTGGGGAAAGCGCAAATGGCCGTGCAGGGGCGCCGCCTGACCCTTGTCCTTGGGGAGCTGCGCCCCAGAGGCAGACGTGGGGGGGAAGGGACGCCCCTCGGGAGTTTTCAGAGGAGCCTGTCTTGGGGGGGGTCGTCTCGTGCCTCACACGCCCCCACAGCGGGGCGGGCGCTCGGCCGTGACCCGAGCCCCCCGGCCACCCGGGGTCCTCCTGCTGCCGGAGGTTACGCTTTGCCAACCTGAGAGTTAGGGCGCGCCTGGGGCCACGAGGGCGCCTCCCCGCCCCGCGCCCCTGCGGTCAGCTCGCCGCGTGGACTCCCCGGGAGCAGGGCCGCGGCTGTAAATACTTTGTAAACGACCGTTTGTACTTGAACAGTGGTTTTAAAGCGCGCCGACGTCCCGCCAGGCAAGAGGTGTAATAAACGGCCTTTTTATAGACGCGCGCGCTGGTCGTCTGCGGAGGCGCGCCGTCCCGTGGAGTGTTGGTCGTGGTTATTCCATGGGCGTGAAGGAAAAACGAAAGGGGAGCCAGTGGGTGGGGCGGGGCGCCGTGGCCTCCCTGGGGGGGGCGGCCTCAGCTTCCCGCTGCCTCCACGGTTCCCTTTGAAGAAAAACGCTCCCGGTTGCAAGGCGCCGGCCTCTTCCAGAGCCGTGGACGGCGCCCAGTAGGTGGTCTGCCTGGAGGAGCGGTCGGCTGGTCTCTGCGTTGACGGCAACGTGGCCAGGGGCCTGGGCGCTGGGGGGCCTGCCTGGCAGATCGCTTACAATGCTGCTGTTTTGAAAATCAGCTTTTCCCCTTTCGTGGTTTGCGTGCACACTTTAATTATTTGTGCATACAAGAATCGGGTGCAGGCCAGAGATGCGGGTGGTGGGGAGTGAGAGGATTCACCAGAGAGAGCGGGGAGCAGAACAGGCAGAGGGACCGAAGACACTGCTGAGGGGAGCAGCAGGGAGACAGGAGAGGTCTGCTCGCCATGTGGGTTGGCCCGCGGCTGGCGGGGATCGAAGGGGCGCTACAGATGCCACGGACAGCTTCACAGTGCTGTGCTCAACCGCCTGCGCCATCAGGGAGGCCCCTGCACGGTGTTTGGACACTGGCAACTCAGCTGTCCTCGCAAGGCCACCGTACCCCCTGACCTTGGACACTGGCCATACCCCAGGGGCACAGGCAGGCAGGGCCAGTTCATGTCTGTAACCAGCTTCCCAGCTAGAGAGCAACGCCCTCATCCCAGCAGCACCCACCCCCACACAGGGTCGGCACCAGGGCCCCGGGCTCCCCAACCCGGTGTCCATTAACAGGCAGCTACCCTGCAGGACATGGACCTCCCCCGGTGGCACAGCGGTTGAGCACTGCTGGGCCCACAGCCTCTGCAGCGCCGGTTCGATCCCCGTCCACAGGCAAGGGCAGACCTCTCCTGCCGCGCCCGCTGCTCCCCTCAGCAGTGTACTTGGCCAGTCTGCCTGCTCTGCTCCCCGCTCTAGCTCTGGTGGATTCTCTCACCCTCCCGTGCTTCTGACTGTACCCAGTGCTTGTATAAATAAATCTTTTAAAAAAAAACCCACGGGCCTCCCCAGTGGCACAGCGGTTGAGCGCTGGGTTGCGAAGCTGCCCGCAGCCTCTGCAGCACCGGTTCGATCCCCGGCCACCAGGTGAGGGTCCCACATGGCGTGCAGACCTCTCCTGCCACCCGCTGCTCCCCTCAGCAGTGTATTTCGTCAGTCTGCCTGTTCTGCTCCCCGCTCTGCTCTGGTGAGTCCTCTCACCCTCCCACACTTCTGACTGTACCCAGTGCTTGTATAAATAAATATTTAAAAAATAATAATAATAAAAAAAAAAAAAAAACCCACAGTCGGGCCTCCCCGGTGGCGCAGCGGTTGAGCGCTGGGTTGCGAAGCTGCCCGCAGCCTCTGCGGCGCCGGTTCGATCCCCGGCTGCTCCCCGGCCACCAGAGGAGGGTCCCACATGGCGCGCAGACCTCTCCTGCCGCCCGCTGCTCCCCTCAGCAGTGACCTTCGGTCCTTCTGCCTGCTCTGCTCCCCGCTCTGGCTCTGGTGATTCTCTCACCCTCCCGCGCTTCTGACTGTACCCAGTGCATGTATAAACCAAACAAACAAATAATAAATAAATAAATAAGAAAAAAAAAAAAAAAAACCCCACAGTAACAGGCAGCTGCCCTGAAGGCCTGGCCTGCTGCTGGCAGTGAGACCCATGTTGCAGGCGAGCACCCATGCTGCAGTCCTGGCCAGAGCCAGGACCCCCTGCAGCCACAGGTGTGACTTGGAGAACAGCCAGGCACTGCCCACCCTGCACCCACACGGCCCCTCCCACCTCCGCCCCAGTTAGTGGGCAGCAGCAGCGAGAGTCAGGTTTATAGACGCGCGTCCACCCTCCGCCCTCTGCAGCCCCTATGTCGTCCCATCCACATAACTCACTGGCAGTGCTGGTTTTGCTGCAAGGGCCCAAGAGCCCCGTCCATCCTGGGACCCAGGGCCAGCCCCTAGGGGTGGGGTCTCCAGCAAGACGTCGCTGGTTCCAGGCTGCACCCACCAACCCACCAATGTGCAGCTGGCACATGCCTGACGGGCCCTAAAGGCGCCAGGCCAGCCGGGCTGCAGCGTGGGTGCTCGCCTGCAGCATGGGTCTCACTGCCAGCAGCAGGCCTGGGTGGCAGCAGTGATCATCCCCGCAGACGGTGGCCTAGGCAGGCAGAAGCTGCCTGGGGTCCAGCCAAGGGAAGCAGCCAGGGACACAGTGGTGCTGGCCCGTGGCCCACAGCATCCGGGCCTGACCGGGCACCCTGGCTCCCCAGGGCCAAGAGGCCACCGGGCCAACAGGCCCCGGACCCGAGGGAAGGCCCTGCGGACAACCAACCGCCTCTGCTCGGGTGGCCATGCCCCCACGGGGCACCGCAGCTTCCGTTTCTCTGCTGGGCAGGTGACGGGGGGTTGGGGGGGAGCAAGGGCCACGGCGCCTGCCTGTTCTGTACGTGTTTTATTTAACATCCTCATGCGAGCCCTGAAGGCGCCTTCGTCAGGTCAGCAGTGGAGGCCCCAGGCCCACGTCACCACCCATGAAGATGCCCTGGGGTGGCAGGACCCACAGCAGGGTCTCGGGTCTGCAACACCACGCGCGGAGGGCACACAGGGAGCATGTGGTCCAGCCGGTGCCCCCCCCCTTCACATGCACCGGGGAGGTCCGGGGATTCCAGCTGACCCCGCTGCGGCTAAACACCCACCAATCCTGGGGTCGTGCTGAACAGAAAGCGCAGTCCTGCTTGAGGCTGACCCGCCTGTCCCCGACTGGCAGGAGCCTGGATGGCGGCCCTTCCCCCTCGGGAAACCGAGGGACTGCGGTCGGCTCCTCGGCCAGCGCCCAGCAAGCAGGGCTTTCCTGAAGGGAAGATGGAGGCGCCACCCTTGGGGTGCAAAGGGCCAGCTCCGTTCTGGCCGCCTGTCCTCTGAGCCCATCTAGGCCGCCTTCTGAGCTCGCTCCTCCTGTGTCGGGTGGGGAGAGGCTCAGCTCCACAGTTGTCCCCCGCCCCCACCCGCGGGGCCCTGACTTCCCTGGGAGTGCCTCCCGCGACACCCGGCTCCCACCTTGACAGCCTGCTCCAGCTGGGCCAGGGCCGCCTCGTAGCGCGGGGCCAGTGGCTGCAGGTCCTGGCTGGGGACCTCGTGGCGCGCCAGCTCGGGCACCCCAGCTTCTGCCAGCATGCGGAGGAACCGCCTCTCCTGGAAGCAGCACACGTGTGGGCGGGCGCCCCAGCAGTGCACCCTGAGGGCCCGTCCCAGGCCCGGCCTGACCTGCACTTTGAGGAGCAGCGTGAAAGCCTGTCCGCTCTTCCCGGCGCGCGCCGTCCGTCCGACCCTGAAACCAGCACAACGTCTCTGGGCACTGCCCAGCCCCCAGGGTCTCCCACAAGCCCCCGAGCTGGTGCTCAGCTGGTGCCCTACCGGTGCACATAGGTCCGCAAATACTGGGGTGCATCATAGTTCACCACCAGCTGCACGCCTTGCACGTCGATGCCACGGGCCACGGCGTCTGTGCTGATGAGACTGCGGGACACGAGGGGCTGGGCCAACAGCGGCAACAGCGGGACCCCCTTGCTGCTGCTGCTGCCGGCGCCGCTGAGGCAGGAGGCCCACCCGGGAGCGCCCAGCACTCACAGCCGGATCTTCCCCTGCTCAAACTGCTTCAAGATGGCCTTCCTCTGGCCAGGCCCGTAGCGGGAAGAGAACTCGGCCACAGTCACACCCCCGAAAGCCTGGGCGAGCAGGAAGAGCCTGTGGGAGAAGCCAGCGCAGGTGGGCAGGACCGGAGCAGCCGCCCGCCCACCTGCACCTGCCAGTGGGAGTGCCGACCTGTGGGAGTTCTCCCGCGAGTTGGTGAAGCAGAGGACCCTTGAGAGGTTCATCTCCAAGATCAGATGCAAGACGATCAGCGGCTTGAAGCGGAGACGACAAGGCACGTAGTGGTGCTGGGGGGAGAGGGTGGGATTGGCGCCGCCCCCCCAGCACCTGGGCGCCCCACCACACCCCAGGCGCCCCCTCACCGTGAGCCCTGTGGGGAAGGCATACTTCCCCCCCAAGTCCTTGTCCCCGGTGTCTCCGGGGGCACTGCCTGCCAGTGCAGCAGAGAAGAGCCGAGGCTGGTAGAGGCCAAGCTGCTGCAGCTTCTCGGGGTTCTGGGTCAGCGTGGCCGAGAAGAGCAGCTTCTGCAGGGGCATCTGGGGGCAGCAGGAGCTGAGAGAGGTAGGTGAAGACCTGTCACCCCAGAGCAGGTCTGCCTGGGGGGCGGGGGCGGGGGACTCCGGTGGGTACCTGGCAGCAGTCACAACCGGGGTCTGCCTTCGCTGCAGCAGAGCCAGGGAGTCCTCGGCACCCGCACTCGGGAAGGCTGCAGCTACCACCCGTGGCAGCCAGGACTGGTGCATGCTGTCGAGCATGCGGTCGGCCTCGTCGATGACCTGGGGGCCGGGGAAGGGGGTCTGGAGGCTGCTGAGGGCAACCTGCTCCCCTCCCGCCTCAGACGCGTGACCTACCAAGAAGCGGAGCTGCTGGAGGCTGAATCCTGGGGTCTGGTCGATGTGGTCCACCAGGCGGCCCGGCGTGGCTACCACTATGTCGGCCAAGCAACGGAAGCCGTCCACTCTGCAAGGCCGAGCTGGCTCAGCACAGCCGCCCCCAACTCGGGAGCCGGCAGCGGCAGCGCCCCACCACCCACCCTGGCACGAGCCGGGTGCCTTCCAGAAGAGCCCAAGGCTGGCAGGACCTACGTCTTCTGGACGAGGCTCTCTTGCTCCCTGGCCAGTGACTTCTGCCCGGTGACCAGAGCAACTCGCAGAGGGGTGGCGTCCGTGTAGACATTGAAGACTTTGCTCACCTGCGGAGGAGCAGCCGTTACCACCGGCCCGTCCACCGCGGCAACCAGGTCCAGGCCGCGCCAGGCACCTACCTGCTGGGCCAGCTCCTTGGTCGGCAGCACCACCAGGGCGCGGACCTGGCACACAGCACGAGGCAGCAGGGCCTGCGGGGAAGGTGGGTCAGCCGGGCCGGCACCCCACCTGTGGCACCTATGTGCAAGGGGTCACACTCACCTGCACCACGGGGAGAACAAAGGTCAGCGTCTTCCCGCTGCCGGTTGGGGCAGAAACACAGAGGTCGCTGGGCCTGTAGCCACCCCTGCCCACCAGAAACCCGCCGGCTGCAGTCTGCAGGAGCACGGGGATCACCGCTGCCTGGACTGGACGGAGGGTGGGGAGCCGAGTCAGCCAGCACCGCGCCAGCAGCCCGGGCCCGGGCCAGACATCTCCCAGCACCCCCAGGCCAGAGCACCTGGAAAGAAGGATGAGATGCCCTGTGCCCGCAGCTTCTTCTGCAGCTCAGGGTGCACTTCGGGGACGTCCGCCACAGGCACCAGGCCTTCGGTGACGCTCTTCCCCACGCAGCTGGGCTCGGCCAGCCATGCCGGCAGGAAAGGCTGGACCTACATTCCAAGGGAAAGCAGAGGCTGGTGAACGTTCCTGGGGCTGCCCACCCCCCCCCAAGGGGCAGGGCTCCCAGAAACCCACAGCAGGGCCTGCCCAGGCTGAAGAGGCTATGAGCAGGAAGCACGCATGCAGCTCCTCCTCCGGCCCGGCACCCTGGGCGAACCCCCATCCCACCCACACCCCACTGCTCACAGACTCACTGCCAGATGGCCTCGGCAGGAGTCCCCACCACCCCTGCAGCAGCTGTTTCTTCACCGTGACCCTGCCACCAGGTTTAGTATCATTTTTTTTTTTAAGATTTATTTATGCACACAAGAGCTGGGCTACAGGCCAGAGGTGTGGAGAGTGAGAGGACTCCCCAGAGACGGAGCGGGGAGCAGAACAGGCAGATCTACTGAAATCCACTGCTGAGGGGAGCAGCGGGGAGCCAGGGGAGGTCTGCTGCGCCCTGTGGGTAGCTCCCTGGCCGGGGATGGAGAGGCTGCGGGCAGCTTCATAGGGCTGAGACTTAACCCCTGCGCCACCAGGGAGGCCCCTAGTATTCTGAAGGACACAAGAGCTTTTGGAACCAAGATCTGCGGCAGGGTATTAATTCAACTCAAAAGTTAGGTGAAAACAGTAACCCAGGCACAATCAACTTCTTTTTAAAAACCGGAGTCGCTATCAGAGCCACCCTAAAAGCAACGGCCCGTCAAGCGTTCAGACGCAACAAACAGCACGTCTGTGTTCCTCCCCGAAACGTCCACCGAGTGCGAACTCAGCGCCGGACAAACTTCAACAACCAATGAGCCGCTCGCGGCGGGCCTCCTCTCTGCGCAGCCCCGCGACAAGAGAACGGGTTCGGCCGCATCCCCGCCCAGAGCCGCGGCTCGCGCGGCCCCGGCGCTGCCAGGGGAAGGTCCTCAGAGCACAGGGAACTCGGGGCGCCGGCAGACGCTCCCGCCGCGCGCCCCAAGTCAACACTGAGGCGGCGGCCGCGACAGAGCGCCCGGCCCGACCCCACGGAACGAGGCTGAGGCGCGGAGGGGCAGGAAAGGCCGGGCCCCCGCCTGAGGCGTCCGCCCCGGCCACGCGCGCAGCCCGGCCCGCCCGAGCCCGCCCGCCCGGCCCGCGCCCCGGCGCTCACCCTGGGCGCCCTGGTCCGCCCGAAGCCTCCGAGCACCGGGCCGGGCGCGGGCCCCGGCGCCTCCTCGCGGCTCTCCGCGCGGCAGAAACGGGGCGGGCGGCGCGTGGGCTCCGCGCGGGCCGGGCCCGGGTCCGGGTCCGGGTCCGGGTCCGCCCCCGGGGCCCCCGCGCCCCCGCCGTCCGCCCTCGGCCGCTTCCTCGGCGGCGCCCGCGGGCTCCCCGGCGCCCCGGCGCCCTCGCGGCCCCGCGCCCCGCGCCGCCGCCGCCGCCGCCCCGCCGCCGCCGCCGCGGCCGGCGCCGGCTCCCGCGGCGGCTTCTGCCGCTCCCGCTCGCGCGCCCGGCTCTGCAGCCGCTCCAGCAGCGCGCGGGCCCGGCCGGCCGCGCCCGCCTCGGGGCCCGGGTAGCGCGCGACGTGGAACAGCGCCATGTTGCCAGCGCGCCCCGGCCCGGCGCGGGCGTGACGTCGGGCGACGCGTCGCGGCGGTGCGTCGTGGCGTCACGGGCGCGCCGAGCGGAGCCGCGGCGGGGCTTCCGCGTGGGGCGGCGGCGGGCGGCATGGAGCGGGGCCCGGGCGCGCGCCGGGCGCTGGGCCGCCTGCTGGAGGCGGTGCTGGCGAGCCGCGCCGAGGCCAACGCCGTGTTCGACATCCTGGCGCCGCTGCAGGTGGGCGCGCGGGGGGCGCGGGGGGCGCGCGGGGGGGGGCGGGGGCCGGCGGGGGGCGCGCGGGGGGCCGGGGCCGGGCCCGCGCGCCACCCCGACCGGCCTCCCCACAGGCCGAGGACGAGGAGGAGATCCAGGAGGCGGTGCGCGCCTGCAGCCGCCTTTTCGGGGCCTTGCTGGAGCGGGGAGAGCTGTTTGTGGGCCCGCTGCCCCCCGAAGAGACGGTCATGGCGGGTGAGCGCCCGAGGTCCTCTCTTCGGGAGACTTTGCCGTCCTGGGGCGCCCCCCTTGCGGGCTGGCGGGCTCGGCCGCGGTGCTGGGGGCGGGGGCAGGAGCGCCCCTAGCCCGGGCTTCCGCTGTTGTCTGGGGCTGGCTCTGCGCATCCCGGCCTCGGACCGCCGGGCCTTGCAGCCGGGAACCCCGTCTCTGGGGCAGCACCTCGGCCCCGGGCCTGGGCCCGCCCCACTCCTTTTCCCATGAGGCAGCGGGAGGGGTGGGCCTGTGGGGGAGCTGCCCAGCCTGCTGCCCACAGGGTCTCAAGGAGCCACGCGCAAGTACAGGGTGTGGATGAGGCACCGTTACCACAGCTGCTGCGGCCGCCTGGGGGAGCTCCTGTCCCACTCCTCTTTCCAGGTCAAGGTGGGTCTGGGGCCCTGGGCCCCTCCTTGTTCTTGCTCCTCGGGCCTCCCTTTTTCCTCCACACGACAGAGACCAGGCTGTGTTCAAGGCCCCTGTCCCCACCTCTCCCCGGGTGTCTGAGGAGCTTCCGTGCTTTCGGCACCTGCCAGTGGGCGACTCCATTCTGCTCTGGCGCTGCTAGCAGCATCACCTGGAGGGCAGCGGCCTGAGTGTGGGGGCGCCCGGAGCCCCTTGGGGGCCTGCTGCAGGGAGGACACCCGCTCCTCTGTGCCGTCCTCCTCCCAGGAGCTGGCTTTCGGGACACTCATGAAGTTTGTGCAGCTGGAAGGGGTGCACCCCCTCGAGAAACCCAAGTGGGAAGGCCAATATTTGTTCCCCCGTCTGCTCTTCAAGGTGAGGCGCCTGGGTGAGTCCCCGCGCTCTCCTGGGTCAGAGCCAGTGGGCCCCGCCCCCACGGCACTGGGTCACCCTGTCCTTGCCAGCGTGGAGCTCTGGGGGCCGGGGGGGGGGGGGGGAGGCTGGGCCGGAACTCGGCTTACCCCCCAGGGAGGTGCTCCCTCCCGCTCTGCGCCCAGATGGTGGTGGGAGGCCTGCTCTCGCCGGAGGAGGACTGCTCGCTGCTCCTGTCGCAGTTCCGGGAGTACCTGGAACACGATGACGTCCGCTACCACACCATGCGGGCTGCCGCGGAGGTCGTGGCCCGGGTCACTGACGGGCACCCCGAGGTGAGCCAGTCAGCCTGGCGTTGGGGGAGGGGTGGCTGCCGCCAGCAGCCGCCCAGGTGTTGAAGCTGCCGCTGGCAGGTGCCGCTCCCCTTCTGGAACAACACCTTCGCTCTGCTCTCTGCCGTGAGCCTGCCCCGCCAGGACAGCGCCATCTCCAACTTCTACGTGCAGCGACCAGGTGAGCATCCCGCAGGGGGCTTTGATGTAGGCGCCCGGGCCTCAGGCCTGTTTGAACACTGAGAGGCCCCATGTTCCTTCCTTCCACAGAGCTGTCCGACAAATGGAAGGTCGTCCACCTGAAGGTGAGGCCCTCAGGGGGTGGGTCCTGGAACAGGCCACGGTTGGGGGGTGGCGGGGGTTCCGGTCGTGTGCAGCCGGGCACCCTCCCCTGGGCCGTCTCTGCAGCCTCTGCGTCCCCCAGGAGCACAGGAAGGCCTTCCAGCACATGTGGCTCAGCTTTCTCCAGCACAAGGTAGGGCTGTGCCGGGCAGGTTGTCCAAGGTAGGGCTGTCCCCAGGTTCGGGGGCGTGGCCGGCTGCTCCCTGACCTGCTGCCTCTCCACCCCAGCTGCCCCTCAGCCTCTACAAGAAGGTGCTGGTGATCTTGCACGATACCATCCTGCCACACCTGGCCCAGCCCAGCATCATGATCGACTTCCTCACCCGGGCCTACGACCTGGGTGAGTGCCGGGGCCCGATGCCAGCGCCTCTGGTGTGGGGGGGCGAGGCTGGGCAGGACTCAGGGTGCTCTTTGCCTGCAGGGGGGGCTCTCAGCCTCTTGGCCTTGAATGGACTGTTCATCCTGATCCATAAGCACAACCTGTGAGTGCCCCCACCCCACCGGGTCCCTGCCTTGCCCAGGGCTATGGGGGGGCTCCTCGACCTGCTCGCATCTCTTCATGTGCACCCTGTTCCTCGTTGGCCTCCACTGTGCGCTCTAGGGAGTACCCTGACTTTTACCGCAAGCTCTATGGTCTCTTGGATCCGTCTATCTTCCATGTCAAGTACCGGGCCCGCTTCTTCCACTTGGCTGACCTCTTCCTGTCGTCCTCGTGAGTGTGGCGGGCTGGGGCAGCACCCCGCTTGGCTCCCGAGGGCAGGGTTGGCGACCTGTTTGCTGAGTCTGTCCCATCCCGCTTGGGGGTTGCACGTGCGGGTGCAGGGGTGCTGGTGTGCGGGCAGTGAGCCTCTCCCCTCGCCCAGCCACCTGCCGGCCTACCTGGTTGCTGCCTTCGCCAAGCGCCTGGCCCGCCTGGCCCTGACGGCACCCCCCGAGGCCCTGCTCATGGTCCTGCCCTTCGTCTGCAACCTGCTGCGCAGACACCCGGCCTGCCGCGTGCTGGTCCACCGCCCGCAGGGCCCTGGTGAGTGCATCCGTCCCGGGAGCCCGGCCCCCCGAGCCCCACGCCACCTGTCACAGCGCAGTCGTGGTCTTGTCCATAGAGCTGGACGCTGACCCCTACGACCCTGGAGAGGAGGACCCCGCCAAGAGCCGAGCCCTGGAGAGCTCCCTGTGGGAGCTACAGGTGAGGCCCTGAGCCTGGTCTCCGGCCTCTCCCAGAGGCCCTGCCCTGCCCCCCCCAGTCCCCAGGGACTCTGCCGTCCCCTGCCTCTGTGATAAGGGGTGGTGTCCCCTGTGCTCAGGCCCTCCAGCACCACTACTACCCCGAGGTGTCCAAGGCCGCCAGCGTCATCAACCAGGCCCTGTCAGTGCCCGAGGTCCCCATCGCACCGCTCCTGGAGCTCACGGCCTTTGAGGTGAGGGGTAGGGCCGGGCGAGGGCAGCCTAGGGCAGGTGAGGCGGGGCCGAGAGCAGAGCGCATCTGTGCATCCGCCCCCCGCAGCTCTTCGAGCAGGACCTGAAGAAGAAGGGCCCGGAGTCGGTGCCCCTGGAGTTCATACCGGCCCAAGGCCTCCTGGGCGGGCGGGACGGCCTCTGCGCCCAGCACTTCACGCTCAGCTGACCCCGGCACCTGTCCCACCACAATAAACAATTTTGTGGGAGACTGACTCTTTCTTGGGGGCTGTGCTGGGCCTCGGGTCGGCTGGGCTGCCACCCTCCCCAGCAGCTCATGTCCCCTCCGCAGCCCCCAAGCCCACCTCGTGGTGACCTTTCCCGGGAGGGAGGGGACCCCGGGGTAGGGGCTGTTCTGGATGAGCCTTGGCAAGTGGGCCAGACGGTCCTGCTCGGGCCTCGGTGGAGGTGGCACCTGCAGCCGCAGGCTGGGAGCTGGTTCTGCCCTCAGTGGGGTCATTTCTGGAGGGGCTCCTCCTCCCTGACAAGCCCAGTGTGTCCACAGCCGGATTGGGGGGGCGGGGAGAGGGGAGGCCTCCCACTGCAGCCTCCTGGCCCAGCCGTGAGCCCGGCACCCCCTCCCCCAGAGCCGCGGGCGCCCTGCTGTCCTTGGCCCAGGCCCGCCGTGCCCACACTCCTCGGCAGCCGCGCTGCAGCCCCGGGCAGGGGAGCTGCGCGCAGAGAGTGTCCAGCGGCCAGGCTGAGCACGGCCACCCCCTCCGCCCGCCCTTGGACGGCGCCGAGGGAAGCAGGGCCCGGAGCGGGCCGAGACGGGCCCTGCGGGAGGACGCGGCTGCCCCGCAGTGTCTCGTGGCTGGCTTACCAGAGCGGGGCCCCCGCCTTCCCGCCTAGGAAAGGGGGGGTGCGAAGGGCGGGGCCCCGGGGGAGAAGCAGTGGGGCTGGGGTCGCAACCCTGGGGACTGGGGCTGGGTAGCCGAGCGACGTGTCCTGGGCCTGGAGCCACGAGGTGGTGGGCCCAGGCGCTCCTCTGAAGTTCCCGGGGAGCCCCTGCCGGCACCCACGGGCGCTGCCGGCGTCCTACAGGTGACTCCTGTCCTGGGCAGCAGGGGGCTCCGTGGGGCCTTCCTGCTCTGGGCCTGGGGTGACGTCAACCAGTGTCTGGACACGGCAGGGGTGAGCCTGATCCCGGCCGCCTCCCCGGCAGGGCATCCTGCTGCCCGCAGAGCCGGGCCCGGGCTGGGGAGGGTGGGGGGCCCCCCCCGCAGAGCTGCAGCAGGACGTGGGTAGATTATGGAAGCCAGTTTGGGGGGCGGAGCTCAAGTGCGTCAGGGTCAGGCGCGGGGGCACTTGGAGCCGCGTGGCCACAAGCACGGCGCGCAGACGGGTGGCCTGTGCCAATGAGCCTTTATAAAAACGGCGTGGGCCGGGGCTCCCATGTGCTGACCCCTCGGGATGCAAAGCCCTGGGCTGCCCGGGGCGGGGGGCAGGTGGGCCGCAGGCCCTGTGGATGTGGCTCCTTACCCGGGCCCCGGGCCCTGGGCTGTCTGAGGCCGCAGCCCCTCCCCCCGTGTCCTCCTGGCCCCCACAGGCCATGTGAGTTCCCACCGGGGTGCCGGTCGGGGCGGCCACGTCCCAGTTCACGGGCGCGGACAGGCCCGCGGCACATGCAGAGTGGGCGCCGGCTCCGGCCCGAAGTCCATAGAAAAGGCACGTGATTTGGAGCCGGAGCTGACTGTCCCCGCGGGCCCTCCCAGTAGGCGGGCGGACGTGTGATGCCCCGGGGCCGGGCCTGCCCATCCTCTGGCCTGGGGGGCGCGGGTGTCAGCGCCGCCCGGGCTTGACCCAGTTCCGGATGGTCCACTTCTGGCCCGAGCACCGCTGCACCACTAGGCGCAGCCCGAAGTTGGCGTCCCGGGACAGCTCCACCTCCAGGCACCGGCCCGTGTCCCGGCTCACGATCGGGCCGCCCTGCGGGGCCAGAGTCGGCGTGGGCACGGGGCCTCCGCGGCGGGGGTGGGGCGCCGGCCACGCAGTCCCTGCCAGGCCTAGCTGAGGGCAGCCCTTCTGTCCTCTGGCCCTCCCATCAGCCCTCTGTCTCCCGGGGCCAAAGAGGGGTCAGGACCCCAGGTCCATCGTGGGCTGCTGAGGCAGGTGCCCCTGGTCCCCCGGCAGGGGCGGCCCCCCACCCGCCCCGGACAGCGCAGGACAGTGTCCCGGGTGTCCTCTGCCCTTCTCCAGCCAGCCTGCCCTCCCTGCAGCCTGCCCCGCAGCTCCACGGGTAGTGGCCGTCCCTGGTGGGAGGGCGGGGGTGGGTGCTTCAGCCGCACACGGGGCACTGCTTGAGCCCGCGGCAGAGGGACCCGGAGTGGCTGGCGCCGTGCCCGCCCCCCAGAAGCAGCAGCCGGAGTCTGCGCTTGGCCAGAGGACTGTGCTGATGTTTCTGGGGGAAATAAGGCTCCCGGCACGCAGGAGATACGGGTGGGGGGGTCCAGGTGGGGGCGCGGCCACAGCCCAGGCCTCCAGGACTCCGCGAGGCAGCCGGGAGAGGCGGGAGGGCCCTGCCCAGCCCACAGCGCCTCTGGGAGTTCCGGGCCGGGCTCTCGGCCACCCGGGAGACTGCCGGGCGGGGTCTGGGCGGTCAGCGGGCGAGAGGCGCCAGAGGGGAGGGGGCGTGCAGGAGGCGGCTAGGGGCTGGCAGGCGAGGGCCCAGGTCCGGGGTCCGGGGCCCGGGGCGCTGGTGTCCACAGCCTGGAAGGAGATGCGGTTGGCCACCTGCCCGCTGCCGACGGAGGCTTCTGGGGGGGGGCCCTCTGCCCTTCCGCAAAGCTCCACCCAGGGAGGCCAAGGACGGGTCCTGACCGCGGCGGCCCTGCCACACCCACCTGGGTGAAGTCCCACAGCCGCTGCGAGGGCCTGGCCACGTCCTCACACCTCCTGAGCGCGGGCGCGCGGCCGCGGCCGTCGTCCACCAGACACTTGGAGTCGGGCAGGAAGGCGGTGGAGCCCAGCGGGCCGAGCTGCAGCAGGCCCTCGGCGCTGTAGCGCACCAGCTGCGGGGCGCGGGCGTGAGCGGGCCGCGCCGGCCCCCACGGGCCGCCCCAATGGAGACCCCGGCTCTTTCCCGGAACTTGGCTCAGCCGCGGCTGAGTTCGCGCTGGCGCAACCCCCGGGGCGCCCGCACCCTGGCGGGGCGGGGACCAGAGCCGCCCCCGAGCCCGCGCAGGGGGTCCCCCCGCCACCCTCCGCGCACCCGCCCTTTCCACACGCGCCAGCCGCCCGCCCCCGGGGGCCCGCGGCGCGCACCTGGGAGGACATCCCGTGGCAGGGGTACAGGATGGCCTTGTCGTCGTCCTCGGCCCCCTGGTCCAAGCAGTAGCCGCTGGCCTTGCTGTTCCTCACCTGCGCCGCAAGCCAAAGGGGACAGCCGTGGCGCCCATGCCGCGCCTGGGCCAGCGGAGGGTCCCCTCTGCGGCCAGCTGGCCGGGCGCGCGGGGCGCCCATCCCCTCGCCACGCGCCGGCCCCTGCCTGCCTCCCCCGCAGAGGCGGGCCTGGCAGCCGGGGTGTCTCCCGCACCCTCGCTTCCCTCGTCTGCGAGCCCGGCTGCCCCGAGAGCCAGTGGGCAGCACCAGCGCCGGGGGCTCCTGGAGCCCGCTCGGGCCCGCCCCGGACAGTGGGCCCTTGAGCAAGGCCAGGCGGCTGCGCCCACCCCAGCTCGGGGCTCTGGGGCCCATGAGGCCCGGGGGCAGCGCGGGTGCCTGTCCCTCCAGCCCAGGGGGCTCTAGGCCCCACTGCGGGCTGTGCGTCGGCAGCCATGGCCGAGGGCCGGGCTGACCTGGACGCGCAGGGAAGTTCTCGCGGGCCCGGCGGACAGGCCGGAGCCCAGGACCCGGTGAGGGCAGCAGCCCCTGCGGCACAGCCCGGCCCGGGGGAGTCTGGCTCGGGGTGGGCCGGGAGCGCAGGACCGGGAGGCCGGCCAGGACTGCCCCCCGGGCCCTCCCCTGGCTCACAGGGAGTGAGGGGCTGCGGGGCCCGGGAGGGCCCTGGTCGGGAGCACCCCCCCAGAAGCCCGGGCAGACCGTGCACTCGTTAGCGCCTGCTCGTGCGGGGGGCGGGCACGCGGGGCGTGGGGGGACGAGGGTGCAGGGGCGCTGGTGCGGGGGGTGGCGTGGGGGAGCGCCTGCATCTGCCGGACTCTTCGCTGTGGGTGTCCAGCCCGCACAGGGGGCGGGGGTGGGGGGAAGTAGTGGCCCCTTCCCCGGCCCTCAGGCGGAGGCGGTACCTCTCCGTACGTGAGGGTGTCGTTGTAGGTGCGCATCTCGGGGTACACATTCTCCAGGTACCACTGGAAGCTGCGGCACTTCAGCCTCTGGCGCAGGGCCCGCCGCTCTGACACGTCCCCGAAGTCCACCCCGGGGTTCTGCAGGGCAGTGCGGGCAGGGAGACTGCTGGGTGCAAGTCCCGCCTCTGCCCAGGACCCCGCTGGCCCAAAGGTGCAGGCGTGTTCTGAGGGGTCCTGCCTGGCCCCACAGCCCGGGCCCCCAGGAGAGGTCACTGCAGGGCGGCCCTGGTGCCAGCCAGGGCGCAGCCTGGAGGAGAGGCCCGGGCCCTGAGGGGCCCTGCCCCACTCTGGCTCCCTGAGGGGCCCTGCCCCCCCTGGCTCCCTGAGGGGCCCTGCCCCCCCTGGCTCCCTGAGGGGCCCTGCCCCCCCTGGCTCCCTGAGGGGCCCTGCCCCCACTCCGGCTCCCCTTAGGGGCTCTGCTCCCCCTCTGGCTTCCTGAGGGGCCCAGCACATCTGAAGAGGACCTCGCAGCGGGGCGCCCACGGGCTACCTGGTGGCCTCTGCCTCGGCTCCCACAGGTCAGTGTGGACGTGGGGCTGTCTGGGGCCTCCCTGCTGGAACCCCAGAGGCTGGCTCCCCGAAGGGGCTGCGCCCTGGTAGGGGGCCCTGGCTGCCGGCCCCCCAGCTCCCAGCAGTCTCTGGGGGCGCTGATGCTTCCGGGCCGGGACCCCACTCGGCACTGGTGCCCTGAGCCGCAGACCTGCCCAGGCCTTGCGGGGGCCAGGCTGCCCGGCTGTGCGTCCAGGACCTGCCGCCCGGCCCCCTGCGTACGCTCATGGGGATGTTCCAGGCCATGTAGACGTGGGACTTGAAGCCGTCCATCCACACCTCGGCCGCCCGCAGCGCGTTGCGCTTGGCGTAGTAGTCGATGTCGTTGTTGTAGGGCTTCCTGGTGCGCTCGATGTGGGCCACGCGGGAGCAGGGCAGCACCTCCATGCTGCCGCCACACTGCCACACCTGGGGAGCACAGCACGCCCGGGGGAGCACGACGCACCCGGGGGAGCCCCAGCACACAGCGGGATCTCCTGCCAAACTGACGTCCCTGCCGGCTACGTGGTAGAAGGACTGACTCTCCCGAGGAGCCGCTCAGACCCCGAAAGCTCTGACTAAACAAAACGGGTGAAGCGACCGACCACCCCGGCCCGGGTGGCTCAGCCCTAGCCCGCCGAGGGGCGTCCCGGCAGCCTGCACCCCGGGGGGGAGTCTCAGGCGGTCCCCAGCGGCTCAGAGCAGGAAGACGGCCACCGTGAGCGGGCAGACGCCGGAGCCCACGTGGGTCCAGGGGCCCCCGGTGGCCGCCTGAAGCCGGCGTCCTCCCAAAGACGTCGGTGGACAGAGATGCTTTCCCTGCCAGCCGCAGGTGGCCCAGTGGCCCGCAGGTGAGGGGGGCCAGCAGCAGGCGGGGGCTGCGAGGGCCTGGACATGCAGGTGCGCCAGGTGCAGCCCCGGGGGCTTTCCTGGGGAAAGCGGCCCCCCCGCCGGGGACTCACCCGCATGCCCAGCTCGATGTTCTCCCCGCCGTACACCTCCATGCCCGGGTCCAACAGGCCGATGTCCCCGAAGTACTCGCGGTCCACCACGAAGGAGCAGCCGATCATGGCGGGGGTGCTGGGGAAGCAGGCTGGTGAGTGGGGCGCGGGCGCCCCGGCCAGAGGGCACACTGCCCCGCTCCCCGCCACCCCCTGCCCTCCTCCAGGGCCGGCCACCCGGCGGCCATGCCCGGGGCTCACGCTGTCGCTCAGCTGCCAGGACACAGGCCCTGCCGCGCTCCGGGAGAGGCACACCCAGGCCGGGCGCCCCCCAAGCTGCCGCCGCGCCGGCCTCCCCTCCCAACCCCGCCCGCAGCCAGGACCGCAGCGGGCAGCTGCGCAGGCTACGCCCTGCACCCCACTGGCCCTCGCTGAGCGCAGCGCCTGCGGGGCGGCCAGGGGTGCCCAGGCAGCTGCGGGGCCGGTGTCTCGGCAGCGACTCTATCTGCGCACGGTGGGGCTGAGCGCAGGGCCCCGCAGGAGCCGCCCGGCCTGCGGAAGACAGCTCCGACTGCCCCCCGCCAGCGTCTGCGCCCCGCTGGGTCCTCACCCCTCCATGGGGTTCTCCCAAGCCCTGAGGCCGGCCAGCGGATGGGAGAAGAGAGACGCCCCCAACGGGCACCGGCGGAGGGAGGCCCCGCGGAAGGCTTTGCTTCCAAACCGAGGCGACCCCCTGCGGGGTGCCGAGGGTCTCTGAGCTCCCAGCGAGATGGCGGGGTCCAGCGCCCGGGGGGTGCGGGGGCCACGCTGCCCCTGCTTTGCCGGCTGCCGCGGGCACCAGCTCCGTGGAAGCCGGGGACCGCGCGGATCACAACCTGAAGGCTGCGGGCCGCGGGGACCCCAAGGGCGACTGTCCCGTGCGCGCAAAGCCTGGCGTGTTCCGTCCTCGTTTCTGGCCACAAATCCCGTGTAGCAAAAGTTTAAAGTCGTGTTGACGTTTTACAGCCGGCGCTTGACGGGCGGGCCGTGGGTGCCGAGGCGCCTCCCCGGGGATTCCTCTGCTGTCTTAGCCGAGGGTCCTCCGAGCGCGGCCCCGGGCGCCGATCGCCGCCGGCTCTGGCGCAGCAGCGCGATTCCCGCGCGGCCGCCTCCAGACAGACCCGGGCTCCGCGGGGCGGGAATCTGGCCGCTGGCGGGTCTGGGTTTCGGGGGCGACCTGGCCTCCTGGGCGCGCTCATCTGGAGGTCCCGCCTGCCAGAGCTCCGGCCCGCCCCCGCCCCTCCCGCCCCCCAGCTCTCCTCTGCCGCGGGTGTGGGGCCGAGGGGTGCAGGGCAGGGGCTGCCTGGAGGGCGCGGGCCGTGGGGGGTGTAGGGGGGCAGCCTCCCTCCGACAGGACCAGTCTCGCCTCAGGCTGTGTCCGGAAGCCCCTCCACAGGGAGGGGTGAGCGCGTTTGTTACGCTCAGTCTTGGGAACGTCCGGATCCCGGAGCGAGTTTTTGGGGGTCCACTCCTCACCTCCCAGAACCAGCCACGTATGGCCAGGTCATTTCCTCGTCTTTGATGCAAGGCTTTAAAGGGAAACAGTGCCTGGGGGGAGGGGGCGTCCTGAAGGAGGGGGGCACCCTGCAGGGACCCCAGCCCCCCGACCCCCAGGCCCTCCTAGGCGGGTGCCCGGGCGGTGCTGCGTGAGCGCCTGAAGCAGGGTGGGCCGGCCTCGGGGGGGGGGGGCCGGGAGGCCACTGGGGGTCCGGCGGGGTGCTCCGGTGAGCCGTTCCTCCTGGCTGGCAGGGCCAGGCTTGGGCAGGCCCCTCGTCTCTCACCACCCTCTGCGTCCGCCCGGTACTTCCAGCCCCTGTGGACGTCGGGAAGCCCCGGCGCTGCTGACGGGTCCTGACCATCGGGCTCCCCAGGCCTCTGGGCCCCGACCACACCCCGCTCGCGTGGACGCCATCCAGGCCGGCCGCGGGCCTGTCTGTCCCCGGGCTGGGCGCCCCCGCCCCGGGCACGCTGGCCGCCTCCTGGGACTCGAGTCTCCGCCGGTTGTTTACTTGGGGCTTTGCGTGGGTGATGCTGCGAATCGCGGGGTCCCCGCTGGGCCTCCTGGCTGCCGGCGGGGTTCACTGTGCCAGGCTGTCCCAGCGCCCCTCCTCGCTCGGCACCTGGGCCCCTCCCCCTCGGAACCCCCCCCGCCCCCGTCTGCGCATCACGTGCTCTCCCTCCTGGGGGTCTCCCCTTGCCCTCGAGCCAGCCCGGCCAGCCGGCCGGCGCCCCCCTGGCGCCCGCCGCGCTCACCGGATGGGCGCGGCCTCATCGCCACGGTCCAGCCAGTCCTGCGGCGGGATGATGTACATGCACCAGAGCCCCCAGTTGTAGCCGTGCGCCGCGCTGGCGTACTGCTGCACCTCGAAGGTGTCGTACTTGATGTTGTCGATGGCGGGAAGCACGATGCGCCGGCGGTCCTCCCGGATGCGCGCCAGGGCGGGCTCGGCCCTGCGGGAGCACCCCCCGTGAGGGGGGACACGGCCAGTGAGGGGGGCATGGCGGGGCGGGCATGGCGGGGGGCGGGGGGCGGCCCCCCTCCTAGCAGCCCCAGGCCCACTCTCCTATGCTCCCCTCTGGGAGGCTGGGCCGCAGGCGGGTCTCAGGGCTCCAGACCCTCGGGCGCCCGCAGCTGCTGCTGATGGACCGGCCCACCCCGCCCTGGCCCGGGGAAGCCGGTCCGTGGACAGTGGTGGAACTGGAGCATGAAGGCCCCAGGCCCGGGGCCAGATGCGCGGGGGGGGGGGGGGGGGGGGGGAGGCGGGGGAGGGTTGGCGCCTCCCCCACAGCCCCTGCCCCTGTGACCTCCCACTGGCCCAGGGCCATCGGGGAAGCGGCACGGAGCCGCTGCGGGCAGAGGCTTCAGATGCGCCTTTTCTGCCCTCCCTGAGGCCTCGTGGTGCCCTTGAGTGGCGGCCTTGCCAGGGGCCCAAGGCGGCCCTGGGCATGCAGTGGACCCAGGGCGGGGGTCAGCCGACGCCGAGCCCCGCCCTCGCCACACCTGGGGGCTGCGGCGCCTCTGGACGGCCACGGCACTCGGGGCCACAGGTCCCTGCTCCAGGCCTGTCCGGAACCTCTCCGGGCCTCACCGTGAGCCCTGGGGCCCCGGCCACACCCCCAGGGGTGAGAGCAGCGCGTGGACTCTGATCTAGACGTTTGGGGAGGAGGAGGGACGGCTCAGCCCTGTGTCTGGCGCTCAGGCCTCCCGTGGCTGACGCCGGTGGATGGACGTCGAGCCTGGGCACCTGGTCTGAGGCCGCAAGGGTCCTGGGGGAGCAGGCGAGGGAGTGTGCTCCCCGTCGGGGGGAGCCGCCCTGGACCGGAGCCCCCCACCCGCCGGCCGCCCTCACCAGCCCGCGCTGAACTCCACGTGTGCGTCGAAGAAGCCCACGACGGGGGCGGTGGCCGCCTTCCAGCCCTGCAGCCGCGCGCGGATCAAGCCCTCCCGCCGGCTGTTGCGCACGATCCTCACCAGGCCTGGGTACCGCCTGCCCACGTACTGCTCCAGGCCGGCCTTCAGCTCCGCTGCGGGCACAGGCAGCCTCACCAGGGGCCCCAGGCGCGCCCGGCCCCTGCTCCTTGAGCGGCCACGTGGCCCGGCAAGGCCCGGGAGGCCCCGGGGCCAGCCCCATAGACCGCGAAGGAGCCGACAACTCGGGCAGCGGGGCTGGCAGGGGCGGGGGCCAGGCGGGGGGTGCTGGGCGCATGGGGGGGGCTGGGGGCATGGGGGCGGTTGGAAGTGCGGTGGGGGGGCGGGTCCTGCGGGCGCCAGGCCACCCACTCACCGTTGTCGCTGTTGTCGTCCACCAGGACCACCTCCTTGAGGAGCTGGGAGGGCGTGTGGTTGACCACGCTGTGGACCGAGCGCAGGATCACCGAGAGCGCCTCGTTGACGAAGATGAAGACCACGGAGATCTGGGGCAGGTCGGCCGAGTAGGTGAGGTGCCTGCACCTGCAGGGGCGGCAAGCCCTGCGGTTCGGGGTGCTGTACAGGCCCCCCTGCTGTGGCCCGGGGAGACCGACAGACCGCAGCGGCTCCTGAGGGGCAGGACGGCCGCTCTGCCTGGAGGACCGGGCTGTGGGGCCGTCCTGCCCTGAGGAGGGGCGTGTTGTGCGGTGCGGAGCGAAGCTGAGCAGGTGCTGGGAGGCCGGGTCGTGACGTCACAGAGCGCCGGTGAGCACTCTGGGCCCCCCAAAGCCTTTGGGCCCCCCCACCTGTGGGTCTTCAGTCTGAGCCAGGAAGCTCTGGTGTTGCAGCCACTTCTGAGAACGCTCTAGGAACACAACACCTCCATCTCTTTGGGGGGACCCCACTCCTGCTCCATATGTCACCCAGCCCTTGCACCCCCAAATACGAATATCAGTGGGGAGGGGGTGGACTTTGCAGCCTCGTGGGCCGAGGCCCCTCCCAGCCCAGATGCAGCCAGCGCCGCCGGGAGCTGGGCTGTGCTTTTGGACCCCGGGAGACGCTCCACTCCCCGCGCCCCCGGAGGACCCCCACAAGCCCCGCCCCTGCCTCCAGCTCCCTCCCCGCGTCCTTTAGCAGCAGCTCCAGTGCAGGAGCGGGGCAGGGCCCTGAGCAGTCACCAGCAGGGGGCGCTTGCGGCCTCCTGGGGCTCCTGGTCAGCGCTGGGGCTCCCTGCAGACTGGCCGGGTGAGCGCCAGTCACCCCTGGGCTCTGCCCAAAGAGGCCCCGGCCCGCAGCCCCCAGGCCGGAGAGCCGAGGATCACACCTGCCAGAAGCAGCGGCCCGAGAGGCCGCTGGTGACCCACAAGAGCTCGGGCAGGCGCGTCCGGGGGCCTCCTGGGAGCGGCCACACCAGCAACCCTGGTGGAAATTTATGGGGACGCCCTCTATCCCCCCAGGGAAGTAACCGCAGGCTGGAGAGAGAAGGACGGCGGTGGCCCCCCCGGGAGCCGGGCCTCAAGCCGGGACAGCAGGGCCACATCCATCTCCCGCAGGGCCACCGGGAGCCCCCGCCAGGGCCGGGAGTGGCAGTTCTGGGTGCCACGGGCTCCTGCCCTCTGGACAGCGCTGCCCAGACCCCACACCCCCCATGGGCAGCCAGCAGCTCCAGAGCAGGCCCACCGGGCCGCCCTCCCCGCACACACCCGGAGGCCTGGAAGGGCCCGCGGGGGAGGAACCGGGCCTCCGCCGCAGTCCCTGCACGTGACGGCGCCCCCCAGACCCCGCGCTCACTCAGACGCCCGCTGCGTCCCACAGGGCTGAGACCCAGGGAGCAGCCCCGGCCGCTGGGCCCGCGCCCAGGCCAGCCCGCAGCGCGCAGCGACAGTCAGTCTGCTGAGGGCGCCAGCAGCACCGGGCACTCTGCGCGGAGCGGGCTGAGTCTCGGGAAAGGCGTCCATTTTTGTGACGCTGTTTAATTTGGAGTCGCTCGACTTCCCTCCCGTGGGCCGGTCTTGTGTGTTTGTGGCTAACCGAGCGCTGCCCCATCAGGAGTGCTGCCCTCCGGGGCAAAGGGAGGCCCGCGGCGCATCCGGGAGGGAGGTGGAGCGCACGCTGGCTCGAGTGGGCGAGGGCGCTAGTTAGGGCGGGGACCGGTGTGCACAAGGTGTGTGCAGCCACACGGGTCCACACGCGCACGTGTGGTGTGCACACACATACACACGCTACCCACATGCACCTGTGCGTATGTGGCACACATCTCCCAGGCCCTGACACGCGTCTGAGGACACGTCTCTGGTGAGAGCTCCCTGGCCAGCCCAGTGCCACCCGCAGAGCTTCAGCCCCGCCCCTCCTCCCTCCCCATCCTGCCCTCCCACCCCGGCCAGGGGGCTCCACCAGAGTCTGGGCCACCTCTCTGCCGGGGCCACCTCCCCCTCCCCGGACCACCTCCCCCTGCTGGGCGGTGGGTGTGTGAATGTTCGTCCCGGGCCCCTGCTGCAGGGGCGGAGCCACACTCACTTTTTGGGCCTGTAGTCGGGGATGGTCCGGTCCAGGGAGATGCGGTCGCTGAGCTGCGCGTTGTATCCATACTCCTCGAACTTGCTCTCCGCCTCCAGGCTGTCGTCCCGCAGTGTGGCCGCCACGCCACCCTGGCCCAGGCCGCCCGGCCCCTCCACCAGCCCCATGGGCTTGGCGAGGCCTGCGGACAGGACGGTCAGCAGCCTGGGAGCCCAGCACCCCCCGGCCTCTCCCCAGCCTTTCCACAAGGCTCAGACGCCGCAGACCCTCCCCTGCAGGACTCCCGCTTCCGGCTCCCAGAGAAGCCAGACCCGGTTGGGAGGCAGGGGAGGTGGAAGGGCCCAGGCTCTGGCCGGAAGCCGCTCGGCGCCGTACTGCAGGGCGGGCCGGAGCCGCAGAAGGCGCGACATGGTGGAGCCTAGTTACAAGTTTCTCATCAGCTGAACCAAAGCTGCCACTTGGCGCTGCTCCCGGTGGAGGAAGCTGTCAGGGGCTCTGCTTGCCCCACCTTGTTTTTCCATAACCCCCAAGCTGCTCTGAGAAGTGCAGCGCATTAATTTTTAAAACAGAAAATAAAAATGAAATGAATTTTAAAATGCAAAGCCGTCCTCAGGCCGCAGCCCAAGGCACCTGCTCGCGGGCGGTGTCCCTGGGGCAGGCGACGGCCCCCACCCGCGGGGCCCGCCGCAGCCCAGCGCCTCCCGGCTCTCGTCCGATGTTAGGGCTGTTTGCTGAGGCTGGACTTGAAGTGCCGGACACAGATCCCGCCCGGGCTCTTCCAGGCCCGCTGCTTCCAGGGGCCAGGGTTGGTTCTGTCGCGGCCGGCAGCACAGCCCTTGTCTCCTCACTGGAAGGGCCTTTCTCGCTACTGGAAGGTCACACGTGCCCACTGCAGGGCACTCGGGAGGCCCAGAGGACCCTGGGCCCGCCACGAGCAGCCACACCAGGTCGGGTCGAGCGGCAGGACGCGCCTGTGGGGCCGCCACGCACGGCCCACGTCACGGAGGGGGACGAGGCCTTCTTGGCGCCCGCGCGAACTTGCCCGCTGGGCTGGGCCGTTTCTTTCTTCATGTGCTCGTGAGAATGTGAGGCGCCCCCTGGGGGCCGAGGCGGGGGGGGGGGGGGGTGAGGCCGGGGCGCACGCATCTCTTTCTCCGAGGGCCGGGCGGCGGGGGCTGCGCGTCTTCCTGGGGACCCGCTTCCGCCATCATCATTTCTATCCTTAAAGTCACCTTCGTCCTGAACCCTCCCTCCCGCGGACGCCGACGCAGCCTGGCAGGGCCCGGGCCGGGGCTCCTAGGCCCTTCCCCATCTTTTCCCTTCCGGCCTTTCTGCCTTATGTTTGCGGCGCCCCCACAGGTCAGCGGTCAGTGCCCACCCACCGCTCCCCGGGCCCTGGATTAGCCCTGTCTGAAGCCCCCCGCTGTCCCCCACTACAGCCACCCCTAGGAGGCCCACACCCTCCAGCCCCCCCGGCCAGGTGTCCCTCTGTCCTGCCGCCCCATCCCTGCCAGTGGCCTGCTCTGGGGTCCAGCGGCACGCTTGAATTGCCATTGCCCACCCCTCTTGGGGGGCTCCAGGCCAAGGCCGCGGCCTCCTCCCACACCAGCCCGGCCCTGCCCTGTCTCCTGCCACACCCACATCATCGCCCTCGGCCCCAACTCCCTCCGGGTCCGGTTTTCTTCCCAAGTTGCCCGTGGGGGCTTCTCCCAGGACCCCGCGGCCGGGCAGCACCTCTGGTCTCCCCTCCCGCTGGGCCCGTCTTCCCTCACCCCCTTCGTGAGGTGAGTTTTTATCCCCCGCCGCTCGGGTCATGGCATCACCAAGTGCTGAATTCTAGGTTGACAATTAGCTCCTCATCCTTCCTTGCCTTTCCTTGCCTTTTCTTTTTTGTATAGAAGAGCTGGGGTGCAGACCAGAGATGCGGGCGTGAGAGGACTCCCCAGAGACAGAGCGGGGAGCAGAACAGGCAGAGCCACTGAAATCCCCTGCTGAGGGGAGCAGCGGGGAGACAGGAGAGGTCTGCTGTGGCCTGGGGGTCACTCCCCGGCCGGGGACAGGTTCAGGCCCCAGGGGTGACAGCCTGAGACTGACTCTCAGGCCAGCAGGGAGGCCCCGCTTCCTTGGGGTTTGTAAACGCCCCCGGGTGCTCCACTAACAGCGCAGGCTTACAAAGAGTTAAACGCTCTAGGTGCTGGCCATGTGTGTGGCCTGCTGAGGCGTGTCCACCCTGGCCCAGGAGGGTGGGCGCTGGGCTGGCAGAGCAGAGCTGGGCTGGCCAGGCTGCTCCGTGGCAGAGGCCTGTAGGGGGCTCACAAGGGTCCATCTGGCTGGGTGTCCAGGCACGAGGGGGGGGGGCAGCTCAGGGTGTGGGGAGCAGTTGACAAGGTGGGGAGGAGATGCAAAGGCCCCGAGGACGCAAGCACGTCTCCAGCGCCCTGCAAGTCCCGCCTGACCCAGCCCTGTCGCACCCAGGGTACCTGCCTCCAGAGCAGCCTCAGCTCAGGCCCCAGGAGACCCCTCAGGAGGCACTGGCCCATGGGCAGCTTAGGGGGGCTCCGGTAGCCCCCATGCTGTTGCCCGAACGGGAAGGGCTTCTGTGTGCAAAGACCACTGTGCCCACAGCAGTTCAGCTTTTCTGCAATTGTCATTTGAAGTCCTCGCCCGCGACTTGAGGGAATGCACTTTTCTAATGACAACAGACAGTGTGGAGGGCGCTGCCGGGGGAGACTGCGGCGGGGGCCGTGAAGGGCGCGGGCGGGCCTGGGGCAGGCTCAGCTGGAGGTGAGGGCGAGGGGACGGCCTGGGACAGGCTCAGCTCTCCTGACACTGTCTCTCCAGGGCCTTGAGGGACGTGACCTGGACGTTTGTGATAAGCTGGGACTGTGCTCGGCATCTGTGCGGGGGTGGGTATGAGGCGATGGGGCATGGTGGGGACTGGGGTAACGGGCGCACTGTACCCCTCGCCGGGGTCACTGCTCCAGACACGATGGTCAAAGAGGCAGAACTGCCTTCCAGGGAAGGCAGCGCTTCGGGTTTATGCCCAGAGGCCAGAAACTCGCTCGCCACCAGGGCCTCCGCTGCTGGCCAGCCCAGCGGGTGTAGACATGGCTCCAGGGGCGTCCGGCTCGGATCCCTGGCTCTGTAAATGGTGACAGCTTTGCAGGGCACATTGATGACCCAGGTGAGAGGGCAGTGCTCGAGCTCTGGTGCAGAGGTGAAGGGGGGCTGGCAGGGAGGGGCTGGGCCCTGCCGGGGACACTGCGCGCTGGCCCCACGCTGCCTGGAGGCGAGTGCAGCATCCTGCCCGCTTCACAGGGGAGGGAACGAGGCCGGCCCTACTTGCTGCCCCCTTGGCCATGTCAGGGTGAGGCCTGGTGTCGTCTTTGGGTGAATGTGCCCCCCGCGGCCTCACCCGGGTGGGCCTGTGACCTCCTGGGCAGCCGGTGCCCCAAGAGCGTCCCTGTGTCTGGACGTGGAGCCGCAGCAAACTCACTCATGAGGAGGGAGACAGCAGAGGGAGGGGAGGCCGCAGAGACCCTTGGCGGGCACTCTGCTGCTGCCCAGTGCCTGCTGTCCAGTGCCTGCTCGCTGGACATGCGAGCAGCCCCAGTGCCCCCGCCGCGGGCCGGGCCTGGGGCTAATATCTGCTCCGGAGCACTTAGTGGAATTGGCTGGGTGGAGTTTCTGAAACGGGTCAGAAGGCGCAGACCTGCCGGCACACGGGGCTCCGTCTCCCCTGTCTCGTCATGGCGCACCCCGCTCCTTCCTGCCCGGACTGGGATGCAGTGCCCGAGGGATGCAGTGCCCGCCGAGGCAGCCACTGCGCGGCCATGAGGCCGGAGGCCACACGGGGGACGGGCCTGGGTGGAGTTCAGAGGGGCAGCTCCCGGGGCTGGGCCCCGCCTCCGGCGTTCCCCGTGCAGTCGGGCACATCCACGGCTGCGTCACCCTCGCGTTCTCTCCGCCAAGGAAGCGGGGAGGTGAGAGATGAGGGGCGCCCACCGCTGCGCGGCCCCGCCAGGCAGGAGGCCCCGGAAGCAGGCACAGCTGCCCATTCCTGGCGCCGCCTCCCCCAGAGCCCCGTGGGCGGCTGCGATGCTTCGGGGAAGGAAGTGCAGCTCCCGGCTCCCGGCTCCCGCCGAGCCCCGTTTCCATATGTCACGGGGCCTGAAGCCAACTGCAGGGGCCGGGGGCTGCGGTCAGAGGCCTCTGAGAGGCGGACCCGGCACAGCACCCTCGGCCTGGGCTGGGCCTCTGGCCGCCCAGAGAGGGGACTCGCTGCAGCCGGGGCCGACCTGTGCCCCAAGACGGCTCAGCTCCAAACAACAGCCAGATCAGCTTCCAGGAAGCCGCAAACCCTGGCCAGGAGGGTGGGGTCACCAGGCTGGGCGTGGGGGCTGCAGGGGCCCTGGGGGATCCTCTCTCCGCGGGAGCAGGCCTGGCCCGCCGCCCCCCAGCCTCAGCCCTGAGCGGGCGGGAGGGCCGCGGACATGCAGAGGAGCCTCCGGAGCCGACGCGAATCTCGTCGGCCCCGGAGGACGCCCGGTCACTCGGGACACAGGACACAGGCCCGGGACGAGACAGGCTCTGCCGCCCGCCCCGGCATCCTCCACCTGAGACCGCTTGGCTCATGTGGGCCAGGCAGCGGGGGCCGGGCCCGATGCGTCCTCCCTGCGCCTGTGACCTCGGCGGGGCTGGGGCCCCACAGAGCAACGCCCGCTGCCGAGGCCGCTTCCGCCACCAGGACACGCAGGGCGCCGACTGCCAGCATCCACCCGGCGTCGCAGGGCACGGGGGCGGGCACTGTGCGGCGTGTCCCCCGCCAGCTCCTCCCTCTGTGTGCTGCAGGCGCAGCCGCTGACCGCCCCCCACGCGGGGCTCCACGCCCCCAGCGAGCAGCAGGAAGGCTGCGACTGGACATAGGTCAGGGGAGGCCGCGGCGCCGACCCGGCGGGCATAGCCTACGCTCGTGCTGGCCATTGTGGGGGTTCACGGCCCTGGCCGGGAGTTCGGGAGCTGCTGGACACACCGGGCAGCCCCACCTAGGCACCTCCTCCCACCTGCGTGGTGGTGCAGGGCCTGTGGTCTGGGCAGGCCTGGCTCAGCATGGGGCCCCGCCCTGCCGGCCCCTCCCCTGTGCCCCGGCGAGCCCTCAGCCAGGACAGGGGGAGCCACAAGAGCCCACAAGGGGACAGAGTGAGGGTGCAGGGAGCTGAGGCTCTGGGTGCCCAGAAAGTGGGGGCCAGGTCATCCCAGGGGGTCCTGTTGGGCGGGCCCAGGGCGGGCCTTTCTCCCTCTTTCCTGGCTTCTGAGGACAAGGGCGCCGTCACTGCATGCTGAGGCCCCTGATTCCCAGCAGGTGCTACGAGCAAACGCACGGGGGGGGGGGGGGGGGCGTGGGTATGGACAGACGGATGGATGGACTGACGGTGGGTGGGAGGGGCTGGGCCCTGCCACCGAGGCCCTTAAAGTAGCCAGGACAGGAGCTTCTCTTTCTGGGGAGGTGATGGCGGGGGCATGGCTGCCAGGGCCTTGCAGGCAGCAGACGACCAGCACACAGGGTGGCGGGGTTCCCGTGTGAGACGCCCCAGCTCCGCAGGGTCTCAGAGCTGGGACCGGCCTGGCCCCTCCCGTCCTTGGTCCCTGGGGCCCTGGGCACAGTTTCAGAGAATAGAACTGAGCACCGGCCGGCTGGGGCCACGGCCTCTGTAGGGGACCTGGCTTCGCCTGGACATCAGATAAGAGAACGCAGAGACTTATTTTTGTGGACTTTCCCGTCAAGGAAGGGCAAGGCGTCCTCAGGAAACAGCCCTGAGCCTCTAAGTATGCAGATTGCTGAGCTGAACTGTAAATGCAATCACCAGGGCCCCGGCTGGCGACTGCCCCTGCACGCCTGTCTCCACGGAGCTGCGACCCCTGCCTGGCCCACCCCCCAGACACAGCCCCCGCAGACGCAGCCCCCCAGATGCAGCCCCCGCGCCCACCTGCATCCCCCAGTGGAGCAGGTGAGGGCGAGTAGCTGGTGTGAAGCTGTTCTGCCCCCCAGGTCTGCACAGCTGCCCTCTGGGACAGGCCGGCGGGCCCAACTCATCTGTGGTCTGACGGGCCGGAGCCAGCCCGGCCAGCGGAGAGGGACGAAGCCAGACTCAAAGCTCGGGGGTGCCGGGCGGGGCGGGTCTCTGGGGCTGCACAGCTGCGGGTGCGGGGCGGTGACCAGTGGGCAGCCCAGCAGGGTGGCGGGGCGAGACGTAGCCCCGTGCCCCGCCGTGGGAGCTGGGGAGGCCGTGGTTCTGGGCAGGACGGGGGCAGAAAATGGGCCCAGAGCTCAGCCCCGTTGTCTCGTGTGCTCGAGACCCCGACGTCCTTGAAGAGAAGCCGGCCTGCCCCTGCCAGCGCCCCTTAGTCTGCCCTCCGGGGGACGCACAGCCTCTGGCCGAGGTCCAGGCCCGGTCCACGGGGCTCAGGCTGCTGCCCTCACCGCAGGGCTGATGGGCACAGCGGGGGGACGGCTGCCGCCTCCCAAACCTTCATTTTAAGGCAAAGCGCTGACTTCAGAGAAACCTCCACGTGCAGCCAGTGTCGCTCGAGTGTCGGCGAGCACCGGCCGAGGCTGCCTGGCCCGAGGCCCCGCGTGCAGCGGCCCAGGGCGCCTTCCGGGGCAGCCGGCACCGGCCTGCAGCTCGCCCGCCTGGAGCCCCCACAGCAGAGCCTCCCGCGGCCCGCGAGCCGCTGGCCATTCCCTTGGGGGGGCAGGGGGACCCGGAACCGCCTCCGGCTCCCTCCGCAAGCCGAGGGGCCGGAGCAGGCGGCCGGAGCAGGCGGGGGCTGAGCTGGGAGGCTGCGCCCTTGCCCTCGGCACGCCCGAGCCTTGCCCGCTCACCGGCCCCCGCGCAGGGCCCCGGGATGGCCAGGAAGTGGGGAGCCCCCCCCCGCTGCTGCGACCCCCAGGCTGCTCCTGCTGCGCAGCCCTCCGGTGGGCAGTGGGGCCGGAGACGCGAGTGGGAAATCCATTCTGCCCTGGCTTCCTCCCCGGCCCTCGAAACTCAGCGGGGTCAGGTCAGGCGGAGACTCCAGGAATCAGCCTCACGTGTGGAGGCTCAACCGGCCGGGGCCCAACCGGCACCCCGGGGTCCCTGCGAGGACCCTCGCCGCCTCCAGCGCCACTCGCAAGGGCTGCCGAGCCCCGGCCCCCTCTGGGACCAACCCGGCCCGTTAGGGGGCCTCGTGTGTTCCAGGAGCGAGTGCCGGAGGCTCCTGCATAGAGCGAGGCTCTCCCCAAAGAGGCAGGCGGGGAGGGGCGGGGGAGGGGAGACACAAAGGGGAGCAAAGTGAAATGGGGGACACGGGAGGGCGAGCAGGGGCGCTGGTGGAAGGGGTGTGTGGAGCAGGGGAAGGGAGGAGAGACACTGAGGACGCGAAGCGATTTGGTGAGAGGGGAAAGACTTTCCCAAAGGCAGGAGCAGGGGCCGGCGGGGAGGGAGGGGCCCGTGGGGGGCTGTCTGGGGCCGTGGCCTGCGATGGGGCCGGGGCAAGGCAGGGGCCACATCCCCTCCCTGGCAGAGGCCAGCTCCCGAGAGCCAGGCTGCGACCCGCCGAGGCCCGACTGCCAGCGTCCTTCTGTACCCTCGGCCGCCCCCTGACGCTGGCCACCGCTGCCACAGCCCCGCGCGCGGCCGAGGGCACAGCTCCGGGGGGTGGCGCCGGCTGGAGGCTGAAGGAAACTTTCTCCCTCCTCTGCTGGGCTGGGAGGGGAGAAGCCGGCATGCTCAGACCCCCGGAGGGGGCCATGTGCTCTGGGAGAACCCGGAGGCCCGAGGCAGCGCTGCCCCCCAGCCCCACTCCGAGCGGCCCCCACCCTCCTGCTGGAAGCCAAGACGCCCCCGGGGTGCCGCCTGGGCCAGAGGAGGCTTGCAGGGGTGCCCGGAACAGCCAGGGCAGCAGGAGGAGCCCACAGAGGGGTGACTGGGTCTTCCCCTCTGCACGGAGAGGGAGGCCAGAGCCCTGGCCCTGCCCCTCACACCAGAGGGCACACCTGCCGCGAGGCCAGACCCTGCCTGGCCCCAAGCTTGTCCCGGGGCAGCTCCCTGCAGAGCCCGGAGCCCGGGGGGAGGTGTCCAGGTCGCAGTGGTCACTGGCTCATCCCCTGCAGAAGCGGCCACAGGCCGGGCAGCTCTCTCCACCCACGCCTCTCCCAGGAGGCTGAGGCTCCCACCCACAGTGCACCCGTGTGCCCCACGGCGGGCCTGGAGCCGCTCCAGAAGCTTCTCAAGTTCCCTCTGGAAGGCTGGAGCCGCGGCCGCGGGGGGGGGGGGGGGGGGGGGCCATCCGGCGCCCCCAGCCGGACCAGCCGTCACCCTGGCAAACGCCTCTGCCCAGGCCTCCTCCCTCCTGGCTGCCCCGGCCTCTCCCTCCCCAGCAGCGGCTTGAATTCCGCCCGTGGCCACCGGGCCCCTGGGGCGGGGGGGCAGCGCACTGTGGGGTCCCGGCGCCGCCGGCCACTCACCGTTCAGCTGGCGGTAGACCACCTCCTCCAGGTGGTCCAGGCGCTGCAGGATGGCCTCGCGCTCGCCCGGGGCGCCCCCCTGGGCCGGCCGGCCTCGCGCCCCGGGGTCGGCGCGGCGCCGCGCGTCGGGGCGGCCGTGCAGGCGGCAGCACACGGAGAAGAGCACGATGCCCGCGAACGCCAGGATGTTGACCGTCAGCAAAGTTCTGACCCTCCTGGCCAGCGCCATGGGCGGCGGGCGGCGCGGCTCACCCGCGGGGCATCCCGGCCCGGCCCGGCCCGGCCCGGCCCGGCGCTGTCCCTTCAGCACCGCCGCTCGGCGCGCCCGGCCGGGGCGGCGCGCGGGGGCTGCCCGGGGCGGCGGGCGCGGGGGGCGGCGGGCATCCTCCGCCGAGGGCGCCGCCGGTCTGGGGCGCGGGGCTGGGCCGGGGCGGCGAGGGGCGCGGGGCTGGGCCCGGCGGGCGCTCGGGTGGCCGTGCGGCTCCTGCCCCCCGCAGCCACCGCGCCGCTGCGGAGTGACGCGGCCGCATCAGCAGGCGCGGGCCCGCCCCGCACCCCGCCCCGCACCCCGCCCGCCCGCACCCCCGCCCGCCCCCCGCGCCCCCACCCGCCCCCGCCCCCCGCGCCCGCCCCCCGCGCCCCGCGCCCGCACCCCGCCCCCCGCGCCCGCCCTCCCCGCCGCCCCGCACCCGCCCCCCCGCGCCCGCCCCCCGCGCCCGCCCCCCGCGCCACTCGGGGCGCAGCGTCCGCAGCGCAGGGTCGGGGCGGGTCCGGCGCGGGCTCCTGCGCTCCCGGGCGCGGCGGGGGGCGGGGGGCCGGGGGCGGGGGGCGGGGGGCGCCGCGCGCTCTGGGGACCTGAACCAAGGGCGTCCTCGCCCGCTGGGCGCCGGCACCTCCTCCCCGCCCCTCCCAAGGCTCCAGACCTGAGAGAGGCGCGGGGCCTCGGGCGGTGGTCAGGCGGGTGTCCGGAGCGCGCAGGGGGGGCGCGGGGGGGCGGTCAGAGTCCCCTTCTCAGCCCAGGGAGCCGCGGGCCTCCCGCTCCCCTCTCCGGCCGAGGCTGAGGCCGCGAGGCTGATTCAAGGGCAGGTGGACAGCAGGAAGTTGGGGGGCAGTGGGCCACCTCCAGCTGAACCCCACACCCAGCCCTGGAGGGGAGGGACCTGCCCTGGGCCTCAGATCCGCCAGGGCTTGGGCCGCAGACCTGGGAGCCGTGTGCGCCGCCACACCAACCCCCTGCAGCCCCCAGCATATTCCACAGAGGAGAAGCCGCCGCCCTCCAGGGAGGGCCAGGCCAGAGCTGCAGGCAGGCTGGCGAGCCTGGCTCCCGGCCGGCCAGGGCGGGCTCCCCACTTCATGACACACTCGTTGGGTCGGGGCTCAGCGGATGTTTGCTGAGTGACTAAAAAAGGAGCGTTTATTGCACAGAGATGAACACAAGGTCCGCGAGCCTCGGCGCTCTGGGCCGCGGTGTGCACGTCCCCGTGCCCGTGTGCGTCTGTGTGTCTGTGCGTGTGTCTGGGGGCGGCACATCAGGTCTTCCAGCCACCCGCCCCCAGCCCAGGATGCTCCTCCAATGCCCCCTCGTGGCTCAACCCCTCATCCGGGCAACTCAGCATCCGGCACCCCGGGCAGAGGCTGGAAGGGCCGGGACGCCCGCTTCGCTCTGCCGCCAAGACGTTCTTTTCTTTTTCAGGACATTTGTTGCAAGACGCTCAGGGACCTGCCCTAGGGCGGGGTGGGTTTGGGGCTCCCGTGCTCCCTGCAGGAGGCCGCGCCGGCCTGTGACCGGGAGTCGCTGCTCGGCCTGTCCCGACGCGGGGCGGGCAGGCGGCCGGCGCCCTTCCCAGCCGGGGAAACCCAGGCAGCAGGCGGCTCGCGCCTTGCTCAAGGTCCCGGCGGCGGCCAAGCCTGGGTCTGGCATTCAAGCCCAGGCATTGGGGCTCCAGAATCCAGTTTTTTAGCCAACGTTGCTCGAGGAAAACCAGCTCTCGCGCGAGTGGTCGTCGGAGCGGGCGGTGAGGTGGTTTTGCGGGAGAAGGCGGGGTCTCGTGTGCGTTGTTGTGCTGCTTCTACATGCAACAGGCTATTATGTACCTCGAATTTGCCTAAACTTCATTCCAAGAACAAGCCCGCTGACCTGGGGAGATCTGGGGGTCTCTGCGGGAAAGGGGGTGCGTCAAATGTCCAGCAAACGGCACGTCTGACTCCCCAAGCACTCTGGGAGCAAGAGGCAGCCCCTCCGGGCCCCACCTCCTCCCTTGACAGAGCCTGCTCACTGCCCCCCGCCAGCCTGCCACGGGCCTGGCTGGAGCTGGCACCCTCTGCAGGGCAGTGTCGCTGGCAGCCAGGGCTGGCCCTGGGCTGGGGCTACACTCTGGGGAGGGCGGTCAGCAGAGGCGAGAGAGCAGGACCCAGCGCCGGGCCACCCCGTCATCAGACCGCCGTGCCCGGCAGCCAGTGGGGAGCACTGGGTCACGGCGGAGCCCTGGGCCTGGCCTGGGCGTGTGATACAGTTAACAAGTTTGTCTTTCCCCCATTTTTTGCAATTCCCCTTATCTAGCATTAACAGGATTGATGACTTGTCTTTCCCATTTGTTGCAGCTTCCCCTCCCCTTGGGAAGAAAAAACAAGCTGGCGCCCACCGGTTTCCCTGTAGACCCTTCCCCCTCGCCCTAAGGAAAACAAGTTGGCGACCACCCGTCTCTGTGCCTTGACACCTTCCCCTTCCCTTAAGATGAAGGAGCTGACGCCCATCCAGCTCCCTGTTGAGCTGGCGCCCACTTGTCTCTGTGCGGACCCTTCCCCCTCCCCTTCGCGGATGCCTACCCATCTCCCCCTGTATAAATACCCCTGCCCGCTGCCAAAGAAAAGGACGGTGGTTTTTTGGACATGAGTCCGCCTCCCTCCTCATTTGTCGACAAATAAAACCGCTTTCCTTTTCCTCAAACTTAGTTTCCTTTTATTGGCTGAGGGAAACTGAGGCCGGCATTCGGTAACACGTGGACGGCACCTGGTCATGACGGCATCCTTGTCCCGCAGGAAGGAAGGCCACGTCTCCAGGGTCTCGGCAAGGACATGCCCTTGGGCAGGCTGGACGCATGGAGCAGCCTGGGGCCAGGCAAGACTGCCTGTCCATGCCCCCTGGGGCCAGCGGGGAGTGTGGGTGGTGGGGCCCAGGCCAGGGGAGAGCAGGAGCCTCAGCGGCACCAAAGCTCACCGCCTGGCAGTCAGACCCGCGACCCCACCCCACGTGCCTCGGGCCAGCGCCGCTGTGCCGTGGACCGATTGGGACGGCGGGGTGGGGTAGGGCGTGAACCCTGCATGTGCCTGCGGGGCCTGAGGCTGCTCTGGGGAGTGGCGCTGGACCCCCTCAACCTCCAGGAAATCTGAAGTATCAGACCTCCCTTTACCAGGCCCCAGGGAGCACCCTGACTCTATCAACTGCCTCGGCGCAAGCACTCTAGGGAGACACGATGCCTGGGGGCACTCAGTGGAGGTTCTGGGGTGCTGCCTGCTCTCCCGAGTCCAGGGCCTCGCGTGAGACCCGCTCAGGGTCACGTCTGTCCCCCGCTCCGCTGCAGGGAGTGGTCTGAGTCTGAGCAGCGGGTGTCCACAGAGCTGTGTGGGGTCCATTCACTCGCAGAGGGGCCTGCGTGGGTGACGCCTGGTGGCCCACAGTTGCCCACCCGCAGGGTGTCCTGGGGCGGTGGCGGAGGGCAGAGAGCTGTGGCCAGTGCCACCCGCCCCCTCTGGCAGGAGAGGCCGGCCCAGCGGGTAAGGGGGTTGGAGGGGAGGGCCAGAGAGGACATCAGCGTCAAGGGGAAGCGAGAGAGACAGAGACAGGCAGAGGGAGGGAGACAGGCAGAGAGGAAGGTTTTCATGGTGTTGTTTTCTGCTCTTTTCTCCCCAAAACACCAGGGGCCACAGACCCGCCTTCCTGGGTACGAGTTGCCCAGCTGAATGTCCCCTCCCCGCTGCCGCCCGGGTGTCTCAGGCCCATGTCCTGGAGGAGCCCGAGGCCAGGGCTGGCCGGTCTGCCCCGCTGGCCTTCCAGGGTGCCCCGGGCGTGTCGTCCCCACCCTGACAACCCCGCTGCCCTCACCACTTGTGTCAGGGCCCTCGCCCCAGGCAGAGGCGGGGGTCGCCCGCAGGTGCCCCCAGGACCGGCTCTCCCACGCCCCGCAGCAGGGAGTGCAGCTGGGCCCCTGAAGCCGCGTCCCCATATACGTCCAGTGGTGCTGCCTGAGGCGGGGCCTGGGCCGGAGAGCGGCCCCTCCTCCACCCTGGCGGGGAGAACGCCCTGGGGACCTGTGCTGTGGCTCCCCCCACCCCAGGGCCTCCCGCCCGCGGCCTGAGCGCTGATGTCCGGTTTGTCGTGGCTCTCCTGCCCCAGCAGAGGCGCCTCCACCACCCACCCGCCCGAGTCCTGGGGGTCCCACCTCCTCCCCATCCCTGGCTCCGGCACGCACCTGGGGCAGGGAGCACCTGGGGGGAGGAGCAACTGGGGGAGGAGCACCTGGGGCGGGGAGCATGGGGGGGAGGAGCACCTGGGGGGAGAAGCACCTGGGGGGAAGAGCACCTGGGGCGGGGAGCCTCTGGGAGGGAAGCATCTGGGAAAAGGCGAAAAGGTGCACCTGGACGGGGCAACATGGGGAAGGGGCGAGTGAAGGAGGTGGAGCGCTGCCCCGGCTGGCGGTGGCCGGCCTCTGGCTCCAGGTGCAACCCGTGGCCTCCCACGCGAGTCCAGGGCACGCTCCTCCTCTGTGAACGGATGGGCCTAGCTCGGCCGCTCGGCACTGAATCCGCACCTCTGGGCGGGTCTCACAGGCGATTGCACTCTGCTCCGGGGAGGGGCAGCGAGCCCCTGCTGGGCTGACCTGCCCCGGCCGCCAGCCTCTGCACACACCTCAGCCAGACCCCGGAATAACCCACGACAACCCGGCTTTTAAAAATCTGGGCTGCTTTGGGCCCCGGGGAGGTGGGCTCCGTGAGCTCGAGGCCGGGGCCCCTGCCAAGTCTCCCTGCTATGTAATTTAATCTAATTGATCAATTAAATCCAAATAATTTTTAAACAGGCTATAATAACAGTTATATAACTTGGACGACATATAATTTTCTTAATGACCTTATCAAAGGAAATTGCTCCTGGGACTCACTGTCGGGGACCCGGCGGCCCCCCAGCTTCACAGGCGCACAGGGCGGAGGCGGCCGTCTGCCTCACGGCCGTGTCCCTGGCCTTCCTCCCTGCCCTGACCGGTGCCCACGCCGTGCAGCTGCGGCGCCGGGCCGGGAGTGCCTGCGCTCCTGCTGCGGGGCCTGGCGGGTTGCGGGGACAGCGCAGGGGGCTGGCGGCGGCCGGCGCTGGCCTCTGTGTGTGGCCAGGGCGGGGCAGGGAGGTGCAGCCCAGGGACCAGCCGTGTGCATCAGCTCAGGAGAGAGCTGCCCAGCACCGGGTGCCCCACCGGACGCGGGTGCTGAAGGCGAGCGTCAGGAGGGCGGGGCCCTGAAAGAAGACCCAGGCCTGGGGGGGCAGGCAGCCGGGGCCCCCAGACCCCCACTGTCTAGTCTCCAAAGAGGAAGGAGCTTCCAGCAGCCGAGCCTTGCAGGGCACCCACCAGCCTGGGCCTGCAACTAGCCCCTCCTGGAGCATCTCCCTGAGCTGCTGGTTGCACCCCCGGCGCTGCCTCCTGGGGCCGCTGCCTCCACTGCCGTCCCCTGCGGCGTCTGTGCTGACCTCGCCTGGCCAGGGCCGCTGCGCTGGTCTCAGTGGCCCCGTGGGGCCTCTGGCTGCCACACGGTCAGGCCCCCGGGCGGGGCGGGGCCCTCTAGGAAGAGGCCTTTGTTCGGGTCCCCTGGATGCCAGGACGCTGTGGGGAGAGGCAGCCCCCGCTGCGGCCAGAGACCCCTCGTCCCCGCGTGTGAAATGCGCGCTGTGCTGCTGCCCCCTGAGCCCGAGTGGCCTGGCTGTCGTGCGGCGGTGAGGCCCGCAGTGACCCCGCCCGCCCACGGACGCTCTGCCCCCTGCCCTGTTTCACAGCGACCCCGTGAAGGGGGGATTCGGGCCTGGAGACACACAGAGGGGGCCAGGGCCCCCACAGGAGCACGGAGGCCCGGGAGGCTCTCCCCAGCCCTGCCCCGACCACGGCCTCTGAAGACGCCGCCAGGTGGGGCCCCAGAGACCGTGGGGAGCCTCACCCCACAACCTCGTCCCAGAAGCCAGTGACCAGCTCCCCCACACCCAAACCCACGTGGCTCCCAGGGCGGGCTGGACCACACCCTCCCCGCGCCGACAGGGGGTCACAGCCAGACTGTGCCCCCAAACACGTGGCTCCGCCCAGCACCTCGAGAAGGCAGTGTGGGCGCGGGGGCCCTGACCCCCCGGGCTGGGGGGTCGTGAGCCTGTTGCTCCCTCCCCTGCTCCGTCCACAGCTTCTCCTTCAAGCCTCTTAGGAGGCCGTGCGTCACTTTGGGGTGCATGAGGCAAAGGTGGCCTGGGGGCGCGGCTGGGAAAGAGATTTTTACAAACTCCATGAGATCCTGGAGCTGCCAAGCAGCTGCTCGGGGGCCGTGAGAGCAAGGCCGGGTCAGCCGGCGGGCAGAGCCCTGCGTCCCTCCCGCTGTGGCCACGACCCCCCGGCCCCCGGCCGGGCTGCAGCCGCGGGGACAAGGCCTGGCCTGCGCGGGTCTCCCCAAGCAGCTGGGCGCTGGAGCGGGCCTGCAGCGTGGGCAGGAGGGGCCGCGTTGCAGGGCGGCCCCGGGCCTCGACCTGGGGACTCGGGGCCCAGCTGTGCAGCGGTGACACCAGCACACGGGCAGCAGCTTCGAACGACACCGGGAGGGGCGGCCCCGTGTCCCCTCAGCCCCGCGCCCCCGAGCCCCGCGCCGAGGAGGGCGGCCACGCGTAGGGGAGCCTGCTCTGGCCCGGCCCCGGGCCCTGGGCGCCAGCATCCATGGGGCGGGAGCGCCAGCGCCCACCAGCGGCGAGGAGCGGGGCTGCAGGGTGGGGCAGGGCGGGACCCCAGGCCTCAGCCCCAGGCGTGCCAAGCGGCTCCGGAGGGGCCCAGCCGTCCTGTCTGCGGCAGACACCAGCGGAGCTGCCAGGAGGGCGAGTGTGAGCAGAGGAAGCAGAGTCGGGGCGGCACAGGTGCTGTGAGCACCAGCTGATACCTCAGCCGGAGGCTGGCACTGTGGAGCGGTGGGGACTGTGGCAAAGAATTAGAAAGCCCGCGGAGAGGTAGTGGCTCCAGGCAGATGTCACTCCCAGTTTTCAAGGAAAACCAGAAACACTGGTTTTTGAAATGAATCCTGACTAAATTTTTCGCGCGAACATGCTGTGCACACTGAGAAAGAAACACACGTGGGTCCGGGATCCGACCTGCGCTGGCCGTCCTGTAGCCAATTCCCAGAGCCCGTGGAGCCCCCCGAGGCCTGAGCAGGGCCCGCGCCCTCCCAGGGCCTGAGCAGCTTTGGCTGAAGAGGAGTTCGAGGTGCACTGGGGAGGGTCCAGAAGGCTGTGAGCCCCGAGGTGCTGGCCCCACAGTTAAGGGAGAGGAGTCTGGTCTTGCCCAAGTCCTTCCTGGCCAGTGTCGCCTGGGTGGATGAGCTTGGCTGGACGGCAGGCCCGGCCCCGGGAGCACCCTCCGCCCCAACCGCTGCCGGGAGCCCAGGCAGGAGCAGCGGCGCTGCAGGGACTCCTGCTCTCTCGCCTGAGGGCTCTGGCAGCCTGGGCGGGTGGCCCTGTCCTGCAGCTCCCTGCATCCCTGCCCCAGAGGCGCTCCTGTCCTCTGGGCCCCTCTCTGAGCGTGGACATTCCCAGCAGCTCCTGGCGGATGCCCCCGTCCCCCAGAGGGTGGCCAGCACTTGGCTCTCCAATCACAGCCAGCTGCACCGCACGGTTGGAGGAGCTGACGAGGAGAATCCCCCGGGGCCCTGGCCAGCACGTGACCGCTGCCTGAAAGCCTCACAAAACCGGGCTTGCTTGGACAGGGGGAGGTTGCCTAGGCAACCAGCGGTGACTGCCACCTGCAACCGCTGTCTCAGCTGGAGGCTGCCACAAAGGTCCGAGGGCCACCGGCCAAGGGCAGGCCCAGGGCCACATGGTGGCCACCCCCAGAGGCCCTTGGGGGCACACAGGGCCCAGCCCCTGCAGGCTGCACTGTGTAGTCAGCCTCTGTCCCGGAGCAGAGTCCGCACAAGCTGCCACGCTGGTATGCCCAGCCCCGGCCTCCTGAGGCCCAATCCTCGCCCACCCTCCACAGCCCAGAGGCCAGGCCTGCCCCAGCCACCAGGCGGGCCATGAGCACACACGCATGAGCACACATGCATACCCACGGCTCAGCACACACGCTGCAGTCCATGCACATATAAGTGTGTGCACCCATATGGACACATGCACAGCAGCCATGTGCTGTGTGTCTCTGCACACATGTGCACAGAGCATATGGCACATGTACACATGTGTGCACACCGTGCACCTGCCACCCCGCATTTCCATGCAGCCTCACAAAAAAGCCGCTAATTTATGCTTCCAATTATAAATATAATCACTTTTCTGCCTCCATTAGCAAGCGCCTCCGCGGGCCCCAGACGTGCTGGTGCAAACGGAGACCAGATTCTTGACTGCAGAGGAAACTGCGCTGGGAATTTTAATTTTTACTTTACTTGAAATCCAACGCCAAATACTAACAGCACCGCCTGGACGGAAGGCACTTCCACGCTCTCTCAGCAGAGAAGGGAGGGTGTCAGCGGCCGCGGGGCAGGCAGCGCTGGGGGATGGGGGCAGGGGAGACACTTATGCTGGGGCCGGGGCTGGGGGCCAGGCGGGTCACCTCTGGGCCTGGTGCCCGCCTGTGTTTCTGGGCTCCGTGGAGTCCACCAGCACCCCGTGCAGATGGGAGGGTGGAAGGGGAGCCTGCTGGCCAGGGAAGCAGAATGGGTGTGAGGCACCCCCATCTCCTGAGGCCCAGGGCCGGGAGCCATGGGCTGCATCCCCCCAACAGGCTCCTTAGCACGGCCATGGGCTGCCGCTGGCAGAGCCCCCAGCTCCAGGCCAGCAGCTCTGGCCAGTTGTGCTCAGGGACACCCCCACCCAGCAGCAGGTGTCCAGTTAGTGCCAGGCAGCAAGTGGGGAGGTAACCAGGCAGTGGGCCCCCTGGGCTGTGCGGGTGGGTGGGTCCTCTGGTCTCCGCTGATGTAGATGGCCTCCACGGGTGTAGATGGCCCTGGCTGGTGTGTGGGTCTGCTAATCCTGAGCGGCCTGTTCAGCCGCCATTTTTGCAAGGTCAGAACTGCCCAGTCACTCAGTCACAAGAGGCCAGCCCTATGAGGGTCCTTTCAAACCAGCCAAGAGCAGAAAGCGGGTCACCCTGGAAGGGCGAGCATCACGAGGCGTTGGCTGAAGTATGACAAGGGCGCCCAGAAGCTGCTCAGTGGACGCCTTGATGAGATTGAAACCAGGGCTGGGATCTGGGGCTTGATCTCAGTCTCAACACCGAGTCCCCCAGCAGCTGGGACGTGCCAGGGCCGACTCAGGACCCCTGACACCGCAGATGACAGAGCAGCTTCCCGCCAACCCTCCCTCTCCTCTCTGCCCTCCTGCCCCACTCAGCTGGTGCCGTGCGATTATTCCAGGAACCAAAAGGCCCGGACGTGCCTTTCAGCAGCACCCTGCACGTGACAGCTTGCTCCACGACACCCGTTTCTCAGCGCAGTGTTGTTGATACGACACTGGTGTAGACAGCCCCGGCTGGTGTAGACGCTGGAAAGGCAGCGCCCCCGTCAGCACCACAGACAGAACCGAATCCCCAGGCCACACCCGTCTCATGCAGCCTACGAGGGCGGCACCTGCGGCGGGCACCTGACCACTCTGAGCTAGCTCAAGGCTACATAAGAAGTGAGGGGAAGGGGCGGCCCTGCCGGCTTGGCCATGTTGCGGGGCCCACTCCAGAGAGTGGTGCAGGTGGCAGGGATGCCCACGATGGGCTGCACTGGCTGAGGGCCTGGCTGGGGCGCACGGCGGGGGCGGGGGCGGGGGGTGCCCTGTGCGCAGAGCCGGCCCAGCTCCCTGCCACGCTTTCCAGCGGCCACTGTCCGTCTGCGGCTGCCCCCTCCCGAGCGGCTGGGCCAGAGGACCTTCCTGTGGCTGGAACCTGCCGCCATGGAGGGCTGTTGCCCAGCAGGGGGGGAGGTGAGGACGGCCACCGGCTGGGTCACTGCTCTCGCTCTCCGGCCACAGTTGAGAATTGTTACTTTTTATTTAATCACTCAGTTAAATCCCTTCTCTTGGAACCTCTCATTTGCCTGGAGACAACCCTGGTAACAACCCTCAGCCCCCGCCCTGCTGGGCTTTGGGAAGGCTGTGCGGGCCGTGGGGCGCTGCTGCCACCTGCTGGGCACAGTCCTGCAGTCAGGAGGCCCCAGCCCCGAAGCCCACAGGAGGCTCAGGGAGGTGCACCGTCCTGGCCTCAGGATGGCACAATTCTAAAGACCTGGGCCTCCC
The DNA here is from genome assembly GCF_964194135.1 of Talpa europaea. NCBI lineage: Eukaryota > Metazoa > Chordata > Mammalia > Eulipotyphla > Talpidae > Talpa > Talpa europaea. Next base: position 347,955 of record NC_140082.1, on the reverse strand, counting down.
TGGTGGCACAGTGCTGTGAAGCAATCCGCAGCACAAGTTCAATCCCCGGCCGGCCAGGGAGCAACCCACATGGCACAGCAGACCTCTCCTGCCTCGCCCGCTGTTCCCCTCAGCAGTGTTTCAGTCAATCTGCCTGCTCTGCTCCCTGCTCTGCTCTGGTGAACCCTCTCACCCCCGCACCTCTGGCCTGTACCCCAGCTCTTGTATGCATAAATAAATAAATCTTTTTTAAAAATTCTAAAGACCTTGTCCTGGGTTCCGATTTTGCCTTCTCTGTCCCCTAAGCCGCCTCCCTCCTTCACCCGACTGTTCTGCCCGTCGCCCTCCCACCAGACGACCACCTCCTGAGCGGGGTGCTGACCCCACCCCGCGTCCCAATGCTGCTCCTTGGAGACCCGTCATCCCCAGTTCACCAGGCTGCCTGCCCCACACATGAGGAAACGGAGACCATTGTGGGAGCTGGTCAGGCGCTGGCCCCGGTGTGGGCAGGCTGGCTCCTGATGGCAGCAGACCCCCAGCCTCCGGCCCAGCCTGGGGGGACCAAGAACGAGTGGCCCTCCCAGCAGGCCCCTGTCCAGGGTCTTGTGGCCTAGGGCGGCCGCACAGGCAGAGACCTTGCTGCTGGGGCACAGATGCGTGTCCTCCCGGGGCAACCCTCCATGCTCAGGGCAGGGCCCGTAGCTCCAGGCCATGGCTCTAGCCCACTGCACTGGCCAAGCCAGCAGGGCCCCACGGGCGGGCGGGGGTGCCTGCCGGACAGGGCCTGCGTCTCCAGGTGGTGGGGTCCAGACACGCGGGGCTCACCTCTGCCCCCGAGGGATGCAGATCACCCCTGCCAGTGCCGGGGCTCAGTGAAAAGGGAGGGGGCAGCCTCAGGGGGAGAAAGAACTAGGGGAAGGGGACACAAGGGACAGAGGCACCCCAAATTTCAATCAAGAGACAGATTTAATTCCAGGAGCGGACGCCTGCTGGTGGGGCCTGGCTACCCGTGGCGAGGCCGGAGCAGCCGCAGGCGCCAGCAGCCCCAGGTGTCACTCCTGGCGCCCAGTCAGTGTCTCTGGCACAGCAGCCCGGCCCGGAGAGGCTCCACTCCACCACGGAGGCCCGGCTGCATGGCCGCCTGTCCTGGGGGCTGGTGTGGCCCGGGGTCCTGCAGAGAGGGCCTGGCTCCCGGTGTCCGCCTGGCACCGGCGCCTGCGTGGTCAGCCTGGCGCTGGGACCGGCTGGACCTGGCTGGACCCTGCCTGCAGACCCATTTTCTGGTTGTCACTGGAAAAGCAGAAAGTGTGTTTGAACCCAGAGGAACAGCGGCCTCGGAGTTGTAGGGCCTGACGGGTCTGAGCACCCTGAATTGTGAGTACAGTTTTCTGCTGAGGCTGCAGCGCCCTGAGAGCAGCGCCTGGGCAGGAGGGCAGAGGCGGGGGGCCGGGGGGCTACAGGGAGGGGTGGCAGGGAGAGGCTGCGCCTGGCTGGGATCTGTGGGCCTGGGAGGGAGCCGGTGGACAGCCGCGGCGGGTGTGGACAGAGTGAGGGGGTTCCCTTGGAGGAGGGCCGGCTGGGGGTTCCCTTGGAGGGGGGCCGGAGGCAGAGTGGCGACTGAGAGCCGCTTACTCGGCCCCAATCATGGGCCATGGAACCTGAGGTTCCCGAAGGGGGGGCCCAGAACTGCAGCTGCCAGGGTTTGAAGTGCAAATTCTCCCCTTTGGTAGGACTGGATGAGTCCAAGCTGGAGTCCCCGCCTGTTCCCAGCCCTGCCCCCAGAGGCCCAGCCTCCAGCCCGGACCCCCGGAGCCCGGACACCCCGACCCCTCAGCGAGCTGCCCTCCCTCCCCAGCCCTTGGGTGGCTGGGGTCACGCTTCCCAGTGTAAGAGCCCCCGTGGGCTCCGCCCAACCTCCTCGGCCAGCAGCCCCAGCAGCGTCAGCCCCTCCCAGCCCCTCCCAGCCCCTCCCAGCCCCTCCCGCTCCTCCAGGTGGTCTGGCCAGCGCCCCAGGGTCAGCGCGCCTCCCCAGCACCGGCCTGAGCGGTCAGGGCAGCAGCCGCGGGCGACTTTGTTCTGGGCTGAAATTCACGAGCAAGCGTCCCCTCTCAGGGGCACACGGCTTCCAGTGGCGGGAGCCGGGTGGGCCAGCAGAAATCTAGAAGGTTCTCAGCGCCGGACAGGAGGGGCCTAACCCAGCCAGAGCCCCCAGCCCCTCCTGGAAGAGGGCAAAGGTCAGCACCAGTGGCCAGCACGGGGTGGGGGGGCCCAGCCTGGGAGCCTCGCAGGTGGAGTCAAGAGGCCCAGCTCCAGGCAGGCAAACCGGCTGCTGCCCTGACCCCTCGGGGAGGCGCGCTGGCCCTGGGGCGCTGGCCAGACTACCTGGCGGAGTGGGAGGGGCTGGGAGGGGCTGACGCTGCTGGGGCTGCTGGCAGAGAAGGTTGGGCGGAGCCCAGGGGGGCACTTACACTGGGAAGCGAGACCCCCGCGACCCCCGCGACCCCAGCGACCCAAGGGCTGGAGACCGGGGAGCAGACGGACCTCTAGCCCGGAGCGCCCGGCCCCCTGGAAGCCCTGTGCCCACGGCTACCCCGTGGCCCAACACAGCTGCGGGGCCCTGGGCAACCTCTCCCACCTGCTGGAACCAGTGCTCAGGCCCCAGGGCCTGCACGAAGAACCCACCCCCTGCCCGCCCCCGCCCTCTGGCCAGCCATCCTGGAGGGGATACCGCAGCATGCCTGCAAAGAAACCATCTGTTCTGGGTTTTTTTGTGAGCCTCTTAAAAATCAAAAGGGATGATAAGAGGTTTTATTTAAATTTATTTATGCTATAAGAGCTGGGGTGCAGGCCAGAGGTGCAGGGGGTGAGAGGATTCACCAGAGACAGAGTGGGGAGCAGAACAGGTGGATCTACTGAAATACACTGGGGAGGGGAGCAGCGGGAGACAGGAGAGTCTGCTGCGCCCTGTGGGCAGCTCCTTGGCCGGGGACTGAACTTATGCAGTGGTAGTTGATGCTGATGCTTAACCCCTTGCACCACCAGGGAGGCTTGGATAAGAGTTTTCATAACAAAACCAGGAATGGGGAGGGCAGGAGGGAGGGCCCTCATCCTGGGGAAACTGGGAGAAGGCAAAGGGCTCCAGCTGGAGCCTGAGTGCCTTCCCACCCCTGCATCTCAAAGTGCTGGCAGCTGCCTCCCGCACTGTGCCAGGACAGCCCTGGCCTCCCACCACGTAACATACCGTCCTCTCCCACTTGGTGCTGCTCGCGCCCAGGGCCAGGGAGGTGAAAGGCCCAACCCCTCTGAGGAAGGGGATGGGCAGGGGCCCCACTTGGTGTTGGGCCTGGCAACACCTCCCGGTCAATGGGCACCTTCCAGAACTGTCTTCTGAGCAACACCCAGGAAGCCGCCGGGCCTTCCTGCCACAGGGCCTTGCACAGCTGTGCCCTGGCAGGGAGGTGGCTCTCCTTTCCAGGACCACAGCCACTCCTCACCGGGGTCTCTGCTCCTGGAGAGGCTCTGGGGCTTCCAGCCAGCGTCCTTCCTGCCAGTGTCTCATTTCTTCTCATCGCAGGCATTGCCTGGACGGAGGCCCTGGCAGCCAGCTCAGGGTGCAAGGACAGGGGTCCCTTCCACTGTTGGCAGAGGGGCTGACCTTGTGTCCACCTTCCACTTACCAGGGGAGGGGCAGGAGATCACTCTGTGCCACACATCCCCCAAGACTAGAGCTGGAAGTCCAGGGGCAGTGGAGAGGGGCAGGACCCCCCCTGCAGGGCAACCCCTGGGGAGAGGGGCAGGGAGTCCCGGAACAAGAAAGGGGGTGAGGCCTCCTCGGCAATCTCCCAGCCCCCCTCCCTGCAGGTGGCCCCTCCCCCAGCCACACACCTGATGGGCAAGATGTCTGAGGGGTGCCAGAGTGAACCCCACTCCTGCCCTGAATTGAAAAGGGCCCACACCTCCACACTCCCTCCACACCGGGCCCCTCATCAGGAGTGCAGATCCCGAGGCCCCACCTGCGCCCTTCACACACCCCTGCCAGCCCCCAGCTCGCCCTCCCCCCACAAAGTGTGCCAGGAGGCTCCACTTTTCAGCTCACATGCGCCCATTTTAAAGGCCCTGGGGGGGGGGAACGAAACATTGTTAAAATGAAAGAGGCCCCCTGGTGGCGCAAGGGGTGAAGCACCGCGCTACGGAGCAATCCGCAGCCTCTGCAGCACGAGTTCGATCCCCGGCCGGCCAGGGAGCGGCCCACACGGCGAGCTGACCCCTCCTGTGTCCCGCTGCTCCCTCAGCAGTGTGTTTCAGTCGGCCTGCCTGCTCTGTTCCCGGCTGTCTCTGGGGAGTCCTCCCACGCCCCCTCATCTCTGGCCTGTACCCCAGTTCTTGTACGCATAAATACATCTGCTTAAAAAATGAAAAACAATGATGTCAAAAAACAAATACACAAAGGTCGTTTCGGAGGGAGGCCGCGGCGGGCGCGGCTCCGACGCCCCGACCCGCACCCCCAGGCCGCGCGGGGTCCCGCCGCCCCGCCGCGCACGTGGAGGGGCGCGGGCCCGGGGCGGGAGGGGCGCGGCCTCCCAGGCCCCGCCCAGGGGCGTGGCCCGCGGGCGGCGGGCGGGCGCGGCGCGGCGCGCGTCACTTCCTGTGGCGCGGGCGTCCGGCCGGAAGCGCGTCAGTTGTTATCCGCTCGGGGCGCCGCGGCCGCCGCCTCACGAGCCCGGCGCCTGGGCCCGGCCCGCCGCCCCGCCGCGCCGCCGCCGCCGCCGCCGCCCCGCCGCCCCCGCCCCCCATGGGGCGCGCCCCCCGGGCCGCTGAGCGCCGGCCGCCCGCCAGGCGCGCGGCCGCCCGCGCCGGGGCGCCCCGGCCGCGCCGGGCCCGGGGCTGAGCCCCGCGGCATGCCCGGCCCGGCCCGCCGCCCGCCGCCCCGGCCCCGCGCCCGCGCCCGCCCCGGCGGCGCCGCGTAGCCCGGCCGCGAGGCCGCGCCGGCCGCAAGGTCACCGCGCCATGGAGGCCAAGGCGCGCCAGAGCCGGCGCTCGCGCGCGCAGCGGGACCGCGGCCGGCGCCGGGAGGCGGCCCGCGACGCCCGCGACCGGAGCGCGTCGTCGGGCGACGAGGCCGAGCCCGGGCCCGGCAAGGAGAACGCGGGGCTGCCCCGCGCGCCCGCGCCCCGCGCCGCCGCCGCGCGCCCCCCGCGCCGCCGCCGCCGCGAGTCCAGCTCGCAGGAGGAGGAGGTCATCGACGGCTTCGCCATCGCCAGCTTCAGCACGCTGGAGGCCCTGGAGGTAGGCGCCCGCCCGGGGGTGGGGCCCGGCGGGGTGGGCAGCGGCCGGCGGGGCTGCCCGGCCCGCGTGCGCGCGGAGGGGCCCAGCCCGGGCCCGCCCGCTGGGCCCCTGTGGGGAGCTGGGGGCCACCAGCCCGGGGTCCTCCCGTGCGCCCGGCGGCGGGGGAGACGGCTCCCGCCGGGCTCTGTGTGGGACGCGAATGGCCCGAGGTCTCGCCGGCCTCCCGGCTGGTCGCGCGGCTCCGCGTGCCGACAGCACCCGCCCTCCTTGGGAGGCTCCTCCAGGGGCCTCTCCCGGGCACCCTCCGGCGCGCGGGGCCTCTCCCCAAATGTCACTCGGCCTCCTGACCCGGCGCTGGTCAGCCCTTCCTCCCCAGCTGTCCCTGCCCTGCTGGCGCCCCCAGGACCTGTCGGCTGGAGGAGAGCGGGTCCTGGTGGCCTGTGTGGCCCGGCCGGCCCCTTGCTCCCTGGAGTATCAGGGAAAGGGAGTGAGAGGAGAGCCAGGGTTCGGGGAGCAGCCTGGAGGGCACCCCTGGCCCGGGTGGAGTGGGCTGGCCGGCCTCTTGCACCAGGGACCTGAAGGGCAGCCTCCGGGCGGGTTGCTGTAGGTTGGGCCGGCCTGCCACCTGGTGCTGCTGCCCTCCTCGGCCCTGGAGCTGCCGGCTCGTCCCGACTCACAGTTGTGCCCGGGAGTGCCTCCTCTGGCCCAGTTTCTTACTGTGGTGGATGTGGCTGCCTCGGCCTGCCCGTCCCCCTGCACAGAGCAGGCGCTGGGGCCAGCCTGGCTCTGCCACACTCTGGGGAGTGTGTGTCGGCAGGTCGAGTCCCTGCCTTTGGGGCCGCAAGAGATGCCCCAGCCACTGGCCAGCACGGAGGGTGCCACAGGCGCTCTGTAGATGTGGAGGCTCTGGCCTGGCTGGGGGGGCTGTCCGTAGCCCAGGGGTGAGTCGTGTCTACTCGGTCTGGGTTGGGTGGCCGGAGCATGTTGTCTGAGTGGGAGGCGTGTAGAGGCCACAGAGGCCCCGGCCCCTGTTGAGTTCTGTTGGCAGGTGGGGACAGCGAGCAGGTGGCCGTGGACAGCGGGCTTGTAGTGTGGAGCTCTTGGGCTCTCCCCACTGCTCCTGTTCTGGGCGAGGACCCCTGAGCCATCTGGAATGGACAGGCGGCTCCCGCTGCCGCTCTGCTCCCTGGTACGTTGACCAGGGGTGACAGGAAGGCCCTTGGGGCCAAGCTGGGGGTCTCTGCCCGGTCCCCGCTTCCCTGGTGCCACCAGCTGCCCGTGGTCACTGGGCAGGAGGTGTCAGCCCCTGGGTGTCCCTGGAGACGTACCCGTGTGCTGCATGGTGCCCCCTGGAGCCTCCTGGGCTGGGCGGTGGCCATCTGCAGGGGAGGCCTCTGCGCCCCAGTTTCCCTGATTGCCCTGTCCTGGCTCTGCAAGCGTGGCCGGCTTGCCCCTCCCCCGTACACTTCTGTGCTCGCCGCTGCATCTGCTGTGCGGAGGGGCCTCTGCCTCGGGGCCGCCACCACCTCCGCCCTGAGCGCTGGGTGCGACGAGGCTCCCAGGCAGGAGGGCGTGTGTGCGCGTGTCCGTTTGGTCTTGGGGCCCCCCCAGCCCCGTTTCTGTCTCCCTCACTTCCCCGGCCTGCCTGCCTGGCCCAGCCCACCCAGACCCCAGCTAGGGACGCCGATCGGGGCTGGCTGGCAGGTGTCCTGAGGCGCGTGGTCAGGCCTGCCGGGGCCCAAGCGTGCGGGTGGAGGGCCTCGCGTCGCCGCTCTGGGCTGCGCCAGCGCCTGTCCCTGACCCCCCAGCTGCTGGGGCCGTCACTTCTGGGCTCCCGGTTCAGTCTGGATCCACATGGCCCCAAGGGGCCCAGGCCCTCTGTCTCGCACAGCCTGGATCAGCTGTGCGCCGCTCCCTTCCTGACAGGTCAGTCCGTCTGCCCCTTGCCCCGGCGAGGCCACGGTGGTGTCCACGCGCTCCCAGGAACACCCCTGCCCAGACGCCTCTCCCTGGGCTGGGCTGCTGTCGTGGGGGCACCTGCTCTGCCCACCTCTTAGCTCCTGGGCAGTCTGTGGGCCTCCCTCTCTGTCCTGACCGCTGGCGGCTGGGTCTGCACGGCTGCGCTCTGCCCAGTGCTGCCTTGCTCCTGGGCCGGCTCTCTGCATGCTCGGCCAGAGCTCCCGGGCCCGGGCCCCGCTGGGGAGCCTCATTGGGATGTGGGGCAAGGGACTGCCCTTGCAGGCGGGGAGGCCTCGCTGTGTTGTCCCAGGAGCACTGCTCTGCAGGAAGGACGGGGCGCTGGAGGCCATCACAGCTGGCGGTGGGTGCAGGGGCCAGAGTGGCCACCAGGGGGCCTCGCCCCGGCCTGTGCTTGGAGCCCCTGCTGTGGGCCAGGCGCTCGGCGCCCCGCTGGTGCTGGGGCTTATGTGTGGGGCTGCCGGGCATCTGGAAATGACTGCTGGTCAGCAGGAGGGCCCTGACCTGTCCCTTCCTTCTGAGCGCACATGCTCTGGTCTCTAGACTGCCCCTGGGACTCAGGAGGGGGATGCTCGCTTGGGGCTTCTGGGAGGAGGGGCTGCTGGGCGGGGCAGGGGCACAAGGGCACGAGCTGCTGCCCCAGGATTCAGGCCGGTGCATCAGCCTCCTCTGGGTGCATGGGGTGTCCGGTGCCCTGGTTTGTCTGAGAAGTTCCTGGCATAAAACCCGCTGTGGAGTTGCTGGCTGTGCTCAGGTAGAGCTTGACCGGCGCCTCCTTGGCCGGTATCCTCCGCCCTGTCTGTGCCTATGCGGATTGTGGGGGGTCCCCCGACAGTACCCCTGCCGGGCCCACCTGGAGAGGGTCTTGGGGCCTCGCTCTGCTTCTTTGTAGGGTGCTGGTGGGTGGGGCCCACGGGCTGATCGGCCAGGGGTCAGTGGGCAGCTGTGGAAGCAGAGCGGCCATCTGCAGGTGCACACCTGACCCTCAGGGGGGCCACTCTAGGGAGAGGAGCCACCTGACCTGTGGTGACATGGCATCAAGCCAAGGCCAGGTGGGCTCAGGGTCCCCTACAGGCTGTCACGGGGTGGGGGGAGGGTGATGCCCAGCGCAGGGCAGCTGGAGCTGGGGCTGGGGCTCTGCGCCCCAGGGAGCGGCGGGCCTCCCAGCTGCTCTGGCCACTGGCCTTTCCTGGCCTTGAGGCAGGCTTAGCATCACGCAGAGTCCAGAGTCGATGCTGAGAGCCCACTAGACTGTCTGGTTCGTGGCCGCCATTCAGATCAGAGATGCAATTGCATCTCCAGGGGCCCTGGTCCCGTGTGGCCATCCCTTGCCTGAAAGCCCCTCTTTGTGTCATCCTGCTGGTCACACTGAGTTGGACAGGGCAGCCCCCTGCGTTTTTTCTCTGGCCACTCCCAGTCTAGCTGTGGTCCCGGGACACCCGCCGCCAGTAAGAGCCAGAGTCCTGCAGGGCCCGCGAGGTCCTCCCACAAGTCTCCTCACCCCTGGGGCCCCGGGCTGGCCCTGTGTGCTGGTCCTCGCATCCAGCAGCCTCTGAAGCTCCAGGGCATTCATTGAGGGAGGTGCCTGTGGCTCGTCTCAGGCTGACCGGGGCACCTGGCTCCTGGGATCACGTGTGGTTGATCTGGTCCCCAGGGCCCCGTCTGCCACCCACTGTGAGGCCTGTCCCTGCCTGCCTCCCACCCGGGTCCCGCGCCCATGCACGCTGCCCTGGGCCCCTGCACGTGCCCCCCCCCCCCATCCCCAGAGCAGACTCAGGGCGTGTCCTCGAGGCCCTGTCCAGATCCACTGTCAACTTGTGGCCTTGGCCATGCCTGCTCTGTGCCTCAGTTTCCCCGTTTCTTGGCAAGTGAGGAGACGGAGGCCACGGCGTCAGGCAAGGCTAGCGACAGCTGTGGGCAGCAGCTGCATCGGCCCAGGATGGCCTCCCACGGCAGCCACCCCTGCTCTCGGTGTGGGGCCTTCCTCCAGCATCTCCTCCCGCCACCCACAACGGCTGGGCCGTGGCCCCAGCTGCTCTCTGAGCCTGCCCCTCTGGGAGCTCCGACCCTGGGGTATGGGGATAGATGTGAGGCCAGGTGGGCTCAGCGGGAGGAAGGGCCCTGGCAGCCCTGAGGCACCTGGACTGGCCAGTCCCCAGGAGGGTGTCCAGACCCGCCTCCACGGGAGACCCAGCCCTGCACGGCTGTCCGCTCGCCCTGGGCTAGGAACTGGGGGCAACACAGGGGACCCAGTTCCAAGCAAACTGAGGTCCTCAATGCCCGAGGACCACAATTCAGAGGGACTCAAGGGAACCTTGGCGTCCAGGGTCCTCCTTCGGTCTAGCCTGCACCCCACCCCTTGGAGGCTGCGCGGTCGCCCAGATCTCAGCCTGTGGGGGCCCGGTCTGGGAGGTGTGGAGACAAGACCTCGGCCACCCCAGCCCCTGAGCTCGGCAGAGGGGCGCTGGGCTTGCCCTTGTCCAGGGGGCGTGGGTCAGGTGGTGCCGGTGCACACCTGTCTCCTCTCGTGCTCAGCCTCCTGGGCGCCGTGCGGCCCTTGGCCCTGCCGGGGAGCAGCGCTCGGTGCGGAAGCATCTTGGGGAGAGGCTGTGGGGCTCGTGGGCCCTTCTGCAGGGGGCAGGGGTCTGCGTGGCCCCGTCTGCCCGTGGGTGCGTGCTGACCAGGGGGGTGGCTGGTTGTGTGGGGGACAGTGCCTGAGGCCCTGCCTGGAACCCCACCTGCCACCCGCCAGGCCTGGACCCAGAGTCTGAACCCTGGAAAGGAGCCAGCTCTGGCGTCTCAGGCTCCCGGGACGCATCGTGTCTCAGGCCATGCCCGCCAAGCACGCCGTGGGGTGAGATGGCGCTGCTGAGCCCGGGGTGCCCTGTGTGGCCTGTGAGCGCTGGTGAGGGTGTGGGAGACGCCGCGCCGCACCGCACCCCTGCTGCTGGCTCGGCTCTGTCCCCCCGAGAGTCCCTAGCCCAGCAGCTGGGTCTGCAGCGCCAGGGCCGGCTGAGCTGGGCCTCTCGAGACCGGCTGCTCCCTCATGGGGCTGACAACACAGGGACTCAGAAGCCTGGGGAGTCAGCGGGGCAAGCTGGGTCCTGCCGGCCACAAGAAGGTCAGCACCCATGGGTGCTCAGGAGTCACCCACCCGCCCGAGGTCAAGACACCCTGCTTGGTCCCCCCACCCCCGGCCACAGCTGGCTGAGCCCGTGGGAGCATGTGCCGCGCCACGTGGGGGCCTTGGCTGCTGCTCCACAGCCTGTGCACCCCCGCTAGCCTGTCCCTCGAGCCTGGCCTGCACCCTGACTGTCTCCTCTCCGGCCGCTGGCCCCCGGCACCATGGGGCTGGCCAGTCAGCGAGCATAGGGGGCTCTGGGCCTCACTGCTCCCCGGTCAGTGGGGGTTTGGCGGTGCCCACTGAGCTGGGCCATGCCTGCACCGAGAGCCCTGGCAGCGCCGGCGGGGCCTGAGCGTGGCTGGGAGGTGGCAGGTACCAGGATGCGGCGGAGGTGGGGGGGCTGTCCCCCCGAGCAGGGAGGTCTCTGCCCCGTGCCTGTGGCTCCTGCGACCGTGAACCACGTCCGGGCGCCTTGGGGACCTTGTGCCTGGAGGGCTGTCCCCGCAGGAGGGGCGTGGTCTGGCCTCAACCAGCTGCCGCTCAACTTGCGGAGACCCACCTGGCAGCAGGACATAGGTCCCTCCTGCCACCCGCCAGGTGGGCCAAGGCCACGCCATTTTGCAGCCCCAACGACCAGCTCCTGGGGGCGCCCCTACGTGGGGAGCGCCTCAGATGCTTCTGAGCCTTGTTCTTCCTCCTGCAGTGAGGGCCACTCTGTCCCCATGTGACCCCAGTGCAAGCTGGTGGGTGTCTCCCGCCCTGCGGGCAGGTCCAGGTGCCTTGTCACAGGGTCACGCGGCAGGTGGGGCTGCGCCCCAGGGGGCAGCACGCGCGCCCCACGGCCCGGTCAGGAAGCCGCACTGGGCTTGGCGGATGCTCTGGGGGCAGCCTGGGTCAGGGCAGCAGGGTGCGTCTGCGGGGCCCTGGGGAAGCTCGGCCACCACCTGCCCCCCCCCCCAGCTCTGAGGGGCGCTCCCAGGCAGGGCTGAAGAGCTCGGGTGTCGGCTCTCCCTGGGGATCCCCTGGCACTGTGCCGGCCCCGCTCACTGGCTGTCTCCCCCGCAGAAGGACATGGCCCTGCAGCCCCACGAGCGCAAGGAGAAGCGGGAGCGTCGCCTGGTCAAGAAGCCCCGCGAGTCGGAGGGCTGCCCGGCGGCGGGAGCCGCGGCGGGGCCCAGCGAGAACGGGTGGCCCCCGGAGGTGGGCGGCTCTGCGCGGGACACGGAGCCCGCTTGTGAGCGGGGCCCGAAGAAGTCGCCCCTGCAGCCCGCCCAGCAGGTGAGACTGGGCCCGGCCCTGACCACTGCGGTGCCTGGACGCCACTGGGCACCAGGCTGCCGGGCAGCGAGCCCATCGTCGTGGGGCCGGGCGTGGGGACACGCAAACCCGCCCGCTCCTAGCCGACCGGGCCCGCCAGGGCGGGTGCCCACACGGGGCAACGAGCGGGGCCGGGCGGTGTGCGCTGGGCTCGGGCAGGAGGGCGTAGCTGGTAGGCCGGCCCCGTCTGCGTGCGTCTGTCAGCTGCGCCGACTGCGTGTCCAGTGTCTGCGCAGCAGCACGGCCCAGGTGGCCGGTGGTGCTGGAGGCTGGGAGCCGCGGTGCGCGGGGTGCAGCGTGGGGCCTGGCCCTGCCCGCTCCCTCTGGACTCGGGCACACGCCTCTCTGCGGGGCTCCTCTTGGTCTCGCTCCTCCCTCTCCTCGCTGGGGATCGGGCTGCTGGTGAGGGCAGCATGTCTCGGGCCTGGGCTGGACGGGGGGCTGTGGGCGCACCTGCCCAGGTGGACACGTGCTCTTTCTTCCATGCAGGTGTGCTCCCCCGAAGGGGGGCCGCTCCCAGCCAACCACTGGGACCAGAACCGCCCGGCCCAGCACCAGCAGCAGCTCCAGCCCAGCCCGCCCCAGGGCTCACTCCCAACCCCGTGTCGGCGCTGCCAGCCCCGTCAGGCTCTCCCGGACCCCGGGCAGCCCTGCCCGCCCCAGCGGCCACCCCCAGGTCAGCGCAGCTGGCCCCAGCGGTCACTTCCGGGCCCGAGACGGCACTGCCAGCCCCGGCGGTCACTTCTGGGCCCAGGTCAGCCCTGCCGGCCCCAGCAGCTACTTCCAGCCCCAGATCAGCATTGCCGGTCCCAGCGGTCACTACTGGCTCAGCCCTGCCGGCCACGCTGGGCACTTCTAGGCCCCCGGCAACGTTGCCGGCGCCTGCGCTCCCTCCTGGGCCCGTGCCACCTCTACCGGCCCCTGCGCTCCCTCCTGGGCCCATGCCACCTCTCTCGGCCCCTGCGCTCCCTCCTGGGCCCGTGCCACTTCTGCTGGCCCCTGCTGGCCCTCTGGCACCGCTGCTGGCCCACACGGTCATGGGGGTCTCCGTGTCCCCGTGGCCAGCCCAGTAGGGCATCCTCAGGACAGAGGCGCCGGCCCCTTCGGTCTCTGCTAGCGCAGTGCCCGCGGTGCCAGCCCCCACGGTCACTCTTCATGCTTTGCCCACGTCGCCGGCCTTCCAGTCCACTCTCAGACCAGTGCTGCTGCCCCCAGCGGACACTCCCGGCCCCCAGCCAGCCACGCAGGTCCCTCCTGGGCCAGCCCAGCCGCCCCCGGCGGACGCTGCTGGGCCTCCGTCAGCCGCAGCAGTCAGGCGAAGCCCCGGAGCAGCTCGCGGCTCCCAAACCTTCACTGCTGGGCTGTGCGCGGCCGAGCCAGCCAAAGCGGCCGCTCCTGGGCCGAGGACATTCCCACCCGTCCAAGCGGCCGCTCCTGGGCCCAGAACAGCCTTGTCGGCGAAAGCGGCCACTCCTGGACTCAAAACAGCCCGGCCAGCCCCTGCAGTCGCTCCTGGGCCCGGGCCACCCCTGCAAGCCCCAGCCGCTGCTCCCCCTCCCCGAGCGCCCGTCGCTGCTTGGGCGGCCGTCCCTCTCCCGCCGGCCTCTCCTGGGGCCCCCGGGCCAGCCACGGCGGTCCCTCCTGGACCTGGGTCGGGGTCATCAGCCTCGGCTCTCGCTCCTGACGCTGGGCCGGCCTGGCCGGCTGCTGAGGTCCCGACGGACTAGATCCTCCACCCCCGCTGCGGCCCGCCAGGCCCCATCCGTGAGCCCTGGAGCCTGAGGTCCGCTCTCGGCCTGCCCGGTGTGGCGGCGGGGGCCGGGGCCAGGCCAGGATCGCGGCCCCGCGGCCTGCCGTGTGCCGGACCGGCTGGCGGCCCTGTCCCTGCGGGCCTGGCCGCTGGCAGTGCAGCCGAGGCTCTGCGGAGGAGGGCTCCAGGCTGGGGCTGCCGGACCCCACGAGAGGAGAGGACCCTGGCAGGACCCCTGCTTTACCCGCCCGCCTGTGCCTGCCCGGCTGCGGCTGGGCGAGCTGGTTCGGGGGCGTGTTGTTCACACGCCCTGGCCCTGGGGGGCCCGCCGGGTGCGCTCCAGCTGGCTGTGGCGGGCCAGGTCTCACCGGTGGTGTCGCGCCCCTCCCCCTGCCTGGGCCGAGCTCAGAGTGGCCCCTGCTGGGGGCACCGGGCCCACCTAGTGCACCTGGAATCCTGGCCCCGGGAGGGGCTCAGCTCTGACTGCGGACCTCGGGGCCTCTGGGGCTGCCCTCTCCAAGCGCAGCGCCCCGCCTGGCTCCGTCAGGCTCGGCGTGCCCGTCCCTCGGGGGCAGCACTGCCCTTCCGGAGGACGGCGCCTGTCCCCTCGCCCCAGGCGCGCCGGCCCTCTTCCCGGGCCCCCAGCAGCGCGGCGGGGTTACTTTTCTGATTAAAGGAAATAAAAAGTGCCGTGCCACGTGCCACCGTGTCCGCAGCAGCGCGGGGGTGGGGGGGGGGGCGGGAGGGGCGCGCGTCCTGCCGTCTCCCAGGATGGCGGCTGGGGAGGGGCACAGCCCGGCCTGGGGGGCGGCGGCCTCGAGGGCCCATCTGGAGCTGATGGGGACCAGGCCGTGCCTGGGGCTCGGGGGCGGCTCCTGGTGCCGCGGATGCCGGGAGCTCTCCTTTCTCCGGGGGGGGCCGGTCTCGGTGCAGATGGCTGGGGCGGGCCTGGGGCACCAGGGCCTCACTCCATGGCCCGCGCGCGATCGAGGGCTGAAGGGGGTTCGGGCTCCGAGGGCCGCGCTTCAGGGCAGCAGCGCCTTGCGGTGGGAGTGGGGGCTGCGTCCAGGGCCCCACCACGCTGGGGGCTGTAGGCACGGGGGCCTGCGCCCAGTTTCCTGAAGGTTCGGGCGCCTGAGTGAATCTGGCTGTGGGCCGGGGAGCCCAGTGGTGGAGCTCAGGCATGAGGCCGGGGTGGGGGTGGCCCTGCCTGCAGCGGGGATGGCGGGCGTCCTGGGTTCTGGGGGCGGCCTCTCCTGCTGGGGACCCGGGCCGCAGGCCTGTCCCTGCAGGCTCCGGCAGGTCTCAGAGGCTCGGGGAGGTAGGCGACCCCGTGGGCTGGCAGCTCCCCGTGCCGGAAGGGCCTGGGCCGTCCAGAGCGCCCAGGGAGAGTGTGTCCGCGGGTGCGCCCGTCCGGCGCCCACTCTCCTCTTGCCCCGCAGGCAGCCCTGTCGGGAGACCCCTGGGGGCGCGGCCAGTGCAGGGCAGAGGTGCGGGGAGAGAGGCCCTGCCGACTCTGGCCTCTTGGGCTGCCCTGGACGGTGCCTGAGCAGAGGCTGCGCTCCCGGGGGCCTTTCTAAGGAGCAGGGTGCCCGCGCCCCGCGCAGGCCAGGGGTGAGGGGTGCAGTGGCTCGGCGCCGCTGTCGGTGTCCGGGCGCTGCCTCAGGGAACGCGTGTGTGGTTTGGAGAAGAAAAACGAAAAAAGCAAAAAATCGCGGGAGACCAAGCTGCCCTTCCCAGCATTCAGCGAGCCCCGGGCGCGAGGAGACCACGGCCCCTTGATTCTCTGCCCACCAGCAGCGCCCTGTCCCGGCCCGGCCCGGCCCGCCCCGCCAGCCAGTGCCGGGCGGAACAGGACTCCGCACCTCCCTGCCGCCCGGCAGCCCTGCGGCCTGCGCCTCACCACAGGGTGCTCCGAGCTAGCCCCGCCGGGGGCGCCCCGTGCTCCCCGGCCCCGCCAGGACCCCCAGCCCCGCAGGACCCCCTCCCCAGCCCCGCAGGACCCCCTCCCCGTGCTCCCCGGCCCCGCAGGACCCCCTCCCCGTGCTCCCCGGCCCCGCAGGACCCCCTCCCCATGCTCCCCGGCCCCGCAGGACCCCCTCCCCATGCTCCCCGGCCCCGCAGGACCCCCTCCCCGTGCTCCCCAGCCCCGCAGGACCCCCTCCCCGTGCTCCCCGGCCCCGCAGGACCCCCTCCCCGTGCTCCCCAGCCCCGCAGGACCCCCTCCCCGTGCTCCCCGGCCCCGCAGGACCCCCTCCCTGTGCTCCCCATCCCCACAGGACCCCCTCCCCGTGCTCCCCGGCCCCGCAGGACCCCCTCCCCGTGCTCCCCGGCCCCGCCAGGCTGCTTCCTGACGTCGTCTGGACAGGACATCAGCAGGTTATTCAGGCACGTGAAGGTGCAGGTTGCTCCAAGCCCCAGCCGTGCCGCGGAGAAAGGGGGCGACGCAGGCAGCAAGGGCAGAGTGGGCCCCAGGGTGGGGGCACGGGCAGCAGAGCGAACAGCGCGGCCAGCGTTGTCTGCAAACAGCAGCTGAGCGAGAGGGGCGCCCCGCGTGGGCAGTGGAGGGCGCGCCCTGATCATTACCCTGGGGCGGAGTAGACGGGCCCTCGGGGCACGGCCCGCACCCCCCAGCCCCGCCCTGAGGCCCCTCCGTGCTGCCTGCACTCCGGGGCCGGGGGCGCTGGGCTCTGCTCACTCGCTCAGGCCCCGCTGGGCCGGGCGGTCCTGTGCTGTGGGCGGGAGATCAGACCCCTGGAGCAGGGCCCTCCGGAGCAGTGGGGTCGCGCCGGTGCTTCCAGGTTGCCGGCCGAGCCTAGGTCACACCGGCTGCATCTTGGCTGAGGCTGGGGTCAGGCCTGGGGCTCCCGGGTCACTGCCACCCTCCCCTCGGCCCTGGGGCCGCCTCTCCTCTCGCGGTAGCCTCGGGATGGCTCAGCTGCCTGTGTGTGGGGCCTGTAGGCGTGAGGAGCGGAGGCTGGGTTGTGGGGCACTGGAGCCCCACCCGCACACGGCCCAGCGGTTTGAGTGTCGGGACTGACTGCCCGCCTGGGATAGGGTGGCTGCCTGCCCCTGCCCGCCCTGCCGCACGCTCCCCTGAACCCATCAGCCCCGCCCCTGCTGGGCCCCAGCAGCAATCCCTCAGGGAAGGTGAACCCCCTTGGGAACCGGGTGGGAGGTTGGGGGGCTTTCTGGAGCCCAGGGGTCAGGCCCCCCAGGAGGCACTCTGGAGCCGAGCCCTGCTGGGCCGCAGAAGGCAGTGCAGGTGCCAGAGGGGCCCGGCCTGGGGCCACTGGGGTCGGTGCTGCTGTTGGGAGGTACTGGGGGCCGGAGGGCCCGGGCACCCTGGAAAGCCGGGGCAGCGGGCGGAGGGGCCCAGCCAAATGCCGCTGGAGGGAGCCGGGCCTGAGGCCAAGCCTGGCTTCACTGCAGCCCCAACCCGGCAGCCCTGCACCCCAACCCCAGCAAAGGGGTCCACGCTGGGCCCCGCCAGCGCCCCGCACAGCCTGTGTCCCAGGAGCCTGCTCGCCACCCCTCCTGGCACGCAGCCTCGCTGCCCATCGGCCCCTCACCAGGCACCCTGGGGTCCACCTCGGGTGGCTTGCCCCGACCCTGTGGGCCGTGCTCGGTCAGCCTGGCCCTGCCTGACCCCTCTGTGCCCGCCGGGTGGAGAGGGCTGGTTCCTGGCAGCAGGCCCCCGGCCTCGGAGTGGAGCGAGAGTCCAGGGGCCTCTGGAGGGAGCAGGCCCAACTCGGAGCCCGAGCCTGCACCGCAGGGCAGCGCAGGGCCTCCTGCCGTGCTGGCAGACCGTGCCCACGGCCCCCTCACCCACCGCCACGCAGCACCGGCGTCCCCAGCAGGGCAGCGGGCCGGGCCAGGCCAGGCGCCTTTGTGGGGACACCCAGCGCTGGAGGGAGGGACTGGGAGGCTCCACAGGTGCTTTGTAGGGCTGGGGAGGGGCACCCCAGAGCTGGAGGGCACACTTGCCCGGGGGCACGCTGTGCCCCCTTGTGGGGAGGGGCCTCAGAACTGGGCCCCTATTGCCAGTACAAAGAGCAGGTAGTCAGGGACCAGGGGACCCCCAGGGTTCCTGGGCGGAGTCAGGTCTCCAGCTGTGGAGGTAGGGGTGCGGCCAGAGGGCGCTGGGGGCAAGGACTCCCACAAAACCTGGGCCCTGCACTGGGGGCTGCACCCCCACAGCTGCTGGACACCTGCTGCCGCGGTGAGGAGGCAGGCACATGGGACACGGGCCACCGGGCAGAGCAGCCTAGGCTCCCCGGCCAGCGGGCAGAGACCCCCTAGGGTGCCCCTGGCCTGTGGCCAAAGCCAGGCATCCACTGCAGGCCCATGGGGCCTCCTGACTGGTGGGGGAGGGCTTGGAGCTCCTGGGCCCACAGTTCAGGAGGGCGAGGCGGGGCTTCACCAGTGCCCTGGCACTGGGGGCGCATTTGTGAGGGTTTGCAAGGCTTCCTGGGGTCTGCAAGGCTCCCGGGTCTGTAGGGGCCAAGCCAGTTCCTTCCTCGTGCCCATGGCCTGGCGAGGCCAGTGTCAGTGACCGCTGGCTGGCCTGGAGCAGCGCACACGCCACGCCCAAGGAGGCGGGTGGGGGTGTGTGGCAGCCACCGCTAGGCAGGCGGGGCCCGGGGGTCATGGGGGAGCCGGCTGGGCATGTGGCAGGCGTGTGGCGAGGAAGGCACCTGTGCCTGTCTGCACACCGGGTGGGGCACGCCAGGGCCTCCCCTCATCCGAGTGCCCTGTGGGTCTTCTCTGTCCCCCAGGCCTGGCCCCAGCACGCCCCAGGCCGGCGGTTAGGAGGGAGCGGGTGAGTCTGGTGGCCCCCAGGCTGCTGGCCCTGAGCGCAGGCCCCTTCAGAGTCACCCCTGCTGCCATGCTGGCCACACAGCACGGGGCCCAGGACAGGGGGGGGGGGGTTGGGCTCGTGACTTGGGCTGTCCTGGGAGCGGCCTGCTGAGCCCAGCAGGGGTGGGCAGAAGGGCCCAGCAGGGCGTGGGCTTCCCAGGCTCAGGATGGTCCCCGAGCGGTTCTGGGGTGCACCTGGCAGAGCCACTCTGACCACCTGCAGGCCCTGGGTGGGGCGGCCTGGAGCTGGGCAGGTGTCAGGAGTGCGCGGAGCTGAGGTCAGGGTGTGTCTGGAGTCAGAAGGCGGAGCCGCAGGGACCGGGCGGGGGCGGCAGCCCAGCAGGTCCTGTGGGGAGGCCGGGAGGGCAGCAGGAGCTGAGGAGGCCGAGGGGCGTGGCGAGGGTGTGCGTGCCCCACGGCCCCGGGCGGATGCCAGCCCCTCCAGCCGTCACTCACCGCTCAGCCCCCTCCCGGCCGGGCGGGGCCGGGCTCTGGTGTGAGGGGCCGGGGCCTCTGCAGGACGGGAGGTGTGGCTGCCGCGGCCCTCGCGCCGCTCTGTGGAGGCCACTCTGTGCTCCTGGCCGCCGCCCGCCCGGTGGGGTCTGTCGCCCGCGTCCCTGCCCTTTCCTCCGCGGGGCTTCCGCTCGGGAGGCCCAGCCGCCCCAGGGCTGGGGCCGCGGCCAGGGCAGGCGGCGGGGTCGGGCTGTGCTGAGCCTGGCTCTCCTGTCCCCAGATGAAGGTCTCCGTGTCCAGAGGGGGCGGCCGCCACAGTGACGACGACAGCGTCCACGAGGCTACCAGCTCCCAGCGCAGCAGCTCCCGGGACCGACTCAGCGACGTGAGTGCCCCGCCTGCTGCTCCTGCCCCCGCGGCCGCTGGCCCACGCTGAGGGGCCCGGGCGGGCGGGAGGAGACGGTGGTGGGCAACGCAGCGCCCCCCTGGGGGGTTGGCAGGGAAGGCCGGGGGAGGAGGAGGGGCCTGGCAAGGGCTTTGTCCCCACGGCCCCAGCTGCGGAGGCCTGAGCGGAAAGGGCTCCTTCGGGACCGTCCAGGACCGAGTGGGATGAGTCGTCCCTCGCTGGCACTTAACGTGGAGGCCCTGGGGGCGCCGCCTGGAGGGGCCTGATGGCTGGGCTGTGGTGGGAAATGGGCTGGTCAGTGCCAGAGGCTGCCCTCGTTCGCCTGCCCACTGTGCAGTGCAGCCTTCCTCCGGGCCGGGCCTCCGGGCCACACACAGCCAGCACCCCCACGCCGCCCACCCCCTCGGGGGCCTCCCTGCACCCTCCCGCCAGCCTGTGCCTGGGTCGCCCAGACACCCGAGGCTTGAGGGAGTGCATGGCACGCGGGGTCGCCCCACGGAACCCCCACAGTGACCTGTCCAGCTCCTGCAGGAAACCTCTGCGAGGCCCCCAACACAGTGACCCTGGGGGCTAGAGGGTGGGCTCCCGGTCTCGCCCCGCTTCCCAGCGTGAGGGCCCCGTGGACACACCCCAGGGCTGGGCTGGCATTTCCGAGTGTGGGTCTCCAGCCCCAAGGCTCTCGGCTGCCCTGTGTGGCTTCAGTACTGTGGTCCTGAGGTACCTGCCTGCCTGGGGCCGCAGCGCCCCACTGCGCGGGTGGGGAGTCCTGGGGCAGCCCCGTTCTGACGGCCTCTTCCTCCCGCAGAGCTCAGCGCAGGCCCTCTCAGGCAGAGGCTACTCGGTGAGTGTGCGCCCTGGCCCTGCCCTCTGGCCCTGGCTCTGCCCTGGGGGGGGCCTCGCCCCACAGGAACCCCTGCGAGGCCTTTCCCACCATGGTGCCACCCCCGGGTCCGGCCACTGGCAGGCCTGCTGCCCGACCCACACCAGGGAGGGGCCGGGCCGGACCGCCTGTCTGTGCAGTGGGGCCCCCATGGCGTCCAGCCTCCCCGGTGTCCTGACCCCCACACACGCTCGACCGCCAGAGGCCTGGCTTAGGCTGGACGCGGGGTGAGGCCTGGGCTGCTCGCCCCAGTGCTGGGTCTGGGGACCGAGGGCCCCCAGCATGGTGGGTCCAGCCCTGGGGGAGCGGCCCTGGCCCCTTTTCGTGTCTTTATCCATTCCCTGTGAGCGCCAGAAGCCCCCAGCTCCATCGAGGCCCTCTGCAGCCTGACAGCCGTGGGGCTTATCAGAGGGAACCTGGCCCTGCCTGACCGCGCAGCCTGATTTAGTGGCGCTCCCAGGCCCAACGGCCAGCTCCCTGAGCCGCAGCTGCTCTCACGGGGCGCCACCCCCCTGGCTCCCCTTTGGGGGGACTAAACTGGGTTCTTGGCCTCACCTGAGCCCCAGGGTCCACCAGCCCAGCCCTTGAGCCATTGACCTGGGCGCTGTGCCCCCGGGGGGCCTCCCCGCAGGGCCCTGCTCCTGGGCAGCACCGGTTCTGTGGTCAGCACAGTGGCACGGGCCTCTCTCTCCTGATGAGGGGCAGGGTTTAGGGGGCTAGACTGGACAAGATGGCAGGGGGAGGGGAGAGCAGGGGTGGTGCCATCCCCCAGGAGCAGGCCCTGGGGCAGTGAGGGTCTCTCTGCCGAGTTGTCTCGCCAGGCCGGCGAAGCCACTTTTGCTGCGAATCCCCGCGTGTCCTGTCTTCTCCCCAAAGCTGCGTTCAGGTATCTGGGGAGGAGCCGTGGGGTGGGGCTGGCTGCCTGCCAGCACAGGGGGGCAGTGGAGGCCGAGTGTGGAGGTGACCCCTGCCCAGGACCAGGCGGGACTGGGGCCAGGCGTGGGGGGCGGACAAGGCGGCACCCAGCTCTCCACCATCGGGTCCCTGCTGGGCCGCCAGCTCCAACCACCTCCCCCTGGAGGCCCGCGCTGGGCTACGGCGGGAGTGGTTCTGCGGGGTGTGTGATGCACTGGGCTCCCTGCCCGGCCGCATGCCCTGCCAGGGGACATGTCATCTGACCTGGGCTGAGCGGGGGGTCATCCCACCAGGACACTCCCCCACGGCTGATGCTCACGCCTGTCGGGAGCCCGGTATGGCCAGCAGCCGCCTCGGGCTTGTGTGTGGAGGGTCGCTGGGCCACGCCCGCGGGACTCCCCCTGCCGCCCAGACCCGCACCTCACACGTGGCCCTGGGGGAGGGGTGCTGGGTGGGGCAGGAGCCTGTGGATGCCCCGTGACCCCTCCAGCCTGTGCGGCACCCGCCTCACGCCAAGCCCAGGACGTGGACCAGGGCGGGGAGCATGGGGCCCTCCCGGGGGCGGGTGGCTCAGAAGGTCAGGAGTGAACCCCCTCGCCACGCGCCCCCAGCGCCTCCCAAGGTGGCCCTACAGTCCCAGCGCCCTGCCCGCACAAGGTTGCTTGACCCAGAGTGCTGAGGCTGCTCAGTGTAGGGGTCCCGGCTGGCCGAGGCCAGTGCCGCTGGGCCCGACGAGACCCTCCCCCCAGGCCGAGGGCAGTGAGGCCCGGCGCGGCCTGCATGCACGTGCGTGCACAGGTGCACGGGCACCTGGCGTGGAGGCCGGGGACGGGGCCTGGGCTTGCTGGGCGCTGAGGCGGCCGCACTGGGCCCCACCGGGCAGGGTCTGCTCCTGAGTGGAGCTGAGCGCGGGTGCAGGGAGGCTCCCAAACGGGCTGTACTCCGGCACCTCCCACAGCGGCTCCTGCGAGACAGACCCCCGGGCCCCACACACGCACCCCCTTTCCTGGGCCATGTGGCCTCTGACCGCAGAAAGCGCCAGCACATTTGCTTTCCCTGCGAGGCCAGGATGGCGCTGGGGGCATCTCCTGGGACTTTGCAGTCGTGGGGTGCAGATGGTGTGTGGGGGCGCCCCACGCCCTCAGACACCGGGGCCTGCAGCAGAGTGTCCAGCAGTGGCTGCATCGGGCTCTGGATCTTGGGGCTGTGTAGTCTTCCTTCAGAGAACTGGGGCGAGCGGGCTGGTGCAGCACCCCCAGCTCCTCAGGAGCCAGGCGGGCAGCGGGCAGGGTCGTGGGAGCCGCTGGGTCCCATCCAGCCCTGGAGGGCGCGGGGGCAGAGGCCAGGCCCCTGTGTGGGGTTGTGGGTGGTGGCCGAGAGCCACGTGGCCGATGCAGGACTGCAGATACAGCGTGGGCTTCCGGAGGCCACTCTCAGCCATGTGCAAAAGTGCAGGAGGCGCCCTGGGACTTGGGGGCAGGGATGCCACCCCGTGTCCCTCAGAGCACCCCACAGAACCCCTTTTTCTCAGCTGGGTTCCGTGGCCATGGCAGGGCCATCCCACTGCCGGCCAGCAGCTTCCTGTGGGGCCCAAGGCAGGGAGGAGGGTGGGCACGGGCTGCAGGTCCCCCATCATCCTGGGGCGGGCGCCCTCTCTGGGGGAGCCCCGGGCAGTGGGGCCTGTGCCTGTCCGTCCACCCACTGTGCCCCGCCGATCCATGCTGGGCCCTCTGGGCTGGCCGTGCATCCTGCTGTGTGACGTGTTCCCAGGCCTTGGGCTGTGGTGACTTAATTGCTCCTTAATTGGGTGATTCCTGCTTTGCTTTGCTTTAAAGCCCAAACGCTCATAAAAAGCAAATTAACTGAGTAAACAGAAGTGAAATGGGCACCATCCTGTCCTGACCAGGAAATTGATCAGGCTCCAGTGAGTACCTGGGCCCTGAGGAGGTGGCAGGGCCCTGGTCCAGGCTCAGCCGTTGCAGTCCCACCGGCTCTGCCCCGGCCCCAGGCTGCAACTCCAGGCATGAGGGGCCAGGCAGGTGGACATGGCGCTGAGGGCTTGGACGCAGCTCTCGGCCCTGCCCACCAGCCAGGTAGCCACCCACAGTGCTGGGCCCGCGTCACACAGGCCGCCTGCACTGGCCCCACGGCCCCCTCCCCGAGGCCCATGCTGCCAAAGGCTGGTCGGGTGCTGTGAGGAAAGGGAGTGGCAGTGATGGTTTTTCTCTAGAGCAGCCGCCTCGGAACGCTGTGATGACAAAGCCTGAGCACCTGTTTCGGGGGGCGGGTGGCACGGCTGCCATGCCCGGCTGGGCAGCACAGCCTCCTGAGGAGAGCGCTGGGGGATCTGCCCTGGCGGGGCTATCCCTGGAGTCATGTGTCTGAAACGCTCCTGACGACTTAGACTTTTAGCTAAAATTCTTAACACGTGGGGAGAAGCTTGGCGAGCTGTGGGGGCAGCAGCAGAAGGGGTGGAGACGGCCAGGCCGCAAGGCAGCCCGAGCCGGCTGGGGACAGACAGCTGCGTGTCTGCCGTCACAGTGGACACGACTTGCCTCAGAGGGCAGAAGGTGTGAAAGGGCAGGCAGGGGGGCGGCCCCCCAATCCAGTTTTGGGGGATTTTTATTCCAGGCCACCTCCCGACTTGGGGAATCCGGCTTGGCAGCACTCAGGTTGGGCCGGCTCTGCCGAGCGGCAGCAAAGACACTGGACACACAACAACAGAAAAAAATTTTCGTCTGAAAATCAAATCAAGATTCGTGCAGCCCGCGTGCCAGCGCCAGCCCCGAGAGCGAGTGACGCCAAGCGCTGAACCCAGGCCCCGTGGCTGACAAGGCTGGCGCTGCACAGTGGAGGCGGCATGCATGGGGTGGGGCACAGTGAGGTGCAGTGAGCCCCGCCCCGGCGGCTGGCCCGGGAGCAGGAGCTCAGGAGGCCGCTCACACCAGAGACAGGAGTGGCCTTTCGTGGCTGACCCCTGACACCCGGGCTTGCTCTGGTGGCCCTGTGGGTGGCATGGCCCCGGGGCTGAGCTCTGCCTCGCCCGACCTCACAGGGCCCTGCCCGCGTGTGCCTGCTGGTCGCCATGGAGGGGTGGCAGTCACCCCGCGCCCCAGGCTCCCCGGCTGCGGTCTGCCTGGGCAGAAGCACGAGTTGAGCACGGGGAGCGGAGCTCCTGCCCGGGAGGCTCGGCGAGGTGGCTGTGCAACTCGGGTCCAGGGCCCAGCTCCGGCCTACTGGATACCCAGGGCCCAGCTGAAGCCTAGAGGGGCCCTGGGCTCTCCAGATGAGGGGCCACCAGCTCAGTGTCCGCAGACGGAGAGTAACCTTGGGGGAGAAACGGGGGTGCGGCCCAAGGTAGGGCCAAGGGGCTGAGCTCCCTCCTGGGCTCTGTGTCCTGACTGGCAGGGAGAGGCCTGGGGAGGGGTCTCAGCGCTTATGTGGGTGGCGCTGGGCTGTGCCAACTCGCCTCTCTCTCCCCACAGTGCGACAGTGAGAGCGGCGGGGACGACGAGGTAAGCCGGCGGGCAGGTGGGCAGGCGGGAAGGCAGGATGCGCTTCCTGGGGTGGGGGTGCACAGCAGGCCTGTCTCTCGCCCGCACTGCCTGCTGCGTGCCCGCTGGGGGTGCTGTGAGCCGGGGGCGGCTGTTGCCCCAGCCCCTGATTAGCGTTCTGCTCCCTGTGGCCCACCCACCTGGCAGGGTGCGGTTGGTGCAAAGCAGCAGCGGGGCAGGGGCCTGGGTGGGGTGTCCCACAGGACAGGCCACTGAGGCACCATGGGCACCCGGGTCCAGGCTCTGCTCTGGTGGTGCCGCTGACCTGGGTGTCGCCGGCTGCAGGCGTGAGAGGCCCCCGGCCGCAGGCGTGAGAGGCCCCCGGCCAGCGGCCAGGAGGGAGAGACAAATGGGCCTCAGGTCCTGGTCTGTACTCACTGGTGTGGCCACATGGCCACGGCCCCTGGCCAGGCTTCTGCAGCGGGGCAGCCAGAAGACCCAGCTCCTCCTCATTGGCCAGCCGGCTCGCCCCAAGCCCCCCCACTGCAGCTCCCCAGGTCCCCTTCCCTGCTCCCGCCCTACGGCCAGGGTCCTGGGCACTGCCACCGGCTCTGTGCTCCTGCAGACAGGCCAACAGAGGGCCCTGCGCCCCCCTCCCCTGCCCAGCACCTTGTGGGGCCCACTCCATGGCCTGGGGGTGGCCGTGCCTGGTTGGGGCCCGGGCTGCGGGCTGGTGGCTTCTCTGCGGGTGTGGGCGCAAAACTTTGGGTGGGTCGTTCTGTACCCGTCTGGACCTTGCTGCTGCTTGTCCAGCGGCCTGGTGGCTGGCTGCCACCCTCCTGCAGGGGCTGTCTCCCTCCCACCTGCTGGACTTCCCACAGGGGGCCCATCCCTGGCTCTCACAACAGGGACAGGCGGGCGGGGGCAGCCAGCAGCAGGTGGCCAGGAGAGGCCCCGGCTCTGGAGAACGCTAAGAGGCTGAAGCTGGGATCCCGTGGGCCTATGCCTGGGGGCGCAGGCACAGCTCTCCCCTGCAGACCCCGGCACTGCCTCCGTGCCTGGTGGGCCCCACCCACTGCCACGGCCAGGTTGGCTGCCCGTCTCCACCTGCTCACCTGCTCACCGGCTGCCGCTCTGGGCCCTGTGGACGGCCCAGTAGCGCTCAGGTTCTGGGCTGCCAGGCGGCCCTCAGGGCCCTGGGAGGCTGGAGGTGCCCCAGCCCTCCCCCACGCCATGCTCCAGCCACCTGTGGGCAGGCCCCACGGCACAGGCCTTCCCTCCCGCCAGCGCTTGCTGGGGTCCAGGCGGACGGTGCTGCCCTTGACTGGTGCGCCCACCCTTCCACAGCCACAGCCTCTGGCCCAAGGAGCCAGGCTCCTGCCTGGCAAGCTGGGTGGGTTCCATGTCCCCCAGCCTCGGGCCTCAGCCTCATGCCCTGCGAAGCTCTGCCCCAGCTGCTGACCCCTCTGGCCAGGACGCTGCAGTCGCACGCTGGGCAGCCCCCGCTGCCTGCTGGCCCGGCCCAGGCGGGGCCCCATCACTGCCTGGGCAGGCTCCCTGGGGCGTCCCTGATGCCTGCCCTGGGCACTGCCTTGCGGCCTGTTCACGCCCAGGCCCCACTCCCAGCCTGGCTGGGACTTACAGGGGGCAGGCTGCCCCGTCCCATGCCCCACCCCACACATGCCCTGTCGGGGGCCGCCAGGGGACACTGTCTCTCACATGCGGTGGCTGTGGCATGGCCGGGCGGAGTGCTGGGTGCCCCCTGCCCGCAGGTCTGGTTTGGAGCTGACATTTAGGGTCCCTGGGTTCCCGGCCTCGGGTCTCTCATCACCTGGCCGCGCGCCCTCTGGACTTTGATCTCAGCTGCTGTCCTCTCTGGGCAGAACCTGCCTTCCCTGGCCCGGGAGGCGGGGCTCCGAGCCGCTGGTGAGGCCTCGGTCAGGCCGGGGCTGTGCCGTCCCCACAGCTCTGCACCCACACTGCCGCCGGAGCCCCTGCTCCTGGGGGGGCAGCCCGCTGGGGCGGGGGGACGCCTGGTCCTGCCGAACCTGAGGCTGCCAGTGGGCTTGGCCAGGCCAGGTTGGGTGAGGCCAGCCCAGTCCCAGTCCAGTCTGGTCTGCCCCCGCCCCGACCTGGCCCCTTGCGACCCTGCTGCCCGAGGAGGGTCCCCTTACAGGCCTCCTCTCGCCCCCACCGCACCAGAGACCTTTCCTGTTAGTGGACAGACGCCCGGGCTCCCCGGGCCCAGGGCTCTGACCCTGAGGCTCCGCCCCCCAAGGCTGGCTGGGCTGAGTGGGCGAGGGCTCTTCCCCTGCCCCGGCCTGGTCCCGCTCCTCCCAGGCTCGGCTCAGCCACCCCTGCTGGAGGACCGCACTGCCCCTCTCCCTCTGCCCGCCCCTCCAGGCCCTGAGCCTGACCCAAGCCCTGATGGGCACTCGGGGGCCAACGTGGGGCTGCTGTGGGCGCCCAGCTGCTCCTGCGTCAATGGCACCGGGGTGTGGAGGGGTCTGCGTGTTACCATGGTCGTGTCTGGGCTGGGGCCAGTGGGCACCGGCCGTCCAGGGACGTGGGCTTCTTCAGGCTTCTCCGGGCACCCAGCTTCTGGCCCTTTCTGCTCCCTCCCACAGCCACCCCCCATTGCCCCTCCTCCGCTGGCGGCCCCTGACACAACTGTCCCCCAGTTCAAGGTCAGCACATGAGCGGCCACAGGCCCGCCCTCTCACCTCACAGCATGCAGGTGGGGCGCTTGGGCTCTGCTGGGGCCGCGGGTGAGCACCCTGCCCTCCACTTGGAGGCCCTGCGGCCTACGGCCAGGGGAGACCCCAGCCCGGCCCTCGGCCCTCCCCCAGGATCCCTGTTCCCAGCCCCGGCGCTGAGGCCTTGCGGGAGGACAGGTGTCCAGCGCCCCGCAGGCCCTTGCTCCTGCGTCCGCCGGTGTCCTCCAGCGGCCTTGGGTGCGGGGCCGAGCTAGTGTTTGCTGTTTTATAGCAGAAAGCGGCCGAGGGCTTGTAGAGAGGATGCGTGTTTGGGGGTAACCCAAGCGTAACGAAGGGCCAGGCCCACTGCTCTCCTCTGCCCGTGAGATGCCCTGGGCCCGGCAGGGGCACCCTCTAGCCCTGAGATCCGCTTGGACATACCCCTGCCCCACCCTGCCCAGGACGCACCCCGCGTGCGCCCGCCCCCGGTGGCCTGAGGGGCTCGCGTTCCCCCGCCGCGGCGCCTGCGGGGCTCCTGGAGGCTGGCGGCCGGGAGCTGCCTGGAGAGAGGCGGCTGGGGGCGCCGGCAGCCCCCGCCTTCGCGCCTCTGCACTCGGCTTCCCCGCAGAGGAGCCCGGCCTCAGGGCGCGAGGACCCGCCCCCGCCCCCGGGGGCCTCGCGCGTTGCTGACGGTGAAACTGAGGCGGGGGCGGGCGGACTCGGACAGAAGCGGGGCTTCTGCCGCGGCGCCCGGCTTCTCGGGGCGCCCCTGCCTCAGTCTCCCCGGTGTCAGCCGGCGTAGCGTCGCCCGTAAGTCGCGGCGGCGAGGATGGGGCGTCGGGGGCCAAGATGGCCCAGCGCGCGCGGACCCCACGCCCCTGGCCCGGGCGAAGCTGGCCCCGGCGAGGCGGCCCGGGCGGAGCTGGCCCCGGCGAGGCGGCCCGGGCGGAGCTGGCCCCGGCGAGGTGGCCCCGGCGAGGCGGCCCGGGCGGAGCTGGCCCCGGCGAGGCGGCCCGGGCGGAGCTGGCCCCGGCGAGGTGGCCCCGGCGAGGCGGCCCGGGCGGAGCTGGCCCCGGCGAGGTGGCCCCGGCGGGCGGCCCGGCAGATCCGCGCCTCGGGGCTGGATTAGTCGGGGCTGCGCGCGCCCCGCCCCGCCCCGCCGCGCCGCCGCCCGCCCCGCCGCGCCGCCGCCCAGGCCCAGCGCCCGCAGCCGCCCGCAGCGCCCGGCCCGGTCCGGCTGGGCAGGCGCCGGGAGGCGGCCGGGGACCAACGCGACCCCCGCGGAGCGCGCCGCGGCGGGCGGGGCGGTGAGTGCGCTCCGGGGGCCGCCGCCCGCCCTGGGGGGGCCGGGCGCGCTGCCCGCCCAGTGCCCCCGGGAGCCGGGCGCGCGCAGCCCCGGCCCCGCCCTGCACCCCCGGGCGCACGTGGCGCCGGGCGGCCGCGGCCCCTTCGAGGGGCCCGGCGTCGTGGGGGCGCCTTCGCCCGCGCCCCCCGCGCTCACCTGCCGAGCCCGAGTTCTTTGTCTGCGGCCCGCGGGGTCCGCCGCGTGTCTGGCCGGCGCCCCGCGGGGCCAGCGCGCACAAAGCCGCCGCGACTCCACCTGCGGCCGCGCCGCCGCCCCGGGACGCAGTGGGAGCCCGGCGGGCCCCCGCGGGCCCGAGCCCCGAGCCCTGTTGCGCCCGCTAGTGCCTCGCGCCCCCGCCCCGCGCGGGGCCCGGCCCGTCCTCCCCTGATCAGGGGCCTGCGGCCCTGTCCCCCCGCCGGGGGCGGCTCCCCTGGGGCCCGCAGGCCCCTCCTGCTGGAGAGAGCTGGAGGGACCCCCTGCCTTTGGCGGGGTGCTGGAGGCTGCACTGCTGCCCTCCCCCAGCCGGGGTGCCTTCCCCAGCAGGTGTGGCCTGCAGCCCCCGGGGTGCCCCGGCTTCCCTGGGCGAACCTGAGCCTGAGCGGGGTGTGGTGCGTGTGGGGCGGGATGGACCTGAGCGCTTTCTGCCCGGGCCTGGGAGGGGCTCCGCAGGGTGGGAAACCGCCCCCCTCCCCGGGGGCAGGGCCACCGCCGCCTCCTCCTGGGGGTCGCCCGCGGAACCGGCCCTGGGAACGTGGAGGGGGGCGGGCCCGGCATGGCAGCCCCGCTGCAGCCCCCCCGCCCGCGCACCCACGGGCACCCCCGCCGCCCGCCAGGCCTCCGGGCCGGCCCCCCGCGGCTCCTGGGGCGGCTGCCGGCCGCCCGCTCCGTGGGCAGGGGTGAGGGTCATCGCGGGTGGGAGCAGAGCGGGCCCCGACGGGGCAGCCGCGGAGCCCCTGCGGGCAGGAGCCGCCGGGCAGGCCTGTGCCCGGACACCCTCGCCGCTCCGCGGAGGGGCCGTCCGCCCCGGGGACGCCGCGCGGCCGTGTCCGAGCGCAGCGTGGACTCCCGGCGCTCAGGGCAGGAGACGTGCCGGTGTCCGGCGAGGGCGCCCGCCCGGAGCGCCTCGGGCGTCTCTAGTCCGTGTTTGATTTGCTCCGGCGAGACGGTCCCCTCCGGCCGCCTCCCCCGCGCCCATCTTCCCGGACACGCTCCCGGCGCCCCCCCCCCCCCCCGCTCCGGGAATGGCCGCGCCCGCACGGGGCCCGCCACGGGGCCTCCCTCGGCGGGGCCGGCCCGGGCCGGGCTGCTGACCGCGGCGAGCGGCCCCTGCAGGCCCTGCCCGGGCGCCGGGCTGGGCGGGCGGCGGCGGGCACCGCGCACCCCTCCTGTGGGGCGCCGGCGCTGTGGCCTCCGGAGCCGCGCGAGTCCGCCGCCCGCGGCGCCCTGGGCCCCTGGCCGGACGGGTGGCCCCGTGCCCGGCGGGACTTGACCCCGCCGCCCGCCCCTCTCTTCCAGGCGTCCGTGGGCTCCGAGCGGCTCTTCGGCCCCGCAGCAGCCGGCGCAGGTAGGCGGGGCCTCGTGGGGCGGGGCCTCGTGGGGGCGGGGCCTCGTGGGGCGGGGCCTCGTGGGGGCGGGGCCTCGTGGGGGCGGGCAGTCGCCCGAGTTCGGGCTCCAGGTGCGGAGCTGAGGCAGGTGCTGCCGCGACTTGCCGCGGACTGTCCCGCGAGCAGCCCACGAGGGCAGCAGGAGAGCCGGGGCCTGGCCCGGAGCGGTGCTCCCCAGAGATGGGGTGGGCGTCATCCGGACTCCCGGCCAGGGGCCTGCCGTGCGCAGCGCAGGTGCCGCTTGTCTGCTCCCAGAGGGCACTCGGGCCAGCGCTGCCCAGGCCAGTGGGCGCCCAGCCTGCTGGGTGCCAGGCCCCTTGCAGAGACCCTCTGGCCCAGAGGGCCGCGTGGGGCGGGCAGGCCTGCCCCAGTCGGCATCTCACTGCAGAGTGGGCCCTTGTCCCTGGGGCAGACACCTGGGGAGAGGCATGGCCCGGGACTGTACCGTCGGGGAGTGGCCTCAGGTGGGCCCCTTGAAGTGACCCCCCGCCCGGAGCCAGCTCTGGGGCACTCCCGCCTCCCGGCACCTGCCCTCCCCCTCGCTGCCTCCGGGTGTCTTGGCCTGGTCACTTCTCAAAGGCCCTCTCTGCTGAGCGAGGTCACTGCGCAGGTCCTGAGGGGACACGCCCGCACTCCCAGCCCAGCGCAGAGAAGCAGCCGGGTGTGCGTGCAGACAGCTGTGTGGACGGTGGGGAGGTGATGGGGGGTGATAGGCAGCCATGGCCACCATCCCCCCAGTTGGATAAACTGAGCAGAGGGAGGGACAGGCCCGGAGACCACATGAGGGGCGAGGCCGGCCTGCGAGCTGCTGCCCCTGCGACTGTCCCCTGGGCCTAGGGTACTGGAGTGACCCGCGGGTGTCCATATGGTGGCCTCCCAGAGGCGGGCTCGCCCCGGCAGCCGTGGCCCCGTCCTCGGCTGGCTGTGTGGATGCTGAAGGTGGTGCTGCAGTGGGAGGGCCCCCAGGCAGGGGCTGTGTCCCTCTGCTCAGCCGCCGCAGCCACACTTGGCGCCAGGATCCAGCTCCGCTGCGCGCCAGTGGGTGGTCCTCACCAGAACACCCGGCCAGCCTTCCAGCCCTGACTCCTTGGACATGTGACCTGAGGCCCTGCTTGTAGCAGCCTTGGGGACCCACCTGGCAGGGCCCACTCAGAGCCGCTGTGAGGAATGTGGGTGTGGAGGGCCTGGGTGGCTGTGACCCCAGAAAGTCTCCCCCAGGGCCTGGGTCCAAAGAGGGCTGAGGTCTCCTGGGCCCTCCGGAAAGAGCCCTGCGCCAGGAGTCACTCCCGCAAAGCCCCTGCAGAGGGGGCTGGTGACAGACACCACACGCTGGGGGCCTGCGCCTCGCCCTCCCTGGCACACCTGGTGTGCCCCAGGAGGGTTAGGAGGCCGGGCGGTCCCTCCACAACCCGCGTGCTCCCCATCGCAGCCAGTGGCACCTGGGCACAGGGTCCAGGGAAGTCCCAGGCTCACCCCACCCCTGTCTCCGCAGGCCCCACGCCGCGGGAGAAGCTCGAGGCCAAGGCTGGGGCAGCACCCAAAGTCTCGGGCCTGGAGCGCAGCCGCGAGCTGAGCACCGGGCCGCCCTTCCCGCCCTCGGCGCGCAGCCCAGCGCCCCCCGCCAGCCCCCTGCTCAAGAAGGAGGCCCCCACCCCGGCGCGCCGCGCCCCGCTCCCGACGCACGTGCCTCTCCCCGCGGGCGCCCCCCCAGGCCCCGGCCCCGGCCCCGGCCCCGGCCCGGCGGCGCACCCGGGTCTGCACAGCCTCAGGTGGGCGCGGGCGGCGCGCGGGGCGGGCGGGCAGGGCGCGCGCAGGCACTGAGCCCCCGTCCCCCGCAGGAGCAGCAGCGCCAGTGGCGGCGCCGGCCTGGGGCTCGCCAAGGCCGCGTCCCTGGCGCCGTCCGGCCCGCACCTCTCTACCTCACACTCGGCGCTCCGCTCGCAGGCCCAGCACCAGCACCCCGCGGCGGCCATGTTCGCCGCGCCCCCGACGCTGCCCGCGCTGCCGGCCGGCGGCCTGGTGCTCCCCGGACACCCCGCGGGTAGGTCCGGCCGGGGCCCCGCTTCGCCGTGGCGGTCAGGAGGGCGCGCCCCGCCGGCGGGGGAGGCCCGCGCGCTGCTGCGGGCGGGGGGCGCGGGGCCGGGCGCGCGCTGACCCCTCTCTCCGCAGACGCCAGCCTGCTGGTCCCGCTCGGCCCGCCCGTCGCGCGCTGCCAGCCCCGCGCGGGGATCCTGATTGGTACTTGGGCGCAGCCGCCTCTCCCCCTCCTCCCTCGGGCCCCCGCCGCGAGCGGCCCCCCGGCCTGGCCTGCCGCCGCCGCGAGTGCCAGGTGACTACCCGCCTCGCCCCCGGGCCCGCGGCCGACGCGCCCCTCTGTCCGGCCTCTCCTCTCCCGTAGACCGCGAGCTGCTCAGGCAGGAGCTGGACGCGCGCTTCCTGGTCCAGAGCGCGGAGCGGCCGGGCGCGGGGGCGCTGCTGCGCGCCGAGTTCCACCAGCACCAGCACACGCACCAGCACACGCACCAGCACCAGCACCAGCACACCTTCGCGCCCTTCCCGGCGGGGCTGCCCGCCGCGCCCCTGCCGGTGCGTGGGCCCGCCGGCCGCCCAGCCCCCGCCCGCGGGCTCCCAGGGCGGCCCCCTGTCCACGCGCGCTGGCCTGGCCTGGCCTGGGCCTCGGGGCGTCCTCGGCGCCCAGGCGGGCCGTGGGGCCGCAGGTCCAGTCTCCAGAGAGGGCTGGCCACGCGCCTGGCAGCCCCTCCTGGCCTGGCCCCTCCTGAGCCGGTGGCCGTGGGAGGAGGAGTCCCTGCTCCCCTGGGCTCTGCCTTGGGGACCGCCAGGTGCCGGGTTTGGGGTGTCCCCAGCCCGGGCTCCGGGCCCCTCGGCTTCAGCTCCCTCACCCCAGGGCTGGGCGCGTCTGTATCCCGGGCAGGATGCCCCCCGCGGCGAGGGCTGGCGCAGGCAGCGGGTGGGGCACTGCCTGAGCCGGGGCGCCTCACTCCGGCCTTTCATTGCAGTTTGACAAGTTCACACCCAAGCTGGACAGCCCCTACTTCCGACATTCCAGCGTGAGTGTCGAGGCGCAGGGCGGGCAGGGGAGAGGGAAGGGGCTCTGCTGCCCCCGCCCCCGCGGCCTCCAGGCCGGCACGGGTGTGTCCCGGCACCCGCCTGGCCCCTGGAAGGCCCCTCTCCTTCTCTTACAGTTCTTCCCGCCCTTCCCTCCGGCCCTCCCAGCACTGCCCGCCCTGCTCCCACACCCAGGCCCCTTTGGGTCCCTGCAGGGCGCTTTCCAGCCCAAGGTACCTCTGCACGGGAGGGGTGCCGCGTGCGTGTGTGTGCCTGGGCCGCGTGGGCCTCTGCCCCCCGTGGGGGTGGGCGGTGGGCGTCCTGGGGGGAGGGTTCCCTGTCCAGCCCGTCTCCAGGGAGACATCACAGGCCCTCGCAGGCCCCAGTCTGGGCGGCCTTCCTGCCGGGCTAGCCCTGCACTCCATGGGGTCGCGGAGGTGGGCGGCAAGGAGTCTCCCAGCAGCGGGCTGTCCACACTGCGAGACCCGGCGCAGGGTCTCGGGGCCGGGCCTGCTGGCAGGCCCCCTGCAGGTTCTGTGAGGGACTGGCCTCGGGGCGGCGGGCACGGCCCGGCAGCTCCTGCGCTTGCCGCTTCTCCAACGCTCGCACTCTCCCCTCCCAGACCTCAAGCCCGATCGAGCTGACAGGCCGGGCTAGCACTGTCCACACGCTGCTCCCGAAAGGCCCCGCGGTAGGTGTCAGCCCCTCCCCCCAGGCGTCGGGTCCCCGCTCAGGGCGCCCCCGGCCTGAGCGGAGCCTGGCTGAGCGCCCTCCTCTGCTGTGGCAGGTGCCTGACACATACAGGACGGCAGCCATCAGGGTGAGCAAGATAGGCGGAGCGGCCAGGCGCCGGGGGCGGGTGGGGCTCCGGGGTGGGCGGCGCTGAGTGTCCCCCCACCCCCACGTGCAGAAGCCGGGCCGGTGGTGTGCCATGCACGTGCAGATCGCCTGGCAGACCTTCCGCCACCAGCAGAAGATGAAGGTGAGCTGGGGCTTGGCCAGTGGCCAGGGCGGGGGCCTGGGTGGACATGGACGGGGACCACGAGGGCCCTCCGCTGGGCGTCGGAGCCCTGGGGGCAGTGGGCTGGGGCTCTGGTGGCAGGCAGGACCCTGAGGTGCAGCACAGAGTCCTGAGCCCAGCCCCCGATGGCGGCGGCGGCGGCGGCTCTGGCCCGTCCAGGTGCTGCGAGGAGGTGGCTGGGAGGGTCTAGTAGACCAGCGCCGTTCGGGGGCAGGCAGGGCTGGCTCGTGCCGGGAGGGGCTCGGGGATTACTGGCACTGGAGGGAAACGCAGCAGCTGCTCTGGACCAGACTCCCGAGTCCACAGGGTGGTTGCCTGCCCCCCTGGACACGTGCCCTGGCTCGGAGGGGCCCTGCCTTTGCTGCTGACGAGGGCGGCTCCCGTGACTGGTGAAGGGAGCCTGGAGCAGAACAGGGGTCCTGATCCCCGGCAGCCCCTCGACACCCCGTCCCTCTCAGCAGATGCAGCTGGGCCCACACAAGCTGGAGATGGGCGGCAAGCTGGACCTGTTCAGCAGGCCCCCTGCCCCCAGTGTGGTCACTGGCTTCCACTACCTGCAGGACTTGGCCAGGCCTCTTTTCTCCAGCTCCGGTAAGAGGCGGAGCGGGTCACACCCTGGGGAGATGCCCCAGCTGGCCTCCAGGCCCTCACTCGGGGGCCTGCCCCCTCCCACCTCCTGAAACTGCTCCCCCAGCTCACTCCAGACACCTCGCACCCCCACCAGCTGACTGGGGTCCAGTGCCACCCCGGTTTGAGTTGTGAGGAGCCCTCCCTGGACTTGCCTCAGCCCTGAGACAGCTCTCCGGCTTGTGTGTGGGGGGGGAGGGGCAAGCCGCCCCTCAGGGCGCCCCAGGGGCTCTGGTGGGGGCGGCCCTGCGCACCCCCAGCCCTGCAGGCCCCCACAGCCGGCTCCGAGCGGGCTTACCGAGGCGGCTGGGCTCCCGCGCCTGCTCCTGCCTGCACGCGGGGCCCCACCTGGCCGGCCTCCGGGCTCCCGGTGTCCCGAGCTGGCTGGCCTGGTGTGGTGCGGGGATGGCTGTGTCCTGGGCTCGGGGTTGGCCCCAGGCTGTAGCCATGCACTGCCCCAAGGGACCTATGGCAGCAGGGCTGAGGGCATCATCTTCAGAGACCCAGTGTAGGGCGCAGGTGTGTCCACGCCTCTGGTCTTACCAGATGTCTGCACACACCCGCCCGCCCACCCGCCCGCCCTTCCACCTTGGGTCCTGGCGGTAGGGGTTCCCAGAGGAAGCTGGGGCGTCCCCACTGGTGAGTGCTTTAGACGGGGACCCCCAGCAGCCCGCCTCTTACCAGGTGCCACCCACCCTGCCGTCACCACGTTTGGGCCCTCCGTCCATCCCAGCAGCTTTCTGCCCGCCGTCCGCCTGGCAGGTAGGTGCCCTTGAGGTGGGTGCAGGCTGGCTGGCCTCTTCCAAAGACCTCAGGGCTGGGGGTAGGGCACCCCCAGATGGCAGAGAGGGCTCCTGCCAGGCTCAGGAGTCCCAGGGGAGACCCAAGGGCAGGTGGAGGTCCGTGGGGGCCACTGAGCCACAGGCCCCTGACCCTGTCCCCCACAGACCCTTTTGGCAGATCCAGCACTTTTGGAGGCCTGGGGAGCCTGGGCAGCAACGCCTTCGGGGGCCTGGGCAGCCCGGCACTAGGTGAGTGACCGCGGCCCCACGCGGCCGGTGCTGTGGAGCTGGCCCACCCTCGGGCAGGCCTGGTCCCGTGGGGCTGGGCAGCCGCGGCCTCACGCGCCCTCCCCCCAGCTCCAGGTGGCAGCCTCTTCGCCCCCAAGGAGAGCTCCGGGCTGCCCGGCCTGCCCAGCCCCCACGAGGCCTGGGACCGGCCCCGGGCACTGCCCTCCTTCCCCACGCCACCCCTATGGCCCAAGCCCGTGGATGCCGAGCGGGCCTCAGCCTTGACCAGCCCTGACCAGGAGCCCGACAAGTGCAGGGAGGAGCGTGAGCGGTGAGTGGGCCCGTCCACTCCTTGCCCACCCGCCCTGGTCAGGCCCCGCTCCGCCCAAGGGGCGCCCTCAGTGTGGGGCAGGGCCGTGGGGGGACACCAGCCCCTGCACTGCCCTGGGGAACCCGAGGGACAGGAGCTGTCCAGGGCGGGCGCTTGTCCACCACACTGGGCAATTCTGGGTGGCGAAGGGGGTGCGGCAGGCGCAGGGGGTGCTGCACTGCCCAGGTGGGGACTGCTGGACCACCAGGGGCCCAGGCCGGGAGGGGCACCAGTGGGGAGCCCCCCCAAATCGGGCTGGGGAGGCAGGACTCCTATTCGGGGGTGCCAGGGGCCCCGGATCCCACTCCCTCCCCAGCCCAAGCTGGGACACAGGAGTCCTGGGTGTGGCCGTGGGCCTGGCTGGAGGGGCTGTCACAGGCCCGGGAGGGGGGCACCGGGAGGCAGGCACCCTGTGGCCCTGCCCGGAAGTTGTTGGGGGGGGCAGTGGTGCCCACGGGAGCCAGGCTGCTGAGGGGCCCCACCCCTCCAGGGCCAGGGGCTGGCATAGTGAGGGGGGCCCTTGGGTGCTGAGCTGGGAGTGGGGAGGTGCTGGGGTCCCCCCTTGGGCTGAGCGGGGCGTCTGTCTCGTCCCTCCCCAGGGACCTCCTGGAGAAGACTCTGCGGCTGAGTCGGGCCTCCCCGGCGGGCCACCCCATCTGCAGTCGAGGCCAAGGCGAGCCTGCTCCGCCCGGGGTGCCCGGCGAGCGCGAGGCGGGCGCCCGCGCCAAGGAGAGCCGCTCTCCAGCCCGGGACGCGCCGGGGGCCGCGCGTGCGCCCTCGCCCTCGGGCCTGCGCCTGGCCGGCCTCCTGGCCGAGCGGAGCGACGCGAGGGTCAAGGAGGAGCGCCGGGAGGGCGGCGACGCGCCCGAGCCCCCGGGGGGCGGCCTGTCCCCGGCGCTCGGCCTGGGCCCCGCGGGCCGCGAGCGCCCGGCCTGGGAGCCGCCGCGCGACCCGTTCCGCGGCCCGGAGCCCCGCGAGCGCGCCTACCGCGAGCGCGGGCCCCTGGCCCGGAGCCCCGAGCGCCGGCGGGACGCGCGCCCGGACGGCGGGGCGCCCCTGCCCGCGCGGGGCGCCCCGCACGGCGCGCGCCCGGGACCCGCCGCGCCGCCGCCCCCCGCGCCCCGGGCCCGCGCCCCGGCCGCCGCGCCGCCCCCGCTGGTGGCCGCGCCGCCCGCGCGCGCCAGGACGTCGCCGCTCGGGGCCGGGCCCGGCGAGGCGCGCGACTACCCGGCGCTGGGCGCCCCCGAGGTGGAGGCGCGGTAGCCGCGCGCGCCCGCCCCGGCGCCGGGGAGACTCGAGCTCGCGCCTTCCCCGCAGGTGAGGAGCGTTTTTAAGAGATTTGTATTTTTTTTAATTCTATGCTCTGTAGACATGCAGAGGAAAGAGCTTTTTGCTTTTCCGTTCGGGCGGGCGCTGGGGCCCGGCCCGGGCCTTGTTGATGGAGAGCCCGGGCGCCGCGCGCGAGCCGGAGCCGGCCCCGCCCCGCCGGCCGCAGGCGTCGGTGGTTCTTGAAGACACAGTGACGCGAGTGGAAGAGCCTGTTGACATAAAGCCACGAGAAGGCCGAGTGCCTGGCCCGGTGGACTCACTCGGCGTCCCGAGAGCCCGCGGGGCCGCTGGCCCGCCCGGCCCTCCGAGCCCCAGCCTGCCGGGCGCGGCGCGGCGCGGGGCGGGCCCGGGGGCGGCGCCCTTCCCTGCCGCGCCCACGCCCGCCGCCCCGGGAGGTTTCTCGCGGGCGGGGCGGCGCCGGCCTGGGTGGAGACGCGCGTGGGCGAGGCGAGGCGAGGCGGGGTCCCGGGGCCCGTCGGGGCCGCGCCCGCCGTCGCGCCTTCCCCCGCGGGGGCCTGGCCGCCCGCCCCACGGCCGCGGCGCGGGGCCTGGCGAGCGGGGCAGGGAGCGCGGGGCCGGCTCTGCCCGTGACCGAGCAGCGGGGCCGCGCGAGGGGGGCGCCGCCCCTCCCAGGAAGGCCGTGGACAGGGCGCCTGCGGCTGGCGAGCTGCCCTCCGCGCGGGGAGCCCCCACCCCGGGGCCCCCCAGGCTTCATTCCTCCTTTCTGAACCCCAGGGGACCCCGGCCCTGACGCCTCGGGCCTCCCCAGAAGACGCGCGGCCTGGGGCGCGGGGCGAGGCCTCCAGGCGACCCTTTGGGCGACGCCCGGCCCGGGAGCCCCGCGCCCGCGTGTCCTCGTCGCCCTCCCCAGCGCGCCCCGGGACTCCCGCAGGGGCGCCCTCGCCGGTGCCCGGACCCCGCGCAGTCAGGAGGGGCAGGTTGGGGGTCCCTGAGTCGCGCGGGGGAAGGGGCTGCGGAGCCCCCGGGGCTTTCCCGGCCCTCATGGGGCTTTCACCGGTGGGCAGCGGCCAGCGCCCGCGGGCGGGGGTTTCGGGGTGCAGGCCCCCAAGGCCCCGCAAGTCTTCGCCCTGAGCTCCCCGTTCTCTCCCCCTTCTGTCTCCCGCCTCGGCTGCCCCCGCCCCGCGGACGCGCCCCGCTGGGCCGCGGCCCCGGCAGGGCCCCCCCCAGCCGCGCCCCGACGGCGGCATCGCCAGCGGGCGGAGCCCCCACCCCGCCGGGCCCGCGTCCTGGCCTCGCCCCCTGAGGAGCGGGCGCAGCCCCCTCGGCTCGGGCGGGTCGCCCGGGACGGGGCGGGGCTCCGGGGGCTGCGGGAGCGGCGAACCAGGGCGACACCGAGGACACGAGGCCGGCCCCTCGGAGGCCCCGGCCCGGCCCGGGAGGAGGCTGGGCAGGAGACCTGACCCCCGCGGGCGCGGCGGGGGGCGGGGCCGGTGGGCGAGGGGCGGGGCTGGCTGACGAGGGGCGGGGCGGGGCCGGCGGGCTGAGGGGGCGGGGCGCGCGGAGTGGGGCGTGGCGATGGGCGGTGCTAGCGAAGGAGGGCAGGGCTGGCGAAGAGAGGAGCAGGCCCAGTGTGCTGGGGGGGGGGGGCAAGGCAAGGGGGCCGGCCAAGGGGCGGGGCGCGGCGGGGGGCGGGGCCGGCGGGCTGAGAGTTGGGCGTGACGGGGGCGGAGCTGGTGGAGGGGCGGGGCCGGCGGGCTGCGGGAGGGGCGGGGCTCGTGGCGCAAGGGCGTGGCTAGGGGCGGGGTTGGTGAATGGGGGCGGAGCCGGAGGGCTGAGGGTGGGGCGCGGGGAGGGGCGGGGCTCGTGGGGTGGGGGCGCGGCTGCGCGTCCCCGGGAGGCCCGAGGAGGCCGGTCACCCCCGAGCCGGCGGGGAACCGCAGACGCCGCGGAGAGCCGGTGACCGGGAGGCGCCGGGACGCCCGGGCCGGGCCGGGCCGGGGGCGAGGGCCCGTCGGGGCTGGTCTGGGGCGCGGGAACCGCTGCCCCCGCGCGGGGCCGTCGCCCGCCGGGGCCGGGCTCCCCCCGCCGCCCCCGCGCCTCTCCGGTTCCCTCCGGGCCTCCCGGGCGCGGCCGCCCCTCGGCCCTCCCGGCGTCCCTGCCCGTCTCCGCCGCCGCCGGCCCCGCGGCCCCCGCCCTCCCGCGCCGGGACTTGCCGCGGCGTCCGCGGGCACAGCCGCACCCCGAGATGGGGGCAGCGCGGGCCCGGACGCCCCGTGGCTCGCCGCGCGATGGTCGCCTCCCGCGCCGCGGACGCTGGGGGCGGGCGGCGGAGCGCGACAAGCCCGGCGGAGGCGGAGCCCCGCGGCCCGGGGCCGCGGCCTGGGTCCGCCGGAGAAGCCCCGGGGGCGGGCGGCGGCCGGGGCGCCCCTCCCCGCCGCGGGGGAGGCTCGTGGGGCCCCAGGGCCCGGCCCAGAGTTCGGCCCCGCCGGGAAGAAGCGCCTCTTCCCGCGGCCGCGGCCCGCGCGCCAGGCAGGCGCGTCCCAGGACGGCCGGGGCCTCCGCGGGGCGCCCCCCAACCCCCCGGCCCCCCCGCGCCTGTGCCGCGCCCCGACGGCGCCCGCGGGGGGCGGGGGGCGGTGTCCGGCGGCCGCGGCCATCGCGGCTTCGCAGACGCGGCGCCCAGGGAAGCGGGCTCGGGGCCCGCGGGACGCGCCTCCCGGGACGGGGCGGCGGGAGCCGCCGGCCGAGCCCCGCGCGGGCGGCTCGTTCTGGGCAGAGCGAGGGGGCGGCCCAGGCACGGTGCTGGGCCCGAGGGCGGCACGAGGCGGGCCCCACGGCCGGCCCCGGCCCGTGTCCAGGCGCCACGTCCGCCCGGGGGCGGGGGCGGGGGCGGGCGGGGGGGGGCGTGCTCCGGCCCTGGGGACCCCCGGCCGGCGCGCCCCGCCCGCCCCTCACCCCGGCGCGTTGGTCGCCGCATTCCCGGCTCCTTCGGGTCCTCCTGGCCCGGCCCCCGCAGCCCGGCGGCCCTGGGCGACTCCTGTGGGCGGGACGCGGCCCGCCGCGGGGGGCCTCGCGCTCCTCCCGCCCCGGGAGCCCGGGCGCCGCCTGCCCGGCGGGTCCTCGAAGCGGGGAGCGCGACTGCCCCGGGCGGGCTTCGCGGGCCGCGGGGACGCGAGGGCGGAACGGCGGGCGGCAAGGGGCGGGCGGGCGGGCGGCCCCCGGCCCGGCTCTCCCGGCGGCGGCGCCCGCTCCGGCTCCGGCCTCGGCCTTCGGCGCCTCGGGAGGGCGGGGGGCGCGTGGGGGGCGCGGCCCGGGGGGGTGGAGGCGCCGGGTCGGTGACGACGGACGCCTCGTGTGAAATAATTCAAAAATCAAAAATAAAGGCGGAAATGCTGCAAATCACGCCGCCCCCGCGGTCTGTGAAGGGAGGCGCAGGCGGCGGCGGGCGGCGGCGGGGGCGGGGCCGCCGTCGGCAGCGGGTCCCGCGGGTCGCCGGGAGCGGGGAGTCAGTCAGGGCCGCCGCCTCGCCACGCGGCCGACCGGCTGACGCGGCTTCTCAAAAACACCCATTTGCAGAAACCGCGAGCAAACAACAGAAACGGTGTCTTGATGGCAGACGGGGCTCTGCCCGTGGACGTGACGACAGAAATGTCGGGGCCTCCCCGGGGGCGCAGCGGGCTAAGCGCCGCACTGTGGAGCTGCCCGCAGCCTCTGCAGCACGCGTTCGATCCCCGGCCGGCCAGGGCGCTGACCCTCGTGGCGAGGGAGCCCCTCCTGGCTCCCCGCGGCTCCCCTCAGCAGTGGGCTTCAGTCCTGCTGCCTGTTCTGCTCCCCGCCCCGTCTCTGGGGAGTCCTCTCACCCCCCAGCTCTTGTGTGCATAAATATTTTTTTAAAAAAGACCCCAAGTAATTAGGAATAACCTGTGATCTCACTGACATCTGCATGACCCCCAAGTCATTAAGATTGACCTCTCTGTGAACTCACTGACCTCTGCGTGACCCCAGTGACTAGGAGATCCAACCCAGAATTCAGTGCGGGCGCTCCCAAGCTCACTGACCTCGCCGTGAACTCACTGACCTCTGCATGACCCCAAGTAATTAGATTTGCTCTCTCCGTGAACTCACTGACCGCTTCATGACCCCAGAGCAGTTAGGACTGACCGCCCGGGAGCCCGCTGACCACTTCATGATGCCTAGTGCTTAGGAGCGCGCTGCGTAAACTTGCATAAAATATTTTCTCTGAAGTATTTTTTTCATCTTCCAGTATGTCTTATTTTTCCTATCACCTGGATGCAGTTAACTCAGCACTATTTAAGTCTCACTTTAGGTTCTTTTTTTTCACATAAGATTTTTTTCCGTTTTTTTAAAATGATATGCTCCCCCCCTCAGGGTGAGTCCCCGTAGAATTTTTCGCCAGGGCCCCCGGGCACCATCACCACAGTCGCTTGTGCTCCTCCCTCCTCCCCTCGGATCCCTCTCCCTCCTCCTCCTCCTCTGCAGTATGTCTCTGGTTTATAATTACCTGTTTTTGCTTTGTTGTGTTTTGTACTATTTTTTTTTTTTACACTGATGGATTTGGTTTCTGTAAAGGGTCAGAACTGGACACGGTGCAGGTTCTCTGATCCCATGCAGACGGGGTAATGGAGGAGTCAGAGTCCTCAGTGGCTTTTTTGCAGGTCTTTTATTGGGGTTCACCAGGCATATGGCAGGCAGGGGTGCTGGCTGGGGGGCTGGGAGGCTGACAGGCCTCCCAGCCCCCAGCAAATCTTCACTCTATCTGGGCTCTCTGGCGTTGGTTCTGCTGCTTCTCGGCTTCTCTTTCAGCTTCGGCTTCGGCTTCTACTGCTGCTGCTGGCGTCCCCGTGACGCCGCCCTTAAAAAGCACAGTCTTAGCTCAGCTGAATCCCATCTACCTAGGCCCACACCCTACTCCAGGTGCCGCCATCAGGCATGCATTCAGGACAAGGATCCATCATCTCTCCTGATGGCGGGAGGGCAGAAAAGCCTGACATTTTCTTTACCCTACAGTTTCCCTATATTCCTGTTACATCACTTTAGGTTCTTTATAAACTGTTTCACTATTTGTGGGGATGCACATTCTAGTAACTGAGAAACTAAAAGTGGACACTATACCAACAATTTACTCAATATTGACGTAACTACAAAAAAATTTAAAAAAAACACATGGCATTTAAAAAAAAGGGGCTCCCCTGGTGGTGCAGGGGTTGAGTGCTGGGCTGCTTAGCTGCCCGCAGCCTCTGCAGCGCCGGTTCAATCCCCGGCCACCAGCAAGGGTCCTACATGGTGCGCAAACCTCTCCTGCCGCCCGCTCCTCCCCTCAGCAGTGGATTTCTTCATCAGTCTGCCTGCTCTGCTCCCCGCTCTGGCTCTGGTGAATTCTCTCACCCTCCTGCGCTTCTGACTGTACCCAGTGCTTGCATAAATAAATAAATCTTGAAAAAAAAATGGCATTTAACAATATAAATGTTGGCCGCTCCTGAGCTTATATATAAGCAAAGTTACTCGATTCATTTGTCCTAATGTGCTACCACTAAAAGCAGTCAGCCCATAATTTAACTCTATGGCGGATGAGAC
Source organism: Talpa europaea (assembly GCF_964194135.1). NCBI lineage: Eukaryota > Metazoa > Chordata > Mammalia > Eulipotyphla > Talpidae > Talpa > Talpa europaea. The sequence goes on along the minus strand of NC_140082.1, from coordinate 304,890 downwards.
ATCAGGACTTGGAGCAACTCTTATTGAAAGCTTATCTTAGTCCTAGACTACAGTGTTAACCAAGAGAAGACACGGGGTCTCATTAAACTGTTTTAATGTGTCTCAAACTTCTGACAGGTTTTGGGTCAAGTTGCTTCCATTAAAAAATAGTGATTTAGGGCCTCCCTGGTGGCACAAGGGGTTAAGCACTGCTCTATGAAGCAATCCCCAGCCTCTGCAGCAGGAGTTCTTCGATCCCCGGCCAACCAGGGAGCCACCACATGGCGAAGCAGACCTCTCCTGTCTTGTCTGCTGCTCCCTTCAGCAGTGTATTTCAGTCAGTTTGCCTGTTCTGCTCCCCGCTCTGTTTCTGGGGAAGCCTCTTATCCCCCACATCTCTGGCCTGTACCCCAGCTCTTGTCTGCATAAATAATTTTTTTAAAGATTTATATATTTATTTATACAAGCACTGGTAGTCAGAAGCGCAGGAGGGTGAGAGGATTCACCAGAGCCAGAGCGGGGAGCAGAGCAGGCAGAAGGACCGAAGGACACTGCTGAGGGGAGCAGCGGGCGGCAGGAGAGGTCTGCGCGCCATGTGGGACCCTCGCCAGCGGCGGGGATGGAACCGGCGCTGCAGAGGCTGCGGGCAGCTTTGCAGCCCAGCGCTCAACCGCTGCGCCACTGGGGAGGCCCCTAAATAGATAATTTTTTTTAAAAAAATAGTGATTTAAATAACAAATAGCTTAAAGCTACCACACGAAAGAAACCAAATGGTCCACAAAAATATTCTTCTTTCCTTGTGAAGGTTTTACAAGACGTTATTATCATTAACTGCTGGAGACCAGTGAGCAGGGTTAAGGTGAGGAACCCGAAAGAACCTTGAAATAAATGACAGACACAAAATAGGGTTTAAGAGAAGCAGGACCAGGGCCTCCCCAGTGGCGCAGCGGTTGAGCGCTGGGTTGCGAGGCTGCCCGCGGCCTCTGTGGCGCCGGTTCAATCCCCGGCTGCTCCCCAGCCACCAGAGGAGGGTCCCACATGGCGCGCAGACCTCTCCTGCCGCCCGCCGCTCCCCTCAGCAGTGTCCTTCGGTCCTTCTGCCTGCTCCGCTCCCCGCTCTGGCTCTGGTGAATTCTCTCACCTTCCCGCGCTTCTCACTGTACCCAGTGCTTGTATAAACAAAAACAAACAAATAAATAAAACATGCCTCTATTAAAAAAAAAAAAGAGAGAGAGAGAGAAGCCGGGCCTCTCATTCCGAGCTCAGGCATCCCTAGCGCCCGGTGCAACTCAATTTTATTGCTACAAACCGCCCCCTCCCCTCCTGGCTAGTTACTAGACAGTGAAGCATTTTCTCAGCGTTTGGCCGGTCCAGGCACACATTCACCGCCAAGGCTCTGTGTTATCAGGTATATTCTACTCCCTGTCTAATGTTGCCTCCCTCTCAGGCTTAGCTTTGCTGACACAGGAAAGGACATTGTGGTCTGGACTCGGGCCAGTCTTCCAGCCACGACCCCGACATTCTCCTTGTCTCAGCACTTCCCGCCTTAGGGATCTCTAACATTCCCCCCTTCTTTGTTCTTTAATGCAGCCTTGACAGTGAATATGGCGGCGGCGTTCAGTTATTTCCGCTCCCACAGCTTCTTCGTTTGCTTTTGTACTGGACTATGCAGAGTCACAGATGAGAAAAAACAAGGGTTAGTATAATGAATGATAGGGTGGCCCCCTTTTACAGGGAGATCAGCCTGGCCTCAACACAAAGAGTTTTCTGCAATAGGCAGACAGGGCTTTTAAAATAACAAGAGTTGGGCCTCCCTAGAGGCGCAGCAGGTTGAGCGCAGCGCTGTGAAGCTGTCCGCAGCCTCTGCAGCGCGGGTTTTATTCCCAGCCAGCCAGGGAGCTACCCACAGGGCGCAGCAGACCTCTCCTGTCTCCCCGCTGCTCCCCTCAGCAGTGGCTTTCAGTCAGTCTGCCTGTTCTGTTCCCTGCTCTGTCTCTGGTGAATCCTCTCACCCTCCTGCGCATCTGGCCTATACCCCAGCTCTTGTATAAATATTAAATAAATCTTTAAAAAAATCTAAAGTAAATAAAACTTTGTGAATAGGTACCTAGGGGCAAATTATCCTCTAGACTCCCCCTTTGTTGTTTTTCAAGTGCACATTCCAGGATGGAGCCTTAGGAGACAGCTTTTTGCAGGGTTTCAGTGTATGCTAGAGAAGAAACAACCAGTCACCAGTATTGTCCATGAATGTCCAGTGTGACAGTCCTTCATTCCTGGGAGTTAGTCTATTAGTCCATGGCGAAAGAAAAAAACACCAGGAGGCATTAGCCAAAACGAAACAGCAAATATATCTCAATTACTGTAAGAAAAAAAAATCTTGAAACTGGTTCAATCTCTCTGAAAACAATTTCTTTCCACTCTGACCTCAATTTTATCAAACAGTCCAGCAAAATATTTGTAAACTAAATCTACTTTCAGACCATTTTACCTATTTTTGCATAAACCCCCAGGGCAGAATAACCAAAGAGCAATTTTAACTGGCTTTGCTAGAATACTCCATACAGGATCAGAGTGAACATGTGACAGCCAGTCCTCGCAGGCTGCTGCAGGAACAAAGTCAGTTTCATCAGCTTCACCTGGGGTTTCTTTTTCTTGAGGTTACCAAGATTTTTTCTTTTTCTGGGTTGTCCAATCCTGCCCATGGGGGCAACCTCCTCATTCTCTCCGGAGGCTTCTGGAACCCACAGACAAAGCAGCTGGTTCTCCTCCTCTTGGTTCAGCTCAAATTCAACTTTACGGAAGAATTCCAACCAAAGTCACCAATGAAACATGTTTCCAATTTTCTAGGTGAAGCAGACAAAATTCCCTATTGAAGTTATGCAAAAATACTCTGCCATGAGTAATAAAAATTACTACCACTTTTCCATATGTGTTGGCATTAAGGGGAGAGGAAATGCAAACACAAGTTAGCTCTGCTTATCAAAAAAATCTAACATTGCTACAGAATCCTATCCTAGTCAGTTAAAACAAGGAAACTTCAACTCAAGACAAAATGCAAAAAAATCACCTGTATTATGTCAAGGAAAATGTGTCAAAATCAGGTTTATCTCTATTTAGTCCTTTGCAGGAAATTTTCTTTGTCAAAGGTCTATCAAGTGGACTCAATTGAGGTCTCCTTATAGAAACTTTTTTTTTTAAGATTTATTTATTCATACAAGAACCTGGACACAGGCCAGAATTGAGGGAGGGTTAGAGACAGAGCGGGGAGCAGAACAGGCAGACTGACTGAAATACACTGCTGAGGGGAGCAGCGGGTGAGACAGGAGGTCTGCTGTGCCATGCAGGTATCTCCCCAGGCTGGCGGGGATTGAACACGCGCTGCAGAGGCTGCAGACAGCCTCACAGTGCTGCGCTCAACTGTGCCACCCTAGAAACTATTTCTTTAAGAAACAATTTTTCCAGCTATTAAACCATGAAGTATATACTATTGCAGGACAACACTCAAAATTGACAATTTGTATACAGATCAGGTACTGAAAGATTTTATACAAGTTTCAGAAAACCAAATGCTTGCCTTTTAGTTTTACTTTACCAGGTAAACCAAATAGGACAAATTTATCTAATGCCTTTCCCAGGAGGAAAGGGGGAACCTCTTTCAATTGTCTCAGGAGCTCTACTGAGGTTTCACAAAATCCCCTCTGATCAACCAAGCGACAGACTACCAAATTATGCTTTAGATTGTTGGGAAGATTTGTCATAAGTATTAGAAAACAGCAGCAACAACAATATTTAATCATTTTTAAAAGATCTATTTATGCATATAAGAGCTGGGATGCAGGCCAGAGGTGGGGGGTGAGAGGACTCCCCAGAGACAGAGCGGGGAGCAGAACAGGCAGGCCCACTGAGATCCACTGCTGAGGGGAGCAGCGGGGAGACAGGAGAGGTCTGCTGTGCCTTGTGGGTCAGCTCCCTGGCCAGGATAGAAATCAGGCCTGCTGGTTGGTATTGGTGAGACTCCACCCCTAGGCCACCAGGGAGTCCCCCTTGGAATCTTAGACCAGCAATCAACCAGATCCAGAACTGGAATGGAAAACGTGCCCAAACAAATGATGTAGCCACAATTTACCAACAGCAAATCATTGCAAATGCAGACAAAGTCTGTTTAATTTTTCTGATCCAGACCTTGCAAAAACCCAGGTTATCTCCAAGTATGCATTATTAGTGCTGCCAGCAGTTCCCAGTGACTCTGAAGGCTCTTTGACCTTGCAGCCAGACAGACATTTGCTATTCTAAATGCTGTTGTTCCATTGTTGGCTTGCAACCCCCCACTTAGGCAGAGATCACAGTCAAAAAGCCCAAAGTCAGGGGCCTCCCCGGTGGCGCAGCGGTTGAGCGCTGGGTTGCGAAGCTGCCCGCAGCCTCTGCAGTGCCCTTTCGATCCCCGGCTGCTCCCCGGCCACCAGAGGAGGGTCCCCCATGGCGCGCAGACCTCTCCTGCCGCCCGCTGCTCCCCTCAGCAGTGGACTTTGGTCCTTCTGCCTGCTCCGCTCCCCGCTCTGACTCTGGTGAATTCTCTCACCCTCCTGTGCTTCTGACTGTACCCAGTGCTTGTGTAAATAAATAAATAAATAAATAGATCTTAAAAAAAAAAAAAAAGGCCCAAAGTCAGCCTGGGCCTCCCTGGTGGCTCAGGGGTTCAGCGTAGCAGCAGCCACTGCGGGCGCGTAAGTTCGATGCCCAGCCAGGTCTGCTGCGCCCTGTGGGCTGCTCCTGGGGTGGGGGAGTGGGGGGCGCGGAGGAGAGGTGGAACTCGCGCTGGTGACAGCTTGACGGTGCTGTGTTTAACCCTTGCGTCCCAGGGAAGCCCATGGGAGACACTTGAAGTGGTCACCAGATTCTTGTCAGGAAGCTGAGCACAGCCTGAGCTGCATGAGAGATGTCGCTGCCATTGGAATCATGATGCAGAGAACAAACTCAAGGCAGCGTCCTCCTGTCCACCAGCTCCCCCTCCGTGGGCAGTGGCTGCCTGCCTGTCTGAGACCCACCCCGGGCCGGGGCTTCTCTTGTATGCATGAATAAATAAACCTTGAAAAAAAAACCAAAAACCCGTAAGGCAACCCCCAGAATCGAAAAACGTACCTGCACAGCGTGTGTCCGACGCGGGCGTCACCCGCACCCTCCGCGCACACTCACCTCCAGGAGCAGCGTGAGCCCCGAAGACGCCGTGGGCAGCAGCCTGACGTGACCGCGCCCGCTGCCAGGAAATTCAAATCCCCTCCAGACACCCCCACTCCGAGGCGCAGGCCGCCGGCACCCGTCATGGGGAACAGGCCGCACCTGACGGAGCAGAGCTGAGAAGCCGCCAGGTGCAGCCCCAGGTGCTGCAGACCCCCCACCCGAACTGACGCTTCCAGAAGCGTTGGTCAGATCCCCAGGGCGAACCCCGGCCCACTGGGGGCCCCTCCAGGCGGGCCAGCCGTCTGCTCAGGGGCGCCCCAGCCGCACGGCAAGGGGTTTAGAGTGAACCCCAGCCGCTGGGGCCCCCGGAGTGGGGCTGGCCGCCTGCGCAGAGGCGGGCCCTCTGCACTCCCAGCCCCCTGCGCGCCCTACATCCCCCTACTGTGGTTTCAGGTGCTGCCCACCGCATGGTCCTCTTCTGCTCCCCTTTCTCTGTCGCAGCCCTCATGTCCTCTGTGGGGTTCTCCGGGGCTACCCAGGCCCACTGAGAGTACCCACACGACCTGGCCAGCCTTCCTGAAAGCAGCCTTTCTCGTGCTAGCGCAGTGCCACAGTGTTGCTGCCTGGACCCTCCAGACTATGAAGTGACCTAGGGTTGGGGGGTGGTCAGTGGGGTTGGGGGGCCAGTAAGGGCACCCTCCTGGCTCCAGCCCAGCGTTTCTCAATCAGGCAGAGAAGTGGACTTGGGGGCTGGGGCACCCTGCTCCTGACCTCCTGGAACCAATTCTTTGCTTCCTGCCTCGCTACCCCCAAACAGCATTGGTCAGCTCAGTGTGATTTTTATTTATTTGTTTTCAAGATTTATTTATTCAAGAACCGGGGTACAGGCCAGATGTGCAGGAGGGTGAGGATCCACCGGAGACAGAGTGGGGAGCAGAACAGGCAGACTGATGAAATCCACTGCTGAGGGGAGCAGCGGGCCGGACAGGAGAGGTCTGCTGCGCCATGTGAGTAGCTCCGCGGCCAGCGGGGATGGACTGGCACTGCCGAGGCTGCGGACAGCTCCACAGCCCTGCGCTCAACCAACTGCACCACAGGCAGGCCCAGCTCAGTGTGATTTTTAAAGGAAAAGGTCCCTTCTCAATAGCTCCACAGGTCTGAAAATTACCCAAAACGACTTGGCTGATTTTTTATGAGATGATCGCCAACTGCTACCAAAATCTAAAAACAACAGTAATAAAAAACCAGCTCTGGCCCAGCTTCCTTTATAAATGAACTTGTAAAACTTCCCAAAAAATGTTTCCAAACCATGCTGCAGGAGGGATCCCAGGGAAAGGGGAGGGTGGCCCCAGCAGGAGGAGAGAGAACCCGGAGGGAGGCTGCGGAGAGTAAAGCAGCAGGAGGCAGAAGGCCTCTAACTGGCCCCCGGCGGAATCCAGCGGAGCCCGGAGGAAGCGCAAGGCGCAGCAGAATTGAGGGGCCTCAGTCGGCAACCAGGTCCCCCGTGGTTCAAAGGAAAGACCATCTTTGTCTTCATTCTTTTCTTTCTTTAGAGTCCGGCTTTGACCTGGACTAGAGCCCAGGCGGGTCAGTGGGACCCACTGCTGGCCCAGAGGACAGGCAAGGCCGAGACCACACCAGGACTCTGCCCGGGCGCGGGCGGCCAGGCCCTGCCTGCAGCGCCAGGATCCAGGAGGCCGGGCTGGACCTTGCTCAGATTCATTAAATAAAGGAAAAATCATGAAGCCTCCGTGTCCCCCCAGGGGGCCTGCAGGGCCACCACCGGGGCAGGGGGAGGCCTCTGGCCAGGGACGGGGGCAGCCTGGGGTCATGCACCTACCTGGCTGTGCCCTCCCCACCGCCTCAGTGGACCTGAGGGTCTGGCAGGGGCCCCTGAGGCGGGCGCCACGCACACCGTGTCAAGAGCACTGGCTGCCGGAGGCTGGGAAGAGGCACCAGGTGCTGCTTGACCACCTCTGGCCACCAGGACCCGGCGGCCTCCAGACCAGGGCTGCCCCCACCCCAGCCCTGCAGGCCCGCCAGGGGGGCAGGCAGGCGCGGCGCAACCGAACCGTGGGCCTCGTGGCACCCAAATCTGCTCAGTGACTGCTGCAGGGGGTGGGGAGGGCAACAGGCCTCATCCACAGTCGCGCTGTGGCCAGGAACGGCTGGTGGCCGCCCGCTGCAGGCCGGTGACGGGTGCACCCGGGGCAGGAGCCCCCACAGGGCCACCGCCCCTGCTGGGCCCCTCGGCCTCACCCCACGGGGGGACAGGCCAAGCTCCGTCCTCCCTGCCGGGCCCTCCTCTCGGGTCCAGCCGCAGGGCCCAGCGCCCGCCCGCGGGGAACTGGGGCTCCGGGTCCTGCCCGCAGGCTGGGGCTCGGGCGGCGCGGGGGAGGCCAGCGCGGGAGGGGGCGCCCGCCACTGCCCCTGGGCCCCGCGGGCCAGGCCGGGCTCGCCCCCGCTGCCCACGGACACCGCGGGGGTGGCAGGCTTCCCCAGGCGGGGGCGGGGCGGAAGGGGCGCCCACCCCTGTCCCCGCAAACCCCAAAGCCGGGCCGTCCCGCCAGGAGGGGCGCAGGAGAAGGCGGGGCGCTCGCAACATGGACTTTAATCAAGCAGAACATCGCGTCACAAACAACGCTGGAGCCCGGGGGAGACCCCGTCGGGGGCCCGCGCGCCCCCAGAAGCGCAGGGCGGGAGTGTGAGCTCGGCCCGGCCCCCCCAGCGTCTGTCAAGGGCTCCCCCAACAGCGGGGCGAAAGCAAACTTGAGCCGGGGCGGGAGCGGGGCGGCGCTCAGTCCAGGCTGCCCCCCGCGAGCGCGAGCAGCATGCGGGCGCCCCAGAAGGCGTCGCTGGAGGCCTGGCCCTCGGGCCACCGCACCTGCGGGGACGAGTCCGTGAGGCGCCCGCAGCCGGCCTGCCCGGGTCGTTCCCCCCACGGGCGGGCGCGGCGCGGCTCACCTGGCCGGCGGGGCTCACCTGGGCGGCGGGGCTCACCTGGCCGGCGCGGCTCACCTGGCCGTTGTGGCTCACCTGGCCGGCGGGGCTCACCTGGGCGGCGCGGCTCACCTGGCCGGCGGGGCTCACCTGGGCGGCGCGGCTCACCTGGCCGGCGGGGCTCACCTGGCCGGCGGGGCTCACCTGGGCGGGCGGCGGCGGCGGGGTCGGCTCCGCGGCAGACTCGGGGCGGCGGGGGGCGGGCGCGGCCGGGGCCAGCGCTGCGGGGCTGGAGAAGGGCCGGGTGGGGACAGGCCCGCCGCCCACCCCACGGGCCCGGGCGCCCTCAGCCTGCGGCGCTGCGGCCACACTCTGGGGGCCCGTCGCGCGGGCAGCGAGGCTCGGGCAGCGGCGGGGCCGGAGGGCGGAGCCGCGCCCAGGAGCCTCCACCGGAGCGCGCGGGCGGCCGGGCGCCCCAGCACCGAAGCCCCCTCGGGCGCAGGACGGCGGAGCTGCCGGGGCCGCCGGGGCCTGAGCGTCGGGCACTCGGGTCTCCCGCCCGGGGCGTCCGCAGGTGAGCCGCGCCCCCGGCTGCCGCCCCCCGCCCCGCGCCCCGGGGGCCGCGCTCCCCCCACGCCCGGGAAGGCCGCCTCCCCGGGGCGCCAAGCCCGAAACCGCGGGGCTCACCTCGGGCCGGGGGCGGGTCCAGGCGCCCCCAGGAAGGCCCCCGTCTCGGCCCCGGGGCGGCCACCACCCGGCGGGTCCGCGGCTCCTGCACGGGACGAGCGCGCGCCTGGGTGCCCGGCGGGGCGGGCGGGGGCGCGGGCAGAGCGCGGCCCCATCCCGCCGCCCCCGCGGGGCTCGGTCGTCCAGGGCCCTCCCGGACTGCAGCGGCCTCCTGTCCCCCGACCCAGGGGCCGAACACCGCGCCCGTGCAGCCTGGCCACCCGGTTTCCGGCCCCGTCACACCCCGCCCTGGGGCCAGGCCACTAGCCTTGGGGTTTCTCCCTTCACCCAGCTGCCATCTCTGCCCCCCCCTCCACTCAAGATGCTCGCGCAGCCGCCCCCTCCCCTCCCCCGCCCGGGGCTGCCCCAGGTCTCCCTGCAAGACAGGCCGAGCCACCGACCTCTGCCCAAAGCCAAAGGCGGTCAGGGTGCCCCGTCCACCCTTTCTCTGCCAGAGTGACCCCCCAACCCTATCCGCAGCCCCAGGCCGACTGCCCAGACCTCAGGCCCCCCGACCTCTGCCCTGGGGCAGCCAGGCGCCCGCCCGCTGCACCCCTCCAGTCATCAAGGACAGTGCCTGACGAACAGCCCCTGCACTCCCTGAGCCTCCCCACTCACAGGGTGGGAGAAGGGTTCCCCATGCCCCCAGGACAGAAGAAAGAGGCCCAAGCCCTGGTGAGGGGAGGCCACAGGTCAGCAGAGGCCTTAGTGCAGCCCCAGGGTGGAGGCCATGGGGGCAGAGGGCAGGGCCCTGGGGGGCGGCCTAGGCTTCAGAGAACATCACCCCACACGTGCGGGACCCCGGTGCCGGGTGGGCTGGCCGCCAGCAGGGCAGAGGTGAGCCTGTGCCCATGGGAGCCTCGGGGCAGCAGGTCCAGTCCTGGTCCCGGCCCCCAGAGCGAAAAATCACAGAACGGGGCCCAGTGGGCGCCTGCAGATTCGGGCAGGATGCCGGGCCCTCAGAGCATGGAGCTGTCTCCAAAGAGCTGGCACAGTCCACCGTGGTAGGGGGACGCAGGGAGACAGGAGAGTCACGAAACGCAGGCGTGAAGGAAATGCTAACATTTTGGGATTGGCCGAGGGGTTGGGACACGCCAGCACGTAATGGTCTGGGTGGGGGCTGCTCTGTTTTTCTTAAAGTTGTTCTGTAAGTGACTGACGGCTGGGCGGGTTACCAAGCTTCCGACCTAGGACCGTCTGTGAAATTTCAGAGCCGCAGGCTTTAAGGAGAAAAAGCCCCAAAGAAGGGGGCCAGGTGAGCCCCAAAGGAAGCTGCACAGGACCAGATCAGCCCCCAGCGCAAGGATGCGCCTCCAGACCCAGATTCTGTCTCCACGGCTGAACAGCACAGGCATCAACGGCAAATTCAGGACAGGCAGGGACCCCAGGGGGACCTTGCAAAGCTGACTCTCCAGCAGGGCAGCTAGAGACGCCTGGAAATCCCGCACAGGGCACAGGACCGAGCCCTCTGGGTAGTGAGGGGGCAGGCCCAGCCCTCCCCTCGAAGGGGTATCACAGAGCCCCCGGGGGGGCCTGCACCCACGGGCGCTCTGCACAGGTGTCCTCCAGACTGACGTCAGGGCCCCCCTGGGTGGAGAGATGGGGAGGGGGCGCCTGGGCAGCCGCTGCAGAGCACCCCGCTCCGCCCCTCCCTCCCCTAGTCTGCTGCTGGCAAGCTTTAATTTGCAAAATAAATTAAATGAAGGACGCCTGGGGTGTGTGTGCGTGAACCCCCTCCTCGGGCCCAGCCAAGCGGCCTCAATCGACCGTGGTGGTCACAGCCGCTGGGGCAGACTCGTGAGCTCCTCTGTGTGGACCCACCTGTGGTGCCCAGCTGGCTCCGGGCAACTGTGGCCATGGCGGCAGCGGTGTCCGCAGGCCACACAGGGCCGGGGACCAGCGCTGGGGAGACTTCTGTGCAGGACGCCAGAGCAAGAGGCATCAGCCACGACTCAGGGGCAGCCAGAGGGGGCCCCAGCAGGTCACCGCCGGCAGCCAGAGGGCAGAGGCCCGGGCCAGGGCAGACCGGAGGGAGAGCAGCCGGCTCATGGCCAGGGGCCTCGTGGTACAGCCTGGGGACACAGGACGCGCGGGTTAGCGAGGTCCCCTGGGCGGGCCTGAGGCCTGGAGAAGACTCCAGTCCGTCGAGGGAATCCGGGTTCAGACTCAGCCCCCCCGCAGTGGGCACCGTGCACGCCCCACGGCCGTCCTGCGTGGCCCCAGAGAGGCCCCATCTACGCTGCTCCCGCAGACTCGGGGCGGCTGTGTCCGGTGAGGTGCTCGGCGGTGGGGACGCCCTGGACGGCAGGACCGGCCCTGGAGGCCAGCGGGAAAGTGGCCGCGGCTCCCGCAGCCCCAGGGCTGTGTCCAGCCTCTGGGGCGCCCTGCCCGCCGCAGCCCCCCGCCCCTTCCCTCAGCCTCCGGGCCGCGGGGGGGGGGGGGACCGGGGCTGGCATCTCCGGACCCGCCGCGCTAAGCCGGTCGCGGGAGGCGCCCGGCCCTGGGGTGAGGCCCGCCCGCGCCTCCCCGGCCGAGGCCAGCCTCCCCCCTCCCCGGCGCAGCGCCCGCGCCCACGCCGGCCCCGCCGCGCCCCCTCCCTCGGCTCCGGGCCGCGCCCCCTCCCGGGGCAGCACCTGGCCGGCGGCGCCGGCAGCGTCTCGGCTCCAGGGAAGGCCGGGGCCGGCGGCCGCAGCTCCCACGACCCTCCGGGGCGCTCCGCGGCGGGCGCGGGTCCGCTCTCCTCGCGCCCTGCGGGAAGCAGGTGAGATGGGGCCGAGGAGCCGCCCGGCCCCCGCCGCGAGCGCGGCCGCGGCGGGACCGAGGGGGCAGCGGGGCCGCCCGGCCATGCGCCCCGAGGCCGGTCTCAGGCCCCCGCAGCGACGGCGGCCGCCAGCCCGGGCCGCAGCCGCCACACCCGCCAGCGCAGCGCGGCCTCCGGGGGCGGGTCTCGGCTGCGCGCGGGGTGCGGGGAGCTGGGCCGGACGCAGGACACCCCAAGGGCTCTCGGGGAGCAGCTCTCAGAGGCGGGGGCCACTCACCTGACCACTGAGGCCGGTCCGCGCCCCGCTCTCCACCGCCGGGGTCCGGCGCCGGGGCCTCCGAGCTCCGCACCCGCGCGCGCCGGCGCCGCCGGAAGTTGGCGAACCAGTTGGACACCTGCTCGGCGCGCAGGCCCGTCTCCCGCGCCAGCCGCTCCTGCCCGAGCACAGCCCGCTGCCGCGAACCCCGCCCGCCCCGCCCCAGGGGCGCTGGGACCCCAAGCCACCGCGGGGGGGGGGCGTCCCTGCTCGCGGCCGGCGGGAAGCTGGGGGCGGCGGCGCCCGTCCGGGGCTGGGGCGGCCCCGGGCGGGGAGGCTGGGGTCGGGGGCGCGCCCCAGGGACGCGGCGGGGGTGCCCCTGGGCTGGCGGGAGGGCGGGGAGCGTGGGGCCCGGGGCGGGCGGGGCGCGGGGGAGAGTGGGGCCGAGGGGCAGGCCGGGGCCGGGCCGGGGCGCGCTCCTACCCGCTCCGCCTTGCCGGGGTTGGCGCTCACGCCCGCCGCGAAGTCCTGCAGCTTCTGGCGCACCTCCCTGGGGAAGGTGCGGCTCCGCGGGCCGTCGGGGCAGAGCGCGGGCGGCGGGGGGTTCCTGCGGGGCGCGAGGGGCCCCTGGGTCGCGCGGTCTCGCCCGCGTTTGGGTTTTGCCGTCAGAGGCGAGCCGCGAGCCGGCACCTCCCGCGCAGGACCTGCGGCCCGACGCCAGGACAGCCCGCGGCCCGCCCCGGCCCCGGCCAGCTTCGCGCTTCCACCTCCCGCCGCCATCGCGGCGCCTCCAGCCTCTCCCCGACAGCGCCGGGGCCTTCCCGCCAGACCCCAGAACTGCGGCCTCAGCGCCCCCACCCCGGCCCCCCGACCCCCGGCCCGCAGCGGCCCGCCCCCCTGAGCCCCCCGGAGCCGCCTACGGGCGCAGCGCCCTGGCCCTGCCTGAGCTGCCCCGCACCCCGAGAGCCGCTGACCACGGGGCGCCGCCCGGCACCGCCAGCACCTGCAGCACGGGGTGGGCGGCCGGCTCGCTCGGCCTCCGGGGCTCAGGCTCCGGGCAGCCCCCCTTCACGTAGGCGGGCGGGGCCGCCCCCCGCCCCAGCCCGCCCCGCGCCCCCCCGCCCCGCCCGCCGCCCCACCTGCCGCCCCACCTACCTCTTGCGGCAGCGGAACCGCTGCACGGGCGTCAGGGTGGGCACGCCCAGCCTCCGCGCGGCCAGCAGGTAGTGGATGTCGTGCCAGAGCTGCACCAGCTCCTGGCTGCCCCCGGGCGCCCGGCAGCCCTGGAGAGAGGCCTGCTGAGTCCCGCCCCCGCGCCCCGAGGCTGCGAACCCTTGCCCGCCACCCCCACCACTCGCGCGCCCTGGTCCCCAGCTGCCACCACCGGCCCCAGCAAGCTTGTCCGCGCTGCCCGGGGAAGCGGAGGGCCAGGCGCGCCCCAGCCGGGGAGGGGGGCAGCGCCTCCCCCCCAGGGCGGCCCCCTTGCTGCCCCCGCTTGCGGGCTAGTGGGAGGGAGGCCTGGTCTCACCCGGGGAGAGCGCGGGACCCACACTCGGAGACACAGTCGGACTACGGAGGACCCAGGGGCTGGGGGGCATGCAGTACCCTGGGGGCCAGCATAGCCAGGGGGCGCCGGCCCTGCTGTGTCTCCAAGTCTGCCCCTGCGCTGCCAGCCACAGCTTCCAGACACCGCGGGTCAGCAGGTGGCGGCGCCAGAGGGCAAGGGGAGTGGCATGTGCAAAGGCCCTGAGGCAGAGGAAGCATCAAGGAGGTCAGATGCAGCTGGAGCACGTCGGGCAGGGCCTGGAGCTGGGCCGCCCTGTAGGCGCTGGCTGCCCCCCACACCTGTGCAGCTCCTGCTTCTGGGCGCTGCCCGAGAGTGGGCAGGAGTCACCTCATGGGGTTGGGGAGAAGTAGAAACAGAGCTGGAAAGAGGGAGCATCTTGAAGGTGGGCTCCCCATGAACTGTCCAGGACTGTGCCACAGTCAGGAGGGAGGCCCAGCCCTGACTGGGAGCCTCTGGGCCTGCGGGAGGACCAGAGCCCCCCACTGCTGGAGGTAGCAGCACGGGGGGACGTGATGGCCGCCCCAGAGCAGCTGGGCTAGAGCCTGCCTTTCAGCCCCGGCCTGGACGCACTTCGCGTGGGCTGAAGACCGCAGGTGGGCACACGCCCATGTGGCCAGTCTTTGGTGTCCAGTGGGCGCAGGCTCCAGTGACCACCAGCTGACAGAGATCCCCTGGCTTCTGGGCTCTGCCTGGCCACCCCCAGTCCCCCGCAGAGCTCCTGTTCCTGCCGGCCGCCAGCTCCGGGAGCAGAGCACCCCCGCCTCAGATTTGGTCAGTGGAGGATTCTGGGCAGGGCAGCCTGACCCTCGCGGTTAGTTTCTAGCGGGGTGGCCGACGTCCTGGCCGGTCCGCGCACACCTCCCTGAGCACCCGGGGCCCAGGCCTACCTCCAGCAGCCGGCAGGCGGCCTGGTGCTGCTCCTGCCGCGCCAGCGCACGCGCACACGCCAGGGCCACGTCCACGTTGTCCAGGAGCTGCAGGCGCAGCTGGCTGTCCAGCACGGCGGTGACCAAGGGCTGCACCTGGGCCGGGTCGTCCTGCATGTCCCGACACAGCCGGCCGGCCAGGGCCGCCAGCTCGGCCAGGGGCGGGCCTGCGCCGCCGCCCGCCCGCAGGAGGGTCAGGAAGCTCTGCATGCTCGCGGGCCTGCGGCCAACGGCGCGCGGTCAGGGGCCGGCGGTGGCCCCCGCCCCCGCGGGGCTCTCTCCTCCCGGGCGCCCGCCGCGGCGGCTCTCGCGTGGGGGGCTGGGGGCAGCGCCGGGGGGGCCCTCTCGGCCCCTGCGCGCGGCTGGAGGGCACCTGGGGCGGGGCCGGGCAGCCAAAGCCGGGCGGGGCACAACCGCGGGCTAAACGCCCTTGACTTCGGGAAAAGCCAAACCTTCGAGGAACGCGGACGAGGCTCGCCCGCTGCCGCCGGCGGGAGGACCCGGCCAGCGAGCCCGGCGGGCGGCGAGGGGAGGTGACCCGCGGGCGGGCCCAGCAGGCGGCCCCCGCGCCCCAGGCCACCTCGACGCGGACGCCGGCCTGCGCCGGCCGGCGGGGCCCACGGGGCCCGAGAGGAGGCGGGGACCCCCGGGGCGTCCGCGCCGCAGACCCGCCCGCCGACACCTCCGCGTCCGCCGAGGGGGCTCCGCGCGCTCCCGGCCGCGGCTTCCTGGGCTTTCCGCGCCCGCCCGCGCCCCTCCGCGCCAGGAGCGGGGCGGCCCAGCCCCGGGAGGGGAGATTCCGGGACCCCGGGCGCGGGAGGGGAGATTCCGGGGCCCCGGCCCCGCCGCGTCGCGCCCCGCGCCTTTGGCGCAGCGCCCCGGAGCCGCGACTCCTGCCCGGCGCCGGCCCCGCTGTCGCCGACGGCCCCGGACGGCCTCGCCCAGCCCCCCGGCTCCCCGGCCCCCAGCCCCGACGCCCCAGCCCCACTCACCGCCGCACCGCTCCCCGCCGCCGCCCCGCGCCCCCTCGCTCCGCCCCCCGCCCCTGCGCCCGCGGGGCGCTACAAAGTGTCCAGCCGCGGCCAATGGGCCCCCGCGCCCGCCCCCCGCCCCCGCCCCGCCTTGGCTGCCGGGCGCCCGGGTTCCGGCGGAGGCGGGGCGCGGGGGGCCCGAGGCGGGCCAGGGGTCGTGCTGCGCGGCGGCCCCCAGCGCCCCCCAGGCCCGGCCCGGCCCGCGGAGGCGCCACTCGGGGCGGGGCGCGGCGGCCCCGGGGGAGGCACGTGCGGCTTCTCGACGCCGGCCCGGGGGCGCCCCGCGGTCTCCGGAGCGCAGCGCAGGGCGACGCGCCCCCGGGGGTTTTTCCAATTATTCGAATTCACGTTTTGTTCACTCATGTTTTCTCGATTTTCATAAAATGAACTTTACGGTTTTCTGCTTTCAAGGTTCTTCACCCCCCCCCGCCCCCCTCCCCCCCCCGCTCCGGAACGCGCCGCTGCGGGCCGGGGAGCCCTGGTCGTGCCTGTCCCTCCCTCAGACGAGCCGGGGGGCACCGCAGCTCCAAGGGCCCCCGCCCCCCGCGCCCCCAGGGCCGTCCTCAGGCCTTGGCAGCCGCATCCTCACGCCAGCTCCGTGCCGTGAACACGCCAAGGCGCTTCTGTCTTTCTTTTAAGATTGATTTTTCATTTTTCCGAGATTCGGGCACACGCACTGGGGTGCGGGCCAGACGCGCGGGGTGAGAGGCTCCGCCGGAGCCGCAGCGCGCGCAGAGCGGGCGGGTCCACGGGAGCCCGCTGCCGGGGCGGGGGGGGGGCGCGGCCAGGAGAGGCCAGGGGCGCCCGTGGGCCGCTGCCCGCGGGGCCTTCCCGGGCTGTCCCGGCCCCCGCGCCCCAGGGAGGCCCCGGTGTCAGAGGCCTCGGCCGCGGCAGCCCCGCTCCCCGCTGCGCTCCTCTCAGCAGCCGGCAGGCGGGCTTGCTCCCGCCGGGTCAGGACTGCCCCGGGCCGCGGTCAGGCCCTCCGCGGAGATGCGGGGTTGGCCGAGGGTCCACCTGCGCCCCAGGGCGGGGCTATCGCTGTGGGAGGCGGCGTTCGGGCCAGTGGGTTTCCAGAACCTCTTCAAGGGCGGCAGGCACTGCCACCGGGCGGCACCGAGGGAGGGACGGACCGTCAGCAAGAACTTGCGGATTTGGCAGCTGGTCTTTGCCCGCCCGGCGGGCTGAGCAGACGGGTGCGGAAGACAGGCCATGGCACCCTCGCCCCGACGCCAGCAAACACACGGGGTAGTAGGGGCCCAGGGAGTGGCTCCTTTCCTCCTGGGGCAGCTCCGATGGCGGCCCTACTCGAGAGCTGGACAAGCTTCTCCACCCGTCCCCAGGGGGCCAGGGCCCAGCAGTGCCCACACCGTGCCCACCATCACCAGGGCTCCAACGTCACCTCACAGGGCAGCAGGTGGGGCCCAGTCCCTGCCACCCCGATCCGCGAGGCCCAAGCTGTACACGGGTGTCTTCTTTAAAGGCAGGGAGTAGGCTGGGCGAGGCATCAAAAACTCAGTCATCAAGATAGATAGTATTTTGGTGCAATATTTAAAAAAAAATCAAAATCTACACCAGAGAATCCATGGAAGTTACTTGCAAAGCCAAGCCTTCTTCTGAGCAAGACGGCGGGTGAACGCCGCATCATGGGACACAGCCACGACAGCCTAGGTGTGCCAGGGCGGCAGTGTACAAACTGAACACAGACTTCCCTTACATCTGTTCATTACACGGGCTTTTTAGTTGGAACGTCAATGACAGAACACATACTACGGATCTTTTCCCGATTAGGGGACATACTTCAGCAAATATCTGAAACGCCCTCTTTAGATAAACCTCTTCTGTGAACCATCATTCACCTCAGGTGTCTGTGAGAATACTGACCCTGTTCAATGAGCTGAACACAATTACTACTAGACAAATTACATAAACCCTTCGAGAAACAAACATCTTCTCTGGGTAAGAAATGAGATCCCCTCAATAATACAAAGTGGAGAATCCTTCAGAATTATTTTCAGTTGTGAATCCTCATACTCCCCCAAGATAGCCCTGATGTATTTGCAAAGGCCCCACGCTCCAGGTGAGTGTTCATCACATAGGGATGTTGGTGAGACTGTGAAGAAAAACTTTGTAGGCAAGCACCTGGCAGAAAACTTCAAAACACTGACTTTCCAGCTATACATGCACATTCCAGCAGTATCACTTAAATGTATCACTAAAGTGTTTTCAAAGGATACCAGGTAGCTCAAATTAGAGAAAAAGTGAACTAGAATAAAGGCTGAAAACAACAAAATCTTCTTAGGTAATGTAAAGTGAAGGAACTAATAAGTGCATCAAGATCCTTCCTGAAAATACAAGCTCAGTTTGCTTTGCTGTACTTAAGACTATATCAGGAGCCTCCCAGGTGGCGCAGCGGTTGAGCGCTGGGTTGCGAAGCTGCCTGCAGCCTCTGCAGTGCCGGTTCGATCCCCGGCTGCTCCCCGGCCTCCGGAGAAGGGTCCCATATGGTGTGCAGACCTCTCCTGCCGCCCGCTGCTCCCCTCAGCAGTGTACTTCCGTCCTTCTGCCTGCTCTGCTCCCCGCTCTGGCTCTGGTGGATTCTCTCACCCTCCCACGCTTCTGACTGTACCCAGTGCTTGTATAAACAAAACAAACAAATAAAATAAATAAATAAGCATGCCTCTAAAAAAAAAAAAAGACTATATCAAACATCTAAAACCTACTTTGATGAACATGCAACTGACTTCCTGGGACACCTGAAAGATCCAGTCGTGACAGCACACATGGTGAAGGAGTACTGCTCTTAAAGGGTATCAGGCTATCCTAGCCAGTAAGAACATGAGCAGTTCTTGGCACACAAAGGTAAGTGTGTAGAATGTTGATCTATGTAACTAAAGAGATAGCTGCCTGGCCAAGTTACAAAAGACAGAAAATAAGAGGTTTGTCATATTGAAATGTGTTAATATGTTTAATGATGTTATTCTAGTAACAAAATGTGCTAGTTAAGGCCCCTGGTGGCGCTAGTGGTTGAGACACAACCTATGAGGCTGTCCTGCAGCCAGTGCAGCACGAGTTCGATCCCCAGCCAGAGGGCCACCACATGGCGTAGCAGACCTCTCCTTATTCGCCCGCTGCTCCCTTCAGCAGTATATTTCAGTGAGTCTGCCTGTTCCATTCCCCACTGTCTCTGGTGAATCCTCTCACCCCCCACACCTCTGGCCTGCACCCCAGCTCTTGAATGCATAAATAAATAAATCTTAAAAAAACGTGCTAGTTGAGAATGTTGTTACAAAGGAGAAATACCTAACAAATGGTGTGGCACCTAATTTATCTACCATATATGGCATTCATAATTAAAATGCTAGAGCACAGAAACTCCATACAGTTGATGGAGGAAGATAGCTCTAGACATGAAGGTAAGTCCTACAAAGTGTAGCAAGTCCTTGAATAAGGTTGCCTTATTCAACATCGTTCACAGTAACACTGAGAAAGGATCACAGTGAACACTGAAAGAATTAACATTATTTAAGAACCTGATTTCATTATATACCATTTTTCTTACTATCAGTTACTAAAAACCTACCAAAGACTTTAGGTAAGGATTTAATTTACATCTTGCCCTGATAATTACAATTATTTACACACTAAAAAGGAGTATCTAGTCTGTTATGAATGCGCTTACCACGTTAGTTGATACTTTCTCTAAGGTTTTCCTCAGAGTTTTAAATATCTGGAACAAAACTTCCTTTAGGATAGCTTTTAGGGGAATTACTCAAAACTAGTAAAAATACTGAAGCGAACTTTCCAGCTGAGACATTACCCCATTTGGACAGTCACAGGTCATCACTTGGATTATTTTGCTAGAGGCTTGTCATTTTCTAAATGAAAAATTTCCCTAAGTAACAGCATGGTTTTGCCAAGGTATGGGCTTCTGATACCTAAGGTGTTTGTAATTTTAATAATTTGGCCATTCATTTGGTTCTCTATTTTCACTCATTACAATACATTCAATAAGATGAAACTCCCAATGTCCGACAGTGTATTTTACGTTTGGTTTGGTTGGTTTGATGAATGCTACATTGGTACAATTAATTTCCAACATTCACTTCATTCATGATTCCTCACCTATATATACATTTTAAAAAGTGTGACATGTTGCTGAAAACCTTTAAGGGCTTTCTGAATTTACAGTTTCTACTGGGCGTTTTATATGTTTATGTGTAAAAAATCACGCCTATCTGTGGATGACTTTTCACATGGTATGCATTCATTACGTTTCTATTGCGTAGGAGTTTTCTGGTGTAAGAGATAATCCCCTTTAGAGAGTTTCTTTTCTATATGAAGTTGCTGGCATTCTTTGTGAACTTGCTTTTGAGAGGAAGTTTCCCATATTTAATTCATCACATCTTTCATTTGCATGTGTTCTCTGATGCATGATGAGCTGTGACTTCCAACAAAAGGCTTTCCCACACTCAGTACATTTACAGGGTTTCTCTCCTGTATGGGTCCTCTGATGTGCGCTGAGAATTGACTTCTGAGAGAAAGCTTTTCCACATTCACTGCATCCATAGGGCTTCTCCCCTGAATGAATTCTCTGGTGTACAACGAGCTGAGACTTCCTAATGAAGGCCTTTTCACATTCACTGCATTCATAGGGTCTCTCTCTTGTGTGCGTTCTCTGATGCACAATAAGATGTACCTTTCCACTGAAGGCTTTCTCACATTGACCGCATTTGTAAGGGCGTCCCCCTGCATGAGTGCGTTCATGTACAACTAGCAGTGACTTCCAAATGAAGGCTTTCCCACATTCATTGCATTCATGTGGTTTCTCTCCTGAATGAGCTCTCAGATGGATAATGAGGTATGACTTGCTACTAAAGGATTTCCCACACTCACTACACCCATAAGGTTTTTCCCCTCCATGAGTTCTCTGATGTGAAATGAGTTGATCTTTCCTGTTGAAGGCTTTTCCACAACCAGTGCATTCATAGGGATTTTCTCCTGTGTGGATTCTTTGATGTACAATGAGTTGTGAGTTGAAACTGAAGGCTTTCCCACATTCTCTGCATTCATGTGGTTTCTCTCCTGTGTGAGTTCTCATATGGATAATGAGGTATGATTTGCTCCTGAAAGCTTTCCCACATTCACTGCATTCATAGGGCTTCTCTCCTGTGTGACTTCTCTGATGTACAATGAGCTGTGACTTTAAACTGAAGGCTTTCCCACACTGACTACATCCATAGGGTTTTATCCCAGTGTGAGCTCCGTGATGTACGATGAGCTGTGACTTAAAAGTAAAGGCTTTCCCACACTCACTGCAACCATAGGGTTTCTCTCCTGTATGAGTTCGCTGATGTACAATAAGGTTTGACTTCGTATTAAAGGCTTTGCTGCATTCACTGCATTCAAAGGGTTTCTCTCCTGTATGAGTTCTCTGGTGTATGATGAGCTGTGATTTCAAACCAAAAGTTTTTCCACAGTCACTGCATTGATAGGGCTTCTCCCCAGCATGAATCCTCTGGTGTGAAATGAGCTGATACTTCCGACTGAAGGTTTTCTCACATTCACGGCACTCATATGGACTCTCTCCTGTGTGGATCCTCTGATGTATGGTGAGTTGTGAGTTAAAACTGAAGGCTTTCCCACATTCACTGCATTCATGGAGTTTCTCTCCTGTATGAGTCCTCATGTGGATAATAAGGTACGATTTGCTCCTGAAAGCTTTCCCACATTCACCACATACATAAGGTTTCATACCCGTGTGACTTCTCTGATGAACGATGAGTTGTGACTTCAAACTGAAAGCTTTCCCACATTGAGTGCACCCAAACGGTTTGACTCCTGTGTGAACGCCTTGATGTACAATGAGCTGTGACTTGAAAGTAAAGGCTTTCCCACATTCACTGCAACCATAGGGTTTCTCTCCTGTATGAGTTCTCTGATGTACCATAAGATTTGACTTTGTGTTAAAGGCTTTGCTACATTTACTACACTCAAAGGGTTTCTCTCCCGTATGAATTCTTTGATGTATAATGAGCTGTGATTTCAAGCCAAAGGCTTTCCCACATTCATTACATCCATAGGGTTTTTGTCTGGAATGAGTTCTTTGGTGTGAAACAAGCTGGTCTTTCCTACTAAAGAGTTTTCCACATTCACAGCATTCATGTAGTCCCTCTCCCGCATGAGTTCTCTGATGTGCACTGAGGTAGGACTTGCTGCTGAAGTCTCCCCCACATCCATTACATGCGTCAGGTTGCTCTCTGGCATGAGTCTGCTGATGCACTACAAGATATGGCTTGCTGCTGAAGGTCTTCCCACAGTAACTGCATTCAAAGGGTTGTCCTTCCATACACAACTGTTGGCACATTAACTGTGACTGCCTATCGAAGGTTTTTCCAGACTCTTCACCTTCAGAGTATTTTGTTCCAGTAACAGTCTGCTCATGTTTAGAATGGAAGAATGGTTCTCTATGCATATTAAACCCATTAGGATTCTTTTCAGCATAACTAGTGCATTCCATATATTTCAAACTCTTTCCACATGTGCCACCTGTATAAAACTTTTGTCTTGAAGAAACATGATTTGTACTAAGAAGACACAATTTTCCAAATGTTGTAAATTCATAGCCTTTTGCCATACTTTCCAGCTTGCCTTGATTTTCCTGATACCATTCCATATGATCAATTTCCCAGACTTTGTCTAGAAATGAAAAGAATTAACCATGTTGTAAATAAACAACAATATGATGCAGGCATAGCGTAAAATTCACTTAAAAACGTCATTTCATGAGATTATTTTATTTGCTGATACCAAGTCTGATTATAAGTAAAAGAGTAAATATACCCAAATTGTGGGGCACAGGCAAATGCAAAGCTAAACAAAAAGTGAAGACAGGTAGCAGCTCTCCTGCCTGCCTGTGACTATGCAGATGTGTTTCCCTTCACCAACCTTCTTCCTTTGCAAGGCAGCATAGGCAGCTCTCCTCCAAGACTGCCCACCTGTGACGATATAGGCCTCTCTTCGAACAAACCCTTTCAGAGGCAGCTCTTTCTGCCCACTTGTGTCTGGACAAGCATCCCTGACTTCCCTTTTTATAATAAACCTGCCCTTTTATTAAAAAAAAAAAAAAAAAAGAGGACAGCCATTAGAAACTGACAATGAATACGTTCTGAGTTTAAAACTGCTGCATAATAGGGCCTCCCTGGTGGCCAAGGGGTTAAGCACAGCACTGTGAAGCTATTCCCCAGCCTCTGCAGCACAAGTCTGATCCCCAGCCAGCCAGGGAGATACCCACATAGCATAGCAGTCCTCTCCTGTCTCGCCCGCTGCTCCCCTCAGCAGTGTGTTTCAGTCAGTCTGCCTGTTCTGTTCCCCACTCTTGTCTCTGGGGAATCCTCTCACTGCCCACACTTCTGGCTTGTACCCCATTTCTTGTATGCATAAATAAATAAATCTTTACAAAAATAAAATAAAATTGTTGCATAATAAAGATAACAAAGCAGGTACAAGGGAAAATGAGCAAAATATAAAAAGGTAGGAAAGACTCTAAGCATTAGATTCATTCAAGAAATAATTATTGAACATCTATTATGTACAAGCACACCAGAGCTCTGGAGAAAGAGCAGTAAATATCACAGATTAGTTTCCACTCCTCCTGGTGATAAAATTACACTGAGCACTCACACAAATAAATGAAAATAACTCGCATGGACCTCCCTGGTGGTGCAGGGGTTAAACTTCTCAGAGCTATCAAGCCATTGCCAGCCACTGTGGCATGAGTTCGATACCCGGCCAGGGAGCTGATCCGCAGGGTGCAGCAGACCTCTCCTGTCTCTCCCACTGCTCCCCTCAGCAGTGTATTTCAGTCAGTCTGCCTGTTCTGTTCCCCACTCTGTCTCTGGTGAATCCTCTCACCCCTGCACCTCTGGCCCGCACCCCAGTTCTTGTATGCATAAATTAAAAAAAAAATCTTAAAAAAAAAGAAAAATTCACATGAAACATCATATTTTGGAACAGAGGACCAGAAACTGCTAGTAATCTTTTAGAGATGCCAAAATAACTTTTTTTTTAAAAAAAGATTTATGTAACTTGACCCCTATTCTTTTGAAACAATCTTCTATTTTCCCCAACAATTCCTGCTGAATGCACTGAAAAATGAGTATGGGAACTTCTGACTATCACAAATGGGGAGAGTGTGACTAGCCAATGACATGGTCCGAATCAGAAACATTTCCATCAAGAAGAAAACAGGTCAGCTAATAAGTTAATCTTTGTCCTAGAATCCTAGAATCTGATTTACTTATGTGTTTGGTTGTCGTACTGTGCCCTATAGGCTCTCAGGATTCATAGACACTAAAGCTGTTCTAATAATTCCTGTATTTCATTCTTCCAAGTCTTCTGTTGCTGTTCATACCCATGCTTATTTGCTAGGTTTCCTTATCTGTGGCTTCCATCATTTGGTTTCCCAAGAAATATAATGCATTTTCTGCTAAGCTTTCTCTTTCCAGTAATGATAGAAAATAAGGAAGTGACAGAAATTACGATCCCTTGGCATCTCAAGGGTTTAATCAAATTCAAAATACTAGGAAAAAGTATCAAAGCCATTGGCTAGGAGACATGAGTTGTTAAGTGTAAAGAGTAAACATAATCAAATTTTATATTAAATACAATATTCTGATATTCTGAATCTACAGAAAACATTCTCTCCAATGGGCATGTCGAGTTTAGCCACAGAAGACAATGGAAAAGGAAATCATGCTCAGAGAACACAGTCAACAAGTCAACAGACCACGGCCATGTAAGTCCTGGCAAAGCTACCCACCCAATGTGTCACTGAACTGCAAGCTGCGATCTCCCTGGGTGCACTGCCGGTACACTCCCAGAATGAAGCTAGCACGGGAGGGTTAGAGGATTCACCAGAGACAGAGTGGGGACCAGAACAGGTGGATCTACTGAAATCCACTGCTAAGGGGAGCAGCGGGCGAGATAGGAGAGGTCTGCTGCGCTGTATGGGTCAGCTCCCTGGCCGGGGATGGACTCAGGCTGCAGAGATGATAGGGCTGACACTCAACTGACCTCTAGGCCACAGAGAGGTCCAAGCAGAGTATTCTGAAAGATGGACAGATGGGAGAGTGACTGGGTGCTGCCTAACCAGAGGTAGCTGCAGTTTAATAATGCTACCTACCTGGTGGTTCTTATGCCCTTTCCCTGGTGAGCACAAACCTGGTATTCCCCCCCCAACCCATCTTTAAGGTCATGAGCTTTAGTAAGGAAAATGGGAATCCACCTGCACCCCCACCCTAACCTTAAATCCTAGAAGATGAAACATGAACCAACCAATTTATCTGAACCAACAATGACGGCCCCAATTTCCCTTATTGGAGTCTTCTGACAGGGATGTGGGTAACAATCTAGCATATGAACATGGTAAATCTGCTATGGCTTCCTGGGAAAGGTCTGATTAAAAAAAAAAAATTATGGGGCCTCCCTGGTGGCGCAAGGGGTAAGATGCAACCTATGAAGTTGTCCGCAGCCACTGCAGCACGAGATCGATCCCTGGCCAGGGAGCTACCCCATATGGCACAGCAGACCTCTCCTGACTCAACCACTGCTCCCCTCAGCAGTGTGTTTCAGTCAGTCTGCCTGTTCTGTTCCCTGCTGTCTCTGGGGAATCCTCTCACCCCCCTCCCTGCACCTTTGGCCTGTACCCCAGATCTTGTATGCATAAATAAATTAATCTTTAAAAAATTATGCGGGAAGAAACAGTCATGTCCTAGTACATCACTGGTACCTCTGCGTGCCAGCTGGGTGTGACAGCCGTCTGAGACCATGAAGGGAGGTGATGAGAGCAAAATGCTGACATACTTAGAATGTCAGGGTAGAAATGGACTTCTGGTGACTTACTGAGTCAATCACTTAGTCAACCCTAAGGATCCCCTACTTCAGGAATTTTTGGGATAAATAAATCACTTCTGCTTAGAGTTTGATTTAGGATTATTCAAAAATTGCAGCTGAAACAATCTTAATGATACAAAGACCACTGATTTATCCTGCCATGCTTGTCATGAATAATTTTATGCTCAGAATAACCTATCTGATAGCAACATCACAATAAACTATTACAGAAAGAGTAAAAGAAATAAAACTGGGTAGTAAATAGAATGATTCAAAAATGAGATAAGATTGTCCTGTTTCAGATGAAAATTAAGATGATAAGAACCTTAAAAGACTTACTTTATTTTTTTTATTTTTTTATTTTTAAATAGAGGCAGAGCGGGGAGCAGAACAGGCAGAAGGACCGAAGCACACTGCTGAGGGGAGCAGCGGGCGGCAGGAGAGGTCTGCGCACCACGTGGGACCCTCCTCCCGTGGCCGGGGATTGAACCAGCGCCGCAGAGGCCACAGGCAGCTTCGCAACCCAGCATTCAACCGCTGCGCCACCGGGGAGGCCCTTACTTTATTTTTTTTAAAGATTTATTTATTTATGTGTGTTAAGAGCTGGAGTGTAGGCCAGAGGTGCGGGGGATGAAAAGACTCACTAGAGACAGAGTGGGGAGCAGCGGGGAGACAGGAGGTGTCTGCTGCACCATGTGGGTGAGCTCCCTGGCTGGGGATTAAACTCAGGCTGCAGGGGCTGCAGACTGCAATGGACACTTAACCCCTTGCACCAACAGGGAGGCCCCCAAAAAGACTTATTTTAAAAACACAAATACTAACATACCTGAAATTTTACAAGTTACAACATGCAGGGCCTCCCTGGTGGCCTAGGGAGTAAGTCTCAGTGCTATTACCACTGTGGCCTGAGTTCAATCCCCAGGCAGGGAGCTACCCACATGGCACAGCAGACCTTTCTTGTCTCCCCGCTGCTCCCCTCAGCAGTGGATTTCAGTCAATCTGCCTGTTCTGCTCCCTACTCTGACTCTGGTGAGTCCTCTCACCCCCTAACCTTTACCCCAGTTCTTGATTTACAACACAAAAGGAAAGTGGAGGATAAGAGAGACTCCTCTGGATGCAGAGGAAGAGCAACAGAAGACTGGTCAAGCATGAGAATAAGCATTTCATCATACAGGGATAAGCATTTCATCATACAGGGTGAGAGTGGGTTCAGTGGGGTGTCACCTGAATAAGGGGTGGGGAAGGTCTAAGTGGCGGAGGCTTCACACAAAGTAACTGATCAGGAAATGATGCAAGAATGCACTTAGAAAGGACAGTGCATTAAAGTGCACATGCTGACAACATCAAAGTGATGGGACACTCTAGAAGAGATAGAATCTCCTGATGGGTTTTAAGAAGGAAGGAAGTCAGGTTGAATATAAAGCATTTACACATATAATTTTAAAAAACAATAGAAAGACACTACAGGGGTTATAAAAGTTCCACTAAATGAGGTAAAAAGGAAAGCTTGCTCAAGTGCCTAATAAAATGAGTCTTACTAGGAAAGGAAGTTAGGAAGCCGAGACTGGCTGAGAGGTTAACTAAGAAGGAAAGGAACATCACATGAGAGTTTATACCTACTCCGAAGGAGGAGGAAGGGATCCAATGTCTTTGTCACTTACCTGGATTGCCCTGACTTGGGATTTGTGTCTGCATCATCCACAGTTCGTCCCCTTGTTCCAGTTTGAAGATGATATTGGGCTTGGTGCACTGATACCCTGTGAATGGAAAATCACAGACTCAAGTGCTTAGATTCGGGATCTCTAGAGTATGGGGGGGCCTGCCCAGTGGTGCAAGGGGTTAAGATGCAACCTGTGAAGCTGTCCGCAGGCACTGCAGCACAAGTTCAATCTCCAGGTAGGGAGCTGTCCCACATGGCGCAGTAGACCTCTCCTGTTTCCCCGCTGCTCACTTTAGCAGTGTACTTCACTGCCTGTTCTGTTCCCCACTCTGTCGCTGGTGAATCCTCTCACCACCCCCATCTTTGGCCTGTACCCCAGTTGTTGTATGCATAAATAACTATTAAAAAAAAAGAATGGGGGGGATTCAGATCAGTGACTGCCTGATAAAGCTGTGAAGTAGATGGTTTCACTGTTATATTCAAATGCCAAAGGGAGAACAGGAAACTCTGACCTCTAAAATGTTTCATAGAAGCCACCCCACCTTCAGCAGTCAAGAACAGGAAGCCTGCAGAATTCACACACTCCTTTCAGGGCGGTGACACTTACCCAGGGATACCAGGTTGCCATAGTTCTCCAACATCACACTCCGGTACAGGTGCTTCTGGGCGGGGTCCAGCAGGCACCACTCTTCCCAAGTAAAGTCCACAAACACATCCATGAAGGACAACGGTCCCTGAAAAAGCATATGCCCATTCAATCTCCAATTATTTTACTGGGTTTGTGGAAAACAATGGGCAGCAAATGATGTCTAGTATATTCTTTGTGTGTAAAAAATTAAAAACATTTTGAAAACATCCCATAAATGTGCATTAAATCAGTCACGTTTTCATTCGACACATATAAAAATGGGTAACAATCATGCCTACAAGCAGCATCCAACATTGCAAAAGGAAGCAAAATCAGACACATGCAAATGTAATGGGAAATCAAAGAAACTGAGATGAAAGTACAAAAGAAATGAGAAAAACATTTCACTCAAAGAATTGGTTAAACCAACATAGTAATGCAGTAAAAGAGAAACAAGCTATTAAGTATTCACAAAACAACAGCAAAATAACAACAATAGTCCCTCATCAGTAATTAATTTTAGTGTAAAATGAATTGAAATCTCCAATCAAAAGACAGAGACTAGGGGCCTCCCTGGTGGTGCAAGGGATTAAGCACCGCACTATGAAACAATTTGCAGCCTCTGCAGCACGAGTTCGATCCCCGGTCGGCCAGGGAGCAACCCAAATGGCAGAGCAGACCTCTCCTGTCTCTCCTGCTGCTCCCCTCAGCAGTGGATTTCAGTCAATCTGCCTGTTCTGCTCCCTACTCTGTCTCTGGTGAATCCTCTCACCCCCCTCACCTCTGGCCTGTACCCCAGCTCTTGTATGCATAAATAAATAAATCTTAAAAAAAAAAAAAAAGACAGAGACTAGGCCCTCCCTGGTGGTCTAGGGGTTATTTCTCAGCCTATCACCACTACAGCCTGAATTTGATCCCCAGGGAGCTGACCCACAAGGCACAGCAGACCTCTCCTGTCTCACCTGCTGCTCCCTTCAGCAGTGGATTTCAGGCAATTTGCCTGTTCTGCTTCTCACACTCTGTCTCTGCTGTCTCTGCTGAATTCTCTCAACCCCCCCCCCATCTCTGACCTACACCCCAGCTCTTGTATGCATAAATAAATAACAATAAAATCTTTAAGAGCCTCCCTGGTGGTGCAAGGGGTTAAATGTAAGCACAATGAAGCTACTGGCAGCCACTGCAGCACCAGTTCAATCCCCAGCCAGGTAGCTGACCCACATTGCGCAGCAGACCCCTCCTGTCTCTCCACTGCTCCCCTCAGCAGTGTATTTCAGGCAATCTGCCTGTTCTGCTCCTCACTCTGTCTCTGGTGAATCCTCTCACCCCCCACACCTCTGGCCTATAACCCTGTTCTTGGATGCATAAACAAAACAAAAGTAAAATCTTTAAAAAACAAAAACAGAGACTAGCAAAATGGATAAAAACACAATTCAACAATGTGCTGTCTACAAGAGACTCAAGATCCAAAGAGACAAAAAGACTGAAAGAAAAAGGATGGTTAAAGATACTCCATCTAAATACAGCCAAAAGAGAGCATGCATGGCTGAGCTAATATGACAAGACTGCAAAACAAAAGAGGATATAGAAGATAAAGAATATTACCTATTATTTAAAGTCCAACACAGATTATATAGCAACTCTAAAGAGTGAGACAACTAATAACGGATCAGCAAAATATACAAAGTAAACTGTGACAGAAGTGAAGTAGCTTTATAACAGTTGTCAACTGTTATACTCAATAATGGAAAACACCGAAAAGACTATAAGGAAAAAAAAAATAAATGAACCAACTAGATCTAACATATCTAGAACATTCTACCCAACAGTAGCATACGTATTCTTCTTAAGTTCACTCCATTTATAACGGATTTAAAAACAATTAAATCTCAGAATCAAGCTAACAAAGGAGGTAGAAGACGTGCACAATGAGAGCTTCAAGCTATTATTAAACGACTGAGATAACATTAGGAGATGGATGGGGAGAACCAAGAGAATCAAAATGGTGATCTTGCCTAAAATGATACACAAATTTAACTAAATCCCAGCAATATTTTCCAAAGAAATTGAATTAAAATATTGAATCTTGGGCCTCCCCCTGGTGGCACAGGCGGTTGAGCGCCTCGCTGTGGAGCTGTCCGCAGCCTCAGCAGTGCCGGTTCGATCCCAGCCGACCGGCGAGGGTTCCATATGGTGCGGCAGACCTCTCCTGTCTCCCCGCTGCTCCCCTCAGCGGTGTGTTTTGGTCACTCTGCCTGTTCTGCTCCCTGCTCTGTCTCTGGTGAATCCTCTCACCCTCCCACGTGCTGCACCTCCCCCTGCAGTGACCTTTAGGGCTAACCGTCCCTAGGTCCGGCTGGGCAACCAGCGCACAGGGGGAGAACAGCAAAACCCTACCTGCTGCACCTCTCCCCGCAGTGATCTTTAGGAATGGCTTTCACCACGGTCCCTAGATCCAGCTGGGCAACCAGCGCGCGGGGAGAGAACAGCCTAAAGCAGAGGAAGTGCAGCGGAAGTTCCCTGAAAAGGCAGAAGCTTATCAATAGATAACGACCACCAAGAACCACTACAAGAATGATAAAAAATCTTATCCCAAAACTTTAATCCCTTATCTGTCTTTCTAAACTTCCTCTTTCTTCTATAATGGTCATTGTTTGTTATGTAGATCACCTCCCTGATGGTGATAGACTGAGCCCATGAGCAAGCTAATTTCTTTGATATTCATTCCTGTGCTTTTGGAAAACATATATATACTGGTCACAAACTCAAAGAAAATTACACTCAGATTTTCACTCTTGAAGTGTGTCTGTTTGTCATTTCTTTCGCCGACGCCCTGACCACCCTGCACGCTTCTCTCAACCCTGAGGTGGCCTCATCGTCTACTGCTGTGCTGGTCCGCGGCACCCACGCATCTGGCCTGTACCCCAGTTCTTGTATAAATAAATTAACAAATCTTAAAAAAAGTTAAAAATAGAAACACTGACCACCCTTGGGCCTATATTCACGTATAGAGTATGCAATGATCAACAAAAAAATAAAGCCTGCATCATACAATGGTACACAGAAGCAATCTAAATTTTTAAAGGACAAATGGATCAAAAAGATGTGGTAAATACAAACCATGAAGTATTACACAGCTACAAGGAAGATGAAACACAGCCATTTTCTTTCTTTCTTTTTTTTTTTTTGGTGGCACCCTCGCCGGCGGCTGGGGAATGAATCGGGCTGCAGAGGCTCTGGGCAGCCTCACAGCCCAGCGCTCAACTGCTGTGCGACCAGGGGAGGCCCAACACGCAGCCATTTTCAACAAAAAGGAGGGAATTTGAAAAAATTACATGCAGAAAAGTCAGAAGGATAAAAATAAACATCGGACAGACAATTCAACATAAAACACCTGAAAAACCAGTGGATGTCAACAAACACCCTGATGTTTCTGAGGTTAAGAAAGGGGGAGGGCAAGGAAAAAGGGGACACAGTGACAGTGGTGGTGGGAAAATAATAAAAGAAAAAAGGGAAAAAAAACTTTTTCACAAAAAGCGTAAGGTTTTCGTGCTTGCTGGCACTGCTACAGTAACAGCTTTTTGAATTTCTCTTTCTATTTTTACAATGGCCTCATGCTCGATTCGTTGGTCATGACAGGCCACACAGTTATAGACTTCAGTCTCTGGTGCGTACCAAGCAACTTGACTTTTCTTCCAGTATGACTCTTCTTTTTCTTGGGAGCACTTCCAGCATCACTGGGAGCGCCTCAGATGGGTCCCGTGTCACTTCGGGTTTCTGGCGGTGCACTAAACGACTGTCATACACAATTTACTGGAGCCACCTCCTCACACAAATGCCCGGCACCACAGGCATAAGTTCTTAAAACCTGAGAGCACCTCAACAGCAGCAGGTGGCGGCTATGAAGTTATTACAGCAACACAGTATGCACTACAGTGAGTTCTGCTATATTTCATGCTGCATCTTTGTTTATGTTTCTTACTCTTGTGAATGGGACCGTGTACCATCTGTGTTTGTGTGACTTGATAAATACTACCTTTTTATAATAAATTTGTGTGTGCTTTATGCTAGTGACCAATTAGACTATTACCTACATGTATTTTATGTACTCATGACCTACCTTTACCTTAATTTTTTCAACATTTCTAGTATCCATGGTTCATCTGTAAGTTTTCTCAAACTGTAGCAAATAAAAAAAAAATTTCAAATACGAAGAAAGTCTGTGTATAGGTGGAACCCATTCAGTTCAAGCCTATGTTGCTCAAGGATCACCTGTACAATAAAATGTGTATGGAAAAATTCTAGGTAATGGCTGCACAGATGTTTACTGTAATTCAATGTTTTCCTATGTTTGAAAATTTTCCCAATACAAGTTGGAGTAAAAGAAACACCCAAGGTAAATTCTGATGTGGATTGGTTATCAAGTTTGTTTTAAACTTTAACATCCAAGAGAGACTGCATCTTGTTAAAAATAAGAGTCTGATATAACAGGACTGAAGTGGGACCTTAAGAGTCCGCATTTTTTTTTTTAAAGATTTATTTATTCATGCATACAGGAACTGGGGTACAGGCGAAATGTACGGGACAGTCAGAGGATTCACTAGAGATAGAGTGGGGAACAGAACAGGCAGAAGGACCGAAATACACTGCTGAGGGGAGCAGTGGGCGAGAGAGGAGGGGTCTGCTGCGTCATGTGGGTATCTCCCTGGCTGGTCGGGGTGAACCGGCACTGCAGAGGCTGCGGACAGCTTCACAGTGCTGCACTCAACTGCCTATGCCACCAGGGTGGCCCAGAGTCTGCATTTCTAACAAGCTTTCAGAATATAACGTATTTCTTTAAATCAAGAAGAAAAAGAAAACAGGAAAATTAAAGTCATGGTGCCAAAAAGGTAACAAAATGACAAGTAAGCACAACAAAGTTACTCATCCTCTTTAACCAATAGGAAATGCAAACTAAACTCATACTGACATATCACCATACAAACACCAAGATGGTTCAAGGTAAAAAGATTAACAATAGTGTTGGCTAAGGATGTGAAGCAAATGGAACACTCAAACACTGGTGATGGTTAGAGAAAATGATGTACAAGAGCCTGGGAGCTTAACAAAATATGTAATCAATGTAGCAAGATACATATGTGCACATACCAAAAACATATATTAAAAATACACACAGAGCAATAACAATGCACATTTTGTAAACACATGTAAACACAAGGACACCCATAAAACACAACATATGGGGGGGGTAGTGAAATACGAGAAAACAAGGGTTAGGGTTAGGGAAGAAGGATAAGCAGAACTTCACACAAACCAGTGATGATAAATAGATCACAAACGGGAGATATTACCTCTTGAACCGAAGGACACCCCCCTCCAGTCCTCTCCTTGCCAAAAAGAAAAAAAATAATAAGTAAAAGAAATGGGAATGAGCCTGCAGCTTACCTGGGGCTCAGTGGTTCTCGGCTGCGCCTGTGACGTGAGCAGCCACTCTAGGACCTGCTTTGTCCAGCGGCCCTTGTGCCTTTGCTGAGGTCCTCCAGGGAGAGGCCTCTGGTCGGGGGTCCCTTGACCCAGGATGGGTTCCTGACCTGGAAGATTCCTGATCCTGCCACCAGAACTGTGTTGCTCCTGGACAGGTGGGACCTGCAGACTCAAGAGCAAACTTACGTTAGTGACTCCATGAGGTAGGCTGGGCTGTGAGCAGTCAGTGTCAGTGTGGCTGCAGGGCAGAGGTGAGACAAAGTGAAAATGGAGAAGCAGCACCCTCATACCATGCCCTCCCGCACAGGCGAAGGCCTGCAGGAATCCCAAGACCGCAACCACCACCCTGAGATTTAAAAACCTTCAGGCAGCCATTACACAGAAATCATACCAGATGCTAGAGATTCAACAACCTGCTTTGGGGGAGAACGCAGGTATTATGAGACTTCTGAATGCATGAAAGGCTGTGCTCCAGCTCTCACCATTTAGATGCCCAGGAACATGTCCCTTAGCTGCTCTGAGTCTTTTTGTTGTTGTTAAAACATTGAAAGAAGGATGAGACCGGGTTGGGAGCATAGTTTTTTAATCTCCAAAAAACTCCCCATGAGAACAAATGAGACTTACCAGAATATAAAGGACAAGGCCCACAGGAACCTACAAGCCAGCGCACAAAAAACTAGGAGACAAGGTCTTGTCACAAACCTCAGGCCACACAGATATGACCTGACTGCCAGGGCAGTTCTCAGTCACGGAAATAGGGGAGCGAGGGGGCTGCTGCTGGGCCTTATACTGCAGGGCTCCAAAGCCACCAACAAATGTGCCTCCCCACCAGGAGAGCACCCCTGGAGTGGGGCCTGAGCCTGTACGGCACGGCACAGGCCTGCAGGTGACAAGTGACAATGCCATGGTCACCTAAGGTCTCCAGGGCCTGAGGAATGATTGGCCAGTGCTTCCTTCCCTAAGCACTGACCTTCACTTAAGGAAAGCTGCTAGAAATAAGAGACCAGGAATAGAAAAAAAAAAAAAAAAAAAGATTCAGGCTGTGAATCTCCTCCCCAAAGAAGGGCATGAGCAGGGAAGCTATTACTGGATAGCAGGAGGGAAGGGCCCAAAGGAGAGCTATTTCAGAAACTGCACCAGTGTGACGCTCAGACACAGTGAGTTTCCAGGTTGTCTGCCCCACCATAAGGAAGGGAGGAGCCCAGCAGCGAGGGGAGACAGGAGAGAAGGCACCGAGGCACAAGGAGCAGAAAGACATGTAAGAAGCCACGATGGCTTCTCGGCCCTGGACCTGCACCTGGGACTTGGGGGACACGGAAGGGACACTTGGAAGACACAGAGACGTGGGTGAGGGCCCCATGGGGAGGTGACCGTGGCAGCCTTTATCTGGACTTGGGTTTTGAGTCTTTTCCTCCCAGACCAGCCTGGCCCCCTCTGCCCCTTTCTGTGTGTCCCCCAGGACGGGCCTGAGACTGGGG
Source organism: Talpa europaea (assembly GCF_964194135.1). Taxonomy (NCBI): domain Eukaryota; kingdom Metazoa; phylum Chordata; class Mammalia; order Eulipotyphla; family Talpidae; genus Talpa; species Talpa europaea. Next base: position 270,388 of record NC_140082.1, on the reverse strand, counting down.
CGGCTCTCGGGCCTCAGTGGCCCTGCTCTGGGCTCATCCTGCTGGGCTGGACGTTTAGCCAGGAGGGGACGGGTAATTTGGGGTGCTTGATTGGAAACTATATTCTTTCTGTTCTCTATGCACCCCATTTGTATTAAAGTTCTTTTTCTACCGAAGGGCTTATGCACTAGAGTATGTTTTGTCTTGATGGGGCCGATGGCAGAACCCACTTAGAGCACACAGGTTTGGGGGTCCCGGGGTGTCCCTCACCCTGCCTGGTAACAATATAATTTTAACAAGGAAATACAAGTCTCTCGAGTCCACATGCTGCTTCCTTTTCCTAGGATGACCTTCAGCCCTCTGCTCACCTCAGCCACCTCTTTAGACCGATTATGAATCTCTTGGTAGCTTCAGCCCAGCAAGTCACCTTCTCTGCTCTCTACTCGTTTTGGGGAAGCCCGCGCGCCCTCGCCTCCCGCCTCGCCGGCTTGTCTCCGCGCACACCCGCCGCACTCAGTCAGGCGACACGGAGGCGGGAGAGCCGGAGAACAGCGCCCGCGCCCCGCACGCCCGAAGGAGGCCCTGAGGGGAGTGGGGCGGCGCCCGTTTCCCGACGCCGGGTCCCGCGTCCCGCTACCGCAGGGCCCAGCCCCGGGGACACCCCATGGAGAAGAGCGGGAAAGGCCCCCGCAGGGGAAGGCGCCTCGGCCCCCCAAAGCGCCGCCGCCTTTTCTGAAGAAACGCAACACCCGGCCCAAGCCCGCCCGCTCCGGGACAGGGCGGCGCGGGTGGTCGCCCTCGCGGTCGGGACGCAGCGCGGATGGGCCCGACTCACCCAGACGGCCGCCGTGCGGACCCTGGAGGCCATGCCCGCGCGCCCGGCGGGGAGTCGGGCCGAGGAGACCCAGCCGTTCGGGAACGGTGGGGGCGCCGCGCACCACGGCGGACGGCACCCGGGCGCGCCGAGGACGGCCCTGCGGGCGCACCGGAAGCGCGTCACCGGCCCGCGCCGCGCGAACTACGACTCCCGGCAGGCCGCGCGGGGCCGCCCTTCCGGCTGGGGGCGCGCGCGTCGGCGCGGAGCTGCGGTCTCGGGGGGCCGAGGCCTCGCGGCGCGGACCCCGCCTTCGCGGGCGCGCCCCTTCTGGGCGGCTCCCCCGACGACGGACGCGCCCGCGCCGCCGTGCGGGTCCAGTCTCGCGCGCCCCGCCGGGGCGCCTCCCCCGGGGCTGCCGGGCCGCCGCCCGACGCGCCGAGACGGGCCCGCGCCCCGCCGGTGACCCCCCGCCCGCGCGGAGCGGCCCGCGGCGGCCGGCAGGTCTCCGGCGCCCCCGCCCCGGCAGCCAGCGCGGGCGCGGCCGCGGGACGCGCGGGCGCCCCGTCAGCTGCCCTCGCGGCCCCACAGGAGCTCGTGCCCGGACCGGGGAGACCGGCGGGCCCCCGCGCAGCCCGGCCGGGTCGCTGCGGACGGAACCCGCCGGCGGGCGCCGCCTGTGTCCGAGCGAGGGCCGGCAGCGCGCTCGGGCGGCGTGGCGGCCGGAGGTCACGCGCACCCCCGGCCGAGCCAGGCCGCGGCCTTTCCAGAGGCCGGTCCTGTCTCCGGAGCCGGGCAGCGGCACTCGCGCGCCGCGGGACCCTGGGGCTCCGGAGCAGACCCGCGCCCTGTGCCTCGAGAGGGCTGGGCGAGGACGCGGGCGCCTCCCAGCAGCCACCCCCCTGCCTCCCGGGGCGGCGCCCCGACAGACCGCACCGCCCGGTGAGCGGCGCCAGGAGCTTCACGAGTGAACCCGGCCCAGTAAGCACCAGTGTGGACAGATCCCTCCCGGCGCCCGCCCCGAACCACAGCCCCCACCCCGGCCTTGCCTGTCAGAGACCACGTTCTAGAACCTTGTAAGCGGAGTTGTGCAGCGTGCGCCTTCCGTCGGACCTCGGACCTTGTACGGGAATGCCTGAGAGGCCCATGCCTGGGGGTGCGGCCTGGCGCCCCATTACAGAGCTGCATCGCAGCCGGTTGTCCACTCTGACTTGTCGGACATCGGCTGTGGTTATTAAATTTGGTCCAGCTTTGGATCACTGTGGTGCTTAACATTCCTGTATGCGCACAGGTTTCTGCGCGGACGTGTGTTCAGTTCTCCTGGGCATATGCGTAGGCGTGGAATTAATTGACGGGTGTTACCGCATGAAGACATGCCAAATTATTTCCCAAAGCGGCTGTAATGTTTTGTAATCCCACCTGCAATATACAAGGGTCCCAATCCTCACTAACAAGTTAGCCTTCCTGAAGTAGCGTGTCCCTGTGGTTTTAATGCTCATTTCCCTAATAACGAGTGATGTTGAGCCCCTTCCCATGGGTTCACCGGCCACTCCTGTATTACTTACTGAAGCATCTGTTAAACCTCTTCTACTTTTTATTGGTTTGTCTTAACATTTGAGTTATAAGGGTTCTCTGTATTCCAGATATAGTAGTCCCCTCTTCTCTGTGAGGGACATGTTCCACGACCCCCAATGGATGCCCGACATTACATGTAGAGTACACGTCCTATGTATACTATTTTTTCCCTTACATATACACACCTGATAGTTTAGTTGATAACACAAGCACAGGACATATTAACAATTATAAAACAATTTTAACAATATATCGTGAAACTTACATGAATGTGCTCTCACAAATTATTTTTTTTTTAATTTATACAAGCACTGGGTACAGTCAGAAGCGCGGGAGGGTGAGAGAATACACCAGAGCCAGAGCAGGGAGCAGAGCAGGCAGAAGGACCGAAGTTCACTGCTGAGGGGAGCAGCGGGCGGCAGGAGAGGTCTGTGCGCCATGCGGGACCCTCCTCCGGTGGCCGGGGAGCAGGAGGGGAATGAACCAGTGCTGCAGAGGCTGCGGGCAGCTTCGCAACCCAGCGCTCAACCGCTGCACCACCGGGGAGGCCCCAAATTTTCTTTTTTTTAATGGCCTGTGGCCAAAAGCTGTACAAATGTGGGTATAACACAACTGAGGGTTAAAGAGGAACCACCATCTCAAAATCTCTTACTATTTGCTGTGTTTTTGGACCACTGCTGACTGCAGGCAACCGAGACTCTAACCTCTAACAGACTCAAACAGATCAGGAATGTCCAATGCACAAGTGTCTGTTGGGAACAGGAGCTATGAACATACACTAGTCTGTTGCTTGCTGTTTTTTTTTTTTTAAGATTTATTTTATGTATTTATGCATACAAGAACTGGGGTGTAGGTTAGAGATGCAGTGGGTGAGAGGATTCACTGGAGACAGTGGGGAGCAGAACAGGTGGGTCCACTGAGATACACTGCTCAGGGGAGCAGCAGGGAGACAGGAGGGGGTCTTCTGTGCCATGTGGGTTGCTCCCTGTCTGGGGTTCGAACTCCTGCTGCAGTGGTTGCCAATAGCTTGATAACTTAACCCCTTGTGCAACCAGGGAGGCCCGTTCTTATGTTCTTTTTTTTTTTTTTTTTTTTTTTTAAAGATTTATTTATTTATTTATTTATTTATTTATTTATTTATTTATACAAGCACTGGGTACAGTCAGAAGCACGGCAGGGTGAGAGAATTCACCAGAGCCAGAGCGGGGAGCAGAGCAGGCAGAAGGACCGAAGTACACTGCTGAGGGGAGCAGCGGGCGGCAGGAGAGGTCTGCGCGCCATGTGGGACCCTCCTCCGGTGGCCAGGGAGCAGCCGGGGATTGAACCGGCGCCACAGAGGCTGCGGGCAGCTTCGCAACCCAGCGCCCAACCGCTACACCACCGGGGAGGCCCCCCCGTTCTTATGTTCTTAATGGTGTTTTCAGAAGAGCTGAAGTTTATTTTGATGAAGTGCAATTTCTTTTTATTCATGCTTTTGTGCTGTAGGAAATATTTTGCTAAGTCCAGGGTCAAACATTTTCTCTTGTTTTAAACACTTTAGCATTTAAGTTTGTGATACATTTTGAGTTCGTTTTTTAAATTTATTTATGCATACAAGAACTGGGGTGTAGGCCACAGGTGTAGTGGGATGATAGGATTCACCAGAGACAGAGAGGGGAGCAGAACAGATGTATCCACTGAAATACACTGCTGAGGGTAGCAGTGGGCGAGGCAGAAGAGGCTTGCTGTGCCCTGTGGGTCAGCTCCCTGGCCGGGGATCGAACCAGGTCACAGTGGCTGGCGAGAGCTTCATAGACATAACCCCCGCGTGCCACGGAGGCCCCTTGAGGTAATTTCTGAATGTTTTTTATCTTACAGATACCCAGTAAGTTATACCCCCATTCATTTAAAAATACTCCTTATCATGCTGAATTATTTAGGTACTTGTGTGAAAATTAAATGTTTATTTAAGCTCACTTCTGGATTCCATAGCCTATTTTTCTGATGTTTGTCTGCCTTCATGTGAACATTTTATCAGTGTAGTTCTACTGTAAGCTTTGAAGTTACTTTTGGTGGAGGGTGAAAACCCTCTACCATTCTTTTTTTAAAAGATTTATTTTTATTTATTTATTTATACAAGCACTGGGTACAGTCAAAAGCGCAGGAGGGTGAGAGAATTCACCAGAGCGGGGAGCAGAGCAGGCAGAAAAACCAAAGCACACTGCTGAAGGGAGCAGCGGGCGGCAGGAGAGGTCTGCGCGCCATGTGGGACCCTCCTCTGGTGGCCGGGGAGCAGCCGGGGATCGAACCATGCAGCAGAGGCCGCGGGCAGCTTTGCAACCCAGCGCTCAACTGCTGCGCCACCGGGGAGGCCCTCTACCATTCTTTTTTAACAACAGCTTTAGGATATTCCCTGCTCATGGGTTGGAGGAATCAACATTGTCAAAAAGGCCATCCTACCCAAAGCAATTTACAGATTCAATGCAATCCCAATAAAAATCCCAATGGCATTCTTCAAAGAAATGGAGCAGATATTAACTGAAATTCACATGGTACCATGAAAGACCCCAAACAGCCAAAGCTCTCCTGAAGAAAACAGGAGGAAATGGTGGGATTACAATTCCAGACTTCAAACTATACTATATAGTCATAATTCAGACAGCACAGTACTGGAACAAAAAAAGATAAACTCATGTTATTTGCAGCAACATGGATGGAGCTGGACGGCATTATGCTAAGCAAAATCAGGCAAAAGGAGAAAGGTAAATACCAGATGGTGTCACTTGTGTGGAACAGAGAAACCAAACAAAGGGTCAGATAAAGACAAACTTTAAAAGCAACCCCTGAAAGCTGACTATATACTGTCAAAATACTGCATGTAAAACAATGGTACTTAATAAACACATGAGGCTTTGGTCTTATTTACTAGGTCTCCTGCATTTCTATGTACATTTTTCATTAGCTTGTCCATTTCTCCACAAATGTCTCTGAATATAAAGATTAATTTGTAAAGAACTGCCATCTTAACAATACTGAGTTTTCCCATCCTGATCATGGCTTTTCTGATTTCACTTTCAAATTATTGACTGCTGGTACAGAGGCGTGAAACCCGTTTTTTATATATTGATTGTGTCTCCTGTGGCCCTGCCAAATTCCTTCATTATGGTTCTAGAAGTTTATTTGTAGATGTGAATTTTTCAAAAGAAAATATTCCATCATTGAAGAGACTGGTTTGCTGATGCTAAAATACATACTGTTTGAAGGAACTTTGGAAAGTACAAAAACATACAAAAGCAGATGCCTGTTCTCCCAATTTGAACATGAGGAGCTATTAATCTGCCAAATTTCCTTAGAGTTTTGAGCAAGATTCATTTGTGTTTTAAATTCATTTATTTTTACATATTTGAGTATATGCCATATTAACATTTATCATGGTTTTTTTTATAACACTGGACAGCATCAACATTTTCCCTGTTACCAAACCTTCTGTGTTCACAACTTTAATGTCTGTTTAACGTTCTATGACATGAATACGCTATAGCCATTATGCAAAATTTGTACCACTTTAAAGATTCAGAGATCATTCATACAATCACTCACTCTATTCTTTCCTTCGGGTGCTAAACGTAGTAGTATCATTATTAACAGGAACATACAGTACTTACTATGTGCACACATTGTTCTAAATACTTTACAAACCTCATCTCCTTTAATCTTACACAACATCCCTCTGAGGTAGATAGTAGTGGTGTCTCCATTTTACAGCTGAGGAAACTTGGACCACAGGTTATCAGAAATTGCGAGAGGCCCTGTTAAGGGCCTTCTTTTCTACTCCCACAAAGCACTACTTCTCATAATGAAAACTATTTCTAAAGAGAGCATATTACGCATGTGAACAGCATGTAAGCACTGAGAACAGCAGTGAGATGGAGCTCTGGGTCTGACCACTCACCGGGGCCAACTCACTTCATGGCAACTGTACAATGAAGAGGATGCAGTAGTCTCATGCTCCTCATAGTTCTCAAGTCTTGTGAGTCTAACAATCATTTCTAGACTTTTCCTGGGAGAGACATCAAAATCTGTCCTGCTGTTCTCAACAAAAATTTTTTATCATTCAAGAATCAAACCAGTGGGCCTCCCTGGTGGCACAGTGTGTTGAGCGCAGTGCTGTGAAGCTGCCTGCAGCCTCTTCAGCGCAGGTTCAATTCCCGGCCGGCCAGGGAGATGCCCACATGGCGTGGCAGACCTCTCCTGTCTCAGGAGTGTTTTCAGTCTGTCTGCCTGTTCTGCTCCCCGCTCTGTCTCTGGTGGGTTCTCTCACCCTCCCACATCTCTGGCCTGTATGCCTGTTCTTGTATGAATAAATAAATCTTAAAAAAATAAAAAGGGGCAACATTAAAGCCACAGCTGAGAGTTATCAAGCACTTATGTTGGTCAGGCACTAGTGCTAAGTTGTTGATACGTTTCCTCATTTAATAACCACCACACCCTATGAGGTGAGCAGCACTACCCCTAACTTACAGAGGAAGGTGTCTATAAATTAGGCACAAAGAAGTTAGGTTGCATGACTAAGGTCACCCAGCGAGTTAAGGGCAGAGGCAAGATTTCAAATGGGCAGCTGAGCTTCAGCCCACGCCCTCATCATAAAGAGAAAAGATTACCCTGGAGAGAAGGCGGCTTTGGGCAGTGCTGTTTGTCTCACAGCGTAATTGCTCTGAGCATCACACAGGTAACTGTTCCTTTCAAATGCAGGCCCCTCCTGACATGTCCAATGTCGAGTGTTTCTCTATATCCTGGTGTCCACAAAATCACTGTTTTTAAGATTCTAGGAGCCTTCAGCACCCAGTCTCAAAGAACAGAACTCTATAGCCCCAAACATCTTACAGTTAACGGGAAGGCTGAGTGGCTTATGGTTATCAAGTTTCCTTGATGACAAACGGAGAAACTGGAGCTTCTTTTATTCTGTATTAAAAATGTCTTTAAATAATTGTTACAGTAACACTGAATAGATGATGAAACTTATTCATAAACCCATTACCTAGCAAATCAATTTTGTTCCTTTTCTACACCCTTCCATTTCCTGCCCACATGCAAATGTGTTCAAAAATGGGCACTACTAGTAATGTAAATGTGTTGTTCTTTCTCTGCTTTACACTGTAAATATTTCCCCTGTGGTTAACCAAAATGTATGTTATATTGACACATAACACAGACTAAGCACTACGAAGTGTCCCAGAGGACAAATAAAAAAAATGGTATATTAATTCAATGAAATATTATTTTCCATGTTTGTCACAATAATTTTATCGACTTTTTATTCTTCTCAGCAGTTAACTCTTGTTTATCTTTTTGAAGTAGCATTCTCCCTTAACTAGTCACTTACTTTATGGTTCCTTCTCGGATTTTAGCACTGAACTTAATCAAAATGCACCAAGGTCAATTATGTTTGTAGGAATTTGTGGAAAGTTAAAAATGTGATATATTTCCATACTGGAATGTAATTTGTGGGTTCTCCCATCGTCAGGACCAATTCTGTAGTGCATTATAGGGCCGTAACAGGATTTGAGGCATCTCCAGAGATCCCATCCATACACCTCTCCAAAAGGAGCTCTCCAGTGAGAGTTACTGCTCTTACTGAGGAATTTCCCACGTCCGTTACATTAGTAAGGCTTTTCACTAATGTGATTTGTCTGGTATCTAATAAGGTTGGAACTACTGACTAGCGCCGACCCACACTGATTACAAGTTAAGAACTGCTCACCTGTATGAGCTATCTGATGTACTATAAATGGAGAATTCTGGCTGAAGAAAATTCCACACTGATTACATTTATAGGTCTCTTCTCCAATATGGATTCTCTGATGCTTAATGAGGTCGTTCTTTCGGATGAAGGCTTTCCCACACTGACAACATTCATATGGTTTCTCCCCCGTATGAATTCTCTGATGCACGATGAGGGCAGAACTCTGGCTGAAGGATTTCCCACAATCATGACATTCATATGGTTTCTCCCCAGTATGGGTTCTCTGATGAGAGAAAAGATGAGAACTTCGACTAAAGCATTTTCCACAATCTTTACACTCAAAAGGCTTCAGCCCGGTGTGTGTTCTGTGATGCACGACAAGGTGAGACCGCTGGCTGTAAGACTTCCCACACTCAGTGCATTCATAGGGCCTAACTCGGACATGAGTTCTCTGATGCAGAATGAGGTGTGTGCTCTGTCTGAAAGATTTCCCACATTCAGGGCATTCGTAAGGTTTCTCTCCAGTATGAGTCCGCTGGTGCCTAATAAGCCTGGAACTATGGACAAAGGACTTCCCACACTGATTACACGTGTACAGTTTGTCCCCGGTGTGAGTCCTCTGATGGGTGACCAGGTGAGAGAACCAGCTGAAGGATTTGCCACACTCTTTACATTCATAGGGCTCCTCACCGGTGTGAGTCTTCTGGTGTCCAATAAGGTGAGAACTCCGGCTGAAGGATTTCCCACACTCTTTACATTCATAGGGCTTTTCTCCTGTATGAATGAGTCGGTGCCTGGTAAGATTAGAGCGCCAGCTGAAGAATTTTCCACATTCTTTACATTCATAGGGTTTCTCTCTATGTACACCCCTCGATATACTGACAGATGTACCATGAGTAAGGGAGTTACTGTTATCAGGGCACCTGAAGGATTTATCTCCTGCTTGAGCTCTTGCAAACTGAATAAGGTGAATGCTTGGACAGAAGGTTTGAGCACATTCATCATTACTGCTGCTGGCACAGCTCTCCTGATGACCACTGAAAACTAAATCATGTTTTAGATTTTTTGTGTGTGAGTCATGTTTCTGGAAATACTCTCTCAGTACTAGCTGAGCAGGAAGAAGACAATTTCCCTCATATTTTCCATGTCCACAGACTCTCTCCTGAATATGTACTTTCTTTTGGGTTAATAACACTCGCCTTGAATGCCTCTCCTGGTGCGTGTCCAGCAGGTCGTCACACCTCCAGGCTTCTTCAGATGACAAATGCCAGAGATCATCCTTTGCCGTTTCTTCCATTTTAATGCCATCAGGTTGTTTACCTTTAGAAATGCTCTTGCTGAAAACTGAAGACTTAATGTCAACTGTACTTCCGGAGTCTGAAAGAAATGAGAAAGCTTCACATAACTAAATACAGTATTAGTTAGTGGGGAGGGTGGACGGTATGTGGATATAAAGTATGTTGCGTAGAACTACTTTCCTGTAAACAGGGTATGCATGATGCAGATAGTACACAAGAGGAACAAGGACAATAAGGAGAAGCCACGTGGCTGGGTGTGATGCCTGGAATCAGGACACTCAGTGGTAGGGGTGGCAATGAAGCCACACTCGAAGGGTGACACTTCCAACAACTAATCCAACGATTGATGATCTATTGCATCTATTTAGACCAGCCCTTACCCAGACGTGCACGTGTCACACTACTGCCAACTCAAGATTCCTAAACCATGAAAACAGCCACATCAGGCAATGCCTTTTATCCAGGTCTCCAGCGTGATGCGCACGTCACAGAGGCCCATGTCTCTCAGAAAGGACACAAGACAGACTAGATGAGCAGCTGCACAGAAGTTTCCCAGGGACAGACGTCATCTAAACTTTATCACTGCTAGTGATTAACTTAGACAAGTCGCTCACCTTTTCAAAAATCACTCTGCTTAACTCGATCCAAGAATGGCTGCACCTGCCTGTGTGAGTGAGATCAGCCCACGCGAGCTACATGCTCAACGAGAGCTGCATCATTATGGCCACAGCACACCACTGCTGGCAGTCTCCACTCCTCCCTTCCACTTTGACTCCTCTGTTCTGAGACGTTAAGACATAACCACTAACAGGAAGAAAACCTCAGGGTACTGACACAGACGGGACCCAAACGCAGGTTCTCCTGGACACTTGCTCTCAGCTTAGGCACACCTACCTGTTACTGAAGATTATGTTCCCCACGTAATAACCTGTTTTCTGTGCCTTCAGGTGAAATATTTGGTTCTGAACCTAGAAAAAAGTACTGCTTACACAATACCACCTCTTCCTACATAAGTGGGATGTTATGGATTGCACCCTCTGCCCCCTCCCCTGCCCAGAGTTCTGCGGGAGCACTGGCCCCAATGTATCAGGATGTGATCTGGAAATGGAGTTACTGCAGATGCCCTCAGTTAAGGTGAAGTAGTGCTGGGGTAGGGCAGGCCCTGCTTCACGATGACCAGCGTCTTTCTAAGGAGCAGCACACACATGTGCATATGCACACACACACACACACACACACACACAGAGGAAGGGACAAGACTGGAGCCAGCCATCTATGTGCCAAGTAACGCCTGGAGCACCAGAAGCTGGACGGGACAGGCAAAATCTTTAGTCTGTGGAGGGAGCAAGGCCTGACGACACTCTGATCCCAGACATTTGGCCTCTACAACTGTGATATTAAATCTCTACTGTTATACTTTGTTTTTATGATTTTTATAATTCCGATGACTGCAAGTGCCTCACTAAATTGTACTTGTAAAGGATTTGTCATCTTGTGACTGGCTTCTTCGCTTAGCAGAATGTTCTCAAGATTTGGTCAGCTGTAGATTACTGCAGAATTTCCTGCCTTTTCAAGCCTGATTGTTGATATTTCCTTATTGCCATTTTGTTGTTTTCTGGCTTATTTTACATTTCCCCTCTATTCCTTCCTTTCTCTCTTTCCTTGAGGTTTGATGGTTTTCTTTATTGGTATGTTTAATTTCCTTTTTCATCTTGTTCCGTATATTTAAGTTTTTGCTTTATGGTTGCCATGAGATTCAGAGATAACTTTCTATGTGTATGACATTGTTTTGGATTGACATATTTAAATTTGCGCCCATTCTAAAACTTTACATTTTTCCCTCCGTCCCTTTATACTTTTGTCTCAGCTACATATCGTAAGTTACTGAGCCAATACTTTTACAGTAGTTACTTTTTTCAGTGATATTATTTTTTCCTGTAATGTGGCTTTTAAGATTTATTTATTTATTTATACAAGAACCGGGGTACAGTTCAGATGCGTGGGAGGGTGAGAGGATTCACCAGAGACAGAGCGGGGAGCAGAACAGGCAGAGTGACGAAGTACACTGCTGAGGGGAGCAGCGGGCGCGACAGGAGAGGTCTGCCGCGCCATGCGGGATCCAACAAGCACTGCGGAGGCTGTGTTCCCACCAGGGGAGGCCCGGTAATGTGTTTTCTTGACGTTAATCGTGTTTCTTTTCAGTTTAGAAAAGTCCCTGTCCTATTTCTCACAAGCCCAGTTTAGTGGTGGTGACTCCCGTCAGCTTCTGCGTGTCTGGGTGCTCTTCGTCTCTCCTTCGATTCTGAACATTAACTTGCTGGACGCAGAACACCTGGTCAGAAGTGCTTCCTTTCATGCCATTCTCTGCTGTTCTCTACACTTTCTGTTGAAAAGGTCCTGACAGTCTCACAGTTTCCCTTTAACTGATAAGACTTTCTCCTCTTGCTGCGTGAGCCCCATCTCCAGCTTCTCCTGGGGGGGACGGGGAAGTGCCTCCTCAGGTCCCCCCTCAGTTCCCCCTGGAGCCCTCTGGGCCTCCTGTGTTTGGATTTGGCTTCCCTGCCCAGGTTGGGGACGTTTTTGGGCTTTATTTCCTTATACAGGTATCCAGGGCCCTTCTCTCACTCCTCTCCTTCTGGGACCCCAGTTACCAGCATCGCTTCTCTTGATGTCCCCAGTGTCTCCTAAGGGGCGTTCACACTTTCATCCTTACCTCAGCTTGCTGCCGTGTCATTTCAGGGACCTGCTCCTTTGCCGGTTCAGTCGGCTGCGGATCCTTGTATTGGGCTTCCCAGTTCTACTGTTTTCAGCTGTGTAACTTTTTTAATTTCCTAGTGCACCCCATCATCTCCCAAAGTTCCGTGAGCATTTTTGTAACCGTGAACTTGAACTCTTAATCAGATAATTTGCTCATCTATTTAAGAAGTTTCTTTTTTTGTTTTTTGTGGGACCCTCACCAGTGGCCGGGGATCGAACCGGCGCTGCAGAGGCTGCAGGCAGCCTCACAGCCCAGCACTCAACCGCTGCGCCACCAGGGGAGGCCCTATTTAAGTTTTTCTGGGAGTTTGTCTTGCTCTTTAGTTCGAGACACATTCCTCTGCATCCTGCTCTTCTGGATTCTCTGGCAGCCACTGTTCATCGCCCCCTGGTGCTGACAGAGCAGGCGATGTACAGTGGCGTCCTCTCTGGCCTCCCACACCAGCTGCTCAAGGCCAAACTCCCTGTGTGGAGGCCCCACCCACTGCCATGCCAAGGCAGCGGGGCGTCTGGGGCTGTTGACCCTGCTGGGCTCAGTTAAGGCTTGTGACTATGGTGCGCTGAGTGGGCGGCACTGAGTGGCTGCTGCAGCCTCAACAAAGAACAAAACTGAGACTGTGAGAAGGGAACACGTGAAAGGGAAAGCTTACAAACAATGGTTCGAGAAAATGAGAGAACAGAGCATAAGGGAGTGAGGATCATCAGAAAAGCACCAGAAACAGTGTTGGAAACATGAATGTCAACAAAAAGTCAGTCTGAAATGAAGCAGCAGATCCTGTCTCCGAGACCAGTGGGCAGGAAGCACTGGCAAAGAGGCACAAGAGACAGGTGACTCAGGCTCCTCAGAAGTAGGCCGGGTGACAACATCAGGACAGATGAGCAGTTCTTGCTAATCAAGTTTCAGAAACAAATGCAAGCGGTATGATTTACAGCTACTTCAGGTGAGGGAAAACCATGAAAAACAACAACTAAGGAACAATTCAAAAGGCTCATTTCCAACAGCACATTGGGATCACTAGTGTCCACCCTCTAGGGGGGGTGCTACCCCTAACTGGCACCTGCCATGCCTCACCATGCTCACCTGGATGAATCCTGCGGGGAACCCCTCTCTCCACCAGCCACGGCTCTCCCCCTTTCTCTAACCGCAGGATCACCTCTGGCTTGGGAAGCTGAAGCCCTGTTCACAGGGAAACAGAAAACACTGGGTGAGGGCAAGGCACCGGGAAGCGCCAAGACTCCCCTCTAGTGAGGCTGCAGCAGCAAAATAAACATTTTTAAACATTCAACAAACCAAGCCCACTTATGACAAAAGCAGGGTGAAAACATCATGCTGTGCCCGAAGACAATGAAGGCCCTAACCAGCAGCCCCCACTCTGGAGGAGGCGCCAGGCCTCCCGCCTTTGGGCCAAAGGCCCAGAACCAAATCCACATAACAAGTGCGTCTCCTAGCAGAGTGAGTCTTACCCAAGGAAACCAGGTTCCTATAGTTCTCCAGGGTCACATCCTTGTACAGGGTCTGCTGGGCAATGTCCAGCAGCTGCCACTCCTCCCTGGAAAAGCTCACAAGGACGTCCTTGAAGGTCACCAGTGTCTGCAATAGCAAGCACATGTGCGTAAGCCCCTCCCATCCCTGACTCCTACCAGGAAGAAGGGGCAGAGCTCGAGGCAGGCCAGGGCATGGGCAGGACTCACCCCTGGCATGAGCAGCACTCATCCTGAAGGGTTCACCTGCCCCTGGGACTCGGAGACGATGCACTCTTCCCCACCCCGTCCAGGATCACTCAGCTTCTGTCCTGCTGCTCCCACCAAGTCCTGGCCTGGCCATCTGGTGCATTTCTCTCAGAAAGCTGCCCACCATTAATTGGCAACTGGCTTCTGGCTGGAGCTCCCGGTGCACTCTCAGGGCACTGCCAACACCTTCCCAGACAGTGCAGGTCACGCAGAGACCAGAAGCAGGAAGGTGTGAGAGGGACTGGGAAGTAGCACTTGGGCTGGGTGAGCCCCGACATTTTCAACACCAAGAGTGAGATCCCTGGAGCAAAGCTGCCACCCCAGGACAGGACGCAGACCCCAGGCATCAGCGCCCCACAGTGGCTGGGGGCCTCTTGTGTGCCCCAATGTGCTGTTGGAAATGAGCCTTTTGAATTGTTCCTTAGTTGTTGTTTTTCATGGTTTTCCCTCACCTGAAGTAGCTGTAAATCATACCGCTTGCATTTGTTTCTGAAACTTGATTAGCAAGAACTGCTCATCTGTCCTGATGTTGTCACCCGGCCGTTGCTGCATCGCAGTCATGGCTTCATCCGTGACACACTGGCACCTTCCCTTGCTGAGAGTCTTCAGACCCTCCCTTCCTCTCAGCTCTGCTCCTTCACCTCCCGAGAGCAGCACACGCTGGGGCCTCTCTTGTTTTAGGGGCTCCCACATGCTCAGCTCTGTGCCACGCGACAGCTGCCACCTGTTCTCATCACTGTCTGCTTCTTCACTTCATCCCCTTGTGCAGTGTCCCAGGCCCTCTGACCTGGGGCGGTGCGCTCTACCCCGAGGTGTCTGCACCAGAGCCTGGTGAGGACCACAATGGCCTGTGCTCAGTGGGGAGCCTGGCTCCATTGGCACTTCACGCCTGTGTTCTCACAGACACCTGTGCTCATGCCTGCCTTCAGCTCTCCCCTCCCAGAAGGTCCTCCGTCTCCTCAGCAAGCTCACCCACACTTGCTCTGCCAGCCTCTTGCCCACCGTCTCCCACTATCTAGCCTGCTGCCACCGTGCCCACTACCTGGGTGTGGTGCTGGAACCTGCCTCACAGTCAGGCAACAGGTCAAGCTCTGCCCCACACCCCTGGGTTCTGTGTTTGGGCTGCTTTTAATTCCTCCAGCAGGCCATGCCCCCCAACCTGGCCTGTGCTAGTCCATTACCTCTCAGTTACCTGGACAGTCACAAGTCGTCCTTAACATCTTGGCATAACTGTTATTTCAACAAGTTTTCACCTGAGCCCCTCAGCTGTTTAAACCTCCTTGTGTTAACTGCACAAAACACACCCCTCCCCAGCACACGTGGGCACGGAGCCCTGCGCAGAGCACCCGGCGAGTTCAGCCCACTCTCACCTGCGCCCCAGACCACCTGTCCAGACCTGCAGGAGGGATCCTCTAAGGAAAGAAGCTGAAAGAGGCGCCTGGATCCCAGTCTCAATCCTGAGGCTCCCAGAGCACCCCCCCCCCTTCCTGGCTCTGCATGTCCATCTCTGGTAATCACAGAACTTATCCCAACGCCCCCAACCAGCCCCGCCCCCCACCGCCATGGAAGGACACACACAGAAGGCACCAGCCAAGGACGGCAACGCCCCAGCCCCCTCGTGGCAGCCATGCCCTGCACTCAGACCCCGGTGGGGACGCAGGCCACCATCTGCACTCCCGGGTGACCTCACCATCACCACCAGATGCTGCTTCTGCAGAAGAGGAACTAAAGCCGCAACTGCAGACAAGAGACCGCCGGCCTCCTCGAGTACTTGAGGAGTACAAATTCCAAGCAAAGGAACTTTAGAACTCAGGCAACGCGAGATTCCCATTTGGAAAACGGAGAACAAGGCAGCTCCACTTACTGGGGATGGGGTGGTCAGCAGATCGGCCATGCCCACAGCGGGTGCACTGGTGCTTCCGTGAGGAGCGGGAAAGCCCAGGGCAGGTGGCACTGGAGAAAAGAAACAAACATGAGGAGAATGTGCTGTGACTGGAAAGCGGCAGGAACAGCAGCGCCGCTGGGTGTGACACACAAACTTGCATGCCCCCACCCCGCACCCTAACAAAGAGGAGCAAGAAAGACACTCCAGAAGGACACTGGCAGCACCTGAGACCCAGGAGGAAGGGAAGAGCCTCACGGGTTGCCTTTTTCACCGTAATCTCCAGAGTTCCAAGTTAAATTTCCTTTGGAAATAAATGGCTCTACAACTACAAATCCTGTTTTTTGAGGTTGGATAAAAAAAAAAAAAATCAAAGGCTGGGGCCTCTCCGGTGGCACAGCGGGTTGAGCGCAGCGCTGTGAAGCTGTCCGCAGCTCTGGAGTGCGGGTTCGATCCTGGGTGGCTGAGGAGATTCCCACAGGGCGCAGCAGACCTCTCCTGTCTCCCCGCTGCTCCCCTCAGCAGTGTGTTTCTTCTGTCTGCCTGTTCTGCTCCCCGCTCTGTCTCTGGTGAATTCTCTCACCCTCCCACGCATCTGGCCTGTACCCTGGCTCTTGTATAAAAATAAATAATTTTAAAAAAAGAATTATTAAAAAAAATCAAGTCTGGCCTGATCTAACATCTTCATTTCACAAACAAGAAAACAAATGTGGGCCTCCCTTGTGGCGCAAGGGGTTCAGCTCTCCGCCGCCTCTGCACGAGTTCAATCCACAGACCTCTCCTGTCTCCCCACTGCTCCCCTCAGCAGTGTATTTCAGTCAGTCCACCTGTTCTGCTCCCCCACTGTCTCTGGTGAATCTCCTCACCCCCCGCACCTCTGGTCTACACCCCAGTTCTTGTATGCATAAATAAATAAATCTTTTTTAAAAAAAGCCTTCTTGTGTGGTATAAAAAGACACAGCTGCAAAGAGCCAGCAGGACACTAACACAGTAATCCAGAAGAGGGACACAGATTAGGGCTGTAAGAGGAGGAATGTGGAGCAGGCAGATTTGGGAGACTGCTACGTGCTGGAAATTGGCAGTGGACGTGACAACAGATCAGGGGTTCAAGATGACGTCCCAGTTTCTGGGTGACCGAATGGACAATCATGTATCAGTAGTAGCTGCCAGGGGGTGCTGGGATTGGTGTGGGACATAGTGCCTGGGCAGAGGTCACTGCAGAGCCAATGCTGAGGTCTGAGGCTGTGCCATCTGCCTCCATTTGCTCTTCTGCTACCTAAGCTGCTCAGCTACTCTCCCGACAGGACAGCCAAAGAGGCGGGGATGGCCGTGGGTGCCAGGGTGAGTGTGACTGCAGGCTCCTGCTGTGTGATGCAGGTGAACACGGAGGGACAGAGAAGACTGGCGGGACAGGATTTTCTGTCAACACCCTATGACAAGACTCCTCGGAAGCCCACTAAAAAACAGTAAGATGTGAGGGTGCTAGAGGAAGGTATCACATGAAACCGCGGCAGCGTATGACGTCAGTATCAACCAAGCTGCAAGAGTATGTAACTGCAAGAGTGACATAAATGGCAGGACCCAGATTAGCAAAATACGCTGTATGGGAAATCACCACTTAGGAAGCAAATACAGGGAAAAGAAGCCCAACAGGAGACAAGACCAACTAAAAAATGAGAGGAGTCAGAAGAGAGGCACACCAGAAACTGAAGATGCCCTGGCAGTGAGGATTAAAAGAGCAGATAAAATAAGGATGAAGTTATTCTGGGCTGACTAGATAAAGGTTAACTGCTAATCTGGGGAGAAGAGTTTCCACAGAATGGTGAGAACAGAAAACATCTTATGAGGGTATCAACATCTGGAGGCAAAGAAAAAAGGGGTGAGCTAGAAAAGCGCTGGGGTCACACTGGAGAGTGTTAGAGAGTGTGGATGCTGAGAAGAATAAAGTAAGGACAAGACAGGAGAAAGAAAAGCCAAGAAGAACAGACAAGGGGAAGGGAGATGAGCTGAGAGCAGAAGTAATGGACAAGGCACCGGCGGAGAGAGAAGAAATGAGAGGATGAAGAAACCAAAGGGCCCGGAAGTGGAGCAGAGCTGAGAGGGATGCAGTAACAGATGAGGAACTGGAACAAGAGACAAGTCAGGGGCAGATGCGCTCAAAAGCCCAGATGGGCATCAGTTGAGGAGTACGCTAGCCAGAACCCCCTCTTCCGTGGTCCTATCTTCCCAGCTCTCGCCTTTGCTCCCTAGGCCACTATGAAGGGCCTCTGCAGTTACATGGGTGCACCCGAACATTCCAGGTGGCCTCCGCCTCTAAGGTCAGTGGTTGAATCACATGCACCCAGCGCCTCTGGCCACACAGGGTAAGTCACCCCCAGGCTGAGGGCTGGGGAGAGGGTATCTTTCAGGAGCCACTGCTCCGCGTGCTCTCAGGGCAGAAACAGGCCCAAAGCAGGTCCGGTCTAGCAGGTAAGGATGAGGAAGGCGCTGTGCGAGGCACAAGAGGTCCACAGCGCAGCCCATCCAGGCAGCACGCACCCGGCTCCGTGACCACCTACACTCTGAGCCTGGACAGCCGCCTTTCCACCCTGGTTCTCACTGCGCTTCTCCCAGGCTCGCCCAGCCTCATCTGGCGGCCCCCTCGACGGAAAGGCTCCCGTCTTTCATGGACGCCCTGCCCATCCTTCCAGCCCCCAACACTACCTGACAGCATCATACTTACCACCCCCCTCCCTCGGGAGATGACGAGCCTCTGCGGAACTGAGATGATAACCACATTCTATTTTTTTTTCTGGGGGGGGGGGGCAAACACAGTTCTACTTTATACTTCACATTCACTCCGGCATCTGTCAAACCCCCACGATAACTTGTCTCTTTCCCATAGTGCCCTCAAGTCCCCATTTGAAGAGTCTTGTGTGAGGCGCAGAGCCAGGGACCCGCGCTTCTTGATAGAACAGAACCGTTGTCCCCAAATTCTGGGCAAGAAGTTCATCGTATTTCACACGTGCAGTGGGCAGGAATGACCAGCAAAAGGTCTCAGCGGTCAGAGTTGGAGCTCTGGGGTCAGCGGAGACAGAAAGATACGCGTCAAGTCACAAAACGCAGCCGCTGCGCGTCTGTGAAGACGACACGAAAGTACTTTCATCCCGGGCATTTCACGCCGGGTTGCGCGCCGTCCACCTCCAGCGCGGCACCAAGGGGCACCACCACCGGGCGAGCACCGGCTCCGGCTGACAGGCCAGGCCCAGGCGCCCGAGAGCGACCGGGGGCTCCCGGGGCGCAGCGGCGGGCGCCGCGCGGAGCAGGCGAAGTCGTCCGCGGCCTCCGCACGGGCTCGCCCCGGCAGGGAGAGGCCCGAGGGCGCGGCGGACCCCCGCGGCGGGGCTCCCCTCAGCGGAGTCCTCGGCCGCCGCCCGCTCCGCTCCGTCTCTGGGCGCGGCGGCTCCCGGGGCACCACTCGGCAGGCCCGGAAAGGCCCGCGCGCGGCTCCCCAGCGGCGCGCGGCGGACGGTCGTCGCCGCCCACCCCGGGGCCGGGCCGCCGGCGGGGCTCCGCCTCCGGGCCCGGCTCGCGGCGCGTCCCGCGGTGAAGCCCGCCCGGCGCGCGGCGCGTCCTCACCGGGCGCTCCGGGCGCGGAGGCCGGGCCGGGTGGGCGCAGCCCCGCGACGTCGCGGGCCCGGGGAGCCGCGCAGACGCCGCAGCGCCGCCCACGCCCCCGGCACCGGCGCGCGCGGGCCGCGGCTTCGGGCCCGGCGGCCGCCCCAGGCCCAGGCGGACACGCGCGCCGACGCCGAGGGCCGGGCGCGCACGCGCAGACCCGCCGCACACCCACCTGCGGCCGGCGCGGGCGCCCAGGGCCGGGCCTCCGCCGGCTGCTCCCGCCGGGCTCCCGGGGCGACGCGCCCACGCCGTCGCCTCGCCGCCCCGCCCCACGCACGAGGCACGCAGGCACGCAGGCCGGCAGCGCGCACGCGCCCTGGGGCCGCCATCGCCCCTCCGCCGGGCGCCGCGGCCGTGACGCCTGCCGAGGCCCTGCCGGGCGCGGCGCGCGGGGTCTCCTGGGAGATGTAGTCCGGACGGGCGCGCGCAGGCGGGCTGCCTTCCCCGGCCCGGGTCTGCGAGGCGCCGCCGGCCTCTCCCGGTCCGCGGGCCGCGCGCGCTCGGCTCCCCCTCCCCCCCCTCGGCGCCGTTTCCGCGCGCGCGGCCTCCGCTGCCCCGGCGGACTCGGCCCCGCGCCCCGCGCCCCGCTCGGCGCCGACCCCCCGGCCCCGGGAGCCTCCGCCGCGCCCCCGCGGACGGGCCCCGCGGGTGTGGCCCGGCTGTCCCGGGGCCGCTCGCTTCCAGGCGCGTGCCTTCCGGCCCCCCGTTTCTGCCGCTGCCAGGATGTGAGCCGCGGGGCGCCGGGCCTTTGAATTGATCGTGTAATTCATCTGGGTGGGAGGCTTGCCCTCTGAATTTTTTGTTTTTGCAATTTAACTTATGAAGACATTACTGTGTTTTTTAAACGTGTAACATTCTATTTTATGAATGAACTAGCTGAAAAATTTAGAAATTATCGAAAATATACAAAAAATGTGAACATCCTTGTACCTATTACTGCACTTTGAAGTAGATCTTAAACATGACATGTTGCTTGTACTTCAGAATCCTCTCTGAATAAGGGTTCCTTTAGAAAATCATAATCAGGATATTGTCATACCTATAAAATTAGCATTAATTCCTTAATGTCAAATATATAGGCAATGCTCAAATTTTTGTCTCAAAAATTCTTTTCTAAAACTTTGACTTACATTACAACTAAGTTTCATACATTTGTCTCCTTTAAGGTGTGCCTTAAAGGAATCAATATTGATTCAGTATCTTTTTATTTCTCTTATGAGGATGCTATTGATGCTTAGAAATATGTCACTGTCTTTTATATTGCTCTCCTTAGCATACCAATGAATTTTGGTTTGCCAGCACTTTCCTTTAATACCCTGAAGATATTATTGTGTGATCTTCTGGCCACTATCTCTGCAGCTGAGAAGTCTCAAGTCAGTATAATTGGTTTCCCTTGAAGGTAATTTGCATTTCTTCCTACTAACTAAATTTTACTATCTCTGATAGTCTACAGTTTTTATTCAGTGTTTCCCATGAATTTTTAAAATGTATTCAGTATGGCTTATGGTATATATACTTGCAGATCAAGGATCTTAACTTCAGCGTAGGATAAAAATAACCACTATCTCTAACATTGCTTCTTTTCTACTTCTGACCTTGTCTTCTGGAATTCCTATTGGATTCATATTTATGTCTTTGGTCCATCAGAAATTTCTGAATGTATGAGGTGGGATCTATGGCTTTCCCTGTTAGTCATTTGCCCATATACCACTTAATGATTAGCTCCTTTCTCTCACTGATTTACAAAGTGCTACCTTTAGAAAAAGAAAAATATCGGGTGTTATCACTTATAATAGGAGGAATATAGGGAAACTGAACAAAGGGTCAAAAAAAAAAAAAAAGACAGAACCCATAGGCACTATAGATCTGAGGGTACACGCTGGGAAGGAGGAGGAAAAGGGATGAAAACGGGAAAGAGCACATGGGACCGGTGATGGCTCATAAGGCTGTGGTGGGTATTTACAGGGACTATACCTGAGGGGAGAAATCAAAAACTGTACAAAATGAACATCAATGTAAAAAATTTTTAAATAAAAGGGAAAACAAAAATAAAGTGCTAGATGCCAGTGTCCGCGGGAGATGCCTGACGCGCTTTTCTGAGGAGCAGCCAGCGGCGCGATGGAGCAGGCCAGAGACCGCTTACACCTGAGACCGACAACTGAACGCACGTACCAGAGGTGGAAGTCCAAGTCAAAAGCAGAAGGACCGCCTCTCTGAGCAACCAAGAGTGTCAGCTGTACCCAAGGCGATCACAGCTGCAGCAAGTACCTGTGGTGGATTTCCAGGCAGAACTGAGACAGGCATTCTTAGCTGAGACACCAAGAGGTGGTTAAAGCAATATTGGAAGATCAAGGTAGTTGATTCCAGGCAAAAAACAAGTGTATTTGAATCAGCCAACAATGTAAAAAGATACTATCCATGATTTTTCAAAAAACAATAAAATAAAAAATAAAGTGCTGCCTTTACTATGTACTAGATGTCTAGCTACACATGAACCTGTTTCTGAGATGTTCTATTTCCCATTATTGCCCAACTATCATTCTGACTTTTTATTTCAAATCTACCTTTAAGAACACCAGTAAAATTGGGCCTCCCTGGTGGTGCAAGGGGTTAAGACACAACCTATGAAGCTGTCCGCAGCCACTGCAGCATGAGTTCGATCCCCGGCCAGGGAGCTACCCACATGGCGCAGCAGACCTCTCCTGACTCCCCTGCTGCTCCCCTCAGCAGTGTATTTCAGTCAGTCTGCCTGTCCTGTTCCCCACTATGTCTCTGGTGAATCCTCTCACCCTCCCGTACATCTGGCCTGTGCCCCAGCTCTTGTATGCATAAAAAAATACATCTTTTTGAAAAAAGCACCAGTATAATTTCTAAGTAGGGTAACAGCCAAATCTTCAGTGAGGTTATTCAGGTAAACACTGGTTATATATAGAACAAATAAATTTTAACACTAAGGTATACATAAAACATAAATTTTAAGTTACTAGGGATTTATAAATGCATTTTTTCAAATAGAGTACGGCACAGAATTATTTTACTAATTGCCTTGTTCAGATACCTTCATTTCTCTATAAATCTTTCAAAATCAGATTTTCACATTTCAAGAAATCACTGATTAGTAAAAGTCCCGATATAATTCTACTTTGAGAAAAATGGAAATATTAATATTGAGTCTTACATCCGTGAGCATGGTGAATCTCTCCATTTAGTCAGATATTTTTTCCTACTTAGTAACATTGTATAGATTTTGAAATTAGTACTGTAACTAGAAAAGAAAGAAAACTATGGTGAATCAAAGAATGATCCCAGAGTACAATTCTTAGCTTAACTATTTTAAGTTAAGGCAAACTTACTTCCTTTTTTTGAGAGGAAGCCTAACTTTCTGACTTTTACTTCTGAAAGAAGGGTCTAGAAGTAAAAAAATACCTTCCTGGGCCTCCCCGGTGGCGCAGTGGTTGAGCGCTGGGTTGCAAAGCTGCCTGCAGCCTCTGCAGCGCCAGATCGATCCCCGGCTGCTCCCCGGCCACTGGGTGAGGGTCCCACATGGCACGCAGACCTCTCCTGCCGCCCGCTGCTCCCCTCAGCAGTGTACTTCGGTCCTTCTGCCTGCTCTGCTCCCCGCTCTGGCTCTGGTGAATTCTCTCACCCTCCCGCGCTTCTGACTGTACCCAGTGCTTGTATAAACAAAACAAACAAATGAATAAATGAATAAAATAAATATAAAAAAAAAGTTTTAAAAAAAAATACCTTCCCCACAAAACCTCGTCATAGGGGACTTAGTTTATTCAGTAAATATTTCATGCATGTCGGTCATGTGCTGGGAAATATTCTAATTTCTCAGAATATAGCAATGAACAAACAAGACAAAAACCTCTTTCTCTATATTTACCCTAAAGTGGCAGATTTATACACATTGTTGGTTGAATCTGCATGCCAGAGATCTTTGTCTAAATAAAAATGCCAAAATACTGGTCCTTAAAATATTCAGGCATTCAGGGCCTCCTTGGAGGTGCAGGCAGTTGAGCGCTGCACTGTGAAGCTGTCCGCAGCCTCGCAGCCTCTGCAGTGCTGGTTTGATCCCGGCCAGCCAGGGAGAAGCCCACATGGCGAAGCAGACCTCTGTTGTCTCGCCCACCACTCCCCTCAGCAGTGTGTTTTGGTCAGTCTGCCTGTTCTGTTCCCTGCTTTGTCTCTGGTGAATCCTCTCACCCTCCCGTGCATCTGACCTGTACCCCAGCTCTTGTATAAATAAAAAAAAAATTAAATCTTTTTAAAAAAATTCAGGCATTCATCTATTGTATTCATACTATATATTATTTTGTTATAAAGTGAGGACATTATAAAATGTCTTCAATGAAGTACTATATGATCTAATATTTTTAACAGTATTAAGGCTTCCAAAGCTTGAACATAGGCCATGCTACTTCCTAGGTTGATTTCAAGTTCCACATAGAATAAATGATCATGAGAAAATATAGTCCTTGGGGAGATATCGATAGATCAGATTGGAGATAATCAAATGAATATTTGTTTCAAAGTCACAGGACTACCTTTAACAACTACCATAAAATTCTTAAGTAGAGAAACAGCCAAATGATCAGCCCTATTAATCATAGGTAAGGTTACTGAGGTAAACACCAAGTTATTTCTAGAAAGAATAAATTTACCTAAAACAGTTATGTTTAGTGGGAAAATTTTCCATTTCCAAGTTAACTAAAAAAGTAACAAAGTTTGCCTGAAATTTACTTAAACAACCATGCCTTTTTGACCAGTTCTCTTTAGCTTTAGTTTTTTTGTGTGTTTTTGTACCAATAATGCATGCGCCTTTCACCCAGGACTGAGCAGTATTCTGCAGAGAAGCCATTTACAAATACCAGGATGACAGTTCTGCAAGCGGTCCAAGGATGACTATATTGCATGTCAGCAGAAGCGCCAGTGAAGACGCTAAACTAGTCACACCTTACAGGAATGGGGGTAAGGGCTGCAATTTTTTTTTTAACTTTGCCTCCAATGGGACCCTGCTTGCACCTCTCTTACCTAAACTCATCTCTTCGGCGACAGGAAGAACATGCAATGAAATGCACCCCTGCTGACTGGATCCGAGAAACAAGAAAAGAAACATCCCAATCTCTACCCTTTTGTGCACACAGATGTCATTTTCAGACTCATAAGATGGCAGCCGTTAATACAGTCCCTTCTGAACTCTGCCTGTTTCTCTGCGAGAAACACTGAGGTGGAAAGGATGGTGCTGAAACTTTCAGCAGCCTGGTTACAGGGACCAGTGACCTTCAAAGAGGTGGCTGTGGAATTTACCCAAGAGGAATGGATGATGCTGGACTCCGCTAAAGAAGTATGTGCAGGGCCTCCCCGGGGGCGCAGCGGTTGAGCACTGGGTTGCGAAGCTGCCCGCAGCCTCTGCAGCGCCGGATCGATCCCCGGCTGCTCCCTGGCCACCGGAGGAGGGTCCCGCATGGCGCGCAGACCTCTCCTGCCGCCCGCTGCTCCCCTCAGCAGTGTCCTTCGGACCTTCTGCCTGCTCTGCTCCCCGCTCTGGCTCTGGTGAATCCTCTCACCCTCCCGCGCTTCTGACTGTACCCGGTGCTTGTATAAATAAATAAATCTTAAAAAAAAAAATAGAAGAAGAAGTATGTGCAGAAGTGGATGCTGGAAAACTACCTAAATCTCACCTCAGTGGAATATCATTTATGCAGCCCTGGCATGACCTCTCCGTCGGGTCAAGAAGAGGTAAGAACTGTGATAAGAATTCCCCAAGACATTTGTCCAGAGGGGAAGAGTCAACCTAAAGCTGAAGAACCAACTCCTAAGCAGAATATCTTTTGGGAAAAATCATTCAGTGGGGTGAAACTAACAAGAAAGGATGATACATCCTCCGCAGTGAGAGAAGACTGGAATGCCAAAAGATCAGAAAGCAGCATGAGAGCCAGAGGGAAACAGGAGGCAAGTGACATCTACCCACAAGAAAAGAGCATCTCGGAGAGACTCTCTGCCTGTCAGGGATTAGAGGAAAGCTCTCCCTTTAGGTCAAATACTGTTTTTTCAGAGAGTTTCTACCCATGAACATTCCTGCAAGTGTTACTAAGATACTGAATGTTTGAAACATAATCCAATCCTAGACAATTACAAGAAAAATTCTTTAAGTGAGAACCTCTGTGAAAGGCAAGGATATGATGGAGCGCTATAGCATCCTGAAAAAAATCAAACACAGAAAGATTGCACGGGCTCCATACACACCACACATCATGACATGCTTTCTATACGCAACAGTTTTCCTACGGTGGAGAATTCCTGTGTATATAATAAAAACAAAACCTCCTGTCCTCATTCATCCCTTAAGCAACGGGAGCAATCTCCAACTGGAGAGCAACATTATGCACGCAGTCTTTGTGGGAAACCCTTCGAAAGGATTTCTAATCTTATTTTACACAAGAGAAGTCATGTGGGTGAGAAACAATATGAATGTAAAGAATGTGGGAAAGTCCTCCGTGATTCCTCAACCCTAAGGAGACATACACGAACTCACACCGTGGAGAAACCCTATGAATGCAATCAATGCAGAAAAGCCTTCAGTCAGAAAACATCACTTAAGGCTCACGTAAGCACTCACACTGGAGAGAAACCTTATGAGTGTAGCCAGTGTGGAAAGTCATTTGGCACAAGCTCTTATCTTACAGTACACAAGCGAATACACACTGGGGAGAAACTCTATGAATGCAGTGACTGTGGAAAAGCCTTCAACACAAGCTCTCACCTTAAAGTTCACAAGAAAATACACACTGGAGAGAATCTGTATGAATGCAGCGATTGTGGGAAAGTATTTAGTGGTATTTCTTCCCTTAGAATGCATGTGAGAACTCACACAGGGGAGAAACCCTATGAATGTGAGGAATGTAGGAAAACCTTCAGTGTTTCCTCTTCCCTCAGGAGACATGTGAGAACTCACAGTGGGGAGAAACCCTATGAATGTATTCAGTGCGGAAAAGCCTTTAGTCAGAGCTCTTCACTGACTATACACAAGAGAATGCACAATGGGAAAGAAACCCTGTAAGTGCTAAATGTGGACGTGCCACATTCATTGTCTCAAGGTGGACGCCAGCCTCATCAGTCAGCCTTTGTTCTCAAAAATAAACATTTACGATAACTAGTCCTTCCAACACCCTTCTAGCTACACAGCACCTTTCGTCTTTGTCTCTCTTTGCTAAGATTTGATCATTATGACACTTTTGACCCATAACTATTTCAAATGATGTTTTTTTTAAAGGGTTATTTATTTATACACACAAGAACTGGGGTACAGGCTAGAGGTGCGGGGGGTAAGAGGATCCACCAGAGACAGAGCAGGGAACAGAACAGGCGGAATGACTGAAATCCACCGCTGAGGGGAGCAGCGGGGAGACAGGAGAGGCCTGCTGCGCCACGTGGGCCAGCTCCGTGGCCAGGGATGGAACTCGAGCTGCAGTGACTGCAGACAGTTTTACAGGTTGCACCTTAACCCCTCGCACCACCAGGGAGGCCCGAATGATGAGTTTTTAATGTAAGATTTTCCATCTCTTACTGTTGATTTATCTACCTTACATTCAGAGTATCTGGACTGCAGTTTACTAACTTCATTGGTGCTTTCTTGAGAGTTACTTTCTGGCCTTGTGTGACAGAGTAGCCACTGAATATCCAGGTAAGTCCTCCCTGTTTACAACGCTATTGCAGTTCACAAAACCATTATGACTACTTACAAAAACCTTCTCAAAAGTGTAGCTGTATCTGTCATTCCTGAATAATCAAAGATAGGCAATATCCCTGGAGACAAACTTTTTCCCCTTTTTGCCTTCTGCACTTTGCCTTTCTGCCTTTTTAATTTACAATTCCTACAACTGACAGCCATGGCCGAGAGATGGTGTAGAAGAAAGTAATCCTGGTTCCCCAAAGACATCTTTAAATAGCTCTGCTGGCACCGTGCTAATATCTGGAGATGTTTGTTAAAGCAGTATATTAATTTAGTCAATAAAGCAACCGTGTGTGTATGTGTAACATTCTGAGGCATGTAGAGTTAAATGTTCTATGTTGGATGTGCAAATCTGAATAGGAACATAGAAAAAGAAAAAAATGTAGACGGGATGTTTGTGGTTAGGCTAGAGGTGGAGCTAAGGGCATTGATAAGAAGGAAAACCCAACATTTCTGCACTGGAAATGTAGTTTCTTAAGTTGTCAGTTTTACGTGCTGAATGAAGCCTTTAGGATTTTGCTACTTGGTATTACAGATACTGACCAGATTACTTCTCACTTACTGAGAAACTAAAACTGAAAGGTGCTGCTTGTGATGGCAAGAGGCAACGGCTGTAGCTACAGCCACGCAAACATCGCAGTTGGAGGTGCCCCTGTGGACAGGTGAAGTGCAGCTCGAGGTGGTGGAACCAGAGAGAAAAGATGGAGCAACATCAATACATTGACTAAGATTGTACATGGGGAAAGGATGGCGTGAAAGGCATCTGACTGGGATGAGAAAGAGAGGTTAGCAGGGCCTCCCTGGTGGCACAGTGGTTGAGCGCTGGGTTGCGAAGCTGCCCGCAGCCTCTGCAGCGCCGGTTCGATCCCCGGCTGCTCCCCGGCCACCAGAGGAGGGTCCCGCATGGCGTGCAGACCTCTCCTGCCACCCGCTGCTCCCCTCAGCAGTGTCCTTCGGTCCTTCTGCCTGCTCTGCTCCCCGCTCTGGCTCTGGTGACTCCTCTCACCCTCCCGCGCTTCTGACTGTACCCAGTGCTTGTATAAATAAATCTTTTTTTTTTTTTTTAAAAAAAGAGAGGTTAGCAGCTAGAAAGTTGGTCAAGGGGAATACAAGAAAATAGGACATGGAAATCCTTGCGTGACATCCAGTATGGACAGATTACACGTACAGGCACAAGGAGGATAGACCAATCCATGAAGTTCCTGAGACAGGGATGTAGGTGTCAAGAGAACAGCTAGAAGGACTGATATTTGCTATAAGAAGGGGTACTTCCACCACATCCTTGGTTGGTTTTACTATGCTATTACCGAGACACTGATAGTTGCTAATCTAATACACGTTTCCTCATACTGAAAGAACCCAGTTTTGTTTTTGCGTCGAACTGGGGTATAAGCCGGAGGTGCAGGGGTAAGAGGATTCACCAGAGACAGAGCGGGGAGCAGAGCAAGCGGATCCACTGAAGTCCACTGCTGAGGGGAGCAGCAGGGAGACAGGAGAGGTCTGCTGCGCCCTGTGGGCCAGCTCCCTGGCCAGGGATAGAACTCAGGCTGTTGCTGCGACAGTGCTGAGATCTACTTAACCCCCTAGGCCACTGGGGAGATCCAACGGCCTGTCTATGATGTGATTATATTGAATACATTTCTTTCAGGAGACAGCCAACTATGTTAATGCACAGGAAAGGAGGGAATGTTTAGGGATGTTGTTGAGGACACGAAGGAGTTTCTAATTCCCCAGGAATCTCAGAGGGCACGGGGAAACCACGTCCAGGACAGGCGTGCTTGGATTATGCGGCCAGGCACCAGGAACACAGAGGACTGCCATGATGGCAGCAGTTAGGGGACGCGAGACCAGAGTTGGGGCTCAGATGTGACCGCAGCGAGGGAAAAAAACAAGATTAACTCCTACAAGGCTCTGAAAAGATGACAGCTACTTAGGTGTAATAGGGTTCAAGGACTCACATGCAGGTTAGACAGGAGAGCCCGGCAGTCAGGCTGGGGAAGTATGTGTTTCGTTATAGTCGCCCTAAGTGTGCCGCGGGAACAAGCAGCAGTTCAACATGACCCAGTGCATGTGGTGCTGGCATGAGGGCATCATAAGTGGACTCCGACAGGAGCTGTGCTCCACGTGGCTGGGGAGTAGGATAGATGCACTTAGTTTCAGCCCATTAAAATCTTGGGACACAGATGGCAGCAGACTCGGGCAGTCTCTCTCTGCACCTCACCTGGACTTTACTGCCACTTTCCCTGATGCAAATCATGGAAAATTCCAATTACAGTTAATTGGCTTTAAATTATATCCATAAAATGGCATCACTAGGTACCTCCCGGGTGGCACAGCGTGTTGAGCGCAGTGCTGTGAAGCTGTCCACAGCCTCTGCAGCGCAGGTTTGTTTCCTGGCCGGCCAGGGAGCTACCCACATGGCACAGTAGACCTCCCCTGTCTCGCTTGCTGCTCCCCTCAGCAGTGTGTTTCAGTCAGTCTGCCTGTTCTGCTCCCCACTCTGTCTCTGGTGAATCCTCTCACCCTCTGGCACCTCTGGCCTGTACCCCAGCTCTTGTATAAATTCAATAAAATCTTTAAAAAAAATGGTGCCACTAAAATGTAATTATGTTTATTGACATGTCGGGAGGTGTTTAATATATTGATTTTTTATTTACAATTGTGCATGACGATGTTTGTATAAAAAGTAGTACAAATATATGACAACCTCTGCTGCTGCACACACAGGCAACCTGTGAGCGCAGGGTGGCGTGTGGGTCTGGTACGTAAGGTGATGACACCTAGTACACCAGAAAACAGACATTTAGGGTCAGGAGATGTCCATGTTCTCCCTAATGCTGCTGACAGCACAGAATAACATTTTCACCCTTGTGTAAACCACTGTCACGTTAGAAAACCAAACCAGAGACTGAGGCCCATGTGGAAGATGGCACACTTCTCCTCAGCGCCTCAGCCAGGCTGCAGGCTGTTCTCAGATCAACCGCCTCAGCCACTCTTAGGGAAAGCTGGAAGCTTCAAAACAGGTGAGTAAACATCACACCTGAAGGCCGGTTTGCGAAATTACAGCCCTTGCAACAAAACATTAGACCTCTGGCACATGTAGGTAAGGCTCGTTGAGACAAAAACTCTTATAAATTCCACCTTTCAAAATGAAATAGGGGGCCTCCCTGGTGGCGCAAGGAGTTAAAACACAACCTGTGAGGCTATCAGCAGCCACTGCAGCACAAGTTTGATCCCCGGCCTGGGAGCTACCCACATGGTGCAGCAGACCTCTCCTGTCTCCCTGCTGCTCCCCTCAGCAGTGTGTTTCAGTCGATATGCCTGTTCTGTTCCCCACTCTGTCTCTGGTGAGTCCTCTCACCTTCCACACCTCTGGCCTGTACCCCAGTTCTTGTATGCATAAGTAAATGAATCTAAAAAGAAAAAATGAAATAGGGTCTCCCTGGTGGCGCAGGCAGTTGAGCACAGCGCTGTGAAGCTGTCTGCAGTCTCTGCAGTGCCTGTTCAATCCCCATTAGCCACAGAGCAATCCATGTGGTGCAGCAGACCTCTCCTGTCTCACCCGCTGCTCCCCTCAGCAGTGTATTTCGGTCAGTCTGCCTGTTCTGTTCCCCGCTCTGTCTCTGGTGAAACCTCTCACCCTCCAGCACATATGGCCTGCACCCCAGTTCTTGTATAAATAAAATAAAAATAAATCTTTTAAAAAAAAATACAATAGCTATTTACCTAAAACCACCTTCCTCAAATATGCCCTCAAAGTTGCATCTACAATATAGTAGATGATACAATAAAGTAGCTCTTACCCATATTACCTATTTCTCTTTCTACAAAATTGCTTACCTTCAGGATCTAAGCAAACTCACCCTGACGGCGCAAGCTTTGTCAGGCAGCTAACCCCAGAGTAATTTTAAATATGTGCTTGCAAGAGAAGTGTTCTCACTGTAAATGGAACAGTAGGGGGAAACACCTTGGCATTTTCCTGTGATGTGCCTTCTGTCCATTTATTTCAGACTAAGAATTGTCTCATCAGATTCAAGGATAACATGAGCTAGCAAAACCTAAAACACAAACTATCTTAAAGGTAAACTCCTAAGATACATAAAAATGTTTCTATAATTGCGTTTGAATATTTCTACAAAAGCACACCTCACCTCATTATTGATGTCAATATTGTAGTAGCTGTATTTTGAGACTCACACATGCTGTGGGGGGAAACTCAGCAAGTACCAGATTAGCTTACTATAAACCAAAAGATTTATTCATAGCTATCTTTTGTGAATTTACCTTAGACAAAAGCAAAACACCCCACCTCAAAAAGTTTTCCCCACACAGCCGCCCTCCAGTATGACTTCTCAGACCTTTTTTGCCACACCCATTACAATGTTAGCGTCTAACAAGTATAATTCTGCAGGTCTGAAATACTGCAATGTCACCCCTTACTCCATTTATTTGCGGCATTGTTTTTTCTCCCAGGAACATATGTAAAAGCATTTAAAATTTTAATAAGTATTGCAAGGTACATGAAAGCATTCCCTAATCATTGTATGTCTTTACTTCAGTACGAATTTTCTGATGTCCAGGAAAAAAATGCACCCTCGCCAGTGCATTCTATCCTGACTGAACTTACAAATGCAAAATGTGGTCTAATTTCTAATTTAAAGCTTTATCACATTGGATATGTGCCCCTTCCTGGTAAATTTTACAACTGTAGATCAAGAGAATCCTACCAGGCAGTCCTCTCAACACTGACTGATTTCAACTTCGGGTACTACAAAGAGAACGAGCAGTCATTAATGGCTTTCCGCACATCCTCCCGGGATCTGCTCCCGGGACACTGAGTGAAGTATGAACCACGTCTCGTCACTTCCACAAAGGCTTCTTGCTTTTCAAGAGTCCTCTGAAGTCAAAGTAAGGCATGAGCTGCTTCAAAAACGGAAACGCGCGCACCCTTAGGTCTTCTCTACGGTGTGGACCCCCGGTGCTCGGCGAGAACCGCATGGCAGCTAAAGGGGCCGCCCCAGCCAAAGGGGCCCTCCAGGGCATGTGTTCTCTGATGTTTAGCCAGATTCGAGCTGCAGCTGAAGGGTTTGCCGCACACCTTACACACGTAGGGTTTCTCCCCCGTGTGAGTGACCTGATGGAGAATAAGGGAAAAGCTCCGACTGAAGGTTTTGTCGCACTCGGCGCAAGCGTAGGGTTTCTCACCGGCGTGAATTTTCCTATGTTGCGTGAGCGATGCGTGCCATGTGAAAACCTTGCCACATTCGTCACATTCATAGAGCTTCTCTCCAGCGTGAATTCTCTGATGTTTGATGAGGAACGAGTGGCAGCGGAAGGCTTTCCTGCATTCGCTGCATTCATAGGGGGTTCTGGCGGTGTGAATGCTCTG
The DNA here is from genome assembly GCF_964194135.1 of Talpa europaea. Classification (NCBI taxonomy): domain Eukaryota; kingdom Metazoa; phylum Chordata; class Mammalia; order Eulipotyphla; family Talpidae; genus Talpa; species Talpa europaea. The sequence continues at coordinate 237,843 of NC_140082.1, read as the reverse complement.
GTGCCGGGTAAGGTGTGAAGAACGTCGGAAGGCCTTCCCACACTCGATGCACTCATAAGGTTTCTCTCCGGTATGTGTAACCTGATGGCGAATGAGCTCTGAACCACGGCTGAAGGCTTTCCCACATTTCCTACACAGGTACTGTTTCTCTCCTATGTGAATTCTCTGATGTCGAGTGAGGTTCGAGGCACGGCTAAAGGCCTTTCCACACTCAGTACATTCATAGGGTTTCTCCCCAGTGTGTGTCCTCTGGTGTTCAATGAGGAAGGAAGGGTAACTGAATGTTTTGTTGCAGTCCTTACACTCGTGGGGTTTCTTCTCAGTATGTATCATCTGATGTTTCACAAGGTTTGAGATCTGGCTAAAGGTCTTGCCACATTCCTTACACACATACGGTTTCTCTCCGGTGTGAGTCCTCTGGTGCAACACGAGGGAAAAGCGCCGACTAAATGTCTTTCCACACTCATGGCATCCATAGGGCCTCTCCACAGTACTGATGCTCAGATGTTGCGACAGGGCTTGATGGGGAACCGTCACTTGCCTGATACATCCCTGACTTCCTTGAAGCAGCTCTGGATCATCCTCGCATTTCCAGCCGACTGTAAAACCAGAATACTCGGGGTCTCGGCTTAGGATTCCTTCCATCAACAAATACGGGGATGAGTCACCTTCATACAGGACATCACTTGGAGGAAACGCTTTGACCTCTTCATCTGACTCTGAAACTGAAATAAAGCATGTGTTTCTATTTTTTAATCTTTGCCTTGAGTAAAATGAAAGCCCCCCCCCCCTTTCAGTAAGAATTAAATTGGGAAAAAATCTTAGCATCACATCATTTTCATAGTTGTCATATGCGGTCTTGGAATCTGAGTCGTTATCCAGAAATTCAGAAGACATCAGCGGAGAGAGGGGGGAAAATAAAGAGAAAAAAATATCAGTAAATGAAAGTCAGGGCGAAACAGAAGTATCAAGAAGATAATTGGGAAGGATAGGCTGTTAGACTTCCTGGCCTCCATTTAAATTTAATTTGCTACCAGAATTGCTTGAAAAAGGCAATTTCGTAATTTGCTGGTTACCTACAGGTGATCCTCAGGTACCACAAAGATATCAGAGTACATTAACTTAGCATCTTTGGGAAATATTACAGTACTAAATGAAAAGTGGGAACTCCCTGGTAATGCAAGGGGTTAAGTTGCAGCATGAGTTCGATCCCGGCCAAGGAGCTGACCCACATGGCGCAGCAGACCTCTCGCGCCTCCTGCTGCTCCCCTCAGCAGTGTGTTTCAGTGGCTCTGCCTATTCTGCTCCCCGCTCTGTCTCTGGTGAATCCTGTCACTCCCCACCCCTCTTGCCTGTACCCCAGTTCTTGTGTGCATAAACAAATCTTTAAAAAAAAAAAGTTTCGGGGCCTCCCAGGTGGCGCAGCGGTTGAGCGCTTGGTTGCGAAGCTGCCCGTGGCCTCTGCGGCACCGGTTCGATCCCCGGCTGCTTCCCGGCCACCAGAGGAGGGTCCCACATGGCGCGCAGACCTCTCCTGCCGCCCGCTGCTACCCTCAGCAGTGTACTTCGGTCCTTCTGCCTGCTCTGCTCCTGGCTCTGGCTCTGGTGAATTCTCTCACACTCCCGCGCTTCTGACTGAAGCCAGTGCATGTATAAACAAACAAATAAACAAGTAAATAAATAAAAATAAATAAAACATGCCTCTATAAAAAAAAATTAAAAAAAAAAAAAGTTTCTCAAAAAGAAAAAAAAAAAAGCTTCCATGATCCTTACTTACCTCGACTCTCCAAACTAATATCTGAAGCTCAATTTCAGCATAACCGTCTTTTTTTTTTTTTAAAAGATTTATTTATTTTTTTATACATACATGCACTGGGTACAGTCATAAGCGCGGGAGGGTGAGAGAACTCACCAGAGCCAGAGCGGGGAGCAGAGCAGGCAGAAGGACCGAAGTACACTGCTGAGGGGAGCAGCGGGCGGCAGGAGAGGTCTGCGCGCCATGTGGGACCCTCCTCCGGTGGCCGGGGAGCAGCCGGGGATCGAACCGGCACTGCAGAGGCTGCGGGCAGCTTCGCAACCCAGTGCTCAACCGCTGCGCCACCTGGGAGGCCCCGAAACTTTTTTTTTTTTAAAGATTTGTTTATGCACACAAGAACTGGGGTACAGGTCAGAGGGGTGGGGAGTGACAGGATTCACCAGAGACAGAGCTGCGCCACTGGGGAGGCCCCATAACCATCTTTTTATCAGATGGTCCTGACAGATAAACATAAGCTCTGGCTTTCCGCACACTTCATTATAGGAAGGGACTTTCTGTTTTTAAACAAACTTTATATATAACTACCAGCACCCCTTATCCACAGGGATATGTTCCAAGGCCCCAGGTGGATTCCTAAAATTGCCATAGTACCAAAACATATCTACCTTTTCTCGTTCCCTTTACATACCTATACATGACACACTTGATAAATCAGTTAGATTAGCAACAATAACATAATAAAATAGAACATTTACAACAATACACTGCAAAAAAGTTATATGAAGAGGATAGCTGTCTTTCACTCTCCCTCGAAATATCTTATTGTACAAAATACTTTTGGAACATGGATAACTGAAACTGTGGAAAGCAAAACTGTTTTAAGGGAGAGACTACTAGAATTTTTTAACTCTCACAACCTTATTCTTTTTTCTTTAACATATTTTTAAAGATTTATTTTTATTTATTTATACATACAAGAACTGGAGTGCAGGCCAGAGGTGCAGGGGTGAGAGGGTTCACTGGAGACAGGGTGGGGAGCAGAGCAGGCAGATCCACTGAGACACACCGCTGAGGGGAGCAGCGGGGAGACAGGAGAGGTCTATTGCGCCCTGTGGGTCAGCTCCCTGGCTGGGGACCGAACTCAGGCCACAGTGGCTGCCAACAAGTTGATAGCGCTGAGACTTTAACCCCTGAGCCGCCAGGGAGGCCCCCTCATATCCTCACTCTTAGGAGAAGTATACTTACGTATGTAGAGGCAAAAGGCCATAATCTACATAACTTATTCTCAAAGGCTTATTATGTTATTCTCAAATGTCAGCAATATATGGATGTGAGTAAAGGGCATATGGGTATTCTTTTTTTTTTTTTTGATTTTATTTATTTATTTTTTTTTTAATAGAGGCATGTTTTATTTATTTGTTTGTTTGTTTGTTTGTTCGTTTGTTTTTTTTTTTGTTTATACATGCATTGGGTATAGTCAGAAGCGCGGGAGGGTGAGAGAATTCACCAGAGCCAGAGCGAGGAGCAGAGCAGGCAGAAGGACCGAAGTACACTGCTGAGGGGAGCAGCGGGCGGCAGGAGGGGTCTGCGCGCCATGTGGGACCCTCCTCCGGTGGCCGGGGAGCAGCTGGGAATCGAACCGGCGCTGCAGAGGCTGCGGGCAGCTTCGCAACCCAGCGCTCAACCGCTGCGCCACCGGGGAGGCCCCATATGGGTATTCTTTGAACTATTCTTGCAACTTTCCTAAAAGTTTAAGGTCATTTCCAAATAACATACAAGAAAATTCATTTCTCTCTAAAAAGTGTGTTTACACTCAAAGTGTGTTTACACTTTGACACTGGTCTCGTTTAGGGAGAATACTATCTTTTATTACCACTGACTGTAGGCTCCTAGTGACAAGTAAACAGACCATATATTTTTTAATACCTATCTAAATCATGAGCCAAGAGCTATACTTATTTAGTAGGGACAAAAATTAAAAGCTTAAGATAGGGAAAGCAGTGAAATAGCTGTTAAGAAAATGATGATCTCAATTAAAAAAGAAAATCTTAAATTCCTGAGCCTCCCTGGTAGCACAAGGGGTTAAGCACTGCACTATGAGGCAAACCACAGCCTCTGCAGCACGAGTTCCATCCCTGGCTGGCCAGGTTGCAACCCACAGGGAGCAGCAGACGCCTCCTGTCTCCCTGCTGCTCCCCTCAGCAGTGGATTTCAGTAGATCCACATGTTCTGTTCCCCACTCTGTGTCTGGTGAATGCTCTCACCCCTCGCACCTCTGGCCTGTACCCCAGTTCTTATATGCACAAATAAATCAATCTTCAAAAAAAAATCATAAATTCCTTTCCTGCCTCTTCTTCGTTTTTTTAAAGATTTATTTATTTTTTGCATACAAGAACAGGGGTACAGGCCAGAGGTGTGGGGATAAGAGGACTCATCAGAGACAGAGTAGGGGACAGAACAGGCAGACTGACCGAAGTACACTGCTGCGGGGAGCAGCGGGGAGACAGGCGAGGTCTGCGCCATGTGGGTTGCTCCGCAGTGGCTGGGGGCTGGGGATCAAACTCGTGCTGCAATGGCTGGTGATAGCCTGACAGCTCTGTCTTTAACCCCTGTGCCACCAGGGAGGCCCCTAAGAAGCTATCATTAAAATGCCTGGGCGGAGGGAGGGGGAGCCTCTCTGGAGGCACAGGGGTTAAAGACGCAGAGCTATCAAGCTATCGCTAGCACTGCGACACGAGTCCAGCCAGGGAAGTGACCCACATGGTGCAGCAGACCCCATCTGTCTCCACATTGCTCCCCTCGGTGGTGGATTTCAGTGGATCTGCCTGTGCTGCTCCTCACTCTGTTCCTGGTGAATTCCCTCACCCGCCCCCCGCCCCCACACACCTCTGGCTTACACTACCCAGCTCTTGTATGCACAAATAAATATTTAAAAAAAAATTCCTTTAAAAAAAATTCCTTGGTGGTCCAACCACGATGGAGAGCTGTGTGGAGATTCTGCAACCTGCTAAAGATGGAGCTTCCATAGGATCCAGCAATTCCACTCCTAGGTATTTACCCAAAGGACACAGAAACATCCATTCCAAAGAGCACCTGCACCCCTATGTTTATAGCAGCACTGTTCACAATAGCTAAGCTCTGGAAACAACCCAAATGCCCAAAAATAGATGACTGGATCAAGAAGATGTGGTCCATATACACCGTGGAATATTACTCAGCATTCAAAAAAGATAAACACATGCAAGGTGCAGCAACATGGATGGCGCTGGAAGGGATCATGCTCAGGAAATAAGCCAGAAAGAAAAATAAAAATACCGGATGGTCTCACTCATAGCAGGAATCTAGAAAACCTAAATAAGGGACCCGGAAAATGAACAACTATAAGAAAGAAAATACCAAATCAACTACGAACCAGAGACACTCTATGGGGGTTGGGGGGCAGGGAAAGGAGGGATTGGGATCAAAATCAGGGGGTTGCAATTGTATGGGGAATATAAAAATAAAATTTAAATTAAAAAAAAAGAAAAAAACAGTAACATTGTAAACACTTAATTGAAAAAGATCAAATGCCACAGCAGTTCTAAAAAAAAAAAAAAATCCTTGGACTTTAATGGGAAAAGCAGCCAGTGGTAAGAGCAGAGGACAAGTGTAAACAGACAGGGCCTCCCCGGTGGCGCAGCGGTTGAGCGCTGGGTTGTGAAGCTGCCCGCGGCCTCTGCGGCGCCGGTTCGATCCCCGGCTGCTCCCCGGCCACCTGAGGAGGGTCCCGCATGGCGCGCAGACCTCTCCTGCCGCCCGCTGCTCCCCTCAGCAGTGTCCTTCGGTCCTTCTGCCTGCTCTGCTCCCCGCTCTGGTGAATTCTCTCACCCTCCCGCGCTTCTGATTGTACCCAGTGCTTGTATAAACAAAAACAAAACAAGCAAATAAATAAATAAATAAACATGCCTCTATTAAAAAAAAAAAAAGTGTAAACAGACAGGCAGAACGCCCTGGGGGGAGTCTGATCCGTCAAGCAGGCTCGTCAACTGCAGCTGTTATAAAATGTTGATACCACAAAAAAAGAACAAAGAGCTTGTCAGCTGCGACTCCAGCCTGGCGTCTGTCTTCGCATCCTCAGGCCCCTGAGTCCACATCCTTTGTTACCCAGCCAGAGAGCAAGACCGACCGCGCCTGCTTCCACCCAATCCGCCTCCACCTGAGGCAGCACGCCCTCGCTCCAGTGCCCGCCTGAGACCCTTTGGGCACTGCCCGCTGCCCAGAGCGGACTCCCGAGCCTCCTGGCGATCTGGCGGGGCCGGTGCCGTCCTGAGCCGCCCGCGCCTCCCGCCAATTTCCTCCCTGCTCGTTACACTCCTGCTCGGCCCAGAGCGAAGCTCAGGGTTTCATCTTACTAGTGGGCTCGCTCCACACCTTGTTCCCCTTTGCAAACGACGATGGTTCCGGCCCCGCGAGGACGGAGTCAACACTCCCGACACTCCCGAGGCTCCGGCCAACCTGCCTCTCGCCGACAGCAAGGAACGGAGCCTGGTGCCCCCGCGCCCACCGGAGGCTCTGCGGGGGCCCCTCTTCCCGCCTCCACCTCCCCATAAACCTGACTGTCATTTTGCAGAAGAAAAAAGAAAGCAGCGGACGAAAGGCACGAGCAGGCAAGCGAGCTCGCGAGGAGCACACGGCACCACACGACCGGGAGGGAAACCGCCACGCAGGGTGGCTCCACGCTGGAGCCCCGCTTCTTGGGTTCTCATCCCCTTGCAGGCTCTCCAGGGCGCGCCAAACTGCAGAGCAGCGTGACGTGCAAGCAAACACCGCCCGGCAGGCCCGAGGAGGGAGAGCTCGGCAGAAGCCGCCTCCTGAGGGAGGAGCGGGCGGAGCGGTGACCCGGGGCAGAAGGGCCTGGTCTCCCGCTTGCGCCTTCCCCGCACGGGCGGGCACAGCCACGACCACGACGGGGAAACCTCTCGAAACACACACTCTATAGTCCCCAGAGCAGAAAGGTAAACGCCATTTTCTTTCTCTCTCTGTGCCTTTATGACGTGACTCGGGGAGCCGCGGGAGACCCCGGCCCGGCCCGCGACGCAGCAGACCTCACAGTGGGACCCCGAGAGTCAACACGAGGCGAGGCAAACCGGGAAGCAGCTCAAGAAGGCAGCCCCGGGGCGCAGGGAACCCGATGCCGCCCCTGGCTGTGAACCCGACCCGAAACATGGCTGAAAGCCCGCGGACTGGCCCTCGGAGGAACGGGGAGGCCGGAAGGAGGGAAAATGCACGCCCAGCCCAGCAGACCCTGGCGGGCTCCGGAAGCCGAACTGTCGTGGCAGCCGGTGACCCCGAGGACGGGCCCCGGCTCCCAGCCCGGCTGCTCCACGGCGACGGCCTCTGGAACAGTCAACGTCTCGCCGGGCACAACCAAAACGAGTAAGTCTCAACCCCAAACGACAGGCCGTTACGGGAAACAGGAAAATGTCATCATCCCCAAGGAAACGGCCACGCGGCTCCACACCCGGTCCCGGAGCACGAGCCCGCGGGCGGGGGGGGGGGGGGGGGGCTCACGAACCAAAACGCACGTCGCGGGGCGATGCGGCAACTACGCACGACAAGTTCCCGCGCTTCACCGCGACGGTAAACGCGCGCAGAGAAATACCAAGACACGCAGCAGGAAGAACAGGAAGAGGCGAACACGGGAAACGGGAACATCTGGGATCCTCCTGGGGCGCCGGGTGGAGTCTCAGCGCTGGGCCCCGCGGCCCCCGCCGAGCTCGCCCGTGCCCCCCCCCGCCCCCCGCAGGGGGTTTCCTGGACCCGCCCGGGCCGCGCCCCTGTCTCGGGGAGTCCTCACCCCCCACCTGCGGCCCGCACCCCAGCTCTTGCACGCATGTGTCAATAGGGTAAACCCTCCAGGCATCCCCCGGCAAACCCGGGTGAGATCTCGGGGTCTGTCCAGAGCAGGACACAGGCCAGAAAAGAAAGGATCGAGCAGCCCGCGCCGAAGGCCGGTGCCGCCGTCCTCCCCACCGGCCCGCGGACCCGCCGCGCCCCGGGACGGGCGCCGGGAGGGGCCGCGCGGAAGGACGGGGCCCCGCGGGGCAGGATCGCGCCCCGCCCTGAGGGACCCGGCGCGCGGCCTCCCGGAGCGCCCCCGCGGCCCCCGCCCGCTCACCTGCACCGGCGCCCGCGCCGCGCCCGCGCCACGGCTCCCGGCCCTGCTCCAGCAGCGACACCACGTCCGGCTTGGCGGCGCCGAGACCTGCGCGGAGAGAGGCTCAGGCGGCTGCGGCGCCCCGGGGCCCGCCCGCCCGCGCGCGCCCGCCCGCCCGCCGCTCACCCAGGGCCACCAGGTGCCCGTAGGTCTCCAGCGTCACGCGCCGGTACAGCTCGCGCTGCGCGGGCCGCAGGCGCGCCCACTCCTCCGGCGAGAAGTCCACGGCCACGTCCCCGAAGGTCAGCGCGCCCTGCGGGGACACGCGTGAGCGCGGCGGGGCCCCCGGCCGGCCAGGGGCGCGCGGGGCAGGCCCGGGCCGGCGGCCGCCCGGACACGGCCGCGGGGGGGGGAGGGAGGCCCGGGCCCTCCCGCGCGTCCCCGCGCCCGCCGCCGCCCCGGGGCCCCCGCCCCCGCCTCACCTGGGCCATGGCGCCCGCGGGCCGCCGCCGCCGCCTCGGCTCTGCCGCCGGACCCCGCGGCTCGCGCGGCGCCCGCCCCGGCCCGAGCAGGCCGCGCGCCCTGGAACGACGCTCCCCCGGCCTCCGCGCGCGGTGGAAACGCCCCCACACACTACACCTCCCGGAAGGCCGCGCGCCCAGACCCCGGCCTCACGGACTACAGCTCCCACAAGGCCGCGCGCACACACCGCGGGCCTCACCTCCCAGAAGGCCTCTCGCGGGTGCCGCCATCCTCACGCGACTACACCTCCCAGAAGGCCTCGCGCCCATGCCGCCGTCCTCACGCGACCACAGCTCCCAGAAGGCCGCGCGCACACGCCGCGGGCCTCAGACGACTACAGCTCCCAAAAGGCCGCGCGCACGCTTCGCGAGACTCACGCGACTACACCTCCCAGAAGGCCTCTCGCAGGCTCCGCCGTCCTCACGCGACTACACCTCCCAGAAGGCTTCGCGCCCAGACCCCGGCCTCACGGACTACAGCTCCCAGAAGGCCGTGCGCCCAGACCCCCCCCCGCCAAGGAACTACAGCTCCCAGAAGGCCGCGCGCACGCACCTCTGGCCTCATGCGACTACACCTCCCAGAAGGCTTCGCGCCCAGACCCCGGCCTCATTGACTACAGCTCCCAGAAGGCCTCGCGCCCAGGCCGCCGACATAACACGACTACAGCTCCCAGAAGGCCTCTCGCAGGCGCCGCCGTCCTCACGCGACTACAGCTCCCAGAAGGCCGCGCGCACACGCCGCCGTCCTCACGCGACTACACTTCCCAGAAGGCCGCGCGCACACGCCGCGGGCCTACCACGACTACAGCTCCCAGAAGGCCGCGCGCACGCGCCGCGAGCCTCACGCGACTACACCTCCCAGAAGGCCTCGCGCCCAGGCCACCGTCCTCACGCGACCACAGCTCCCAGAAGGCCGCGCGCACACGCCGCGGGCCTCACGCGACTACAGCTCCCAGAAGGCCGCGCGCACACGCCGCGGGCCTCACACGACTACAGCTCCCAGAAGGCCGCGCGCAGACGCCGCGAGCCTCACGCGACTCCGCCGCACGGAAGCGCCGCGGCCGCCGCCCCATCGCGGCCGTCCTCCCCCGCAGCGGCCCCGCCCCCGCCCCCGGGAGCGCTCGCGGCGTCGAGCGTGAAGACCGGCGCGGGGCTGGGGCCGGACGGCCGGGCCGGGCCCCCGACGGGCAGCGGTGCGCGTTGGGCCCGCTGGGGCGGGGGCAGGCCCCTTTGTGTCGGACCCCCGGGCGCTACCCGCGGGCGCCGGGGCCTCCGCAGCCCGGGACGGCGTGTCCACCGCCGGGAGCGCTCGCCGGGCCCGCGGCTGCCGGTGGGAAGCGCCGGGGTGAGGGTGAGCGGGCGGGGCGCGGGGCGGCCGCCGCGGCCGGGACAGGCCGCGGGGGGGAGGAGGAGAAGGCCCCGCGCGGCCGGGCGCGCGACCTCCGGCTCCCCAGCAGAGGCCCCGCCGGTCAGGGCCAGGCCGGCGGGCGACGGGGCCCGGCGCCGCAGCTCCGCGAGGTCTCCCCGGCTCCTCCTCCAGCCGAGGTCCGGGCGCCCTCGCGCCCAGGCTGCCACCCTTTGAGCCTGATGGGCCTTAGCTGGGCAGCGCCGGTGGAAGCGCCCTCGGCCCTGGCGGTGACCGTCGGGCGCGGGCACATGGGGGGCTCCAGAGCGTTGCAGGCCTTGACCCCTAAGAGAACCCCCTTTTCACTGGGGGCACCAAGTTTTCTACTTGATGGTACTCCGCAGCGGCGACGGGGAGGCTGTCGTGTGTGGGGGTGACACCGGCTGTGGGGGGGCACCTGTCAAGAGGGGAACCCGCCGACCAGAGGCCGAGACGTCCCCCGCGCGGCCGTGGTCGGCCTCCAGAGCCCCAGCGTGAGCTGGGCTGCGTCCCTGGTCTCGGGCAGGCCCAGGGCCTGCCCTTTGGGGTCCTCCAGACACCCCCCTGTGCCTGTTCCCGTCGGCGCTCGCGCCTTGGGCACCCTGCCCAGCGCTGGGCAGGCCCGGCCCGTCCCTCCGCCTGCTCGCCTCAGAGCAGCTGCCCTCCGGCGGGGCTGGTCGGCACTGGGTGGATTCAGGGACCCGCCCCCCAGCCCCGGCGCTCAGGGGTTCCCTGTCCAACTGCGATGGCCCGAGAAGGACGTGGGGACGGGCTCAACTGAGGAACGACCGGTCGCCGCCACCGTCGAGGCCCCGGGGACCTACACTGGAGTCGGGCGGCCCCAGGGAGCTCGGTGGGGCCAGAGGCAAACGTCCCCGATGCCCCAGCAGCGAGCCCCTGGCCAGCGGCGGCCCAGGCAAGCACGGACTGGGCGAGGTCCCCGGAGGGCAAGCGCTGGAGGCCTAGGCTGGGGAGGGGGCGGCCGAGCCGCATCTTAAAATGCAGCCTCGCGCCTCCAGGGATCCTGGTTCTGTCCCTGCCACTCTCACCTCAGGATCTGCCTCCAGCTCAGGACGCAGACTGACATCCTGTTAGGAATATTCCGCGACAAACACAACCTGCAGCAGTGGAGGCAAACACGGGAGTTTATTGGGGTACGCGGGCCGCTCACAGGCCTGACAAGGGGCCATAGGAAGGGCAGGGCTACCCTGGACGTCCAGAGGCAGGGCTGGGTTGTTTGACCTTCGTCTTGCTTATATCTCCAAATATTTTATTTCTTTGCAATTAATTCTTCACCCTCCTTAACCCCTTTGACCTGCATCACAGGCAACTCGACGTGGCAGCAGCGCAGCCCCCGAGCGCCCCCGTGGCCAGATGTCACAGCCCGAGCTGCTAGAATCATATAAACGAGCCCCTGCCAGGAGCCGGCAGAGAAGTGAAAGCCCACAGGGGTCACATGCCCACGGTGACAAACCGGCGCTGGCGGAGGCGGCCGGGCAGACACGAGTCAGAACACAGGCATTTCAGGGTCAGACTCAGGAAAGCTTGGATGACAAAAGGTGGTGGGAAATTCAAGTAGTTCACCAAGTAGTTCACCAACATTCAGGTAGTTCACTACTGCAAGTAGTTCACCACCACCACGCTGCGGAGCGAAGTGTTCAAAGCTGATGGAGACACGTGCACTTGTGCAAAGTCCACACACGCGTTATTTCTTGAACCCACAGCTAACCAGTTCTCCACCAACGGTGTAATCAGAATCTCCTCTTAAACACTGCAAGTGTGAAAAACTGACTTAGAGAGTGCGCTGGACAGGTGCAGAGGCAGGCACGCGGTTGCAGAGGAACGGGGAGGTTCCAGAGCAGCAGTTGGGCCAGGGCGGGATGCTGGGTGCCAGCCACAATGCTGCAACGAGCAGCCAGAGCTTGGACTGCTGGGGTGGACGACCCAGCGAGGCCTGGGTCCATCCAGGTGCCTGCAGGGTGGTATTCCTCCCACGGGTGCAGTCAGAGATCTGCTCAGGGTTCTCCAGAGATGTCCTCGGACCCAAAGCATCAGAGCTCCATCCAGGTCTCTGCAGAGAGGCTGGTCAGGAGGCCTCACGGCCCACAATGAAAAGCTCCACATCACCCCCAGTACAGGCCCCAAAGTCAGGGCAAGCCTCCAAAAACCCACGTTTCCGTGGGTAGAACTGTGACTGCAGAACCTGCTGGAGTTCAAGGCCAGAGCACGAGCCTCACAGTGAGATAAGAGAAGATTCTTGGGGCCTCCCTGGTGGCGCAAGGATTGAGACTCAGTGCTGTGATCTGCAGCCTGAGTGCAACCCCAGCCAGGGAGCTACCCACAGTGTGCCGAAGATCTCTCCTGTCTTCCCGCTGCTCCTCTCGGCAGTGGGTTTCAGTGGATCTGCCTGTTCTGCTCCCTGCTCTGTCTGGGGAGTCCTCTCACTCCCGCACCTCTGGCCTGCACTGAATCTCTTGTGTGCATAAATCTTTAAAAAAAAAAAGGGGGGGCCACCCCTGTGGTGCAGCAGGTTGAGCATTGCGCTGTGAAGCTGTCTGCAGCCTCTGCAGCACCAGTTCAATTCCTGACTGGGAGCAACCTACATGGTGCATCAGACCTCTCCTGTCTCCCCACTGCTCCCCTCAGCAGTGTCTTCGGTCAGTCTGCCTGTTCTGCTCCCCACTCTGTCTCTGGTGGTGAATTCTCTCACCCTCCCGCACCCCTGACTGTACACCAGTTCTTGTATAAGTAAATAAATCTTAAAAAAAAAAAAAAAAAAAGAGGCTCTTGGGTCTCCCTGGTGGCACAGGTGATTGAGCGCTGCACTGTGAAGCTGTCTGTAGCCTCTGCAGTGCTGGTTTGATTCCAGCCGGCCGGGAAGCAACCCACATGGTGGGGCAGACCTCACCTCTCGCGCCCGCTGCTCCCCTCAGTAGTGTATTTCAGTCAGTCTGCCTGTTCTGCTCCCCGCTCTGTCTCTGGTGAATCCTCTCACCCTCCCCTGCATCTGGCCTGTACCCCAGTTCTTATATAAATCTTTAAAAAAAAAAAAAAGGCTCTTTCAACAGCCTAGCTCAGCGTGACTGTACTCCAAGCAAGCACAGCAAAGCAGTGTAACTTTAGAACCTGCTTTCTTCTTGATTTGGGGTTTGTGGAAGGAATCAATGAGGGGAAATGTTTTTTTTTTTTTTTTCAGTTAAATTTATTTTTTAATATTTGCATAGAACTGGGGTGCAGGCCAGAGGTGGGGAGTGAGAGGACTCACCAGAGAGTGGGGAGCAGAACAGGTGGATCCACTGAAACCCACTGCTGAGGGGGAGCAGCAGGCCCAACAGGAGAGGTCTGCTGTGCCATGTGAGTCAACTCCCTGGCCAGGGATTGAACTCAGGCTGCAGCAGCGATAGCACCGAGAGTAACCCCTGGGCCACCAGCAAGGCTAGAGGAGAAATGATTTTGTTTACCAAGGTAATTTAAAAACTGACACGAAAATAACTCCCCCCCACCTCTGGAATGTTCAACCAATAGACTAGTGCTGAGGCTCCATTACCTAGTGAAGGAAATACAAGGTTTAGCTGCATTAACAGAATAAACTAGAAGTGAGCAAAATTACAAAATTGTTACAAAACACACTTCGTAGTTCAAAATTTAACAGATTAATCTCTGGGAATAGAAAAGAGAATCATGACAGGGCCTCTCCTGGTAGCGCAGCGGTTGAGCGCTTGGCCGGGAGGCTGCGCGCAGCCTCTGCAGCGCCAGTTCGTTCCCTGGCCGCCAGCGAATCATGACATATGGAAGGGGGGAAACCACAGATTAGAACCACACTAACTATGAACTCATTAACAAAGGTCTTTTTCCCTTGTCTGGTAAAATGACTTTCAGGTATTAAGCAGGATATAAATCTTGAGTATATATAAAACATCAGGAAACTGAACTCTTAAGTATCATGTGAAAATTCAGGATTAGTTGGCTGTTGAAATTCTGGTGCACTGGCTTGTAAATTTACTCATATTTAAGTTCCAATTGCTCAATAATGATGTAAAATGGGTAGAAGAAAAAATGCTGTCAGAATCAAAGGTGAAACACACCACACGGGTAAGACAGCTTGTGTATGAGAAAAGTCTTGACTTTTCCTAGTTTAGAAACAAGATTAATCTTAAACTTTTCTGACGTTCATCATACAAAAAATACTGTTCACTTCGCCAGAGAGCTCACTACAAGGTGCCCGTTTGGCGGGGTAGGGGCAGGCATGCACTTCCAAAGGGAAACATAACTACAAAATGCTAAGTTCACAACGGGACTACTCCCACATGGAAATATATTTTACATGACAAAAGAAGATATTGTATGGGCCTCCCCTGGTGGCGCAGCGGTTGAGCGCTGGGCTGTGAAGCTCCCGCAGCCTCTGCAGCGCTGGTTTGATCCCCGGCCACCAGTGAGGGTCCCACATGGCGTGCAGACCTCTCCGGTTGTGCCCACTGCTCCCCTCAGCAGTGTACTTTGTCAGTCTGCCTGTTCTGCTCCCCGCTCTGGCTCTGGTGAATCCTCTCACCCTCCCGCGGCTCTGACTGTACCCAGTGCTTGCACAAATAAATAAACAAATAAATAAATATTAAAAAAAAAAAAAAAGATATTGTCTCCTAATACCGGTGTAGTCAACACAGAAATTCATGAAGGCAAAACAAGCTTCCTGGGATACTTCAAAAATGTATTTCTCACCACAAAATTTCTGTATTTTACATTTTTTTTTTTTAAGATTTATCTATTCATGCATACGAGAGCTGGAGTACAGGCCAGAGATGTGGGAGAGGATTCACCAGAGGCAGAATGGGGAGCAGAACAGGCAGACTGACTGAAATCCACTGCTGAGGGGAGCAGTAGGCAAGACAGGAGAGGTCTGACGGGCCATGCGGATTGCTCCCTGGCCGGCCGGGAATCGAACTTGCATGGCAGAGGCTGCGGATTGCTTCACAGTGCGGAGCCTAACCCCTTGCACCACCAGGGAGGCCCCCTGTATTTTATATTTCCTATGGTAATTTAAATAATTTATTTCTCCATGTAATTTTTTATATTTTATGAAATGTCAAAACCATAACAGCAGCACACAGCACCCATATCGCATCATAATAAATGAAGAGGTAGGCTGTACGTGCGTCATGCACTTCATACGCGCACACTGACACTTAGACAGGGAGGTACCCACCGAGACACGCACCACTGACACTTCACTCGAGTGCTGGGTAAGGGTTCGCACTTCCAAACCTTTTGCTCACTTGCCTCATGAATCACTACTCTATGGTTCCTCTTTGAATACCTATGGATGGGGTTTTACATAACCCGTTTCTTGGGCTCCAAGGACACAGAAGACTTTATATATTGTGTTCTGTTACTCAAGATAAAGGCCAGTAAAAACAGACCCTTTAAGATGCCAACAAACCATGAGGGAAAAAGAGACGTGGTGTTAGGAGCTAAGTTACTAAATTAGCAAGGAGATCTGGCTTCAGTTACCATTTGTATAGCAGCGTTAGAATGAAAACCAGTGACGAGTTGCATGCTGACAGACATCAGAGGCACTGTAAGGCATGTGCATGTCATGCTCCCAATTATCACATGAAATTACAAAATAGGAAACAATGTGGTACAAGAAAAGGAGCCATAAACACCACTGAGAACGTTCTTACTTAGATGTTTCAGGGATTCAATTTATTCCCACTTTCTAAAAACGTCCATACTTCAAAGTGAATTTGTCAACCTTTTGGAATTGGGTATTTTTGGTGCCCATATCTGTAAGGGTATGGCTCCCCTTTATGGTGCTATTTCTAGGGGCACATATATCCAACATTTTTACAGTTGGACTTGTCCGCAAATGGGAATACTCCAAAATACAGCATGGGAAGATCACTTGCTGAAACTGCTCCATTAAGTATTTTTATAGAATTTCATTCCTGAAGGGATTTTCATATGTGCAGCGCTTCCCTTTCTTCACGAAAATATGACCTCACTTGTTGCATTCAAGGAGTTTGCCCTCCCTCCCTCACTGGGCTAGTTTATCCAAGAGCTAATGAGATCTGACCTCTGAGAGATATTCTGATATCCACAGTATTGTCTTTGCTGTTATCTTTAAACAGAGTAAGATCTAACAATGGTGTGAAAGGCTTTTTTTAAACCAGTGGATCAAAGCCTCATTCGACTCTGCTATATAAACATGTTATCTGCTGAAAATGTTCCCTATATAGCTTCATTGAGAGCCCTACCCTAAAGTACTACTCAGATTACTCAGATGTTACTATTCTCTCAAAGACTTACCACAAACACAACATCCTGAAGTACAATAAAATCTCTATCACAGACTTATGTTAACTTCATTTCTAAGGACTTCTTTACCACATGAGTTCGCTGATGGTTAATGAGCTGTGACTTCTGGGAGAAGGCTTTCCCACACTCGTTGCACTTATATGGTTTCTCTCCTGTGTGAATCCTCTGATGATTAACAAGCTGTGACTTCTGAGAGAAGGCCTTCCTACATTCACTGCACGCATAGGGCTTCTCGCCTGTGTGTGTCCTCTGATGTGGTATGAGGTGTGATTTCCGAGAGAAGGCTTTGCCACACTGACCACATTCAAACGGCCTCTCTCCTGTATGTATTCTCTGATGATTAATGAGACTTGACTTCTCCCGGAAGGCTTTTCTACACTCACTGCACTCATAAGGCTTTTCTCCCGTATGAGTTCTCTGATGTCTAACAAGCTCTGACTTCTCGAAGAAGGCTTTCCCACAAAGACTGCATTCATAGGGTTTCTCTCCTGTGTGAATTCTCTGGTGAGTATTGAGCTGTGACTTCTGGGAGAAGGCTTTTTCACAGTTTCTGCATTCATAGGGTTTTTCTCCCGTATGAGTTCTCTGATGAGTTGCAAGGCTTGATTTCTCACCAAAGGCTTTCCCACATGCACTGCATTCATAGGGTTTCTCTCCCGTGTGTGTCCTTTGATGTGATATGAGATGTGACTTCTGACAAAAGGCTTTCCCACACTCACTGCACACGTAGGGTTTTTCTCCCGTATGAATTCTCTGATGATTAGTAAGGCTTAGTTTCTCACTGAAGGCTTTCCCACACTCACTGCATTCATAGGGCTTTTCACCTGTATGAGTTCTCTGATGTCTAACGAGCTGGGATTTTCTACTGAAGGCCTTCCCACATTTGCTGCACACAAAGGGTTTCTCTCCGGTGTGTGTCATCTGATGCGATATGAGGTGTGACTTCTGGGAGAAGGCTTTCCCGCACTGAATGCATCCGTGTGGTTTCTCCCCTGTGTGCGTCCTCTGATGGTTAATGAGGCTTGACCTCTCTCTGAAGGCTTTCCTGCACTCACTGCATTCATAGGGTTTTTCCCCAGTATGAATTGTCTGATGTCTAATAAGCTCTGACTTCTCAAAGAAGGCTTTTCTACAATCACTACATCCATACGGTTTCGTTCCTGTGTGAGTCCTGTGATGTGTAACAAGCTGTGACTTCCTGCTGAAGGCTTTCCCACATTCCCTGCATTCAAAAGGCTTCTCTCCTGTATGGATTCTCTGGTGGTTAATGAGATTTGACTTTTCACTAAAGGCCCTCCCACATTCATTACAGCCATATGGCTTTTCTCCTGTGTGTGTCCTCCAATGTGATATGAGATGTGACTTCCGGGAGAAGGTTTTCCCACACTCACCACATTCATAGGGTTTCTCTCCTGTGTGTGTCCTCTGATGGGATGTGAGTTGTGACTTTTGGGAGAAGGCCTTCCCACACTGGTTGCAGTCATAAGGTTTCTCTCCTGTATGAGTTCTGTGATGTGTAATAAACTGTGACTTCTGGGGAAAGGTTTTGCCACATTTACCACAGCCATAGGCTAGCTCTCTTATATGTTTGCTCTGATGCTTAACGAGACTTGATTTCTTACTAAAGCATTTCCTACATTCACTGCATTCATAGAGTTTCTCCCCTAGACGAGTTCGATGATATATGATGATCTGTGACTTCTTATAGCTAACAGTATCATACTTAACACACTTATAGTATTTCAACCAAGGATCACTTTCTTCAGGCTTGGCATGGAGAAACAATTTTTCAAATACATTCAAGTCATCTGGTTCTGTTTTCCCATAATCTGCCTTTGGAGTAAGTAAATCTAAATGATGCTTTAAAATTAATCCTTCGACATCACTGTCATTGTTTGATTTCCTTAAAGGAACAAAGCTCAGGTTCGGATTGAAACTTTTTCTAAAATCATCACACACATGATCTCCTTTCATATTTTTAAGCGTCTCTTGGTCATCTTGGTGCAAGATCATGTGACCATCTACTTGCCAGGCTTCTTCTATAAAGGAAAAAAAAAAACTTGTAAATCCTGTGGTTATGCAAACAATAAAAACTAGAAATGCTATTTGAGAAAATAAATGCTTTTCTAACGATTAATTTCTGAATATGAAGTAAGTCCCAAATGTCTATCCTCTAAATACTAAAAAAATAGATGCTGGAAATGGGGAACAGGTAAGTGACAGATTAAGCCACCTTTGGTTTTTAACAAAAATACATTTATAGGACCTCCCTGGTGGCACAAGGGGTTAAGTCTCAGCACTATGAAGCTATCGGCAGCCACTGTGGCCTGAGTTTGACCACCAGCTGGCCATGGAGCTACCCACATGGCGCAGCAGACCTCTCCTGTCTCCCCAGTGCTCCCCTCAGCAGTGTATTTCAGTCAATCCACCTGTTCTGTTCCCCGCTCTGTCTCTGCTGAATCCTTTCACCCCCGCACCTCTGGCCTGTACCCCAGTTCTTATAGCATCAATAAAATTTAAAAATACATTTATGAATTGGGAAGAGAATGTGAAAAAACAAGAAGAGCATTGAGGAGCAAAGAAAAGAAGTTGGAAGAAGCACTACACCTCTTCAATAGTGTTCCAGAGAGTCTGAGGTGTTAGAGACACAAGAAAAAAAGCCCCTGCCGTTATTAAACTTACATTCTAGTAGAAAAGATAAAAAATGTCACAAAATACAAATGTACAGATGTGTACCACGGTAAGTATTATGAGGAAAATCACCAGGTTCGGACAGAAAATTACCAACTGACAGAGCAGCTGGTTAAAGCTGCTTAAAGAACGAGGAGCTTAAAGAACGAGGAGCACTCTGTTTGAACTGAAACCCCACCCAGCTGCTGACAGGTTGCCCGTGAGTCAGGCCCACACCCCCTCCGACAGCTCCCCTCCTTGGCACTATGGCCTCCGCACACAGAGGCTTCCTTTTTATTTCTCAAAGTTAAAAAGACTTTCCTGGCTTGGCCCATCCTTATTTGCACTCCTTTGGAGGAAACTTTCCCCCAGCTCTTCACATAGTTTGCTCATTTCAGTCCCCATGTTTAAGATTGGCTTCTTCAGGTTATTCTTACAGACTGAATATATCTCCCCACCTCCATTCACAGGTGGAAGCCCTGAGCCCTTGTGGCGGGATTTGAAGATGGGCTCTCAGGGTAAGTCAAGTCACCCAGCTGAGGGCCACTCCAACAGAATTCATGCAGCTGTAAGAAAACACCAAAGGGCCCCCCAGCGCTCCACGCAGGTACAAGCGCGAGAGGCCACGCAAAGCTAGAGGGCACCGAGGCCAACGACCAGCAAGAGAGAACTGTAGGCCCCACGCATGCCTACTCCCTAATCCTGGCCTTCCTGCCTCCAGGACTGTGAGACGTGTCTGTGGTGGAGAGTCTGTCACCACAGCAGGCTGGGTAAGGAACTGTCAGATCCCACCTATTTTGTTTGTACCAGTACAGTCAGGGTCCAGATTTTATCTTGGTTATTTGCTAACTTGTTCATTTTTATTCTCCAACTAGAATAAAGCATTATGCAGACACGTAATGCATCCCTAATTTTCACTGTTGTGAAAAATGCGCACCCAACATAGTATCCGAAAGGCACACGGAACCAGTCTGTAACTTTCTGTGATGCGTTAAAGCGATCTGTCCAGACACGCGTGTGCACAAGGCCTGAGACTGCTCTGCACAGGGAAGGCAGCTGTCGGGGTGACCCCACAGTCATGCAGAAACCTGGGCTTTGGAATGTCCCACCCCGCCCTCCCTGAGTGTGCGGCACTCTGGGCTCCCCGCGTCTGAGATGCCGGTGGGCACTGGGCAGAGGTGCTAGTGTGACCAGCCCCAGTGAAGCCCCGGGCACAGAGTCTCTGCTGGGCACCCTGGGCAGACACAGCCCACACGTCACTGTCCCTCTGCTGCTGGGAAAGTCAGCTCTGTGTGGGCCTCAAGGAAGGAGCCTGCACACGGACCCCCCAGACCTGCCTGGGCGCCCCAGGATGCAGCCGTGTCCACATCCCCGCGACTACCCTTAGCACAGGTGTGTTCCGTGTCCCCCAGTCCTGCCATCCCCCTTTAAGTGCAGCGGGTACCCCGGGGGCCCCCGCACAGCACTGGCCACTTCGCTGAACGAAGAACAATGTGATGCGAAAGCCTCACCGCCCTGCCTAAGACCCGGCTCCCGGAGGCGTTTTCTAGGTCTCTTACTTTTTAGGTCACTTTTAATTGGGTTTCACAGGGCCACACTCTGGATAACACACCCAAATGGAGGGAAAAATAAAAATTTTTGAATGCACAGCAGAGGCGTCTTGCCCGCAGGGGAGGGGAGGGGAGCAATCCGTCAGGGAACGAAACACCAAACGCAAGTGGCTGGCGTTTGACTGATAAAGGAGAATGAAAGTCGCGAGTGATCTCTCCGATTACAACACCATTTTGAGCAACCACACCTCAACCCCACGCGCAGGCTCCTCCCGAGTTAGGGGGTGATGGCTCAGGAGTCTGCCCCAAGCCACCAGGCACACCCGGCTGGAACCCTGCGCGGGCGGCGCCTGCATAGGTGCTGACAGCCACCACCGAGGCGAAGACACCACGGGAGCGCGCGGACAGGCTCAGCGAGCCTGCAACTGAGAAACATTCAAAGCGCGGGTGAGGTCTGGATGGAGCCCCAGGAAGAGGAGAGAGGCTGGGGCAGTGTGGGGACATTCCGTGGACTTGACCACAGTGAGAGCAGTTTGTGCAGAAAGGAGCAAGATTTCTAGATGAAGAAATCGCAGCCCAACCGGAAGATCAGATGCAGAGAAAATACTAAGGAACGTTCACACGAAAGTGACCACGACCTTCAGGGGGAAAGCAAATAATAGGCCACACAGGCCCCAGCGTGGAGGCCCCTGAAGAAAGCAAAGCCCGTAGCAGATGCAGCCGAGACCCCGGATGACACTGAGGACACCTGCAGCCGCAGGGTCCCCCACCCCCTACGTGGCTCTTGGGCTCTGGTGAGGCCTGGGAACAGGGAAACCGGGCTGTCCCGGGACTCCCTGGTCTCCACTGAGCGATGGGGATGAGGGCTGCAGCCGCCTCTGCCTCTGAGGCACCCAGCCTACCCTTCCCGGCACTGCCTGCAGCCCCGCCTGCCCCCACCCCTCCGTCACGCCACACCTGAGCAGTGACCTCCGTCCTGCTTGGGGAACCCGAGCTCAGTCACCACCACGGCAGGTTGACGGGGCGTGGGCACCGCGAGTCAGGGCGACACTCACGGTGGCTCCCGGGACTGGCAATCCGGGAAGCAGGTGCAAGACTCAGATCCAGACAGTCCTGAGTGGCGCCCAAGGGGGAGGCCCGCCAAGTCATTCCAGAGAGCCAAAAACCTAAGAAATGGCTGCCGCACAGGGGAGGGCGCCACCTCCTGAGACCAAACCAGGGGGTCGCGGTGACCCCAAACTGAGCAGAGAACAAACCTCCTGATGGCTCCAGCAGAGGAGTCTTGGACCATCGGGGGGGGGGGGCTTTCAGGACAAGACACCAAAGGAAAAGCTACCACCCTGGTGAGACAGGCAGAATCCCTGGGCTCCAGCCCCACCCCTGCAATGCTCCCCCAAGCCGGGAGGGAGCAGGGAGTGAGCCAGGAGAGAGCCAGGAAGGAGCCGGTCTGCGCCTCACCTGAAAAGCTCATGGCCATCCCAGAGACACCACCCAAGGCTAAGAAGGCTAAGATGTTCTGGAAAGAGCTCTCAATGCACACTTCAAAGAGGCCAACCCCACGGACCGCGGACACGGAATTCGGACTGCCCCACTTCCCTGGCTCCCCTGAACTCACCAGAGGGGCCTGACCCCGGCATTTCTCCAGCTCCTGCCCATGGCTCCGCTCCCTGCTCCAGCCTGGAGATGACATCCGGCTTCACCGCCTCGTACCCTGGTCAGGGGAAAGCACAAGGCCTTGGCCCCAGACACATGGGCCTCAGGGCCTCTGAGAAACAAGCAGATTTTGTATCAGAGTTGCCCCTTGGGTTCTAAGCAGATCGGTAATTCTCCAAGGAACGACCACGGCTCCCTGCAGCCGGCAGAGTCTGGGGATCTTTGCTTCTACGAGTCAAGTCCCAAACCGTCACACAGCTCAGACACTCGGGAGTCCGTCCACGGGACTCAAATCCAGCTCCTGCCACCTGCCAATCCTTGGGAAACTCATTTCTTTTTGCCTCAATCAATTTCCACACAGAAGTCCCTGCAGGCCACAAATCTGTGTGAAGGCCGGGCTGGGGGCTGCAGGCCGACAGGCTGCACCTTGGGGCAAAGCCATGTCACGGCCAGAGCTGTGACCACCTTAGGTCAGGCTGAAGGTCATTAGCGCATCCAGAAACCGCACAGTCCCCTGCAGCTGAGGACAAAACGCGATACCCTGGGCCCAGCGCGCGCAGCCGTGCTTACCAAGCGACACCAGGCTGCTGTAGGTCTCCAGCATAACATCCCGGTACAGGTCCTTCTGGCGCTGGCCCAGCAGCCGCCACTCCTCCGCCGTGAAGTCCACAGCCAAATCCTCAAACGTGAAGGACGCCTGCAGGAGCACGAGCCTCGTGGGCCTGGCACTGCTGCTGGACGCAGAGCCCTGAGCTGAGCTCCCCAGCCGCCGCCCCTGACCGCCCGAGCCCCCCGACCGCCGAGCCCCCCAACCGCCGAGCCCCCAACCAACGACTGGGACAAAAGCCACAGGGCAGGCACCTGAGCCTGAGGCCTGATGCAAGTGATGGAGCGTGGCTGCAAGACCCCAGAGTCACCAAAGACCCGCTCGGAGCCTCGGGCGACACCGGGGAAGGCGCACGAACCCCGCAGAGGCCTCAGCGCCCACCAGGCCGCCAGGCTGAGGAAATGGAAACTGCCATTCACAAAAGGGCACCAAGACATTCTAGGGCCCAAACAGTGCAGACGCTTCAGTCAGAAGAAACAGGGTGGGGGGAGCCGCCGCGCACGCTGTCACGCCGGGAATAACGCAGCCAGACTCGGTTCAGAGGCTTCGGGACGTGAGAGCACGAGGAGCTGCTGGCCCATCTCCCAAGACAAGGGGAATGCACAGCCCCCGCGCAGGCCTGAGGGAGGCCCAGTGAGGAACAGACCCCGGGGTCGCCTTTCACAGCCGCAGCCTGCGCAGCAGAGGGAGAGGCCTCTCCATCGGGGGACGCGCAGGACACCGTGGGCAAGGCCAGGGCATGACCCGAGAGCCTGGGGAGGGAAAGGCCACGGGGCAGCAGAGTCTTGAGAAGCGGGGGCAGGAGGTGCACACGCGGCCACGGTGACCCTGGCAGCGGGTGGGGCTGCGACCAGACACTGAAGACACACGGAAGAGCCACGTCGCACGTTTCGAAGGGACGCCGACGGCCACAGCCCTGCCGGGAGCCGTCCCAGCATGAGGAGAGGACACCGGCGGGCAGCCCGGGGGCCGCTGGCGGTGCCTGGGGACCAGGTCCCTGCGCCTGGCGTTGTGCTCAGCGTGGGAGCTGCCGCCAGAGCCGTGTGCCAGGCAGAGCAGCCTGGAGCAAGGACACCCCGAGGCCACCTCCTGTCCAAGCTGCGTGGGAGCAGCCCCAGCGAGCGAGCATACTCGGCGAGGCCGAAGGGCCCGGGACAGCGGAGTCAGACCCAGCCGGGCGCCCTTCCTTACTCCACACAGGCGGTGGGGGCGCTGAGGACGCTTGCGGGGCCGGGCTCTGCAGCTGCGCCGCTGATGGCCTTTACCCACGAAGGACTCCGAACACCACGCACTCGTCCTCGGGGAACGCTGGTTCCCTAAGCTGAGATCCCACCAAAAATCGGCTTTACCAACTGATTCTGTAAACACTTATTACACAGTATCTCCTGGTAAATCCTGACCAGATACCAGAGGCAAGAATACAGCCCGAGCTTGGCGTGATCAGGACAGTGAACCCAACAAGGACGTCCCAAGACAGGGAACGCCAGGGTCACCTGAAACCCTAAGCAACGTCTTCAAACCAGGCTGAGCAATGTCAAGAGGAGAAACCAGGGCAAGGTCAGGCTGGTGGGTACCCTGGACACCCGAGGCTGGTCTGACAGACGCTTTCTTAAACCAGGGCCAGTCGCTGCGCTAACAGATAGAAACACAACCATCCTGACAGACACGCCAAAGCGCATCTGGGGGGAGCACCCGCTCAGCAGGAACTGTCCACAGCAGAAAGAGCAAAGAGCTTCTAAAAAAGCATGTTTAAGATTTTAAAAAACATCTAGATTTCAGGGCCTTCCTGGTGGTGTAGGGGTTAGTCTCAGCACTGTGAAGCTGTTACAGGGCAACCCTGATATAAAACGGTTGCCTGACTGTGGGGCCTCACCCGCGTGCTTAAAGGGAACTTATTAATGCTAAACTGCAGACACACACAAGAGGTTGATAAAAGGTTTATTTACGAGGGAAGGGGAACTGGAGAAACGAATAACTCAGGGAGAAAAGAGGGAAAAAGTTCTAAATTTGTCCTACCCGTTCCGCTGACCTGGAATCCCAATGACCCGCCGAGCTGGCAAAAAACCAAGCACGCCTCGTGGCTAAGAGGGCGGCCCCCGCCACACGGCCAGTTAAATACTCAAACAGAGAACCTAGCTGCTTAACTCCACCCGCAGGTCCTCACAACCTCCCTTTGGGTATCACAGGATTTGTAATTCCCAGTGTCTTGATGGAGTGGGGGTGCAGTCCACAAAGCCTGTATGGAGTTTGCTCGGGACATCCTGTTCCCCTAACAAAGCTATCGGCAGCCTCTGCAGCACAAATTCAACAACCCCTGGCCAGAAGCAGCCCACACGGTGCAGCAGGCCTCTCCTGTCTCCCCGCTGCTCCCCTCAGCAGTGGTTTTCAGTGGATCTGCCTGTTCTGCTCCCCACTCTGTCTCCACTGAATCTTCTTACCCTCCCCCCACTGCACCTCTGGCCTCCACCCCAGTTCTTGTATGCAAAAAAAAAAAAAAAGAAAGTCTTTAAAAAAGTACCCAAAGCATTTTACGCACTTTTCTGGATGTGAATTACGCTTCACAATCACAGAGATAAACACATTTAGCAATCCTGGTCACACAGCTCTGCTCTGACACTTTCCCTTGGGTCTCTCTGAAGAATACTGTGAACAATAGCCAGAAGGTCTAGTATTTATTACATTTCTCCTAAGGACATTACCCCCTATACAATTTACTTAAAGTCTTCACCAAAGAAAAGAACAAGTACCTACCAAGCAGGAAACAGTCACACCTCTAAGCAACGAGCTGGCTTTTTCCTTTGGCTCCAAGAACCAAGCTGGCAACCCAACGTCAGTGATGATATAGGACACCACGTCTTCAAAACCAGCCCTAAGAACTTCTCAAAGCCCTGTAGCTGATACATCACTGCTGCAATTTTGTCCCAATTCCTATCTTCTATTCTAAGGCTGTTTTCCCAATTGCTAAACTATTTACACTTTTCCTTCTCAGCGAGTCTCACCCCCTCTCCAACCTGCTGGCTAAGCAACGACAAATAAGCTGCTGACTCACCTGTGATGCCATCATTTTCTGTTGCCTGTTCAAGACGGTTGTAACATCTGAGATCTGCTCTACCCTGCGCTCTTCCTCGGCCCCGAGGGTCTTGGCCAGGCCTTTCACACCGAGAATGAGTATCTGGCTCCAGAAACCCCTTTCTTACGTCACATAAGCAGGTTTACTTGTGGGATCGAGGATCTGCAGACTTAACAGACACACGTCAACGGGTTTGTTCACATTACACGTAAATCCTTCCCTCTCTTTCTAGGAACCAGGAGTACACGATCACCCAAGGCCTGAGAATGTTTTCCCTAAAACTGAAAAGGAGCTGTGAGGGGCAGGCAGGACCCAGCCTAAACCAAGAGCAGAGGGCAGGCTCTGCAAACAGGTGGAAACTGTCAGATGTTCAGGGATTCTGGGATCCAAACAGTGCTCCCTGTTGGTCTGAAGCGTGGAAAATACTCTAACAGGCTCCAAAAGGTGTGTTTCCATTTTAGGCAGATATAATTTTGGAGAACTGTGTGACATATGTCAGCACAAAACAAAAATTAGCCAAGTTTTTACTACAAAACTAAAATATGAAGGCAAATTTCATAAACATATTCAAGTAAGAAACTATTACTACCTATGACATCATCACACCACAGATAATCATGTTTAAAAATGGTGGAAACTATTTGAGAATTTTAACAAAAATTAAGCACATGTTCACATTTAAAAACTGTTTGCTTTTTCCTCACTATGTAAAGACCATCTTCCCAAGGCAATAAGCATAGTCCTATAATATCAACAGCTTTCTTACACAAAATATTTAAAAACGGGCCTCCCTGGTGGCACAGTGGGTTGAGCGCAGCGCAGTGAAGCTGTCCGCAGCCTCTGCAGCGCTGCTTTGATTCCCGGCCGGCCAGGGAGATTCCCACACAGCACTGCAGACCTTTCCTGTCTTGCTCGCTGCTCCCCTTAGCAGTATCTTCACTCGGTCTGCCTGTTCTGCTCCCCACTCTGGCTCTGGTGAATTCTCTCACCCTCCAGCGCTTCTGACCTGCACTCCAGTTCTTGTATAAGATAATTTTTTTTTTAAGATTTATTTATTTATTTATACAAGCACTGGGTACAGTCAGATGCGCGGGAGGGCCTCCCCGGTGGCGCAGCGGTTGAGCGCTGGGTTGCGAAGCTGCGCACAGCCTCTGCGGTGCCGGTTCGATCCCCGGCTGCTCCCAGGCCACCGGAGGAGGGTCCCACATGGCGCGCAGACCTCTCCTCCTCCCGCGCTTCTGACTGTACCCAGTGCATGTATAAACCAACCAACCAAACAAATAAATAAATAAAACATGCCTCTATAAAAAAAAAAAAAAAAAAAGCAGGAGGGTGAGAGAATTCACCAGAGCCAGAGCAGGGAGCAGAGCAGGCAGAAGGACTGAAGTACGCTGCTGAGGGCAGCAGCGGGCGGCAGGAGAGGTCTGTGCACCATGCGGGACCCTCCTCCGGTGGCTGGGGAGCAGCCGGGGATCGAACCGGCACTGCAGAGGCCACGGGCAGCCCTGCAATTCAGCGCTCAACCACTGCACCACTGGGGAGGCTCAATAAATAAATCTTTAAAAAAAAAAAAAACACCAAACATTCAAAAGACAAAATCTTAAAAAAGGAAGATATATGTGGCGGTGAGTCAAAAAAAAAAAAAAAAAAGGGAGATATACATAAAATGAGCAAGAATACGTTTGATAAAAAATATACAAGACCCATATGAAAGAAAGTAAAACCACCAATGAGGTGCATAAAATAGACTCTACATTGGGCCTCCGTGGTGGCACAGGGTTAAAGACAGCCTCATCAAGCTCTCACCAGCCACTGCAGCACGAGTTGGATTCCCCGCCAGCCAGGGAGCTCACCCACACGCATAAATAAATAAATCTTAAAAAAAAAAAAAAAACCCAACAACTCCACACATGCCTAGCCAGCCCTTGTTCTAGAATAGTAAGAGTTTACACCGTAAAAGCAATTTAGCCCCAAAGGATTCATATATTTAGTCAATTCCAACCATAATCTCAAAGTTCTTCTTTAACAAGCAATTCTCAAGTTCACTGGGGGGAAAAAAGGTTCGGGAACATCCTGGACACTTTAGTAACACAAAACAAGGAGTGAATAGGTCCACAAAACACCAATGTGTTAGAAAATTACAATAATCAAAAAATACTTAAGAACGGATCTAAATGGCACAGAAATGAATAAAGTATAATGGTCTGATACCTGAGAATTCAGAATGGAATAAATATGGCATTTCCAAGATCAGAGCAAAACTGGTGGCCATTATTACTTAATGAATAGAAATGATTAACATTTGGGGAAAAAAATAAAGCTATTCATTTACTTCACACATTACCACAAATTATCCAGATGAATTCAAATTAAGTAAGAAACAAGGGCCTCCGGTGGTGCAGCGGTTGAGTGCTGGGCTGCGAAGCTGCCCGCCTCCTCCGCAAAGCCAATTCGATCCCCAGCCGCAGGGCGAGGGTCCCGCATGGCGCGCAGACCTCTCCTGCCGCCCGCTGCTCCCCTCAGCAGTGTCCTTCGGTCCTTCTGCCTGCTCTGCTCCCCGCTCTGGCTCTGGTGGATTCTCTCACCCTCCCGTGCTTCTGACTGTGCCCAGTGCTTGTATAAATAAATAAATAAATCTTAAAAAAAAACAAATTAAATAAGAAACAAAACACAATAATGGCTATAGAAAATACAAATGAGTATTCGTATAATTTGGGGGAAAATTTCCCTACACATAACAAATGTAACAATTTTTAACGCAAACCTCTTTGGTTAAAAAAAAATCAACTACAACAGCAGTTGACAGCAACAGGCGCGCACAGGCTGCAATTCTGAAAAGTGCCTTCAGCAAACATTCCCATAATAAAAATTCAAGAAAATGAAGGATAAAACTTCATTTATCATTCAAACCATCTCCCTGTGCAGACACTTTCGCTATGGGTCGCTCGGCGGCCCGAGGCGGGGCTCAGCGAGCATCTGAGCATCTTGCGCACGGGCTCCTGCGGGCCCTGGGGCAGCTGCGGCGGAGCCGCGCAGGCCCGGCATGTTTTCAGCTTGTCGCTTCCAGCCTAGCGCGGTGGCCTAATCCCGTCACCCCGCCACTTACCGTCAAAAAGAAGGGGGGCCGTCGGCACCGCCCGCGGCTGCCGCCCGCGTCCAGGTCTGAAAAATTTAGGAGACGGGTCAGGAGGAGGAGCCGCTGGCGCGCGCTCACGCGGCCCGGCCCGCGACCCGCCCGGCCCGGCCCCGCGACCCCGGCTCCGGGGCCCGCACAGCCCCCGCGCAGCCCCCGGGCCGAGGGTGTCGCGCGGGCGGAACCCGGCCCGGCCGACCAGGCGCGACTCGCGAGAGGTCGGGGCCGGGGCCGGCGGTGCGGGGCTCCCCGCTCGGGGCCGGTGAGGACACGCCCCGACGGCGCGCACGGCGGCGTCCGCAGAGAGACGTCGCGAGGGCCGCGGCCCGCGCTGCCCCCGCCGGCGCCGCGACCCAGGGCGACCCCGCGCCCGCCGCCCGCCCGAGGCCGGAGGCGGCGCAAGGAAGGGCTGTTCGCCCGGAGCGGCCCGCAGGCGCCACCGGCACCGGAGCCGCGTCGACCGCGGGCCCGGAAGGCGCGTCCCGGGCGGCGGCGCCGCGGCCGGCGACTCTTCCCGGCGGGCGTCGCGAGGAGGGTCCCGGGCGCCGACCCGCGGCCACGGCACGGCCGCCCGGGCTGCGCGGGGGCCCGGCCCTCGGCCCACCCAGCCGGCCCTGAGCGCGCGGCGGCGGCGCGGGCGCCCCAGGAAGGGCGGGGCTCGCCCCGGGGAGACGCCGGGACGGGTCCTGGAGGAGGCCGCGGGGCCGCGGCGGAGCCAGCGGGGAGGCCGGGCAGGGTCCGGGCCCAGGCGCTCGCGCAGCCCCGCCCCGCCCCCGCGCGGAGACGCCCCGCCCCCGCGAGGCGCCCGCCCCGCCCCCGTGGAGACGCGCCCCGCCCCCGCGAGACGCCCGCCCCGCCCCGCCCCCGCGCGGAGACGCCCCGCCTCCGCGAGACCCCCGCCCCGCCCCCGCGGAGACGCCCCGCCCCCGCGAGACGCCCCCCTGCCCCGCCCCGCCCCCGCGCGGAGACGCCCCGCCTCCGCGAGACGCCCGCCCCGCCCCCGCGGAGACGCCCCGCCCCCGCGAGACGCCCCCCCGCCCCGCCCCGCCCCGGACGCCCCCGGGGTCCGCGCGCCCGCGCCGCCGGCCGCCATCAGCGCGCCACCGACCCCGCGGCCTTCGCCGTCGGACGCACCGGACCGCGGCCACGTGAGCCGCCCGCCTTGGCCTCCGCCTTGGCCTCCGGGCGGGCTGCGCGCACGGCACGTGGCGGCGAAGGACAAAGAGCCGCGGCGGCGGCCGCGCCAGCGCGCGTGCGCGGGAGGCGCCGCCGCACTACGTGTCCCAGGAGGCCCCGCGGCGCGTCGGCGTCGCCGCCGGAAGCGGGAGCGCGGGGCGCGCTCGGCGGGGCGGGGCGGGGCGGGGCGGGGCGGGGTCGTGTCCACGCACCCGCCGGGCCCGCCCAGCAGCGCGAACCGGACCGGGCCGCGCGGAGCCGGCTACAGGCGTTCCCGGCCGGGAGCTGGGGCCGCGGCGGGGCGGGCTCGTCGCGTCCCGCCGGGACAGGCCCGCGCGCCCCCGCCGCTCCTCTCGCCCCTCCCGGCCGCCGCCCCCCTCCGGGCCCCGCCGCCGCCCCCCCAGCCGCCGCCTGACGGCGCAGGAGCGCCCGGGGGGTGGACGCGCGCCGGCTTGGAGACGCGGGCGCGGGGCGGCGCGCGGCGGGGGTCTCTGCACCGCCGGTTCCTGCGCGCCGGGTCCCGCGTCGCGCCCGGCTTCCGGGGCCCGCCCCTGTGCGGGGCTCGCGGGGTGGAGCTCGCCCGAGCCCCGTGCGGTTCCTCCCGGGGGGCCTTGTGGAGAAACCCGCCCTCCCGGCGTCGCCGAGGGCCGCTGTCGTCTGGCCCTGCCGTTTTGTCCTGACGCGAGCGGCTCCGTCCGTCTGGAGCGGGCTGTGTCCGCGCAGGGGTGCCAAGTGGTTCCCTGCGGGGAAACATTCCCGAACCCCAGGTGTGCTGAACCCGCCCTGGGCGGTGGGAGCTGAAGTCGGGAGTGCGCCTGGGACTCGGGCCAAATGCACCGCCGCAGCGTTTCCCCGCAGGGGGCCCCCCGCGCGTGGCTCGCGGCCCGGGTGAAGTCTGAGGGCCGCCTGCAAGGCCTCGGGACAAACCCAGCCTCGGAGGCTTCCTCTCAGCTCCTGCCGCCCGCTGTGCGGGATCTCCTGGGATTGGGGGATCGGGGTGAGCGCACCAGTCGATAATAAAACAGGGTAAGGGGAGGAACTGCTTCCAGTCGGGAGACCCCTGGGGCCGATGTCCGGGGCGAGCTGCAGCCCCAGAGCTGGGCTCCTCCTGGTCGCTCTCACCAACTCTGGAGGCAGCTTGGGGATTTAGGGCATGAAGCCCACAACCACCTCGAGTCTCCTCGCGCTGGTGCCAGCATTCATGCAGGCTCGGAGGCCTCGAATCAGGACCCGTTCGACTCCGTGCGCCTCTCAGCGCAGCCAGGGTCCTATTGTCCTTGCCTTTGGCGCGTCTACCGGTCTCTGCAAAGAGGCTGCTGTTTAACTGACAACTGAACTTGTCCTATCTCAGCTGCCCCCCCCCCCCCAACTTCCAGCACTGGGATCATCACGTCAGTGTCTCTTCCATCTCTGGTCATTAGGGTCATCCCCTCCCGTACGGGATAGCTGCTGTCCGTGCTCACTTTGGGTTGTGCCTCGATCTTTTTTTAGAAAGATTTTTAATTTATGCTACCAGAACTGGGGTATAGGCCAGATGTGTGGGGGATGAGAGGATTCACCAGAATGGGGAGAACAAGAAGCAGATTCACTGAAACATACTGCTGAGGGGAGCAGCGGAAGACAGGTCTGCTGCACCCCATGGGTCAGCTCCCCGGCGGGGGTTAGAACTCAGGCCGTAGAGGGTTTTTTTTTTTCCCCTTTGATAGTTTGAGACCTGTACGCTTTCATGTATGATAGAATGTCACACTGCAAGAAAAAATTGTTTTGATTGGAATTGTATTAAATTTATATTTTGTAAGCTATTTTATTTACTCCAGTATTGCGTATCTTTTCATTTTATGAACTTTCATTGCATTGCCATTTTATTAGTAAATCCTTAGCTTATATGTCTTTGAAAGATGCATCCTTAGATCGTTCTCATTTTATATTCAGCAGTGTAGATGTATTCCTAAGTAGCTTGGCGTCCCTATTGCTAATATTAAGGCAAGTTTTTTTCTACTGCATTTTTTTATGGCCACTTCTCATGCTATGGACTCAATGTTTGTCTCCCCCAAATTCGCGATAAAGTACTAACCTTTAGTCTGGCTGTATATGAAGATGTGGGATCCAAGAAAATTAGGGTAACTGAGGTCATAAGCCTGGGGCCCTGGCCCACTAGGATTAGTCTTTGTGAGGGGTCAGGGCATGCACACTCCACTGACATAGCTGGGTTTACACCTGCTGTTTTCCTGGTTTCTTCTGTCTTATATTTTTGGTTTCTATAGTCCTGCTTTACTGCCACTTTCTGCCGTGAGTACTTTCTAACATAGCATTTTGGTTTTTTTAGTTTTTTCACCACTTTAAAAGTTGAAATATAACTGAAATTTGACTTGTACAGGTTAAATGTATCCATTTATATATTAAAAAAGTTGCCACTGTAGCGATTAGCACTTACTAGTTACATAATTAACATTTCTTTGCAGTGGTTGGAGTAACCAGGTTCTGGTCTCCTAGCTAGACTGATCATTGTTAACAGCCCATGGTTGTCTGGTGAGACCACAGGGCGCACTCACCACCAGTTGTGAGGTGAATTGCTACTTCCTTAGTGGTGCTGTAGAGCTTACCACACTTACATGTGACCACAACCCCACAGCACAAAACCACTCACACATGTATCACACCTGTCACAAGCCCAAGAGTACAGAGTTAGTTTCACTGAGAGAACTGGGAGGAAGTGTATTTTTTTTAAAGATTTATTTATTTATACAAGAACCGGGGTACAGGCCAGATGCGCGGGAGGATGAGAGGAACCACCAGAGACAGAGCAAGAAACAGAACAGGCAGAGTGAGGAAATACACTGCTGAGGGGAGCAGCAGGCGTGACAGATCTGCTGTGCCACGTGGGACCCTTGCCGGCCAGCCGGGATTGAACTGGCGCTGCAGAGGCCGTGGACAGCTTCACAGCACAGCGCTTAACCGCCTACGCCAGCATGGGAGGCCCTGGGAAGAAGTTTGTTTTTTGTTTTTTTTTTGGTGAGACCCTAGCCGGCGGCCGGGGAACGAACCTGTGCTGCAGAGGCTGCGGGCAGCCCCGCAGCCCAGCGCTCAATGGCTGCACCACCAGGGGAGGCCCAGGGAGGAAGTATATTTTTATAGATTTTATTATACCAACCTATTTCCCACTTTGGCTCTCTGGTTTCTGTGGCTCCCAGCAGCCCTGGGTGGTCTTCTCCTTAGCCTAGCAGTTTTGCTCCCAAGCTGTGCCTTCATTGTACTGTTGGCAAGTGTTCCATTTCTACATGTCACAGACCAAACAATGCATTATTTTATATAATTGCCTTTTAAATCACTTAAAAAAGGCAATGATGTATTTGTGTCATTATAATTAGCTTTACTGGTACTTCTTTCCTTCCCATAAAAATCAAGTTACCACTAGGGGTTACTCCCTCTGCATGAAGAACTTCCTGGTCTCCTTGAGAGGCAGGTCTATTAGGAACAAGGTCTCACTTTTCATGTGGAAATGCTTTTTATTTCACCATTAAAACAAAGCTTTGCCAGAGGACTTCTGGTTTACTTTTCCCCCCCAGGAGTAGGTTCCTCCACTGCTTGATGGGCCACTGTTTCTGATGAGCTCAGCTGCTAATGTGGAGGCTTTCGCAGGCCTGTTCTTGTTTTCGTCCTCAAAATTTTCTCCTGGTCTTTGCATTTCAGCATTTTTATGGGATGCTTTTGTCAGTGGGTCTCTTTGGAGTCCACTGAGCTGCTTCAATGTGTAGACAGAAGCTTTTAATTAAATTCGTAAGTTTTCAGCCATGCTTCTTTGAATGCTTTTTTCCTTGTCCTTCCTCCTGCCTTCCCACACTTCCCCTTCAGTTACAGCTTAAGGGGAAGACCACAGCTACCTCAAGTGTGGTCTGCAAACTAAGTATCCCTGGACATGATAGGTCTTGCCCTCTGAGGGTTAGTGGGCTCTGCACTGAGGCGGGTACAGACTGGCAAGGTGCTGCTGTGCTAGCCATGTGTGTGAAATAAAGACATGAGATTCCAGAGCCCTCAAGACTCATGAGCTGGCCTTGGATCGCCACGCCACTGAGGTCCTTCGCGCCACAGCAGCAGTACCTGACCATGACACGGTCAGAGGCAGTGTTCCTCAGCCACGAGGGGTTTGTTCTCAGTCACCCTCAAGGTGACAGGTTAGGGCCTGAAGTTAATTTGAAGAACACTTTATTTGCAGTACATGGGGCCATGACTCAGTTCCTATTGCATCAGATTTTTGGTTTCAAATACATATGAAGGGCCTCCCTGATGGTGCAGGTGGTTGACCGCAGTGCTGAGCAGCTGTCCGCAGCCTCTGCAGTGCAGGTTCAATCCGGGCCGGCCGGGGAGAAACCCACATGGCATGGCAGATCTCTCCTGTCTCATCCGCTACTCCTCTCAGCAGTATATTTCAGCCAGTCTGTCTGTTCTGTTCCCCGCTGTTTCTGATGAATCTGCTCACCCTCCCGCACATCTGGCCTGTACCCCTGTTCTTGTATAATTTTTTTAAAATAAATACATATGAAATCTTTAATGGGGTGAATTCATTCTAGAAGAGCTTGCATCTATAAATTGATTGGAGGCCTGATCACCAAATCAACCCTGGTTTCCGAGTGTGTTAACCAAACCAACCCAGTCTAGTTAAAGGCCAATCTTGTGACCAGTCTTGTGACTAAACAGCAGTCTCCAAGCTGCTTCTGCTCACATTTCCAGTCTGGGAAGAACAGCTGCTAACTTCAGTAACACTTCTCTGCACTGTGTGGAAGGGGTTCGGTTTTGGGAACACGCCACAGATCCAGGTCGGCTGGCGTCACAAAGCACTCAAGGCCTTCCTTCTGCGCACCACAGTCTGACTCCTGCCCTTCCTGTGTCATGGGTCAGCACTCTCTAATCTTGCATCAGCCAGTGCGCTAACTTCTATAACAGTAACTGCTTTTGGTGCTAGCAAAGTAAGTAGACTGTCACTGACTGACCACCCTTAAGTCATCTTTCTAAGTGTCAGAAGTTTTTATATCTTACTAATCCTCAGTGTTCTCATGAGGATTTCTCTGCAGTCATAAATCAGCAAAGGTGAGGTGGAGGGTAGCAGCAGAATTGTCCTCCTCCAGGCCTGACCCACTTGGGAAGAGGCTCCAGACCCAGAGTTGGGAGGTCTCGTGGGTAACAGTGTTCACACACCAGCTTATCACCACTGTAGTGCACAAGCAGCTAAACAGCAGAGAAACCGTTACAGCTGGCTGGGTTCCATTAAAACTCTAGCATGACCACCAAAACTCAACTATAGATCTGAGGCATACAGCAGAGGAGGGGAGAGATTAAAATGGGAGCAAAGAGCGCAAGGGACTATGGAGCTGGTTCACTGGTGATGTGGTGGTGGTGGGGGAACTGTAGGGACTACACCCAAGGGGAGAAATAAAATATTGTACAAAAGTGGACAATGACATCGGCATCTCAGGAACCCACGACAGCAGGTACTACCTGGTAGACTCAGCACAATCCCGGGACAGGAGTCAATGAGTTGCCACATTTCCCTTGATTCACATTAGACTGAATGACAGGCTCAGGATCATTTTTTTAACTAATTTCAATGAAATAGTTTTGGCCATTTTCAACTTCTTAAAAATGTAAAAACTTCTTACAAATGTAAAAAAGATTTATAAATAGAGGCTGTAGGCTGCCTCGGGTGGTGGTCTGTCGATGGCTGACACGCAGAGTGAAGACCACACCACTTCCAAACTTGTTAGGCTTATCATTCTCTCAGACAGCCTTGCTTGAATTATGAAGTAACAGCTTTTTCCACCTCACGGCCTGTCTGCATACGTGGTTACTGGGTATCTGAGGTGGATGACTTTTAATTTAAGCAAGTCAGATATACTGTTTGGGTCCCACTATCTCCACACTACAGCTACCAGTTATTTCTGTGATGCCGAGATCACCGCTAAGTTTAATACTCTGCTTTCAGCTGAGATTTCAGGGCTTCAGTCTATTGTCGTGTCTAAGAGCCAAAAGGATCAGAAGTAACCGTCCTGTCTCCTGCCCCACGTTCCTCATAAATCTGAAATTCTGCTATGGCAATAGTGTGTCAGCACTCCCAGAATCTTACCAGGGCCCACAAGGCTTTGGTGAACAAAAGCTGTTTTGTACCGTGGACAAAAAAAGCTCCCATGCTACTATATGAATAAGAAGCTATTGCTTCTCGTCTCAGACCCTACTCTGTCTGTTGCCTACACACTGCTCCGAGAAACAATTTTTCAATGAAAGCCTTCTGATTATAAGAAATAGAAACTTCTTAACATTAGCAGAAAAGGTATTTTACTGAAAAGGTGAGGAAGCACATATAAGGCCAGAAAACCAGGCTCACGAAGCAGCGGTATCAGCATCTCAGGAACCCACGACAGCAGGTACTACCTGGTAGACTCCGCACAATCCTGGGACAGACGTTAGACTGAATGACAGGCTCAGGATCCGGGAAAAGAGGTCGCCCGCACCCGAGTGGGCATGATACTCACCTGCGTCTGTGGACAGAACAAGCTGAAAGGCCCAGGATACATGCTGAGAGCCAGAGGCGGGCGGTCACCCATCAGCGAGGACCTGGACGGCTACACAGACCCTTGCGGGGCAGGTCTGTAATAAACGCCAGCGAAGGCCAAGGGAAAGAATGAGAACGCCATCCTTTCATTTGCTAAAAGTCATGTTGTTTCACTGAGATTACTGGGACAGAGGGACAGCACTGCCACTTAACATGGAGAATACCAGGGACTGTTATTCCACAAACTATCAAATAAATGTGTAATTTATATTAAAAATAAAATACCAAATTTTTAAAAATGCTGTTTAGTGTTACTCAGGAAAGTCACACCAAATATAACCCTCAGAATGCGTTCCATTCCACTTATCTACACATCAAGAGAAACTTCACACTCCACCATGAAAAAGGCTACTGTTTACAACTGACACTTTCTTCACTCTGGAACAGTTTCAAATCTGGAATGTGACTCTCCACAGAACACATTTTGCTATGGGTTTAGTAAAAGGATAAATACAGGTTCTGAATTGAACCTTCCTAACGACACTATTTGGTACAGGTTCTGTCCTCCATCATCCACTCTTCTCCGGCCCGCACAGATCTGTGTGACTCTTCTGAGAGCTCATGCACCCACTCCAATGATTGGTCTGCCTCTTAGGCGTCTTACTCGATGAGTGCATTTTCATGCTCATTGTCTCCACGTCATCACATGAAACCTCCTGAGGACCAACGTCCATGAGAATGCTTCGGGATCTGACTTCTCACTTGTGAGTTTTCCGATGTATACGAAGCCCTGAATTCCAACAGAAGGACTTCCCACATTCGGAGCACTTCCATGGCT
Source organism: Talpa europaea (assembly GCF_964194135.1). Classification (NCBI taxonomy): domain Eukaryota; kingdom Metazoa; phylum Chordata; class Mammalia; order Eulipotyphla; family Talpidae; genus Talpa; species Talpa europaea. The sequence goes on along the minus strand of NC_140082.1, from coordinate 200,493 downwards.
TCTCTCCTGTATGAACTCTCTGATGTTCGCTGAGAGACGACTTCTGAGTGAAGGCTTTTCCACACTCACTGCATTTAAAAGGCTTCTCTCCTGAGTGAGTTTTCTGGTGTATCTGAAGTGACGCCTTCCGGGGATAGGCCTTCTCACACTCGGTGCACTCGTAGGGCTTCTCTGTTGAATGAGTTCTCTGATGTATGATGAGCTGCGATTTTCCACAAAAGGCTCTCTCACAAAAGCTACATTCATAGGGTCTCTCTCCTGTGTGTGTTCTCCTGTGTATGACGAGGTAAGACTTGCTGCTGAAGGCCTTTCCACACTCACTGCACCCATAGGGTTTCTCTCCCGCGTGAGCTCTGAGGTGTGCAGTGAGCTGTTCCTTCCTGCCGAAGGCTTTCCCACATTCGCTACATTGATAAGGGTTATTTCCTGTGTGAATTCCCTGATGTACAACAAGCTGTGTCTTCATATTGAAGGCTTTTCCACAGTCACCGCACTGATAGGGCTTCTCTCCTGTGTGCATTCGGATGTGAACAAGGAGGTATGACTTACTCCGGAAGGCCTTTCCACATTCACTGCACTTGTGCGGTTTCACTCCGGTATGAGTCCTCTGGTGCACCACGAACGGTGACTTCAAACTAAAGGCTTTCCCACATTCACCACATTCATATGGTTTTACTCCTGTGTGACTTCTCTGGTGTAATGTAAGCTGTGATTTCCAGCTGTAGGCTTTCCCACACTCACCACAACCGTAAGGCTTCCCTCCCGTGTGAACTTCCTGATGGACGATGAGCTGTGACCTGAAGGAGAAGACTTTCCCACACTCACGGCACGAGTAGGGCTTTTCTCCCGTGTGCACTCTCTGGTGGGCGTTGAGGTTAGACTTGGCACTGAAGGCCCGTTGGCATTTAGCACATTCATATGGTCTCTCTCCTGTGTGAATTCTGAGATGTACGATAAGCTGTGATTTACAGCGAAAAGCTTTCCCACATTCACTGCACACACAGTTTTTTTCTATACTATAAGCTCTTTGATGTTTTAGAAAATATGGTTCTTCATATCCACGAAACTTATCAGGATGCTTTCTTAAATAGTTTCTGATTGAACCTGAGTTTTGTGTCAAACTTTTCCCACGTTTGTTACACTTTTGCAACCTTTGTCTTGAGGAAGCACGGATTTTGCTCAGATGATGTCTTCCGAATGCATTACAAGTGTATCTTCTCTCAATGCTCTCCAGTTCATCTGGCTTCTTCTGCTGCCATTCTCCCCAGTCTTCTAAAAACAAACACAGATACATTTGAAGTCTTAGGGCTGCCATGCAATCACTCTTTTTCTTTTGGGAAAAGGTCTGTGACACTGGTTCAAAAGAAGTGCTGCCAGGTGCACGCGCCATGTGCCTAAGCAGGGGCTGACCCAAACCAAGCAAGCAGGTCCCACTAGGCAAATGGTAGTGATTTAGCAATCATCAAAACAGGATGTGGTTTTTTTAGAAGATTTATTTATTTATGCATACAAGAAATGGGGTGCAGGCCAGAGGCGTGGGGGTGATAGGACTCACCAGAAACAGTGGGGAGCAGAACAGGTGGATCCACTGCAATCTACCGCTGAGGGGAGCAGCAGGGAGACAGGAGAGGTCTGCTGCGCCCTGTGGGTGAGCTCCCTGGCAGGGATGAACTCAGGCCACAGTGACTGGCAATAGCTTGATAGTGCTTTGTCTTTAACCCCTGCGCCACCAGGGAGGCCCCATATCAGACTCTGAAGAGAGGTCAAGAACAAGGGTAAAAAGTGATAGTCTCTGAGGCCAGAACTCAGGGGTGGGGAACAAAAAGGCAGGGAGGAATGCTCTTTTTCACTACCAGGCTAACAGTCATTTGATTTTTCTTACATATGCATACATTTCTTTGACTAAAAATTAATTCAAATAAAATAGAGGTTTAAAAAATTTGGCCAATAAAAAAAAAATTTTGGCCAGTACTGAGGCGCCAATGGCCAAATGTTTTATTATTGTGGTTCACTTAAAAACTAAATTTACAGAATAATTAGGATATAATGAAACATTAAAAATGAGAGTTGAGGGGCCTCCCTGGTGGCGCAGGGGGTCGAGTGCAGCGCTGTGAGGCTGTCCGCCAGCTTTGCCGTGCGAGTTCAATCCCCACCAGCCAGGGAGCAACCCACATGATGCAACAGACCTCTCCTGTCTTTCCGCTGCTCCCCTCAGCAGTGTATTTTGGTACATCTGCCTGTTCTGCTCCCTGTTCTCTCTGGTCAATCTTCTCACCCCCAACCAACTCTGGTCTGTACCCCACTTCAAAAAAATAAAATAAAATAAAACGCACTGCTTTAAAAAAAAAAAAAAAAAGTCTTTAAGAAAAAAAAAAAAAAAAGAGTTGGGCCTCCCCTGGTGGCGGAGGCAGTTGAGTGCAGCGCTGTGAAGCTGTCTGCAGCCTCTGCAGTGCCAGGTTGATCCTGGCCTGCCAGTGAGGGTCCCACATGGCGCAGCAGACCGCTCCTGTCTCCCTGCTGCTCCCCTCAGCAGTGTATTTCGTCAGTCTGCCTGTTCTGTTCCCCGCTCTGTCTCTGGTGAATCCTCTCACCCTCCCGCGCCTCTGGCCTGTACCCCGGTTCGTGTATAAATAAATAAATCTTAAAAAAAAAAAAAGGAGAGTTGAGTGAATCATAAAAAAAGTAACAGCAGGGCCTCCCCGGTGGCGCAGCAGTTGAGCGCTGGGCTGCGAAGCTGTCCGCAGCCTATGCAGTGTGGGTTCGATCCCCGGCCGCCGGGCGAGGGTCCCACATGGTGTGCAGACCTCTCCTGCCGCCCGCTGCTCCCCTCAGCAGTCTGCTTCGTCAGTCTGCCTGTTCTGCTCCCCGCTCTGGCGAATTCTCTTACCCTCCCGCGCTTCTGACTGCGCCCAGTGCTTGTATAAATAAATAAATCTAAAAAAAAAAAAAAAAAAGTAATGGCAGGAGCATCCCAAACATAAGAAATAACAAAGTTCTTGAGAAGGAAAACCTGCTCTACATGGTTTTGAAATAGAAAAGCCCCCGTCGTGACAGTGCCATGCTGAGTTGGGTGAGGGACTTAAACGCGGAATATAAGGAAACAAATCAAACGACCAAACAACCAAAAACACTTAGCTACAGAGAACAGGTTGGGGGAAGTGGGGATGGGGGTGGCTGAGATGGAAAGGGGCTCAGTGCAGTGATGAATGGACATTGGACTCTCATGGTGGCCAGGATGTGATGTTTGCAGACAGAATTGAAATGCTGCACTCCTGAAGCTGTCATAAACTGACATTACCCCAATAAAAGCTGATTAAAACAAAGGAAAGAAATAGGCAGGAACCCAATCATACCAGATCATGACAAAGCATTTTTATCTTACCCAAAAAATTTTAATTAGAGAAGATCTTGATTTGTCTCAGGCTTTTATTATTTTTTTTTTAAAGATTTTTTTTTTTTTAATAGAGGCATGTTTTTTTCTTTATTTGTTTGCTTGTTTTTGTTTTGTTTATACATGCACTGGGTACAGTCAGAAGCACGGGAGGGCGAGAGAATTCACCAGAGCCAGAGCGGGGAGCAGAGCAGGCAGAAGGACCGAAGGACACTGCTGAGGGGAGCAGCGGGCGGCAGGAGAGGTCTGCGCACCATGTGGGACCCTCCTCCGGTGGCCGGGGAGCAGCCGGGGATTGAACCGGCGCCGCAGAGGCCGCGGGCAGCTTCGCAACCCAGCGCTCTACCGCTGCGCCACCGGGGAGGCCCTGTCTCAGGCTTTTAAAAGGTCAGTTTGGGGCCTCCCTGGTGGTCTAGTGTAAGGGCATTATCACCCCTAAGGCCTGAGTTCCATCCCTGGCCAGGGAGCTGACCAACACTGCACAGCAGACCTCTCCTGCCACCCCGCTGCTCCCCTCAGCAGTGTTTTCAGTAGATTCGCCTCTTCTGCTCTCCACTCTGTCTCTGTTGAGTCCTCTCCCCCGCCCCCACAACAGCCTGCTCCCCAGCTCTTGTATGCATAAATGAATAAATAAAATAAACACACACACACACACAACGAGACTGGGTTGTCTCATAACTCTCAGGAAAAGTGCCCACTGAAGCAGGGATCACCGTGGGAAGACGGGAGGCCCCGGACTTCCCCACAGTGGTCCCAGCACAGAGAGACGTGAAGGCCGTGCTGAAGCTGAAGGCAAAGTGGCCTGGGCAGGGCAGGACACAGGTGGAGGCAGGATAGGCCAGAAAGGAAGGTGAGTGGGGGCAGGGGCCCGACCCCTGAGCAAGTCCATGCCCAGCCCCTCGGAGCCCCCCAGGACCCCACTCACCACCCATGCAGCTCTGGCTGGCCCCTCCGGCGCACGGCTCCTCTCCTCGCTCCAGCTTGAACACGAGCTCAGGCATAGTGCCATGATACCCTGCGGAGGGGAAAGCAGGAGGGTGTGGCCCCTGCAAGAGCGGAGTCCTCCACCCGACCAGGCCCGGGCACCCGGCAGAGGCACTCACCCACAGCCAGCAGGTTGCGGTAGTTCTCCAGGGTCACGTCCCTGTACAGGCGCTTCTGTGCGGGATCCAGGAGCTGCCATTCTTCGCGGGCGAACTCCAGGGCGACGTCCTTGAACGATGGCAGCGCCTGCAACAACATGTGCTCAATGCTGGCACCACAGCCAGCAGGTGCTGCTCAGGGCAGGCTGTGGGCAACGTGTGACGACACAGCCAGTAGAGACGGCAGAGAGCAGGGCGCTGGGGAGGCCACGGGCCCAGCCGGAGCCAAGGAGGGACAATGGCAGCGGCGCAGGAGCCCCCAAGGGGCCTCAAGAGGAGGGTGCCCATAAAAGCACAGATGGCCCAAGGTGGGGTGGCCACCTGCCCTGGAGGAAGGAGGCGCATGACACCTGGAGCACTCCGAGCCCAGTCAGGAGGGGCTGACCCGAGTTTAGGGGTCGTGGTCATGGAGAAATCCCTCATCCCAGGAAATGTGGGCAGGAGTGAGTGAAGCCAGAGGCTCCACACCAGAGGCGCCCTTGGTAGCCTGGTCCGCAGGGAGTGGGTGGGAGGGGCGGACAAGAGCCCCACTCTGGGGAGCTGCAGAGTGAGAGATCATGGAAAGTAAGGGGACAGCAAGAGCCCCCTCACCACCTCCCGCCCCAACCCAGGAGCTGCCCCCACAGGAGGGGAAAAGAAATGAGTGGGAGGAAAGAAACAAGCCCCCCCTCCCCAACCCTGCCTGCAGCCAGGGAAAGGAAGGACCAGGATGCCTAGAGCACCCTGGGTGAGCGCCAGGCCAGGCTGGGAGGGCTGGGGCCCAAGTGGGCAAAGCCACACTGTCAGGCCTGAGCACGACAGGCCTCTCAGCCCCTGCCAGCCAGAGGGAGCAGTACGTGGGACCAGGTCACTGGAGCTGCTGAGCGAAAGCTCAAGGCAGAGGCCACAAATGAACAGACCGAAGTTGCAATTCTGGGGGCAGGATGGGAGAAGGGTGCGGAGCCAGTGGGGCAAGCCAGGAGCCTTGTTCTCTGTTCTACTTTAAAGCGCGTACCATTTTTCAACTTCGGTAAAACTAAAATTAAAACAACAGGGGCCTCCCTGGGGGTGCAGGGAGCTACCCACATGGCGCAGCAGACCTCTCCTGTCTCCCCACTGCTCCCCTCAGCAGTGTATTTCAGTAGATCTGCCTGTTCTGCTCCCCACTCTGTCGCTGGTAAATCCTCTCATTCCCTGCACCTCTGGCCTATACCCTAGCTCTTGCATGCATAAATACATCTATAAATAAAATAACCAAAGTTGGCACAGAAAAAAGTCAGAGAGTCAGGCTTAGTGGCCCATTCCCCTGGGAAGCAGGAGCAGCAAGAGTAACAGTCTCTGGTGGCTCCTCTTATGTCAATGCAGGCTTAAAACAAACACCCCGGCGACAAATTCAGAAAGAAACCACGACCAAGGGCAGAGCACAAGTGGACAGACCCGCAGAGGGTCTGGATAATCTTAGAGATAAGGCACACCACAGAAACTACCGTGTGTCTAGCTACCACAAAGGCTTTAAAATACGTAGAGGGAGGGCCTCCCTGGTGGCGCAAGGGGTTAAGATGCAAACCAATGAAGCTCGCTGCAGCCACTGCAGCACAGGTTCGATCCCCGGCCAAGGAGCTACCCACATGGCGCAGCAGACTTCTCCTGTCTCCCTGCTGCTCCCCTCAGCAGTGTACTTCGGTCTATCTGCCTGTTCTGTTGCCGACTCTGTCTCTGGTGAATCCTCTCACACACACACCCCCACACCTCTGGCCTGTACCCCAGTACTTTTATGTATAAATAAATAAATCTTTAAAAAAAATAACATGTAGGGGGAATAAGTGTAGGTGGATAAAAAGAGAATTAGAAATTTTTACCAAGGAAACATTTGAAATAAAGAAGCAGAAACACTGTAAATAACTGCCAAAGCAAAGCCCAACAAATCCACATGACCAGCACATTTGCAAAACAAGGGCAGGGCACCTGCACTGCTTAAGGGACAGAGCAGAGCACACTGGTGGGGCTGGGCAGCCCGCACTCAACGTACACAGACACATGGCGGGGGACCCTGCCCCCCAGGACACAGTGCTGCTGTCTCATGGTTGTGATCCGCACAAAGATCACTGAACCCATAGTGTTTCACAGAGGTGAGACGCGTAAAGACGCTCAGAGCATGGTCATTCAAAGTAACCAGTGGCTGGAAGCAAACCAAATGTCAGCATCCTCCGCCACGATTGCACGTATGAGACATTCACACAGTGGGCATCACACAACCTGGAAGGAGCTCACAAACTACATGGACTAAGAAAACAGGAAAAAAACTATTGCGTTGAACATGACAAGAATGAGAAAGTAGTGGCCCTGTGATGTGGCTGTGGTCACAGGGCCCCAGGGACCCTGCCACGATGCTGGAAAATCTACATTTTGATTGGGATAATCTGGTCCTCAGTGTTTATGAATATTCACTTAATATACATGATTTGCTATATATAAATTAGAACTCAAAAAGTAAAAGTCAAAATAACCCACAAAAGGATATCTACCTAAAATAATCATGCACGCACCTACGCATGGGAAACAAACAGAAGAAGTAAATGCTGTACAGATGACACCCACTCATGTAAAAACCCAAACAAGCCAACTCACACATGTTTTAAGGATACAGACAACTGTATGTAAATACGTGGACAAAAAAATACCTAGAACAACATACACCAAATTGGTTACTCCTGAGGCAAGAAGGGGCCCGGGGAACTAAGCTAATGAATTCAGAAAAGTTATCAATTGTGTCATAAGCAACGATGAAGCAGGAGACACATGTGGGCTGTTGTTCACCGTCTAATATGTAAAAGGACAAGCTGAACAACCCAACCTGCTGCCGATGAGAGAACTGCTGAAGCAGTACACAGCACCTTCATTAAGTCTTTCCTGCAAACTGCAGAACAATTAAACACGGTATGGCGCCACTCATACAAAAAAAAAAATTTAAATATTGAACGAAGCACACCTGAATATGAATTAAGTGAAATTCCACCCATCACCTATGACATCCACAAGTAGTTTTGGTCAGCTACCTTAAAAACTTAAACATTTGTGAATTAAAGAACAGAAAGTTTCAGCAGCTCAAAAGTTGTGAGGCCCAGCTGAAGAGAAAGGGTGGAGAGCCTGTGCTGACGCGCTGGGGGCTGCTCACTGCACATGGGGTGGTCAGTCCACACACACATCCCCAGCAGTGGAGACACGGCTCAACCAAATGTGCCCATTTGCTAGTGGGGTATAAAACGCAGCTAATACAAGGAACATGGCTGATCAATATGCGTCACCATGAAATCTAAAATAAACAGAAGGGGAAACAGGGCATTGCACGATTGCTAAGCAGAAGAACCATAAAGCCTGGGCCTCCATGGGGGTCTAGGTGTTAAGTCTCAGGCTGTCACAGCTGCGAGCCGACTTCCATACCCCGCCAGGGAGCTGACCCACGGCGTGCAGCAGACTCTCCTATCTCCCCGCTGCTCCCCTCAGCAGTGTGTTTGTGTGGATCTGCCTGTTCTATGCCCCACTCTGTCTCTGGGGAGTCCTCTCACCCCCGCACCGCTGGCCTGCACCCCAGCCCTTATACCCATAAACACATCTTTAAAAAAAAAACACCCCAAAACCTAGATACCTTTAATTTGTGTATTTCCAATTGAAAACACCCGCCGAGGTACAGACGCAACGACACGCGCTGCAGATGCGACACTCCCCGGCCAGCCCTCCCTGGACGCCTCTTCCCAGACCGGGAACGTCCCGGCCAGGGCAGGCGTTCGCGATCTCCGTCACCCCGAGGCGCACTCACACAGGCCGGCGACCCGCTGGCCCGGCCGCGCCGCAGACCGGCCCCGCGGCCCCCGCCCCCCGCCCCTCCAGACCGAGAAGGGCGCGACCCACCCCGCGCCGCCACCCGCGCCGGCGCCCGCACAGAACGCGCGAGCCGAGGGGCCGCTTCCCGGCGAGGCCCTCAAGGCCTGGACCCCCAAGACGCGACTCCGGACGCGGGGACCCCGACCCCGCGCCCCGCGGGGACGGCGGGGAGGCGCCCGACGCGGCCGCCGGGGGAGTCGCCACGTACCCAACACGAAGCCGCCCGCAAGCGCGTGGCCATGCCGCGCCGCTCCGCGCGGGCCCGCGGGCGGGGGCGCAGGCCCGAGCCGGGGGACGCCGAGGGGTCCGCGGGCCGCGCAGAGGGGGTCGGGCGGCTCCGTCCGCGTCCAGCCCGGGGCGCGGGGCTCGGCGGGCCAAGACCCGGGTGGGCGCAGGACGCCCGGGCCGCCGCACAGACCCGCGGGCCCCCCGCCCGGCCCCCCGAGGCCGAGCCGGAAGCGGCCCCGCAGGCGCGCGCCAAGCGACGGCGCACGCGGAAGTGCGTCACGCGCCCGTTGCGGCCGGGACGACGCCGGCGAGAACTACCTCTCCCGGGGGCCTGCGCGCGCCCCGGCCGCCGCGGCCCGCACCACGGCTCGCACCGGCGCTCGGGGCGGGGCGGGCCCGCTCTCGGCTGTGCGACGGCTCCCCGGGGCGCGTCCGGGCCGCCCGCCAGCGTGCGCAGAGCGGGCGCGGCGCGCCGCAGCGCCCTCCGGGAGCTGTAGTTCTGGGCGCGCGGGGCGCTGGGAAATGTAGTTCCGCGCGGGCGCGGCGGCGGCGTGGCGGGCCCGGAGGGGCGGGGGGGCGGCCTCTCTCCGCCGGCCCGGCGTCCCGGGGCGCCACCGACCGCGCGGGGTGCGAGGAGGGCGGGCGAGCGGGCCGCGCTTGCGCCGTCCCGGCCGGTGGAGGAGGTGCGGAGGCGGCGGGGGCGGGGCGGCGGGGTCCGGGCGGCCGGGGCGGCGGGGCGGGCGGCCGGGCAGTCTGCGGCCGGGGCGGCCGGGGGTGGCGGATCCGGGCGGGTTCTGGGGCCCCGGGCCGCCGCCGCGGGGTCGGGCGGGCCGGCGCGGCGGCGGGGGTCGCCCGGCTCAGACCCGGGGAGGCGGGCGGCGGGGTCGCCCTCGCTCGCCGCCGCTCCCCGAGCGGCCGGCCCCGCCCGCGGTGGGGAGGAGGCGCCGCCGGCCGCCCTGCCCCGGGCCCTGCGGGGCTGCCCCCGACGGCCGGACCCTGCTTGCCCCGCTGGCGGCTTGCGAAGACTGCGGGCTGGGGGGCGGCGTGCTCCGGTCGCAGCCGCCCTTGGTAATAAAGGCTTTCCTCGCCGAGTCCGCGTCGGTTCTTCCCCGGGCAGGTTCCCGGGGGCGGGGGGGCCCCGCTGAGCAGTCGGCCTGCCCTGGAGCTGGGGGCCTCGGCCTGCCTCGGGCCGGGCGGCGGCGGGGGCCCGCGGGCTTGGGCGCGGGCGCTGAGGGCTGGGGCCGGCGCCCAGCCGGCGGCCCTCGCAGGTGCGGCTGGGGAGGGCCTGCGGCTCGGCCGGGTGCTGAGCGAGCCAGGGTGTCGTGGGGGTGCGGGGCTGGGGGCCTGGGAGATTAGGTGACCGGCAGTGGTGAGAGGGCAAGGTGCGGCTCGGTGAGAGCAGTGAGGGGCGCCGACTTGGTTGACCTCATGGCACTGTAGGAGGGGGTGAGTGGAGTTCTGGGGGGCCCTTCGGGATTCTGGGGCTGTCAGTTTCTGGCCAGCGGGCAGCCCGTGGAGCTTATTGAGGGGCACTTGGGGGAGCCGTGGGAGTGTGGTGGGGCTGCTGCCCTGGGCACTGGGCGCTCTTGGGTGTGGTGTGGGTGGCTGGGGTCCTTGTGGGGGGGGTGAGGGTGGTGCATGGGTGGAGCGGTTGGGTTCATCAGGGCCTGTGCGGTCCACGGGGAGGTCATCTCCGTCAGCGCTGGTCGGCCTGTGGGAGCCCATGGGGGGGAGGCTGCAGGTCCCGCATTAGCACAGAGACCCATCCCCCCTTTCTGTTCTTGGGGGTGAGCGAGGCACCTGTCCCCTGATCCCCCATGGTCAGCCTCCCTGCACCATCTGCTCTCCAGCCTGCACCCCTGGGGCTGGTCTCCTGTCCAGAGCCCAGCTAGCACCCCCAGAGGTCTCTCCTGCGTGGAGGCCATCCCCGCCATTCTCACACAGTCCAAGGAGCTGGCGCACTCTCGTTCATCTGCTCCGGGGAGACGCCGTCCCACCTGCTAGCCCATGTGCCCAGACGGGCTGACCGGGTGGCGCTGCTCCCTGGCCAGCCGGTGAGACCAAGTGAGCCCGTGCCCTCAAGGTTGTGCGTTTGAGGGCGTGTGCGCGGAGCAGGGCTGAGCGCTGGCGGGGCGTGGGAGGCTCCTGCACGGGGCACCTCCACTAGTCCCTGAGGCGGCTAGAGGGTCTGCGCCTCAGCCTGAGGGCCCACCCTGGCGGGAACTCCCGGGGCCGGTGGACCTGGACCTCGGGGGCCCCAGACCTGGGTAGCAGTGACTCTGGGTGTCATCTTTCCCTCAGGGCCACTCTCACAGTTCACCCGGCTGGGCGCAATGCTGGGGCCTGGGGACAAGGTGCTGTCCCTGTGGCCTCGGCCAGTGGTCCCTGGAGAGCCACGCTCCAGACCTCCTTCTTCACACTGGGCGCACGCGCAGGCAGGCGCCCGCTGCTGACGTTGACACCCTGCCCAAGGGTTCTTCCTGCCCTGGAGGAGGCCCTTGCTCTGCCCACCACCGCTGTTTGGGGTCACAGCTCACATTGCAGCCCGTCCTGTAAGACTGACTGGCTCTTGGCAGCCTCCTAACACCCTGTGGCCTCATAGACCTGGTCCTGCCTCTGGCCTTATGCCCTAGGCGATGCCAGGAGCCAGCCCCTGGCCACCTCACAGGGGTCGGAGAGAGTCTGCTCTGCTTCCAGCCCAGCTTGATGTGGGCAGCAACGGCTTCGAGGGGCAACATCCCGTCCCACCTGTTGGCTGCCCTGGGTGAACCCGCCTCTCTGGCATGTGGGCTGAGCCTGCTGTGCAGTGAGGTCAGCCTCCTCCCGAGCAGCACAGGCCCTGGCATCCAGCCTCCTCGCGCCTGTCAGCCCAGCCTGTGGGTGCCATGTGTTGAGCTGCCTGCTCAGGCTGCCCCACCACAGGGAGGACCACGGGCGGCAGACACTGGGGCAGCACCATGGCCCAGACGTGCTTTCTGTCCCGCCCGGTCACATTCATGAGTTGTGTCATCCCGGGGGGAAAGGCCGCCCTGGGGACCCCGCGCCGTGGGGCTCACTGGTCCGTCCTTGGCCCGGCCAGGGCAGCGGAGACACCGCGTGTATCTGGGGTGTTGGCACCAAGAGAGAGCACTAGGGTGATGGTGCTGCCTGAAGCCTGGGCCTTGGAGAGCGCGGCAGAAACGGTGGTGGTGCCCTGTTGTCTCGACACCGAGCTCACTGGAAAATAATTAAAGCCAAAGTCTGCCAACCCAGAAACTCTCTGCACAAACTGGAGGAGAAAGGAAAAGTCCTACTGCTGAATAAAAACTAAGCTGGACTGGCGCACGCCAGGCGGCACCCGTGGGGCACACAGAGGCCGGGTGGCGCCCCCCTCCCCAAGCGGCCTCCTCCTGGGGATGCAGTCCTGGGAAGGGTGGGTACCTTGGGAGGGTGCAGGGCTGAGCCCACAGGCTTGCTCAGGGCTCGAGGGCCACAACTTCAGGGCCAGGCGTCTGGGACCTGCTCGCTGAGTCCTCCCGGAGGCTCCTCCCCTTTCCCACAGGTCCCCCCTGACCCCAGCCATGGCTCCCAGGAACCAGACGACTCCAGCAAGATAGGAGGGAAGAGGCCTTGGGACTGGGCGTGGCCTGCCTCTCCAGACCGCACCCCAGGAGTGGGGAAGATGCTGGGGACACAGGTGAGTCCTTCGTTCCCCGTTTGCAGCTGTCACGGCTCACCAGGCATGGCAGCCAGTGGTGAGGTGCGAGCACATCACTCACAGTCAGAGAAGGTCCCGGGGAGGCGTGAGGGACACAGTGGATTCTGGAGTCGCTATGGTTTTCAAGGTGGACGTGGACGCGTGAGCAATGAGGCCCTTGGCTGGACATGAGCTGCAGGCTGGCCCCCGCGGTGGTGGGAGCCAGGAGAGAGGCGGCAGCCGGCTGGCCGGTCGCCCGGGGAGCACATTCCTGTGACTACTCGTGAGGACGGAGCTGCTCTTGGGAGGGACGGGGAGCTCTGGGGTGGCGGCAGGAGGGCTGCAGCAGGGGGAGCGCTGGCTCTCCCCGTCTGTCCCATCTTCGATGTCCATCATCGGGGTTGGCACTCAGTAAGGCCCCTGGCGTGACCGCCTCTGTCACCTTCAGCTGCTCCTGCTGGTGCTGTGGCGAAGGCGCCTTGATGCCTGTTGGGCCCAGGCTGTTGTCGGGCGCTGACTGGCCTCCGTGCGCACCCACGTCTGTCCCGCTGGTGGGCTCCCTAGCCTGTTGTTTTCTGGTAGGTCCTTCGGCGCCTCAGCCACCCATTTGTTACCTGGGCGCCGTCTCATTTCACCATCCACTTCTGTTTCTGCTGCACGGCAGGAGCGAGCGAGCGAGGACTGGCAGTGCGCTTGGAGCAGGGGTGGGCAGAGGGCGCTGGTGCCTTGACCCCGTTGCTGGGGAAAGGCCCCGGGCCGCCTCCTGCTGTGCGAGGCCAGCTCGGAGTCCAGAGCCGCCTCCTGCAGTCAGGGATTGCTCTGGCGCTCTGTGGTGAGCAGTTGGTTATTTCACTCGTGCATGGATGTTCAGTGTCTTCAAAAGTTTCCTCTGTTGAGATGGTTAGTATTTGTTCTCTCGGGTGTTAACACGGTGAGTTACGTTGATCCCGTGAGCACTGGGCCTCTGGCTCCCTGGGGTGCGCAGCCTCATGGTGGCGCGAGGCCCTTATTTTGCTGATCTGGTCACTTCCTGCTTTGTCAGGGACTGTCTGTCGTTGCGGGTGTGTTACGTGACAGGCCCCGCCTGGCCTGCGGTTTTCTTCTCGCGCTGTCACTGGTGTTGGCTTCAGGGCAATGCTCTTGTTATATCAGGAAGGGATTTTGTTAAATTTGTGCTTTTTTCATAAATGTTTCACTGGTGAGACCGTCTGGACCTGGAATTTTATTAGAAGATTTTTAACCACAAACTGAGTGTATCTAGCAGACACGGGGCTGTCGGGTCACCGGCTCCTCCCGAGGAAGCACCAGCCGCTCAGCCTTTTCTAGGAATCCGGGCAGCTTTGCCTGAATGGCCGGCCTCGCGGGCGAGAGCTGCTGTGTCCCTTTCTCTGACCGCGTGGGTCAGAACTGGGGTCCCCTGCTCCCACCTGCCCTCGGTGCTCTGCTCCTTGCCAGTCTCTCCCAGCTGGGCTGGAGGTGAGGAAGGAGCTTCCTGGCTCACGAGTTCTGTTCTTCCGCTCGCTCGTCTCCTCGGTGGCTCCGCTGACAGTGAGTCTTTCTTCCCGCATGTGTGAGTGTTAACTTGCTCTTTAGTTTCTGCAGGTGGAAGGTGGGGTTTCTGCTTTCAGGCCTTTTTTTTTAGCTATCTGTCCTCTACATTTCTTGTGTAGTTCTGCTTTAACTGTAGACCGCGGGTTTTATGAAGTATCTTTTCATTCAGTTTAGGCTATTTTTGTGATTTCCCGTGTGACCTGTAGCTTGTTTGATTTCCGAGCGTTTGGGGATTTTCCAGGTATTTTTAGTTAATGTTATTATCCAAGACTGTGCTTTGATTCTGTTCTTTTCAAGTTGTTGTGTTTTGCTTTGTGATACGGGAGGGATTTTAACGTGAACTTTCCGTGGCCCCTTACAGAACGCGTCCGCCCGCCCGCGGCTTTGTTGGCTCTGTACACGCTGTCCAGGGCACCCAGGCCCTTGCTGATCTTCTGACCAGTGATCCCTGTTTTTCTCCCCCCGCTTGTCCTGGGTTTCCCTGTGCGCTCCCCGCCGCGAGTCTCTCGTTCTGTTTGCTGGGGCACTCGGCGTGGCAGAGGCGGCGCCTGCCGTTCTGCCTCCGCCTCCGCCTCTGCTCTGTGTGGGTGCTGCGCCTTCCCGAGCTCCCTGCCTCTGCCCACAGCCGCTTTTGTCTCCCCTGCTCCTGTTTGTCCAGCCACTGTCGACTCTACCGGTCCTTGGGCAGCACGTGTGACTGAACAGGGATTAGGAACTGCCAGACTGAACAGGGACTATGCTTTTGTAGATATCATTTGAGGATGTGGCTGTGGATTTCACCTTGGAGGAGTGGCAGCTACTTGATCCTACTCAGAAGATCTTGTACAGGGACGTGATGTTGGAGAACTACAGCAACCTGGCCTCCTTGGGTAAGATGTTCCTCTGTCCCGTAGCCGGTGCCGAGACTGGCGCCTCCGGGAAGCGTACTGAGTTTGCATGAGTTGCACTTGTCAGAAATTATTTCTCGTATTGAAAGATCTTTATTTGCTCACTTCATGCCATGGCCGTTATGGAGATGTTCTCCGTGTGGAGGAGCTAGCGGCTGAGCCGCCGTCCTCTGTGTTTCCAATTAACAGGCCGTTGTGCTTGCAAGCCTGACGCGGTTTCCAGGGAGTGTGAGGGAGAGCCGTGGGCGGGAGGCGAGGCCCCCCTTCCGGGCCAGGCTTCAGGTGAGAT
The DNA here is from genome assembly GCF_964194135.1 of Talpa europaea. NCBI lineage: Eukaryota > Metazoa > Chordata > Mammalia > Eulipotyphla > Talpidae > Talpa > Talpa europaea. Next base: position 185,468 of record NC_140082.1, on the reverse strand, counting down.
GGGCGTGGCTCTCAGTGAAGGCTCTCGGTGAAGGTTGAGGTCCCAGTGTTTGATGGGCAGGCACCCCAAGTGCTCTGTCAGCTGCATCTGAAGTTCATCCAGACTGTGACAGAGTCTGTGGTTCTTACTGTGCTCTGGCCCTGCCCCCTCCACACCCCCACTGCGCCCCGCAAGCTCATGCTGAAATGCCCCTCAGCGGTCACAGGGATTGACGGCCTCCCTCCGGGCCTTCTTCCCAGGTCAGGCGGCTCTTCCTTTTTCTTCCTCCCCAGCTCAACCTGCAGCAGCCTCTTTCCTCCTTTAAGAATTCATAAATTTTTTTCTCATCTGAGGTGATATTCATTACCTCTGAGCTTCCTTTATTACCTCTCTTGCTATAACTTATCTGGTTTCTGTTCTAAAGCTGTCAACTAGAAGGTGAGTCCGGGGTATAGAATTAGAAGCAAACACCTGAAATGCGGTGGGGGCAGACCCTGCCCATGCACATGAAGACATTGCCCCCAGAGTTCCTCCTGGTGTACACACCTGCAGCCTCTAAGCCTTCCCCTGTGCCCTCGCTGGCTGCCAAGTCCCCATCTCTTGCCTTGTGTCATCTTAGCTCCATTTGTGTTGAAGAGCCTCCCAGTGGCCTCTTCTCTGCCTCTTACTGGCCTTGTACCTGCCAGTTTATTCTGTGGCCAAAATTATGGTCAGTGCACTTGGATAAGTCCCATCCTCAGGCCTGTCCTCTCCTGGTGAGAACCATCCCTTTCGCAGCTGACTCCCCAGCGATTATTCCTAATGCCAGAGTGTTCTGGACTCTCCAGGGACCTCGGTCTAGCCAGTCGTCATCTGGAACTCCCTAGCCAGTTAGGCCATGGAAAGATGGCAGGTAACTCCGGCTTTTGTGTGTTCTCTCTGGAATCTACAGTGTGTAATAAGTATTTCATGAACTGATTGTTGTGGGGGCAGATAAGGCTAATCCTTCCTTCCTTCCTTCCTTCCTCCCTTCTTCCCTCCCTCCCTCCCTGCCTTAGCTGAGGTGCAGGCCAGAGGTATGGCGGGGCGGTGAGAGGACTCCCCAGAGACAGAGTGGGGAGCAGAATAGGCAGACTGTGGGGAGACAGGAGAGATCTGCTGTGCCCTGTGGGTCAGCTCCCTGGCCAGGGATCGGACTCATGCTACAGTGGCCACTGATAGCGTGATAACACTGAGACTTAATCCTTGCGCCACCAGAGAGACTCCTCACTCACCTTATCAAGACCTTACTTGGTTCTTCCTCTGAAATTCTTATATGCTTGAGTTTTTCTTCCTTTTTTTTTTTTTTAAAAAAAAAAGATTTATTTAGTTATGTATATAAGAGCTGGGGTACAGGCCAGAGATAGGTGGGTGAGAGGACTCACCAGAGACAGAGTGGGGAGCAGAACAGGCAGACTGACTGAAACACGCTGCTGAGGGGAGCAGCAGGGAGACAGGAGAGGTCTGCTGCACCCTGTGGGTTTCTCTCTGGCTGGCCGGGGATCGAACTCATGCTACAGAGGCTGTGGATTGCTTCATAGTGTGATGCTTAACTCCTTGCACCACCAGGGGCCCTGTTTGAGGTTTTTTTCCCTAATAAAACTTTTTTCCCTAAAAAAAATTTTTCCACAGAAAAGAAGTACTTGCCTTATATTAAGATCATGACAATTCTTTCATCTCATAAAGGAATACTTCCTAGGAATGTTACTCACGATTGCTAGTAAAGGATATCATCATAAAATAAATCCTTGAGGGCCTCCCTGGTGGCACAAGGGGTTAAGGCTCAGCACTATCAAGCTATCGCCAGCCACTGCAGCCTGAGTTCCATCCCCGGCCAGGGAGCTGACCCACAGGATGCAGCAGACCTTTCCTGTCTCCCCTCTACTCCCATCAGCAGTGGATTTCAGTGGATCTGCCTGTTTTGCTCCCCACTCTGTCTCTGGGGAGTCCTCTCACCCCTGCACCTCTGGCCTATACCCCAGCTCTTGTGTGCATAAATAAAGAAAATAAATCTTTTTAAAATAAATAAATTTTTTAAAGATCACTTTAGGGCCTCCCCTGGCAGTGCGGGTGGTTGAGCACAGTGCTATGAAGCTGTCTGCAGTCTCTGCAACGCGGGTTCGATCCCAGCCGGCCGGCGAGAATCCCACATGGCGCAGCAGACCTTTCCTGTCTCGCCCGCTGCTCTCCTCAGAAGTGTATTTCAGTCAGTCTGCCTGTTCTGCTCTCCGCTCTGTCTCTGGTGAATCCTCTCACCCTCCCACGCGCCTGGCCTGTACCCCAGTTCTTGTATGCATGAATAAATAAATTTTGGGGAAAAAAATCACTTTAAACATTCAATTAGTAGGGGGCCTTCCTGGTGGCCTAGGGGTTAAGTATCAGAGCTATCACTGTTAACAGCCTGAGTTCGATCCCCAGCCAGGGAGCTGACCCACATGGCAGTTTGGGATAATTTCCATAGATAGCATTGTGTATAGATTCAGTGTATAGGTTATAAAGTCCATTGTAATGTCCACAGACCTAAACAAAAATGTTACAGCTGAGAATTCTACAAAGTAGCTCTTAGGTGACCTTCTTGAATGAAAATGTTTTACAAAGGTTAACGATAGTAGAAAAAACTTAAGTTTTTCATCTGTCTGATGTGAAGCTGATACTCTGCCTGCTCTCTGCATCTATCCAGTGTTTCTTCCTCTATAGAATGCAGTGGTTTTTGATCTTGCTCTCCTGCACTTGTTACTGTCTGTCTCCACTGCACCATAAACCCACTGAGAGCAGGTGCGCACATGATCTTCTGCCATTGACAAGTTCTGGATATGTAGTAGATAATCCATAGATGATTGCTGAGTAGCTAAATCAGTCATCCGGTTATCAGTGAGAAATCACTTCAGTCTCCTTTATCTCGTGATCACTGTTCTTTGAGTACATTTCATCTTATTTTTAAGTTCATGTTTACAAATATTTGTAATTTAAAAATCTGTTTTCATTTTTGCTAAAATATTCTGTACTTAATAAGTACACATTATATTTGAGGGTTTTTTTATTCTTTTATTTTATTTTTTTTTTAATATAATGGGATCCTGGGCTTCATTTCAGAAATTTTATTGAATAGGCATAATCATTAGGTGATTTACACAATGTGAATCATTTTTTTTCTTTTTAGAAGTCTACCTAGATAATGATCTCAAAATGTGGCACCAGGATAATCAACACAAGCTTAAAAGTGTGGAGAAAGAACATGAATATGATATTTTTGGGAAAATATTTCACTCAAGCATTAACTTTGTTCATGTAGGAACGAGACCCCCTCAGTGTGTCACAGGCAAAAAATATTTGAAACATCCTTTTGATTTTATTATTCCAAAAAATGACTGTGGAAGAAAGAAACTTGATGAGCTCAATAATAAATCGCTATTTTATATCAAACCTAACAGAACTCACTGTGGAACAAAATATTGTGAGTGTAATAAATGTAGACAAGTCGGTGGGATAGTGTCCTGGCTCCTCACAAACCACGTAACACACACAGGAGTCTGTTCATGCCCCGAATGTGGCAAAGTCTTTAACAAGAAGTCACAGCTCATCGTACATCACAGAACTCACACAGGCGAGAAGCCGTATGGATGCAGTGAGTGTGGGAAAGCCTTCTCCCAGAAGTCACTGCTCACTATTCATCAAAGGACTCATTCAGGAGAAAAACCGTATCAGTGTGGAGAATGTCAAAAAGCTTTCAGCAGGAAGTCACCGCTCATTCTGCATCAGAGAACTCACACGGGAGAGAAGCCCTATGGATGCAGCGAGTGTGGGAAAGCCTTCAGCAGGAAGTCACAGCTCAAAAGACATCAGATAACCCACACAAGAGAGAAACCCTTTCAGTGCAGTGACTGTGGGAAAGCTTTCTCCCAGAAATTAAAGCTCATTACTCACCAGAGAGCACATACAGGCGAGAAACCCTGCAAGTGTGGAGATTGTGGAAAAGCCTTCTTTTGGAAGTCTCAGCTTATTACTCATCAGAGGACGCACACAGGGAAGAAGCCTTATGCATGCAGCGAGTGTGGGAAAGCCTTCAGCAGGAACTCACTGCTCATTAGGCACCAGAGGATCCACACTGGAGAGAAACCCTATGGGTGCGGCGAATGTGGTGAAGCCTTCATCAGAAAACCACAACTCATTAAACATCAAATGCTTCACACTGGAGAGAGGAACTATCGGTGCTCTGAATGCGAAGAAGGCTTTTATAAGAAGTCAGAGCTCATTAGACATCAAAAACTTCACTTAGGTGAGAAACCTTATGGCTGTGTTGAATGTGGAAAAACCTTCTTTGGGAAGTCACAGCTCTTAACACATCAGAGAACACACACTGGAGAGAAACCGTATGAATGCAGTGAGTGTGGGAAAGCCTTCACCCAGAAGTCAAGCCTGATATCACATCAGAGAACACACACAGGCGAGAAACCCTACGAGTGCAGTGAGTGTGGGAAGACCTTCAGTGAGAAGTCAAGTCTCATTCATCACCAGAGAACCCATACTGGGGAAAAACCCTTTGAGTGTGGTGAATGTAGGAAAGCTTTTGCCTGGAAACCGCAGCTCCTTCGGCATCAGAGAATTCACACGGGAGAGAAGCCCTACGTGTGCAGTGAGTGTGGGAAAGCATTTGTTCAGAAAGTGCAGCTCATTAAGCATCAGAGAAATCACACAGGGGAGAAGACCTATGGATGCAGTGATTGTGCAAAAGCTTTCTTTGAGAAGGCACAGCTCATCATACACCAGAGAATTCACACAGGAGAGAGACCCTACAAATGTGGTGAATGTGGGAAGTGTTTCACGAGAAAGTCACATCTTATGAGGCATCAAAGAATCCACACTGGAGATAGGTACTATGGGTGCCCCGAATGTGGGACAGCCTTCAGCCGGAAAGCACAGCTCCTGACCCATCAGAGAACGCATACGTAGGTGCTGTATGTGCAGGCACAGGCAGCCTGTGCCCTCAGTCATCCCCTCTGGCATTCTGAGGGCGTGTGCAGCAGAGAAGACCTGTCAGTGGAGTGGCTGACAGTTGCAAATTGCTTGTGGTAAGGCGAGTCCACTAGACAGAATTTTTAAAGGAGAAGAGTGTTTTTTAGAAAGAAGACAATATAAGCAAACCTTTTTCCAGGAAATACAATTTCCTGCACATCGATGACTCCTCAGCGTGGGAGTCTCGTCAGTACTAGGATAGTACAGGACCTTTCAGCTAACTTACAGTTCATTCATGTGCAGAAGACCTCAACAGGAAGAGAACTCTGGTAACAAGTGAGTGGAGGATTTCATCAAGAAAGGATACCTCACAGTACAATAAAGATGCAAAAAGGAAGTCCTGAGTATTATAGAGATTTCATTCTGAGGAGGAGTGCTGAAAACTTGGAGAATTTGACAAGCATGATCTTGTTGAAATTGTCCCATAAAGAAATGATGATATATAAATTTTTTAAAAAAGTCACTTTTAAATGATAGATGTTTTTAAATGTGACAGGGCCTGCTTTCTGCCCTGGTGCTATAACACGGCCTAGATTAACACCCTTGCCTTAAACAAACTGCACACATGGGAAGTGATGGTGTTTGGGTGTGACAGGTCCACGTTACCTGCAAGAAGATGGACAAACATTGTGAGAAGAGCCCGCGGTTGCCTTGCTCCTCCTGGTGGGGCCCCCAGCCTGCAGCTCACAGGCAGTACTACCTGGTCCTGCTGAGTTGAAGAGAATTGCTGAGTTGGCACCTGGGGAGGCCAAGGTAGCTAGAATTTGCTGGGGAAAGTACTGAAAAGGAGGGTACTTCCAAGAAAGGGCTACAGGAAACTAAAAGGAGTCCCCAATTATCTTGGCTTAGAAGTGATTGACCGAAGTGTGGGTTTCCTGGATATATCCAGGAAGTGTGGCCCGTGTCCAGGAAGTGGCGCTGCAAACAGTAGCTGAGCAGTCCTGGGGCTCAGCTCGGCCCAGAGGAGCTCATATCCCACCAGCCAGAGTAGACACAGCCTCTAACGCGGACTTTAACGGAATTCCCAAAGTGGGATGTCTTGGTCATGAGTGATGGACCCTAGATTGAAAACTTCTCTGGACACACAATGTCTGGACCCCATAACTTACCCAGCATGCAGAGAAGCAGGAAAATAAGGCCTGTAACCAGGGGGAAGTGAGTCAGGAGGATTGGAATTTGTAGACAGGGAGGTTCAAATAGTATCACTAATATAGAGGGGAAAATGAATTCGTTGAAACGTGAAGTGGAAACTACACTTCTTTAAAGCCCAAGCAGAATTTCTTAGAATGAAAACAGTATCTGAAAATTTGAAAATAACAAAAATAAAAAACAGATTAGACATCGAAGGGGGAAAAAACAATGAACTTGGAGTAAGAATAAAAGCTGTCCAATTGTATGTACAGAGGGAAAAAAGACTGAAAATAAAAAACAAAGAGAATAGGGATTCTATTATGCATGTATAGAAGAGGCAAGTAAAATGCATGTATAGAAGAGGCATGTATAGAAGAGGCAAATAAAATGTTTCAATAAATAATGCTAAAAACTTTTCAGGTATAATGAAAGGTTTAACTCCACATGTTCAAGAAGCTGAAAAACCCCAAAACAGAATGTACAAAGAAAATCATGCCACTATGCATCATAATGAAAACCAGTGATTGAGAACAAGGGGAAAGCAGCAAGACACACCTAAGGTGAGTCCGGGCCTGGTCAGAGGCCACAGCGGAAGACGTCCGTGTCTGAACGGAATGAAAAAATAATCACTGTGTCCAGGGGTTCTGCAGCCTCTTAAAAACATCTTTGAAAAGTGAAAGCAAATGCAGATTTAAAAAAAAAAAATTGAAGAGAATTTATCACCTGTAGACCTGCCTTTAGAAAATATTAAAGGAGTTTGTAGGCAGCAAGAAAATGACACTAAGTGGAAATACGGATGTCTGTGAGGAGATGAGTCTGGAAATATGTTTGTGGGTAAATGAAAAGATTTTCTTCTCACTTTTGGAGTCTTTTAAAAAGGTAACTGACTGCTTGAAGCCAAAGTAATGACAATGAATTTGGGGTAGAACTCTATTTAGAAGTGTGTGTGGCAAGTGACACTTCAGTGTGAATCTTCAGAGGCAGCTGACTGCACAGCATCATCTGGGTCGGATCCTGGTCTCAGGACTCTGGGTGGTTCGGGGGGTTTCTGTACTGAGGTGCTGTGCTAAGGGGGCTCACTGGTCCTGCTGTGCTAAGGGGGCTCATCTGTCCGTACTCAATGCCTGGCCCTTGGAGCCATCTCCCTCCTCTCTGCTCTGCCCTCTGTGATGGCGCCCAGGGCCCCATGGTCCAAGGAAGGCACTGGTAAGAGGCCACCGTCAGAGCAGAGGCTGGCCTGGTTACTGCTCGCCCTCGCTGGACCATGGCCCTGGCCATCCTCAGTCCCCATGTGGTGGCCCCACTTCTACCAGCAGCTCCAGGGAGTGACGCCCCATGCCCTGTTGGTCAGACTTATGGTGCTAACTGCTCCTGGTGCTTCTTTGTCCTTGGCCACCTTCCTTCACTATGTAAATATTCTCTTTATTAAATTTCTTGAGTTAAAATCTCTGGTGTGTGCTTGGTTTTCTGTGCCCTGTGTTGAATGGTGAGCGTTTAACAAATGGTGAGTGTCATCACCGGACACAGGCCTCGAGGTGTGTGGACTGCCACCAGGCTTTCCTGTGCGTTGAGCAGAAATTGTAACAGGTGACAACTTTTTGGACTTCTCTGGAGCAGGACTCCACCACATATGCCAGTGGTCCCCCAACCCTAAACTAACCTTAGACAGCAGAACAGTGATGTCAGTGGCTACCCCTGCAACAGGCAACTTACTAGAAAGCACTGTTACCTGTGAAGTAAGTGGACAAGAAAAATGACGAGCAGTTCCTTAGAGAGGGAACAAGGCCAGAACCCTCAGCAGGAGCTGTGTTGTGCAGATTAGGGGTCCTGGTCCTGCAGCCCCACATGCTGCGCCACTCACCTGCCACCACAGGCGAGCCCCCACTCTCTGGTCAGAGGTCTGAGAGCCCCCCCTTGGCAGCACACACCACAGACTCTGCTCCCACCGCAGACCCGCCGCGAGGAAGCTGGGCCAGAGTAGCTTCACGCACATCCCCAAAAGTGGGGCGAGTCACGTTGGAACAGCCATGCGTGGGCGGGGTCCCTGCCCCTGCCCCTGCCCTCCGTCCAGGACCCTGGCCGCCAGCACTGCACGCAGCCGCATTGGGGCCGTGGGGTGAGCTCAGCTGTGCCTTGCAATTTGAAGGAGCTTTTCTGGCAGGTTTTCTAGCCTGTGTGACCCCAGGAGACACCGTAGACGGTGTTGTCTGTCACTCGGTCCCCAGCCAATGGCTGGCTGGGGACACCCGGGTTTTGAAACGGGCGTGCTGGACACAGCAGGCGGCAGCGCCGGACCCTGCTCGCAGGGCCAGCGCTGCGCCGTCTGCGCGTCTGGAAGGTGGTCCCCGCAGCCCCCGTGGTGCACATGGAGGACGCCCGGCCCTTCGGGCGCTGCGGCCTCGCCGGCACTGGAGACTCCGCTTGCTTCACGTCTGTCTGCAGAGGCGGCAGCTACTGAGCATCTCAGGACGGGGGGTGGGGGCGGTCAAAGGGGGGGCCCCGCCCCACCGTCCAGACCGCGCCCTCCGCCTCCCGCGAAGACTAAAGGGGGCCGCGGCCACGGGCCTGGGGCGCGGTGGCACCCAGCGGCCCTGCCGGCGCTGACACCCGGCGCGGCTGACGGAGCCCGCCCCGGGCAGCCCCGGGCAGCCCCCTCCTCCCCGCGGGGCGCGGCGCTGCTCCCCAGGAGCGAAGGGAAACCAGCAGCGGAGTCGGGGCCGCGCGGCCGCGGGGTTCGGGCAGCCGCGCCCTCCGCGCCCGCCTGGACCCGGGGCCCCCATCACGAGGGTGCCCCGGGGTCCGACGGGCATGGGTGCTGGGCAGCGGCGCGAGGCCGGGCGAGCAACACCGAAACCCCACGGGGGTCGCTTCCTGCTCCTTCCGGCCGCGCGGCGGGGCCTTCCCGCGGCGGGGCGTAACTTAGAAGCCGCGTTCTGCCTAGCAACAGGCCGCGCCGGTGTCCCATTGGGCAGGGCGCGCGGCTCAAGCAGCCATTGGCCAGGCCGCCAGTCTGTCCGCCGGTGCCCCGCCTCTCCGTCGCCGGGAGACCGCGTCTCGCCGGGCCGCGCGGCTCTCGCCCGCCCTCGGCCGCAGGGCTGGGCGGCGGCGCGGGGGTCCCCGCGGGCCGGCGCGGGCCTCGGAGCCGGGCACCCCGCGGGCGTGAGCCGGGTGCGGCGGGGCGCGGCCCGCGGCCGGGGCGGGAGGGCCGGGCGGGCGGCGCTGTCCCCGCCCGCGCGCCCCGGGTCCCTCTCGTCCACTGTGTTATGTTTTCCTTCTTTATCCCTTTGAAAGACAAGTTTTTGAGGTTTTCTTGCGTGAACTTTCTTTTCAGAACCCCTTAGAATGGGGTTCTTAGCGCGCTGCGTAACGCAGACGCCCAGACCCACGCCCAGAGTCTGAATTCAGTGAAGACGCGCGGGGAGGCTGGCGGTGCAACCGCAGGTGGGGCCGGTGCGCCCACCGGGACGGGACGCGGGGCGTAAGCGCGGTGTGGGGCTGGCGCAGAGCCCAGCAGCAGGACAATGACGGGAGAAAGGGGTGGTTTACGTGGGGAAGTTTCCCAGGTGACATTTTCACTGAAAAGCGTTTTCCTAAGAGATGGCGTACAGAAAGGGGTATTTTCAGGTATAACCGCGGTTTCAGGGGAATATACTGGAAGCAACTTCACACAAATTCTACTTTGCTAAGGTGTATTCAATGATTTATAACAAAAATGATACAATTATGTGGGTCTGCTTGTGTATACACACACTCCTACAAAAACATCTCTCAAAAGGTTATATGCGGCTGATACACAGTAACATGTAAGACTTGTGTGTGTGTGTGTGTGTGTGTGTGTGTGTGTGTTTACCATCTGCTCAAGTGGCTGTACCTCCCCTGTCCCTCTGGCTCAGGTCAGTTTGCTGTGTCCGTTCTTTTCTCATGCGGACTGCGGACCTGGCTTGGCTACTTTGAACAACGTTGCAGTGATCGCAGTAAAGAGAGACAGTGAATTCATTTTCTTTAAATGTACACCCCGAAGTGTGGTTGCTGTACAAGTGCAAGTTTCTTTTTAGTTCTTCAAGGAACCACCACACAGTTTTGTATAATGACTGTGTCAACTTACATTTCCACCCCACAGTGTAGAAGGGTTCCCTTTCCTCTATTCCCTTGCCATTTTTTTTTCTTTTTTAAAAAATATTTATTTATTTATTTATTTATTTATTTATTTATTTATTTATTTATTTATTTATACAAGCACTGGGTACAGTCGGAAGCGCGGGAGGGTGAGAGAATTCGCCAGAGCCAGAGCGGGGAGCAGAGCAGGCAGAAGGACCAAAGTACACTGCTGAGGAGAGCAGCGGGCGGCAGGAGAGGTCTGCGCGCCATGTGGGACCCTGGCCTGGTGGCTGGGTGCCAAGGATCAAACATGCGCTGCAGAGGCTGCTGGCAACTTCGCAACCCAGCGCTCAACCGCTGTGCCACCAGGGAGGACCTTTTTAAAATCCTGTTTTATAGTAAATATCCTAGTAGGTGTGAGGTGAACTCTTTGTGCTTGGCTGCACCTTCCTCTGATCACTGATGTTGAGCATCTTTTCCTGTACTTTTTGACCATCTGTATGTCTTTTTGGAAAAATATCCATTCAGATCCTCTACCTATTTTTCAGTTGGATTGTTTTTGCTGTTGTTACTGATTTCTATAAAGTTTTTTTTAGAGTAACCCTAGATCAGCTATATTAGAAATAATTTGAAATAATTTCCCAAGTCCTGTAGGTTGTCCTTGCATTTTGTAAGCATTTCTTTTGCTGTACGGAAATATTTTTTTAAGATTTATTTGTTTGTTTATTTATTTATTTATTCATTCATACAAGCATGAGTATAGTCAGAAGCGCAGGAGGGTGAGAGAATTCACCAGAGCCAGAGCGGGTTGCAGAGCAGGCAGAAGGACCGAAGTACACTGCTGAGGGGAGCAGCGGGCGGCAGGAGAGGTCTGGGTGCCATGTGGGACCCTCCTCCAGTGGCCGGGGAGCAGCCGGGGATCGAACCGGTGCCTCAGAGGCCGCAGGCAGCTTCGCAACCCAGCGCTCAACCACTGCACCACCAGGGAGGCCCTGTATGGAGATTTTTTTAATCTTCATGTGGCCCCACTTGTTGATTTTACTCTTTTTGCTCCTGCTTTTGGTGTCACATGAAAAAAAAATTGTTGCCAAGATCTTTGAGGGAGCTTTTTCTCTTACATTTCTCTCTTTGAGCTTTGTGGTTTCAGCTCTTATGTTTGAAGTTAATCTGGTATTAATCTGTCCAGATGCTGCTTAAGGTGGAAAAGAAAAACCATGCCCAGGAATGGTCAGGCTGGAACCTTAGATGATTAAACTATGTCTACTTCCTATCCTGTCTCTCCCTACCACTTTTTCCTGAACACACTCAGGAAGCACCCAAGAGGAGATGACCCCTATTAAGGACACCAGAGCTTAATAATGGTGACAGGCAGAACAGCAGCCTCCAAATGCACCCACTTTCTATTGCCTGGAACTTGTGAGTTATGTTGCCTTATATGGCAAGTGTGTTTTCTTATATGATTAAATCAGTAATCTTTAGATGGGGGATTACCCTGGAATGCATAATGTAACCCCAAGCGTACTTTTAAGTAGAAGATGGAGGCAAGAGTCTGAAACAGAGCCTCCCCAGTGGCGCAGCGGTTGAGCACTGGGCTGCAAAGCTGCCCGCAGCATCTGCAGCGCCAGTTCGATCCCCAGCTGCCGGCGATAGTCCCACATGGCATGACAGACCTCTTCTGCCGCCCGCTGCTCCCCTCAGCAGTGTATTTCGTCAGTCTGCCTGTTCTGTTCCCCGCTCTGTCGCTGGTGAGTTCTCTCACCCTCCCATGCTTCTGACTGTAAATAAATAAGTCTTTTTTAAAATTTTTTTAAAAAAAAGAGAGTTTGAAACAGCAATATTGCATGGAGCCACAACTGGCCACTGCTGCCATCAGCTGGAAAAGATAAACAGGTCTGCCTTCCTTCAGAAGAAACACACTCTGCCAATGCCTATTTTAACCCAAGGAGCCCTAGACTGACTTCTGACCCGCAGAACTGTTAGACAACACATTTGTGTTAAGCCATTAAATTTGTGGTAGTATCAGCAGTAATGGGAAATGAATGCAACAACTGAACAACCGAACGCAGCTGAATAGAATAGGACTTGGTGAAGTGCCTTGAATGCCCTCACTGCAAGCCACTGTTGTGTATATTTTGTAACAGAAGATGGCATGACCGTGAGATGGCAAATGGTCTGGACAATCAAACACATGACAGAATGCAGTTTAGTGTACTTTCAGGGCCAAATTAATGTGTGCAAAGTGGGCTGTTCAAATAATAGCACCCTATCCTGAAATCGTATCAATGGTGGTGAGATGTCTTAGTCCATTTTCCAGGAGCAGGGAGGTCAATGCCCCAAGTAATGTCCTTTTAACACAACCCTAAAGGGCTCCTTTCAGCCATAGTCATAAGTCTCCTACAGTGGAACAGGTATGAGGTTCACCACCTGGCAAGCTACCTACAAGCTTCTACACCAGACGCACAGGACCCTTACTGGTGCCACTGCGCTGGAGGGTGTGCTGGAGATCCAGCACCACTGCCGTGGTGGCAGCCAGCGATCTAGGAGGAGGCAGGACAGCTGAACTGTGTTCATCGAAGAGCCGTGGGCGCTACACGACTGACGTAGGCGGCTGGAGGGACAGCCACGATTCTAGCCTGGGATTTGTAGCCAGAGCGTAATGTCTTGTAATCTCTCAGTCACTCTTCACCGTGGCAGGCCAGACGCTAGCCCGCTGGCTGTAATTCCAGGGTCGAGAAATCAAGGTATGGGCCAGGGCACTGAGAATGGCCTGCGGTTCTGTCCAGCGAGTGGGGGCGTGCACCTGCGTTCACATCCGCACAGCAGTCACTGCAGCACCCGGGACAGCAACCCCCAGCCCTGACCAGACCAGACCCCAGGGAACTGACTCAAGAGTCCCACTGAGCCCACAGGTTTGCTTCAGGGGAGGTGGAGGACCAGAGCGATACGGTTCAAGCCTGTGAAGCTGAGATGCGCCCAGGGCGAGGCCAGCTGTGTTCTGAGCTCACTACTTGCATTTGCACAAAAGCCTGAGCAGCCAGGCACGGGGCGTCTCCAACTCCCAAAGAATCCGTTATGATGTCGTGGTTGCTTTTTCCGCATCAAACCCAAGTTTCCTCAGAGGAATTTAAAATCCCGGCCGCTGGGGCCTCCCTGGGGGCGCAGGGGATAGTCTCACTGTGGCGCCCTTCCCAGCCCTGCGGTTCGAGTCCATCCCCGGCCTCCTGTCTCACAGCCCCCCTCGGCAGTGTGTTTCGGTGGATCCGCCTGCTCTGCTCCCCGCTCTGTCTGTGGGGAGTCCTCTCACCCCCGCGCCCCCGCCTCCGGCCTGCAGCCCGGCTCTTGCAGCATAAACAAATCAAATAAAGCCGCGGCCTTTCCCACGTCCCACGTCTGAGACCAGCAGGAGAAGCGCGCGGCCGCGAAGCTGAGCCGGCTCCAGGTCACCGGGCGGCCCAGACGTCCCCGCGGAGCGGCGCCGCCGTCGGTCTCGGCCAAGAACGCGCCCGTCGTCTCGGGGGAGTACTGGACAGACAACGGCTCCAGACGCCCCCCGGGCCCTCCTCCCCAGCAGCAGCGGCGCCCCCGCCCCTTCTCTTCCGCCACCCGCGGCCGCGCGCCCCCGCGGCGCCCCCGCGGCGCCCCCGGCCGGAGAGGCGGCCCGCGCCGTCGGCTCTGAGGAGCGCGCGCCGCCCGCCCGACGCCGCGCCGCCCCTCGGTCGGCTCTGCGCGGCCCCGACCGCAGCCGCCGGCGTGGTCGCGACGACGCCCCGCCAGCATCAAAGATGGCGCCCAGGCTGGCCGCCTCCCGTCTGCGCACGCTCCGCGAGCCCCACGCCCCACGCTCGTTGGCCGCGCCGGGTGCCGGTCTAGCCGCCGCTTTCGTTAGGCGCGAGCGCCAGCCAATCGCGGGGCGCGGAGCCGGCCGGCCCCGCCCCGCGGATCAGCTGAGGGATCCGCGATGTCTGTTGACAGCGGCAGCGGCGCGGCCGGTTCCGGGTTCGGCGCGAGCTGGGGGTGAGCGGCGGGCGCGGGCGGCGGCGGGGCCCGGGCCGGGCGGGCGGCCCGCGAGGAGCGCCCGCCCGCTCCGGCCCGGCGCGCGGCGGGGCGGGGGCGCCGCGGTGCGGGGCGGCGCGGGGGGCGGGCGGGCCGCGGCCCCCGCCCGCGGCCGCCGCGCTCACCGGCGCTTCCGGGTCTCGTCAGACGGGAAGCCGATGGCGCCGCCGGGGGAGCGCGAGCAGCCGTGGGGGCGGCTTCTCCGCCTGGGCGCCGGCGAGGGCGAGCCGCACGTCCTCCTGAGCAAGCGCGAGTGGACCATCGGGCGCCGGAGAGGTGCGGGCGGGGCGCGGCGGGCGGGGCCGCGGCGGGGGCGGGCGCGCGCCGAGGGGCGTCGGGAGGGCCGGGGAGCGGGCCGGGGAGCGGGCCGGGGGCCGCCGGGGCCCCTGCGCCCGCGGGTGGGGCTCGCCGCGCGATCGCGTCTTTCCCGTGGCGTGGGGCTTTCCTGCCAGGGTGACGTCGACGCCCTTACTGGCCTGCCCAGTCCCCGGGGCGGGGGACCTCAGGCGCTTACAACTGTGCGAAGTCGCGTCGCGTTTCCCGGAGTGCAGAAGCCGTAGGTGGGTGCAGTCCCAGGCCGGGACCTCAGTGGAGTAAAATCAGAAGTCAGGAGCAGAAGCAAGACTGGCAAGTTCCCGGACGTGGTGAATTAAGTAGCATCCTCAAACAACCCCGGGGTCAATGAAGACTCATAAAGGAAATACCTTGCGAGGACTGAAAATGAAAAGATACCAGAACGTATGGGGTGCAGCCAAAGGCATGCTCAGAGGGATATTTGTAGTTGTAGATCTCAAGTCTCAGCTTTTGGAACAGAACCACTCAATAATTATTGTCGATTTAATGAACCTGGTAAGCTAAGGGCTGGAACAAAATCTCACTGTTGGTTAGAGAAAATGCCGGTAACCTTCCCCTCCCCCAAACTTACTGCCTTTGCGCTCCTAGGTGACCATCTAGTCCTTTGACTGCTCTTGTAGCTTTCCTACAGGAAGAGAAGTGCACAGATTAGCCAAAAAAAAAATATTTAGTGTGTCTGAAAACTGGTAAGTTTATCACTGACTTTATGCATTTGAAAAGAGGAGAAAGATTACTGTTAAAAAAGCAAATGTTTTTTAATTTATTCTTTAAAATATCCCTGCCTCCGTTTTTTTTTTTTTTGTTTGTTTGTTTGTTTTTTTGGTGTGACAGAGGGTGGCATTGGCAGTTTTAAAATCCAAAAAACGAGGATTTTGTTTTGTTTTGTTCTGCTTTACAACTTTGAAATAATTTGCATATCATTAGAAACTTTAGAAAATGCATTTCTTTTCTTCAACTGGTGTTGGAGGTTTGGTGGAGACAGGCACCAGTGCCTAAGTTGCTTTTGCATAGCGGCTTAATTCAAGTGAAGGAGCCTGGCTGAGCGCTATCACTTACTGTTAGCCTACTGTTAGCCTTTGTTATTCTAAAATAGCATTATAATAACATCATTTACATGCTAATACAAGGAGGAAAAAGTGTGCTAAATTAATCTGCTTCTTAATAAAAGTTCCTTCCCTTCAGTGAGCATATTAACTTTTCCAGCATAACAAAGGTGGTTTTGTCTACTCCGACTGACATAACAAAATACCATGTACCAGGATGCTTAAAAACATTGACTTCTCAAAGTTCTGGAGTCTGGAATGTCCAAGATTGAAGTGCCAGTGGATTTTTTTTACAGGGGAGATTCTTCCTGGATTGCAGGCAGCTGCCTTGTCACTATGTCCTTACCTGTTGTGGGGGTTGGGGCTGGGGCTTCCACATGGGCCACAAACATATTTTTTTAAAGATTTATTTTTGTTCATATGCATATAACAGCTGGGGTGCAGGCCAGAGGTGCAGGGGTGAGAGTGTTATAGGGCAGGGAGAGGGGCAGCCCAAACCCGGCAAACCTGCCTATTCTAAATGGGTTCTGCCATCCGCCGCATCAACACAAAACATAGGAGACTTTAATGGAAAGGAACTTTAATAAAACTAGGAAACAATACAGGAAAGGCAAAGAGTCTAGTTTCTAAGTGAAGCACCCAAAGTGACCCGTCCCCTCGTGGGTAAAAGTCCATCCATATGGGATTGGCCCAGAACAAGGCCCCAAAGCCTGCCACAAGTCTAAAGCATCTTCCAGTGGGGACCCACAGAAAAGGGTCAGAAACAACCAGACAAGCCCGGAAGGAAAAGAGCAAAATCAACATCAAGATAAAGGCTGCCATGGTCACCTCCCCATGGGTCACACCCACATCTGTGTCACCCCGTCCACGACCAAAAGACAAGCATAGTTTCTTTACGTCATCCCGCTTCCTTCCTCAGTCTCTTCTGCAGCTTCTCCTCTCCCTGCACAGCTCCACCCTCCCTTGGGTGGGGCAGGGAACCTCCCCCTTTCCTGGGGACCACCCTGTTACAAGAGGACTCACCAGAGACTGAGTGGGGAGGAAAACAGGCAGTGATTGAAATCTACTGCTGAGGGGAGCTGCAGGGAGACGGGAGAGATCTGCTATGCCCTGTGGGTCAGCTCCCTGGCCAGGGATTGGCGACAGCTAGATAGCTCTGAGACTTTAACCCTTGTGCCAGCATGGAAGCCCCAATAACTTTATTTTAAAGCAATGACATGGCTGATATTTGCAGGGCATTATTTGGAAGAAAGGGGGCCTTGAGTTGACAAAGTGGAAAAGGAAATGAGAATGTTACCTTTCACAAAGGGCCTCCCCACTCTTTGGGAGATTTAACCAGCTAAATGACTAGCAGGACAAATACCAAGAATAGAACTTCAGCAGGAGTTATGTCGGTTACAAACTGAAATGGTGTGGGAAGTCTTGTGATGAGGGCAAAAGGAAGAGCTTGAGCACAGGTGAGGTTGACCTTGGGTAGATGAAACAAAGCACTTCTAGTCATGTGGAGTGTTTGCAGATAAGACTGCGTGTGTTTCAGGCTTATAGAGTTATAGTTCACATATGGTAAGATTCACTCCTTTCACAGACACTTAGAAATCTAAATGACTGGGCCTCCCTGGTGGTGCAAGGGGTTAAGCACCGCACTATGAAGCAATCCGCAGCTTCTGTAGCATGAGTTCGATCACCGGCTGGCCAGAGAGAAACCCACATGGCGCAGCAGTCCTCTCCTGTTTCGCCCGCTGCTCCCCTCAGCAGTGGATTTCATGGATCCGTCTGTTCTGCTCCCCGCTCTCTCTGGTGACTCTTCTCACCCCCCTGGACCTTTGGCCTATACCCCAGCTCTTGTATGCATAAATAAATAAATCTTTAAAAAAATGTAAACCACTACTGTCAGGATGTGGGACATGTCCATCACCCTGACAGTCCCTGGTGGCCCTTTGGAATCAGTCCTCTCCCCTTAGCCCAACTCCTCACAACCAGGCGTCTGATTTCTGTAGTATAGTTCTGCCTTTCCCAGAGTGTCATTGAGGTAGTTTCGTCCCTTTGGTATAATTCTTTTTTTTTTTTTTTTAAAGCATCACCCCCATTAGGATGACTACTACTTCATTTTTTTAATTTTAATTTTTATTTTTTAAAGATTATTTATTTATACAAGCACTGGGTACAGTCAGAAGCGCGGGAGGGTGAGAGAATTCACCAGAGCCAGAGCGGGGAGCAGAGCAGGCAGAAGTACACTGCTGAAGGGAGCAGCGGGCGGCAGGAGAGGTCTGCGCGCCATGTGGGACCCTCCTCTGGTGGCCGGGGAACAGCTGGGGATCGAATCGGCGCCACAGAAGCTGCAGGCAGCTTCGCAACCCAGTGCTCAACCGCTGCGCCACCAGGGCGGCCCACCTTTGGTATAATTCTTATAAATGCTCTATGTTACTGTTAATTTCTAACTTGCCTAACTTACAAATTAAACTTTATCATTGATATGGGAAATCAATCAGTCCTATAGAGGAAAAATTATAGTGTGCATTGGGGTGGGTACTATCTTCAGGTTTAGGCATGGGGGGAGGCGAGTCTCAGGAAGGGGGTGACTATTGCAGTGTGTTTATAAGTTCACCAGCTGATGGACATTTGTGTTGCTTCCCACTTTGGGTTGTTAAAAAACGAAACTATGAACCACAGTAGCTATAGTATAAACATATCCTGGGCAAGTCAGCGATTAGAGTTCTAAAATCTGGCCATTCTCTGTCCACCTATGACTATGCAGGTGTCTCCTTTCTCCTTTTCCTAATAAAGCTGTCCGTTTAAAATGTAAAAAAAAAAAAAAAAATTAAAAAATCCGAAAACTTATTATTTTGATTTAAGAAAACAAGGTAACTGAGGATCCCCCTTGAACTTAACATGGTTGTGATGATGGTATTCGTGTACTGATGCAGAACCTTTCTGTGTCTAAATTTTCTTGACTATGTACGAATCTATGCTTAGCCGTCTTTTCTGTGACTGTCATTTTTTCAGTTGGTGGTTTGTGAAATCTAAGACAACATAGAGAAGAAATTAACAACTAAGTCATGATGCTGAAGGATTACTAATTAAAGCCCTTTAGTTTTTAGCAAAGTTCTGTTATATTTATCAGGCAGGCAACAAATGAGTGCTTGTAACCCTGACTGTAACTCGTGGTGCTGGCAGTGGGGAGTCGGGACAGTTCAAGAATGTCCTGGGCCTCCCCGGTGGTGCAGCGGTTGAGCGCTGGGTTGCGGGGCTGCCCGTGGACTCTGCAGCGCCGGTTCAATCCCCGGCTGCTCCCCGGCCACCAGAGGAGGGTCCCACATGGCGCGCAGACCTCTCCTGCCGCCCGCTGCTCCCCTCAGCAGTGTCCTTTGGTCCTTCTGCCTGCTCTGCTCCCCGCTCTGGCTCTGGTGAATTCTCTCACCCTCCCGCGCTTCTGACTGTACCCAGTGCTTGTATAAATTAATAAAAAATAAATCTTTAAAAAAAAAAAGAATGTCCCATCCCTTTGCTTCGGATTACACTTAAATATCTATAAAATTTATTTCCTTCAGGCCTTGCTTGGTGAAAGGTGGTCTTCGGCGTACACAATGTGGGTTCAGATTTCCATTCACCATCTTGGTTAAGTGGAGGTCCCGTGCACAGTCACAGCCACACCCAGCTTGTCCCCTGTCTGTTTTAGGTTGTGACCTTTCATTCCCTGGCAATAAACTGGTCTCTGGAGATCACTGTAAAATCACGGTGGATGAGAAATCTGGTCAGGTGTTGCTGGAAGACACCAGGTGAGCACCTTCTGAACTTCTTTCCTGCTTCCTTGTGTGGCTTGAGGAACCTCGTTAAGAGTTTAGAAAATGTGGGCCTCCCCGGTGGCGCAGCGGTTGAGTGCTGGGTTGCGAAGCTGCCCGCAGCGTCTGCGGCGCCGGTTCGATCCCCCGGCTGCTCCCCGGCCACCGGAGGAGGGTCCCACATGGCGCGCAGACCTCTCCTGCCGCCCGCTGCTCCCCTCAGCAGTGTACTTCGGTCCTTCTGCCTGTTCTGCTCCCCTCTCTGGCTCTGGTGAATCCTCTCACCCTCCCGCGCTTCTGACTGTTCCCAGTGCATGTATAAACAAAAACAAACAAAGAAATAAATAAATAAGTAAAAAAGCATGCCTCTAAAAAAAAAAAAGAAAAAAAAAAGAAAAAAAAAGAGTTTAGAAAATGTGTCTCTGGTTTCCAGGAGAGGCTGCTCCATGACAGCTTGCATTTATGACCCTCCTTGAATGTCTTCAAATTGAAGCAAAAATATCTCAGAAATAAGACCTAAAAGGCAGTGATGCATTTTTGTTTCTTTCAAACCTTTTCAATTTAGACTTCTACTCCCCCCTGCCCCCCGCAACACGCACAAATAGATCATAAGTAGCACCTGAAAATGAAAGGCCTCCCCAGTCCCATTGGTGTGTCAGCAGCACCGTGCGGTGTTCTGCGTGGGGAGCTGGCGCTGCATGAGCTGTCGTGCGTGTTTCCCCTTAAGTGTGGGCCATGTCCCCTTCACGTTATCACACGGTAACTTGTCTGCTCCTTCAGGTGAAAATTCACTATTATTATAAATGGTATGTAGTGACTTTGCATTTCTGCCTGGTTGTCTGTGCGGGTGGGCTCATGGGAAGGGCCGCGGGGAGGAACGGCCGTGTGCGGGCCGCCTTTGCCCCCAGATGGAGTTTTCTCTTATAAGGTCAGGTGCTCTGAGATTCTTGGGGCCAATTTTAGGGATAGAAGCTTGAGAACTGGGTCTTATCAGGAGGCTTCTGCTTCCCTCCTCCACTGGGCATCCGGTGGCGCTGTCAGGTGCGCAGCAACATGGCTGCCCAGTGGCCAAAGCAGGCCTGGTTTTCTCATCTGGCTCTGAGAGGCGTGCGTGTCTGTGGCTGTTGTGCCAAGTTACTACAGACGTAAAGGCTCAGTCACACACATCTGTTATCTGACTTCTGGATGCCCAGAGTCCCACCGGGTCTTGCTGACCTATGTCCAGGTGTGAGCCGGCGGCTTCCTTCCTGCCTTTCCCAGCTTCGGAGGCTGCCGCTGAGGTGGCTGGAGGGGAAGGGTGTTTGGGCCAGAGGAACCCACGGGTGTGGAGGCCCAGGAGCTCTGGAGGCCAGACGAGTGTGGGTGATGCCGGGCTGCAGTGGAGCTCAGCTTCACGCCCACCCTGGGGATTTGGGGTTCTAGCCCAAGAGCAGAGGAAAGTGACCCGTGGGGTTTAAGCAGAGGGTGAGACCAGGGGATTGGGGGGTTTGGGGGAGACGTGGTGTCCACGTCCTGGCAGCAGCCCCGCAATGTGCACCGAGCGTGACTGGCTTGCGGCTGCTGCCTTCCCTGCCCGCGTCTGCGCTGATTCCCTCGAAGTCAGTGGAGAGGCTGGACTGGGCAAGTGGCCTGCGCTGGCTGCTGGCCAACCCCCTGCAGAGAGCTTCTGGAATGCACAGGGTAAATGAGCCTCTTCACCTCTGCGGCCTCATGTGTCCTGAGGATGCAGAGATCCCCGCCTCCCACCCCACCCCTGAGCCCTGACTGGAGGAATGACCTCCGCCCTCATGCGGCTACTGGACCACCTCTGGGAGGCTCGGAGCTCCTTGAATAAGTGAGCTGGTGGGGAGGGTGGGCCTGCGCTGGAGCTGTGGCCCCGGAGGCCAAGGAGCTGATTAGAGTGGGGTGGAGCTGCACAGATGCTGCTGCATAGACTGTGGGCGTGGAGCGAGGTCTGGCAAAGGTCTGGCCTATGCCGCACCTCTCCTGTGCTGTCAGCTTCTGCTGTGAGGCCGAGCTGCTGTCTTGGCATGGTCGAGCGCAACGTCGTGTTCCGGCAAGTCAGTTTAGCTGTGTCTTTGCAGCACCAATGGCACAGTGATCAACAAGCTGACGGTGGTGAAGAGGCAGACGTGTCCTCTTCAGACTGGCGACATCATCTATGTGGTGTACAGGAAAAATGAGCCCGAGCACAGTAAGAAGGGAGGTGGGAGGTGGGGGACGTGGCTGCCCTCGGGGTGTTCCCGTCAGCCTCAGTCCCTGCATCAGTTCCCCTCGTGAGAGGTGCTGGTGAAGGAAGGCCCTCGAGATACCGTCGTGCTCTCGGATCTCACGATGGCTCTGAGGAGAAAGGAGGGGTGGGCTACACAGCAGAGTTATGGGGACAAAGGCCCAAAAAGAGGGCACTGGAAGTCATCAGCGGATCTGCTGCTGGGCACGTTATAGGAGGCAGCAGAGGTTAGACTGGACCTTGTTAGCCCTTGCCGAGTTCCCATGTCTGCGTGGGTAGAAGAATGACATTAGACAAGGGGAGTTAGGGAGTGTTTTGAATGTCACCCCAAAACAGGAAGAAAGGGGCAAGTATTCCCTAGGTTGTCTCAGCATGACCCAGATCAGCCCCTGTCCCCACAGAAGGACCCGGTGCCTGCTGCTGATAGTTGGGCACGTCGTGGCTTTGCCTCCTGCTGTCCTAACTGCAGGCGTCCCCCGTGGCTTAGCTGTTTTCACGTTATTTGCTTCAATTAATTATTTTAAAATCCCTTAAGCTGGTGAGTGTTGTCATTTAGCTGATCAGTCAAAATAGTTTAGAAGACAAGGCTGGAGCAAGGAGGGGACAGGCCGGGAGCTCCAGCTGGCCCAGCTGATGTGGCGCCTCCTTTCAGATGTGGCTTACCTCTACGAGTCTCTCCGTGGAGAACACGACGCAGCGCCGGCCCCCTCCGGTAAGTGTGGGCTTGGGAGTCCACGCAAAGCTCTCGGGCCTGCAGGCCTCTCTTGCCTGACGTCTCGATGCTCCTCACAGGCGCCGATGAGGACAATGTGCTCCACATGACCAAAGGTACCTCAGGTGCAGGGGGAGGTGACCAGGCCCTACCGCCCTCACCCGCCACTCAGGCGTGCTTCGAGGAGCCACAGCCATCAACATCGACGTCCGACCTCTTCCCCACAGCCTCTACCTCTGCTGTGGAGCTTGCCCTCCCAGGGCGGGAGCCTCCTGCTGGCTCTGGTGAGGGGGTGTCGCAGGGTGGTGCTGGGTGCTCCTGCTTCCCTGGCCCTGAGCTGTGTTATTACAGAGGTGGCAAAACTCAGGTGCGACAGGCATGGTGTTCTGGTCCCGGGGTTTCTGTAGTGCAAGAGCCGTCTTGCCCATCCCTGGGGTGCTGCTGTGCTGTGCACCTTCCGGTTTTCCTGGGACGTGGTCACGCCTCACAAATCGCCCACTTCAAGTGTGCTGCTGTCGTCTTCTCTGTGCCACCTCCGGAGTTTCAGAGCTGCAGCCCACCCCAGCTGTGTGCCGTGTGGTTCCCGTGGGGCCTCGTGGACGTCGGGGTCACTCGGCTGTCCTGACACCTCTGCCACATCAGCTCACATCCGTCTCTGGCGTCTGCTAATGGACTCTCACTTCCCGGGAAGCCGTTCTTCCTCCTCCCTGTCACTCTTGGAGGGGTCCACACGCCCTGTCCATATTTCCTGCCCGTCCTGCTTGTCGCTCCTCATAGAAGGCCCCACTTGTGCATGCCCGGGTCACAGCTGTCTCGTGAGGACTGCCACACGGCGTGCCCGTGTCTGACCGAGGCCGGCGGGGCCTTCTGCGTGTCTCCCGTGAGCCGGGCAGTGGCGGGCACAGGCTCCGAAGAGCACACCTCGCGGGGGCAGGGTCTCTGTTGGGCTCATCTCCTGGATGCCCCGGCCTGGGGTGACCTGCACCTGGTTTAGAGCAGCCTTGTACCCACACTCGCCTGCTCAGGTGGTTGAGTCACAGCTTCTCTCCTTTGTCCCTCTCGCAGGCCCTGGGGGTGCAGACATATCCCCTGGAGGCTGTGGTCCTGGGACAGACATGCTTCCCAGCACCCCGCCGGCCCCGCCACCTCAGGCATGCATGTCCTCCGCTCCGCCGGCACCACAGGACCAGGAGGGTTTGGAGCCTGTGAAGAAGCGAACAAGAGGAGGTCAGGTCTTGGCTGTGTGTTCAGCACGCTGGCGCCAGCCCTGTGTCCTGCGGGGGGTCATCAGCTGGTGGGGCCATTGCCACCCGACACACTTTGCCTGGACACCAGGCATCTGAGGCGCAGCTCTGTCCTGCACCACAAACTGGCTGTGAGGGTTGGTTGAAGTGGCCATTTGGGAGCCCCTGGGCACCATGGAAAGTTCATGCTCTCTAGCACTTCCTGTGCATGCGCAAGTCACTTTTCTTGTTTAAGCAGAAGTAATGTCACACCCATGCTGCTGGAGAACTGGCCTTTGTCTCTTAGCCATGGGGCCTGAAGGTCCCTTTTTGTCTCTTTAATGATTTCTCTACAACTAAAGGGAAGCGTGTTGGAACATGATGCTTGTTTTGGGCCTTCTCTTTTTTTTTTTTTTTTTTTCTTTTAAAGATCTATTTATTTATGCATACAAGAACTGGGGCACAGGCTGGAGGTGTGGGAGGGTGAGAGGATTCACCAGAGACAGAGCGGGGAGCAGAACAGGCAGATTGAATGAAATACACTGCTGAGGGGAGCAGCGGGTGAGTCAGGGGAGGTCTGCTGCGCCACGCGGGATGTTCCCTGGCTGGCTGGGGATCGAACTCATGCCGCAGCGGCTGCGGATAGCCCCATAGGCTGCGTCCTAATCTCCTGCGTCACCGGGGAGGCCCTCATTTTGGACCTTAAAAGTGCTCTTCAGGACACAAGCAGGCGAGGGGTGTGTCTTCCTTCCATGGGCTAAGACGTCTGTAGGGCAGGAAGGCCACGTGTCTGTCCCTTCTTTGCTGTGCGGGTCAAAATGTGTCTGTTTCTCTCCTAGACGGGGACTCCAATGTGGCCCTGCCGTTGTTGGCTGCTGACCAGTGTCCGGCTACCCCCGCCAGCCTGGAGGCCATCAGGGCCACAGCCCTGAAGCCAGACAGGATGGAGGAGACACTCACGTGCATCATCTGCCAGGACCTGCTGCACGACTGTGTGAGGTGCCTGCTGCGGGGGGTCAGTGGGGCAGGCCCAGGCAGGGGGGTGGTGGGTCTGGGCTGCTGCGGTCGTGCTGCCCATCTGTGCCTGAGGCTGGGCGAGGAGGCACTCGCAGGGCCTGAGAGCATGCTGGTGCCCAGCCTGCAGCCCTGCATGCACACCTTCTGTGCCGCCTGCTACTCGGGCTGGATGGAGCGCTCTGCCCTGTGCCCTACCTGCCGCTGCCCAGTGGAGCGGATCTGCAAGAACCACATCCTCAACAACTTGGTGGAGGCCTACCTGCTGCAGCACCCAGGCAAGTGGGCGCCCGACCCCGGGCCCCCGCCACTGCTTCAGGCCCCAGCCAACCAGCTGCACGCTTGGTTTGCAGACAAGAGCCGCAGCGAGGACGACGTGCGGAGCATGGCTGCGCGGAACAGGATCACGCAGGACATGCTGCAGCCCAAGGTGCGGCGGTCCTGCTCTGACGAGGAGGGCAGCTCCGAGGACCTGCTGGAGCTCTCGGACGTGGACAGCGAGTCCTCAGATGTGAGGTGAGCCCGCATGGCTCGCCCCTGACTTTGGGAGCCCCGTGGTGGTGCCTTGGCTGTCCGGTGCTGCCTCCCTTGCCCTTGAGGGGACCCTCATCGGACCCCGTGGGTGGCGTTCCCCTCCTGGCGGCGCCCCTCTGCCGCGCATCGCGGGCAGGTTTTTCTCCATGTGCTGGTTTTGCCAGCGCGGCTGAAGGGCAAGACCTGGGCGGTGCAGGCCCCTGAGGCTGCCTGGGAGCTCCCGAGGGCAACAGCGCCCGCGAGGCCCCTTTGCTCCGGCCCGAGCGGTGGAGGCGCCTACACTCAGGGCCGGCTGAGCGCGGTGGGCCTCCGGGCTCGGGGCTCGGCGCCGGCATCAGAGCCCGCCCGGTGTGGGGTGGGCCCTGAGGGTGTGGGGACCCCAGGACGGCCGTGGGGGGGGCAGCTCTGCCCGCCTCGCTCCCGGGAGTGGGTCCGGCGCCAAGGGGGGCAAAGGCCCGGGCTCACCCCCCGGGGCCCCTCCCCACGCCCGGCCTGTGCTTCCCTCGCAGCCAGCCGTACATCGTGTGCAGGCAGTGCCCCGAGTTCCGGAGGCAGGCGGGGCAGCCCCTTCCCTGCCCTGGGCCTGGCGGCGAGCCCGGGGCACCGCCAGCCCCCGGGGCAGACACCCCATCCACATCCACCCACAGCACGGCAGGTGAGCCGGCGCGCACCCCTCCTCCCCGCCCCCGGCCCTGCGCTGCTCCCACCCCACGCCCCTCCCGCGGCCTCTGCTCATCGCCTCTCGGGACCGGCTTGGGCCCCCCAGGCCTCTGCTTCCGGGCCGGTCCTGAGTCTGGCGCTCGGCCCCCAGCCTGCGCTCAGGCATGACTGGGGCGCTTGCCTGGGTGACTGGCACCCACAGCCCCGCAGTTGGCATCTGCAGTCTCCAGGGGGCTGGGGCGCTGCACCCCAGCTCTGGACTTGCCGGGCCCTGCCCTGGCCTCAGAGTTCCAGCCGCTGAAACTGTACAGGCTGCAGGCCCAGGACTGACCCACGGGTCCCGGGGCGGTGTTTGTGGTCCTCCCGGGGTCACCACGTGGGGGAAATCTCAGGTGACCTCTGAAATCTCGCTCCAGCCACTGAACTAGAAAGAGATGCTGAGCGGTTTCATTTGTTCACTTTGCGGCCGGATGGTCGCCATGAGGCGGCCCTCGGGCAGGGCTCCGGATCTCGGGCTCTCTCATGGGCTGCCTCCCCTGCCCTGACCGGCCTCTCTGCCCACAGCTCAGGAGTATGTGTGCACCCTGCGGGGCAGCCACGCCGTCTGCACCTGCTGCTTCCAGCCCATGCCCGACCGCAGGGCGGAGCGCGAGCAGGACCCCCGCATCGCCCCGCAGCAGTGTGAGTGGGGGTGCGTGTCGCTGTCCCCGCCCTTCCTGCCAGCTCCTACTGCTGTCTGGGGCTCTGAGGCTCCATCAGCGCTGCATGGGCACAGAGCCTGTGGGGCAGGTCACCGCCGGGGTCCTCTCAGGGCGACCAAGCACGTCCTTGGTGCCCAGAGACACCAGCAGAAGTTCCCCTGGGGGGCAGGGTGCCCTGCCGGAGGGCCTGCCCCGGGCACGGTGCCGAGCGCTGGTGGGTGCTGGGGTGGGGGTGTGTGTGTGGGTGATGGGCGGGCCTGACTCAGGCGTCACGTAGAGACTGGCATGTGAGGACGTTGATGAAGTCCTTCGAGAGCCGAGGGCTTCATTTCCACTCTGAGGGCAGCAGTTAGGCTCCCGCCCACCCCCACCCCCCAAACCCATTCTGGAGACTGGAGCTCCAAAGGCCACGCCGGCTCCACAAGGGGCAGTGGGAGGCGTGGCCTGACGGAGACACACGGTTTAGAGCTGGAAGGAAGCTGGTGGTGCTGGGCGGTGGGGGCGCTGAGGGGTAGGTGGACAGTCCACGAGGAGTGTGGCCTTCCTGCTGGCCACGTCCCCATCCCTTGATGCCAGCAGGGACGTGTGCCGAGGCCATGTGGTCGGCAGCGGTCACGGCTGCACCTGACGGTGTGTCTCTGTGCTCACAGGCACCGTCTGCCTACAGCCCTTCTGCCACCTGTACTGGGGCTGCGCCCGCGCCGGCTGCCTGGGCTGCCTGGCCCCGTTCTGTGGTGAGTCGGCTCCCCGCCAGGCTGCCTCAGCCTTTGCTCTTGGCCTCCGCAAGGGTGGGTGGGGCCCAGCCGGCTCCGGGGGCACCGCTGTGACCATGAAGGAGCCATTTCCTGGCAGACCAAATGGCGTGGCCTTTAGAAGGGTTAGCCACGTTTGCTGGAGAGCGCCCAGTTGGGAGGTCTCGCTTGTAATAAGCAAGGCCACTGGCACTGACCACACCTGCCAGTGACTCCTCCCTCCAGACCGTGGCTGAGCAGACAGGGCCTTTTCGGAAGGAACAGGGAAGTCAGTTTACTCGTCGTCTTTTTAAATTTGTGCTTTAAGGACTGTTTAATTCTTTCAAGACTGGCGTGAAGGCAGTTGCACTCTTAAAGGTGGGTGCACAGCCCTTCCATAAACCGTCTTTATCAAGCAGTTAACGTCGCTTCCCTCTGCCCGACAGAACTCAACCTGGGCGACCGGTGTCTGGACGGGGTGCTGAGCAACAACAACTACGAGTCAGACATCCTCAAGGTGCGGCCATGGCCCTGCGAGCTGGGCTGGTGGGCTGCCTCCCCCCACCCCACCCCTGGCCCTCAATCTGTGTCGCCAAGCATCCCACATGGGCAGCTGCTTCTTGCCTGTCTCCCTGCTCAGGGGCCGGGAGGCTCGGGTGGAGGGCAGTGTGCGGGCCAGACCCTCGGCTCTGTACGGGGCTGCCTGTGGGACCAGGGGCGCGGTGGCCGCTCTGTGCCGGAGGAGCTCAGTGCTTGGGCTTCCCAGGCGCCTCCCCTGGGGGCTCCGGAAAGTGTGGCAACGGGACTCCCTCGCTCTGGCTGGTCGTGCCGCCACGAGCCTCAGAATGGGCAGCAGCCCCGCTGCTGGCGGGGCTCTCCAGGCGCTGTCCCCAAGGCTGGCCTTTTAGGCTCGCCCACCTTCAGGATCCTCCTCGGCAATGTCTGTGCTCTGCTGCTCCACGTGCCCCAGGCCGTCTGTCATTTCCCCACAGAGCTACCTGGCCTCCAGAGGTCTGACCTGGAGGAACGTGCTCACTGAGAGCCTGGCGGCACTGCGCAGGGGTGCTTTTCTGCTGTCTGGTGAGCCTCCCCCTCCCCTTGGGGTGGCGCTGCCGCCTCCTGTAACTCTGTCCACCTGCAGGGCCCCATGCCCACAGGCCCAGTCGGTGTCGTGTCTGCGTCCCCGTGCTGATTCCGGGAGTTTCCCCACAGAGGCTGGAGGCTGACTGGTGTGGGGCCTGGGGCAGGGATTCCAGCCCTTTGGTCCTCCTAAGCTGTTGCTGGGGTCTGGTCCCTTGGGGAAGCCTCATTCCTTTGCTGGGCGGAGTAATTTGTCACTGAGGATAACTGTAGAAAAATCTGCACCTGTTTTTTCCCCTGAAATGTAAGACCTTGGGGGATGGGGATGGCTGGGAGCCCCCAGGGACGCCTGTCTCCTGGAAGGAGTGCAGGGTCGGCCGAGGCAGCTGTGCAGTGGCCAACGGGGGCCAGCGTGGCTTGCCTAAGTAAAGATACTTAGAATTTTATCCAAGTGGAATTAAAATCGGTGTTAGATTGGCCTTGTTCTTATTTGCAAACCAGACGCCTAGCCAGTTGGCTAGATCCCTTTCTGTCTTACAACTGGCCTTAGTCCCCCGGGTTGGCACAGACCCGCCACTGCTGGCCGGACCCAGGCCTCAGAGGCTGACCGCCCTGGCCATGTTCTCCAGATTACAGGATCTCAGGGAGCACCGTGCTGTGTTACTGCTGCGGCCTGCGCAGCTTCCGGGAGCTGACCTACCAGTACCGGCAGAGCATCCCCGCTTCTGAGCTGCCAGGTGAGGCCCCTCCAGCAGCCCGGGCACTGCTTGTGCTATGGGGCTCCCCTTGGTGCAGGGTGGAAGGAGGCCCGCCTATTTCTGGATCTGCACACTGGTGGCTCCCCAGTGGGCACAGACATGGTCCCGGGCTGTGTGGCCCCCTCACTTCCTGAGTTGGGTTTTCAGAGACACATTTCTTTCCTTTCCTGAAACCCCGGGACAGCCCAAGGAGGCTGGCTGTAGCGTGACCAGCCACGGAGCTTCAGTGTAGCCGTGGGCCTATGCCTCGGCCCAGTGTGACGTCGTGACGCGTGTCCCTTTTCTTTCTCAGCGGCCGTTACCTCCCGTCCTGACTGCTATTGGGGCCGCAACTGCCGCACGCAGGTGAAGGCGCACCACGCCATGTGAGTGAGGCAGTCCTGGGTGGATCGGGCTGCAGGGGGGTGGCCCCCCTTCCTGAGGAAAGCTGTGTTCTGTGGGGGTCTTTGCCAAGCCCAACTCGCAGCTACAGGGAGGGTCATCTGCTTATAAAAGAACTGAGTAGTCGTTGAGCTTCTGCAGCATCCCCTGGGATGTGCAACAGTCACCATGAGACGTCCTGTTCTCATTCCTGACATGCTTGCCTGTGACCATCTTCCTCCACCCCTGTCTCCACATCTGGGCCTCATGGGCCCCTCCAGGGTTAGACCCCTGCCTGATGGCGGCAATCTCAGAACCACCCAAGCCTGGGCCCCGTCTGTGGGGCTGTAGGTGGCGTCCCTCAGGCATTTCCCACACCTGCTTTAGAGGTTGCTCTGGCATCACCCACATTGCCACACGAGGTTATCCATGAGCATAAGCAGCCTTGTCAGAGGGTCCTATAACTCAGTTTCCTGGGTCAGTGCTGCTTGAGGTGGCCGTTTCCCCCAAATCGTCATTTATGGCTCGAATTTCAGTAACCAGGAGAGCCCCCTCGTGCACAAGGCATTGCAGGGGCTCCCATTGCAGGGGCTCCCCTGTACTTGAGCATTCACAGCATGGTAAGAGGCCAAGTCACTATAAGACTTCGGGGGTGACTGGTCCCCGGAATATACTGGCAAGGAAGCAGAGACATCTGGGGGTGTCTGTCTGGCCCTGCGGACGGGCTGCTCTTCGAGAGTCGCCCGGCAGCCCTGCTGACCCCGCCGCTTGCCCTCAGCTCTAGAGGGCCGTGCGGTCGCCAGCAGACGCGCTCGACTCTCTCACTTAAGAGAGTCACCGAACACACCCAGCTTAGAACGCTCGGCCTGGGGAGGTTTCCGGCTGGTGGTGGTGACGTGCCTCCATGGGCGCCAGGCGCTTCCGGTCTCACACTCCTCCCAGCCTGGGGTCCGGAGTTGGCTGTGTGAGCGCCTCTTCTGTGATTTGGCTGTTTCTCTCCCGCAGGAAGTTCAATCACATCTGTGAACAGACCCGGTTCAAGAACTGAGTGTGCCGAGAGGCCTTGACGTGGCCTGGGCCCACGGGAGGTCAAGGGCGAGGTTCAGAGAACACCCAACGCGGACACGTGAGGGCATCAGGAGGCCCTCGGCTGCAGGTCTCTGCGGTCAGCGGGCCGTGTGACTGCGCCTATGTGGGCAGGCCTCAGCCTGGCGCGACCGTGCTCTGGGGCCCCCAGTGCCTGCACTTCCCTGGGTCATCCCTCGGCGCCCACCCACCCGCCTGTCCCACAGCACCACTAGAGTTTGCCCTTTGCAGCTTTCCCACAACCGCTCAAGGACGTCTCTTCAAGAAAAGCTTCAAGGAGGAAAGCGTCGGAAATGTTCTGTTGAAGTAAAACAGACAAACGTTCACAGGCCGCCACGTCTTAACGCCATTTTATTTCGATAGGTCTGGTGCTTCTCTTCTAATAAGATTTAATAAGATTTAAATATAGCTGTAGCACAAATAATATAATTTATAATTTACATATTGACTAAAATTGGGTCTTATGTTATTGAGACAAACTCGCTTTTGTTTATTAAAATAAAGTCAGCTATCCAGAGCTGCTAGCTCTGGACTCACGACTTCAAGTGCCAGCCCCTCCCAAGCAGGGCTGAAGTGGGGCCCGCTGCCTGCCTGCCCGCCCCCCCCAGGAACCAGCCGCAGCCTTCCTCCGCCTCCTTTGCCTGGAGCCACAAGGGTCCCCTGGGGCCTTTCCTTCAGCTAGTTCTTGCCGTTCCCTCCCGTGCTGGGTCTGCCCTGTGATCTGAAGAATACTTGAATTTTTGTTCTTTGTTTTTAAAAAAATGGTTTTTTATCTTTCCTTAAAATTACCTGTCACATTTGTTTGCAAAATTGTAACTTTTTTGCTTCTTCTCAGGAATCCACTTTTCAGCTATTGTCTTGCTCTTGATACAGACTGAGTAGCGGCTGTTTGTGAAGAGGCCTCCTTCCTGCTCTAATAAACAGCCGTGTCTGTCCCCCCACTGTGGCCCTTGCTGTGTTGACGCCACCGCTCCTTTGGCGGCGGGGAGGGGGGGTGTGGTGGTGTTGGAGCTGCAGGCCTCACTAGTGACTGACACCTGTCCTCCTCACCTTGGGGCTGCCACTGGGCCTGTGGATCTGTAGGTATGAAGACCTGGGCTTGAATGGGGGGTTGCTCTCAGCGCAGAGACAGAGCCCCCTCCCCTCGCCATAATGTGAGAACAGTGGGCCCAGGAGAAGGAGCAGCTTTTCATTCCAGGTATCAGTTCCCAGGTCCTGCGGGGGCAGCACAGCCTGGCCGAAGAGTCCTGGCTTGTGCTGGAGCATCTGTGTTAATGCCTGGGCTTACCGAGGGTTGACCCACCCCAGTATTTCCCCCAGGAGGCCCTTTACTACCTATGAAGACTCCCTGAGCCCACACTAGCCCTGCTGGATGGGGTTCCACCGGCAGGGCCCAGCAGTCTACATTCTAGACGTTTGGTCCTTATGTCCCACAGGAGGAGACTGGACCCAAAGCCCAGCCTCGGCCGCTCCCCTCCACCCCACACGGGCAGGGTGGTCCAGGCCCTGAGTCCGCCCTGCAGAGTTGATGCTCAGGTTCTCCAGCACCTGTGGGTGGGATCTCCATGCTCCCACGGCGCCCTGAGCCCCTCTGCTGTGAGAGCAACCGCAGCTTCACCCCCGGGGTGCTGAAGCAAAGCTTGCAGGGGCATTCTGAAACAGCCAGGCAAGTTTAGTGAATGTAACTAAGTTTGCTTAAAAATCACTGAGTTTACACAAAATGGGCCACCGGTGGCACCCACGGCCGTGTCAAGAAGCAGCTGGTCACAAGGGCCCCTGGCAGGAGCCGGGCTTTCAGGTCAGTCTCCCCAGGGTAGGGCTCTGGGCGCTGTCAGTGGGGTAAAAGGACAGAGGAAGCAGAGAAGATGCAAGTTGCTGGTGCATGAACGTTTGCTTTCTGTTGAATCACGATATGACTCAGATCTGAGTCCAAAAGTGCAGCTAGGCCATGACCCTGATGTCCCGAACCGGGTGTCCAGGTCCCTCTTCCATGGCCAGTTCCCTGGGCAGTGAGGTCACCAGTAGGGCAGGGGACACTTCTGGGCGTCAACTTAGGAAAAATCTGGATTTGCCTGTTTTTATTGTTTTTTGGGTTTGTTTTTTTTTTAAAGATTTATTCATTATTTATACAAGCACTGGGCACAGTCAGCAGCGCGGGAGGGTGAGAGAATTCACCAGAGCCAGAGCGGGGAGCAGAGCAGGCAGAAGGACCGAAGTTCACTGCTGAGGGAAACAGCAGGTGGCAGGTGGCAGGAGAGGTCTGCCCGCCATGTGGGACTCTCCTCCGGTGGCCGGGGAGCAGCCGGGGATCGAACCGGCACTGCAGAGGCTGCGGGCAGCTTCGCAACCCAGCGCTCAACCGCTGCGCCACTGGGGTGACCCTGATTTCTTATTTTAAAGATTTATTTATACAAGAGCTGTGGTACAGGCCAGGTGCGCGGGAGGGTGAGAGGATTCACTGGAGACAGAACGGGGAACAGAACAGGCAGATTGACTGAAATACACTGCTGAGGGGAGCAGCGGGCGAGACAGGAGAGGTCTGCTCCCCACGTGGGTTGCTCCCAGGTTGGCGGGGATTGAACCTGCACTGCAGAGGCTGCGGACAGCCTCACAGCGCTGCGCTCAACTGCCTGCGCCATCAGGGAGGCCCCTGGGTTTGCCTTTTAAAGTGGGGAGGGGGGCTTCCCTGGTGGCACAGGCGGTTGAACGCCGCACTGTGAAGTTGTCCACAGCCTCTGCAGCGCAGGTTCAATCCCGGCCAGCCAGGGAGATACCCACATGGCACGGCAGACCTCTCCTGTCTCCCCTCTTCTCCCCTCAGCAGTGTATTTCAGTCAGTCTGTTCCCTGCTCTGTCTCTGATGAATCCTCTCATCTCCTGCACATCTGGCCTGCACCCCGATTCTTGTATAAATAAATCTTTAAAAAAAATAAGGTGGGGAGGGATGCATTTGTCTGGTTTCACTCTTGCAGGTCTGCCCTGCGAAGTTGCAAGGTAAGCAGATTGAGGAAAAGGCCTCTTGACCGCCAGTTTCAGTGACTGGGGCGTATAATTAGATGTGTCAGATTGTTAGGGGAGTCACGGAGCTGTTCCAGGGGCACCGTGCTCGGCGCCCCTACAATGGATGAGATTGAGTTTCTCCACAGCCCTTGGTGCCACAACTATTTTAGGTGCTCTGGTAGGTGTGTGGTGATAACTCTCCTAAGGTTTTTATATATTCAAACTTAAGTCCATTATTATTTTGAGTGAAAATTTGCGTTTGTAGACGACTACATGGTGTAAGTAGAAAAACCCAAAGAATTTACAACAAAAAAAGCTCCTGGAAGGAAGAGCGAGTTCAGCAGGCCTTCAGGGTGCACGATCACACAACAGTCCGGTCTCCACACGCGACGAAGGCGCGGAGACCGGAAGCCGAAGCCGCGCCCCGGGAGGCCTCCAGTAAGGAGGCGCCGAGGAACCCACGCGCTCAGGCTCCGTGCTGGGACCGGGCTCAACACTAGGGAGCCTCCGCGGTCACCGGCGGAGACCGCGCCGCGCCGACTCCACCCGCCCCTCTCCCCGAGTTGAGCAGTAATTCCGGGCGCCCCCTACAGACACGCCAGGACGGGCGGGGGCGGTTCTGAGGGGACGGGGGGCGGAGCTTAGGGCACGGGAGGGGGCGGAGCTGAGGGGGACGGGCAGGCGGGGTGGGCGGGGCTGAGGGGCGGGGGTCGGAGGTCACGGGGAGGTGGGGCGGAGGGGACGGGCGGGCGGGGACAGTCGGGGCGGGGCGGAGGGAACGGGCAGGGCGGCGGGGGCGGAGCGAGTCTGCGGGGGCGGAGGCCCGGGGAGGCGGGGGCGTGGCGTGGCGGGGCGTGACGGGTGTGGCGGGGCGTGACGGGCGTGACGGGGGCGTGGCGGGGCGTGACGGGCGTGGCGGGGGCGTGACGGGCGTGGCGGGGGCGTGACGGGTGTGGCGGGGCGTGACGGGTGTGGCGGGGCGTGACGGGCGTGGCGGGGGCGTGGCCCACCAGCGGGAGCCGACGGGGACGCCCCGGGGCAGGGGCGGCTTTTCCCCACAGACGCTTCTGCTCGGTCGCGTAGCTGGCGGCGGCCCAGCCGCAGCGTTAAGCCGACAGTGCTTTGTACGCTAAGGGCAAACCCCGTCCGGACTGCGGGCGGGCGCTTCCGCACCGGCACCTGGGAGCGGACGGGCGGCGCGGGCAGGGACCTCGCCCCGCGCGGACTCTGCCCGTCGGCTACGGCCACGTCCCCGGGCGCCGACTGGGCGGTAGGCCCCGCCCACCGCGCGGCCAAGCGGTGGGCGGGGCGTACCGGGGGCCTGCCACGGCATTTCCGCCGGAAGCTGAACTCCCTGGCTTCCAGTCGGAGTGGTTCCGGCTGGGCCCGCGAGTCCGGAAGTTGCTCTTCTCCACAGAAATGAGCCCCACGCGCATTTTCTGAAGTACGCGCGGGGCCATCTGTGAGTGGGCGCGATCCTCGCCCTGCGGCAGGGCGGCTTCTGCCCGAGGGAGACCGTGGGCGAGGGCAAAGGACGTTTTCTCCCCCGGAACGGAGGCAGCGCTCCCCGGCAGTTTCCGGGGGGGCCGAGCCCGCGGCGCGCCGCGCCCCGCCCCTCGCGCGGCCACGTCTGCCGAGCGGCGGCCGCCGGGCTGCAACCGGTGAGCGCGGGCGGGCGGCGGGCTGAGGCCCGGCGCGTCCTCTCGCGGGGGCGCCTCGGGCCGGGCGGCGGGCCGCGCTCCGGCTGCGGTTGGATCCGCGGGCCGGCCGGCGGGGCCCGGCCGCCGTCCTTGTGCAGCCGCCCTGACAGGTGCCGGCGGCGGGCGGGAGGGCCGGGGCCGCCTGCGGCGGGCGCTTCCCGGGGGCGTCAGCGGGCGGGCGGCTGCGCGGCGCGCCCTCCGGCCGGCGGGGAGCGCCCTGACGGCGGCGGTGGAGGCGGGCGGCCCCGACGCGGGAGGCCGGGGAGGCGGTGGGCGCCCGGGCGGGCGGCGCCGGTGCCGGGAGGGGCCGCGTGAGGGCCGCGGAGGCCCGGGCGCGGCGCCGCCCGCAGCCGGGAAGGCTTGGGCGTGTGGTCAGCGCGGTCGGAAACCGCTGGGACGTTGCGACCGCGCGCAGCGACCAGAGCAGGGCGAGCGTCCCGGGCGCCTGCCGGCGGGCGCGGACACCTCCGGGCGGGCGCTCTCCCGGCTGCGGCGCGCCTGGAGCGGCAAGAGGAGGAAACTAAGTCGCCTGACAAAAGTGAGATTGGGAAAGAAGGGGCTTTTGCCGCCACGTGTTTCCTTAAGCGGTAGTGTCTTCTTTTCACGTGAGAATGTCTGCGGTTGGCCTTCATTTGCCAACAACGTGAGTAATCTCTGCTATCCTTGATTGAGGGCGGGCGCAGACCCTGGCCTTCGTGCCCTTAATCCTGGCAGGAACTCTGTATTCTTTTTCTCCTTGACTTGCTGATGAGAGAGCAATTGATGTCGTTTAGAACCTGCCCCGAAATTCCCAGCACAGGGTGAAGGCGGAGCTGGACTGGGGCCGCAGCCTGCCCTTCACGCATCCCTGCTGGAGGGACCTGGTCATTGCGTTGTGTCCCCGTGGTCACTCGCGTGGCTCAACCAGACACAGTCTCTTAAGGAAATCATGCATCATATTTGGCCACACATGGTTTCTGGTCACCAGGAGGAGCAATTCAAGTGGAGCCATGAACACATCTCTTTTGACCACAGCAGAATGTGGGTGGTCAGAAATGACACTGAGGCGCTGCGTCTCTAGTGAAGCAACGTGGTTACTGAGTGGAGCCTGTAACCAGTGGCACCTTCCTTGTGGTATGCCCCCAGCAGTTGGAGGGGTCAAGGCCCTGAACACTAGTCTTGCTAAGGAGAGTGCTCGTGGGGCGGCAGTCAGGACACAGCTCTTTGCCACGGGAAGAGGTACCACTCACCACAGGCTTCCTGGGCAGTCGGTGGAATGTCTCCAGTGGCTGCAGGAGGAGCTGGCTTTGTGGGTTACCAGGCTGAGCAGTCCCGGGTCCTGGGCACTGGAGGGGGAGAGCGGCTTGGGGACTAGCAGGCTCCCTGTCAGGGGGCTGAATGGGTCGGGCATGCGGTGGTGCTGGGCGCAGGCTCAGCATTGTCTCCACGAGGGCGCACTGCCTGAGGAGCCTGCACATGCACGGGCTCTTTCCTGGACAGCACCAGGTGAGGCCTTGTCGGCACGTGCCTCAAGGGCACACTCCCCTCTGCAGCTCCGTGACAGTCCCCACCCCCTGCGCTGCTGCCACTGGGTGCCCTGCTGCACCGTCAGTGCCTGCCCCACTGCTGTGCACTTCCTTCTCATCCTAAGGTCACTCGCCAGGGTTGTGGCTGTTCCCTCCTGCTCCTGGTGTACAGCTGTGGCAACCTCTGCCCTTGGGACTGTAGCTCCCAAACGCCTGGGGTAGGAAGAGTTTGAGTTTTCTGCATCTGAGGAGGCAGTGTCGCTGCTCAAGGTGCTCCTGTTGTGTCATTCCCCCCCCCCCCCCCCCCCGCACACCCAAGGCCGCTGGCTCGCTTGCTAGGGTCTGCAGCCGGTGTTGAACTGCTTGGGGTGGGGGGCCCAGGGGGAGGGCAGATGCAGAATGGTTTCTGCTTGCAAAGATCTCACAGTGTGTTCTGAATGGGGAGACAGGGTGAGCGCAGAAGGGAGTGGGCCAGGTGCTTCACCTGAGCCCGGTGCTGGCTGTGGGGGAATGTGTGGGGATGGGCTTGGCAGACAAGGGACCAGCTCTTGCAGGGGATGCACCTCCTGTCATGGCCACCCCTCAGGCCCCCGTGGGAGCCCAGCGGCGACTCAGACCTCGTCCCCAGCCGCACCGCAGGCAGAGGCACTCGATGCCCAGTGCACAAGTCCTCTCCCATCAGGAGCTCGGCCAGCTCACCGTGTGCTCGTCAGTCTATTCTCTTATGTTCTTTCCCCATGTCATATGATCCTCTGTCCTGGATGGGGCCTGTCTGTGGTGAAGGGAACAGCCGGGCTGCCCTTCTGCCTTGTGCCAGGCCTGCTTGGTGGGCCTTCTCTGCAGGACCCATCCTGACCTGCCCAGCTTGACACCTTCATCCCAGGGAGAGTCTGGGTGGTAGCTGAGAGGCTTTCTGGGGGAGCGGTAAATTTCCGTGGAGCCAGGATCCTGTGAGGCGGTGACTTTCTGAAGGGCAGGCACAGGGGACCTCCTCCAGGGGCCCATTTGTCTCTCTGCCTGAGGTCACAGTGACTGCATAGACAGCAACACAGTGAGCGTTGATTCCACGCAGGGTCACTTGGGCCCGCCCTCGTAACTCTCTCCGCCTCTCTGCTGCAGGTGTCGTCTCCACTCTCAGGCATCACGAGCCAGCCTGGCTGCTTGCTTGGCCATATCGGGGCTGATTCCCCACGTTTTCACACACACCCCCAGCAAGTCCTCTCTGGCACTGACACTTAGTGCTAGCTTTACACTTAACGGTAGACACAGCCTCTGGTGCCCTTGATGGCACTTTCACTAGCCCTTCGTGCCTGTGTCCTGGAGGTGCCAGACGACAGAGGAATGTGTGACTGTCCAAGCTGCAAGCTAACCCTCCTGGTCCATGGCGAGGGCTCTTGCGTGGGAGACCAGGTCATGCTCCACTAGTGGGTTCCCGCATGAGGCCCAGCTCTTATCTGAAACATCTGTGTGCAGTTTGTAAGCCAGAAAGCTGTGTAGATCTTGGTCCTGACGCATGAAACAGGATGACGTGAAGCTTATTCTAAGGGTAGTAGGTGCTGACGTCACCGTGGGGGTAGGCAGCGCGTGCACCCTGCCTGCTGGTGGGGGCACTATCCCAAGGCGTGTCTGAAGCTATGACGATGGCCAGACTTTGGGCACGATTTTGCTCCATTAAACCCCACCTAGGGCCTCCTTGGTGGCGCAGGGGTTAAGACGCAACCTGTGAAGCAATCTACAGCCACTGCAGCATGAGTTCTATTCCTGTCTGGCCAGGGAGAAGCCCACATGACAGGACAGACCTCTCCTGTCTCACCCACTGCTCCCCTCAGCAGTGTACTTTGGTCCGTCTGCCTGTTCTGTTTCCCACTCTGTCTCTGGTGAATCCTCTCACCCCCACATCTCTGGCCTGTACCCCAATTTTTGTATAAAAATAAATAAATCTTTTAAAAAATAAACCCCAACTAGTAGGACGAGCTATCAGGTTGCTGTCCCTGCTGCAGGGGAAAGGCAGGGGTCCTTCATCTCAGGGGGCGTCCTGCCCTCCGCCCCCATGCAGGACATGATGACTGTGCTGACTGCAGCTGCTCCTTGGTGCCCCTCAAGCTCTGAGCTGTGGCCTGGGGACGCAAACCTCTGGCCACACACCAAGCCCTGCCCTGAGCTCCACGCTAGCCAGGTGCTTCTCTGCCCTGGCTGGGTGGCCCAGAGCCAGCACCTTCAGGCATGGGCCCAGCATTTTGTGGCTGGGTCAGCATTTTATCCTTAGAACCTAGGTGCCCAAGCATTAATTTGCAGGAAGAATAAATCTGTATTTGCTTATCGTGCAGGTGCAAATTAGGGATCAAGTGTCAATCCTGGAATTGATACTTTCACGTCTGACAGAATTCCATAATTCTCTCTCTTTTCCCTCCTCTTAGGTGTCATGACGTTGTCTGGCTTGATTTCAAGTCATTTATGAGCCCGAATCTTCACTGAAAGATGGAAAACCTAGC
Organism: Talpa europaea; assembly: GCF_964194135.1. Lineage (NCBI taxonomy): Eukaryota > Metazoa > Chordata > Mammalia > Eulipotyphla > Talpidae > Talpa > Talpa europaea. Next base: position 146,214 of record NC_140082.1, on the reverse strand, counting down.
CGGGCCCTTCCTGGGAGCCCGTGGCTGTTGCTGATGGTGAAACCAGATTCACTGGCAGCCCAGCTGCAGCCCCTGTGTGTCAGCCCTGCCTGTGTTGTCCTCACCATGGATGGCGCCTCAGCCGTGCAGGGGGAACCCCCAGAAGATGGAGCCGATGGAGGCCCCTCGCCTCACCCTGAGGAGCCTCTGGGATCCCTGGTGCCCCCCGACTTGAGGGACGGAGCTCAGTGTAAGTCGTCTGTGATGCTGCTGCTTCAGTCCGTGACCAGGATGTTCTTCAGCAGAGTTGCGGGGCAGGGGAGACTTGTTTAAGGCCACAGGGGGCTTTTCCTTCCTTTCAAGCGCATCCGAGTAGTCAGGTGGGCGTCGCCTCTTCGTTGGTGCTGACAGTGAGTGTGTCCTGCGTGCGCAGAGCCCTTTGGGCTGATCGGGGCATTGCATCAGTCTGACGGCTCCAGTGTGGTCAGCTCTGCAGTGTGGGTCCCAGGGTCCCATGTCTATCGGTGAGGTCTCCCGCCTAAGGTGGCCCCCCTGGGGGTGTGCAAGGGGTGACCGGTCCCGCAGGAGCTATTCCCGCTGCTCGTGAAGACAACACCGAGTCCGACAGTGCCTTGCTGGCAAACACTCCCTAAGTCCAGGCGAGGCCAGTGCCAGCAGGGGCCAGGGCCAAGGGCGCTGTAGTGGACAGATTGGGAGCCATGCTGACAGCAGGAGCCCTTGCGGAGAACCTGGCTTTGGCCAGCCTCAGGCCCGATGTCGAGCAGAGAGGGTCTGCATCCCTGCTTCCCGGCGCTGAGGTGGAAGAGGCGGCGCGTGCAGGTGCTTGCCCACAGGGGACAGGGCCGCTGTTGCTTGCCGGGCCTTCTTCCTCCCATTAGATAGCTTGGGTGCCCTGCTTTGCTCCCAAACACCCCTTTGTTGTGAAAATGGGAAGCTCAGAGAGGCCCCCAACCCACAAGCCCAACGGCGGGGGCTGCCAGCCTGGGTGCCTCGTCTGTGCTTGCGGGCCCCGGCCGATGCTACCCTCACCCCCCTGACCCTCGCATCCACACAGGCCCACCCGCTTGCCTGCAGGTGACAGAAACCCATTTTCTCATTTTTTATTTTCTACTTCCATTTCAGAAGGGGTTTGTTGGGAAAAGGAGGAGAGAGGCGTTGGAGGCCCAGGTGGGAGGGCACCGGAAGCCCGCTGCAGCTGTGCTGGGGCAGAACAGGTTTCTTGGGCCTAGATGGGCCCGTCGTGGCGTCCAGCGAGGCGGTCCCGAGAGGCCTGGTGTGACCCGCTGGGCGCCATGGGCAACAGGGCCCTGGGCTTGCCCGCTGGCCTGGCTCTCGGACTGTTGCGCGCCGGTCCAGGGCAGGGAAGACGAGAAGCCTTAGTTGTAAGAAGCCTCTGCTCTTGCTTGCAGTGAGGAGGGAAGGTGGGGGGTGTCGGTGGGGACACTCCGTGCAGCCCTCTGACTCGCAGCTGCTCTCGGGCGCTGTCTCTGTGGTCGCCCTCACCTCCGCTGATCTCGCCGCTTTGGGCTTCTTGTTTGGGGGACACACTTTGAGAGGTTTCGGGGGTGGCTGTCATCAGCCTGAGCCTGGGGCGTCGCTGGAACCAGCCTCTGCTGCAGACGGTTGGCAGCCCTGAGCGATCGTCCTGCGCTGGGCTGGCTGGAGGGGGGGAGAATACCTGGGGCCACTTAGCTGCCCGCCCACGGTGTGGAGCAGAGGGCACTGAGGGCGGCCATACAGCTGTGCACACTCACGGGGCCGGGGAGTCGCGCGTTGGAGAGGCCAGTCGAGCCGTGACGGCCCAGCCACTCTCTCTTCCAGGTGCCAGCATTGGGGCAGACGGAACTACCGCGGAGGGAGGAGGCCTGGACACGCCCGGCCAGGGGAGCGCCTGTCCCAACGGGCCCGTGTCACCATCACTCCAGCCCACCACAAGCCCAGTGGGTCCCGATGCCTCTCCAGGTGTGGCTGGTTTCCATGACAACCTAAGGAAGTCCTGGGGGACTAGTGCTGAGGGCAGTGTTAGAAAAGAAGCTTTGCAGTCTCTCAGACTCAGTCTTCCCATGCAAGAAACGCAACTGTGTAAGCATCAGCCCCGCCCCGCCCCGCCCCGCCCTGCCCCTTGGGAGGCCCTGCCCCTCTGTGGTCCCTTTGGGGGGCTGTGCCTTGCACCCACAGCCCAGTCTCAGGGAGGATGTGCATTGGGGTGTTGATGGCCTGGCCTCCTGGTCCAATTCTGGTGTTGCGACGAGGGTCTAGGCTTCAAGGGCTGTGCGTATGTGGCCTGTCACCTGGGGTTGTGACTTGGGGGCACCTTTCCTTTACGATTATTTAAAGTAGGGGTTATTTTGCTCTGATCCGAGGCGAGGTCGCATACTGGCAGCCTGTTGTCTCTGGATCCCCTGGTCCCTTTCTGATTCAGATGCGATGACCTGCTGGGACCCCATGGGGCCCCCTCTCAGCCTCTGCAGCGTGGTGGCTCGCAGCCCAGCTGTACCTTTGGCAGGTGCCCTTTGGCCCCTGGAACCGTCCTCTCTCTCCCACTGGCTCGCGGGGCCTGGCACGGGGTCACATCCACTGCTTGGGGGCTCCCATGAGGCTGCCGTCCCCGGGCGTGCGCTGCCTGATGGAGCCCCGTTTCTGTGGCTCCCGGGGCCTCTCGCGGCCTGCGGAGACATCCTGTGGCTGTGCTTGGGCCTCAGTCACTTCCTTTCTGCTGCTGGGGGCTTGGGCACCTTCCCTGCTTGTCAGCCTTTCTTCTCCGTGGATTGTCTTTTTATACGTTTGGCCTTTTTTTCTCTACGTCTGTTTACCTTATTTTCAGACGTTATTTTGTTAGAGCCACAGTGTGTTTTTTGAATTTCTGAAAACCAATTGCCAGCATCTCAGTGGGGGCAGAGACCGTTGGGATTCAGGCCCGCAGGCCACATGAGCCCTGGCCCAGTGCCCACAGCCTCGTGGCCCATGAGCAGCTGGCTTCCTTGCCCGAAGCTGTGGCCCTGGTATTTATTTGCCGCTAGACTCTCTGCGCTGGGAGCCCTGGAGGGGCTCTGTAGTGAGAGCCTCACGTTGGTGATGACATTTTTAGGCTTTTGGTGACTTTCCTGGCCCCGCTCAGGGTCTTGGGATTATTTAAAGCAACAGCTGCTGCTGCTCAGATTCTGCACTGAAGGTGCTTGGACCGGGACGTCTGTGGTGTCCACACGTGCCTGCCATCCGGCCATCCTGCCCTGCGTGCCAGTCCAGCCTGGGCTCCCGAAGCAGGGGCTCTGGGTCCTGGATATGTGGGTCTCCCTGCCGGCCCTGAGCGTGGCCCTGCCTTGTTGGGCATGTCTGCACAGTGGTCAGCTTGCAGAGCCCACTTTGGCTTCTCACAGCCTGACGTGGCAGAGATGAGAGGAGCCGGGGTCCGCTGTGCCCGCACGTCACGACCCTCATCCTGGCGGGTCTGTCTGGGCTTCCCCTGTGACGTTGGCAGGCTGGGCTGTGCCCAGGGCTGGGTCCTGGATGCCGGGCACTGACCAGTACCACTGTCACACGGACTCTGGCGGGCATGGGGACCCTCTTCACGGCGGGGTGCTATGGGGACCTGCGCAGCCCTGCTCCCTGAGAGGCTGACCCCTGGGTGTTGTTGGACACGTGCCGCTCTCTGCTGTGCACCGCTGGTGCTGGCTGCTAAACGGCCTCTCCTCTCAGGCTCCACGGATGCGGCGGCCCTGCCCCTGGAGAAGGAGGAGCAGGTCCGCCTGCAGGCACGCAAGCGGCTGGAGGAGCAGCTGAAGCAGTACCGGGTGAAGCGGCAGCAGGAGCGGGTGAGTCTTCTCCTGGGCCGCCATCCTAGGTGTGGCCATTGCTCGCAGCCCCGCACTTCGAGAAGAGGCCCGGCCTGCCCGGCTCTGCCTCCAGGTGGGCGCGTCTTAGTCCCCATTGGGTCCTGACAGCAGAGAGGGCGGATTTGGGGCTGCTGCAGGTCGGCTGTGGGAGGCCCCTCTGAGCCCGTGGGCTTGCGGGAGCTGCTTCCGCTCGTGGCTGTGCAGTGGGGGCACTTTCGTCTCGCTCTGTCCAACTGCTTCACACACAGAGACATCGCAGACTGGGCCTTCCTGGTGGCACAAGGGGTTAAGGTGCAACCTATGACGCTGCCTGCAGCCTCTGCAGTGTGAGTTCCATCCCCGGCCAGCCAGGGAGTGGCCCACATGGCACGGCAGACCTCTCCTGTCTCCCTGCTGCTCCCCTCAGCAGTGTACTTTTGTCAGTCTGCCTGTTCTGTTCCCCGCTCTGTCTCTGGTGAGTCCTCTTACTCCCCGCACCTCTGGCCTGTACCCCAGCTCTTATATGTATAAATAAATATATTTATTGAAGATTTATTTATAAGAACTGGGGTACAGGCCAGAGGTGCGGGGGGTGAGAAGATTCACCAGAGACAGAGCGGGAAACAGAAGAACAGGCAGATTGACCGAAATACACTGCTGAGGGGAGCAGCGGGCGAGACAGGAGAGGTCTGCCGCGCCCTGTGGGCAGCTCCCTGGCCGGCCGGGAATCAAACCCACACTGCAGAGGCTGTGGACAGCTCCACAGCGCTGTGCTCAACCCGCTGCACCACTGGGGAGGCCTATTAAATGAATCTTTTTTTTTTTTTTTTAAATGGGACCCTCACCGGTGGCCGGGGATCAAACTGGCGCTGCGGAGGCTGCGGGCAGCCTCGCAACCCAGCGCTCAGCCGCTGCGCCACCGGGGAGGCCCAAGATTTTTTTTTTAAAGATTTATTTATTTATGCATACAAGAGCTGGGGTGCAGGCCAGAAGTGTGGGGGGTGAGAGGAGTCACCAGAGACAGTGGGGAACAGAACAGGCAGACTGACTGAAATCCACTGCTGAGGGGAGCAGCGGGGAGACAGGAGAGGTCTGCCGCGCCCTGTGGGTCAGCTCCCTGGCCGGGGATGGGCTGAAGCTGCAGAGGCTGTGGACAGCTTCACAGTGCTGTGCTCAACCCCTGCACCCCCAGGGGAGCCCTCTGTCTCGATTTTTGTTGCACAGCAGTTGTCATATTTAGTCAAATTTTCCTGACTTTCTTTTTATTTCTTTAGGGATTTTATGTCATTTTAAGGATGCTCTCCATTTGAATAATACGAAAATGTTCATGCACTGCAATAATACGATAACATTCAACTTCTCTTTTTACGTACAAATTAAGAGACTCGGGCCTCCCCGGTGGCGCAGCGGTTGAGCGCTGGGTTGCGAGGCTGCCCGCAGCCTCTGCAGTGCCGGTTCGATCCCCAGCTGCTCCCCGGCCACCTGAGGAGGGTCCCACATGGCGCGCAGACCTCTCCTGCCGCCCGCTGCTCCCCTCAGCAGTGTCCTTCGGTCCTTCTGCCTGCTCTGCTCCCCGCTCTGGCTCTGGTGAATTCTCTCACCCTCCCGCGCTTCTGACTGTGCCCAGTGCTTGTATGAATAATAAATATTTAAAGAAAAAGAAAAAGACTCCCTTTTGCATGGACTCCGCCTGCGCCCGCCAGACAGTGGTGTTGGTGCTGGGCCCCCTCGGAGGTTGGCTGCTGGCTGGTCGGGGCTTCCCCGCAGGCCGGAGCTGTGTGTGCAGCCTCCTCCCGGCCAGTGTCTGAGCCATAGGCTGCTGCGGCTGCTCTTGTGACCTCTTCGCAGGGTGTGAGCCCCGGGGTTGCCTGCCACACCCCTCCCAGTTAGGCTTCCTCACTGTGCCCTAGCTGCTCCCCAGCATCCTCCTCCACTGTGCCCGTGAGCCCTTGAGGCTGCACAGTCACACGGGAGCATGTGTCCTCTGCAGGAGGAGGTCAGTGGGGTGGCGGCCGGGGGTATCCCCTTCACCTGCTGTCTCACTGGACGCCCCTGGGTTGTCCAGTTAACAATCCAGGGAGAAGTGAAGAGGCAGGGGTACTGGAAAGGAGAGACATTGCTGTTGTTTGCAGATGTTGGCGAAGCCTCAAAAAACTAGAGCCAACTGAAGAGAACTATAAATTTATAAGGATCTTATAAAATTATTAAAACAGCCTGCAAAAAATAGCTTAAAAATGCAAATATGAAAATTTGCGGTTATCCTACTAGCTATAAAATAGTGGGAAATAATACTTAAAATGGGAAAGTAATAAAATATTGAAGAGTGGAAATGTCGGCATAGATGCTTGGGTCCCAGGAGAGAGACCACCTGACTTCTTGCATGGAGAGGCACGCAGGCATGTGGGGGGCTTCGCCCCCCGCAGCGGACACCTGGGCCGCTGCAAGTCAGTGGGGTGCTTTCCTTAGCTTGGAGAGCTAAGCGCTTTCTAAGGGAACGCATGTGGGCGCAGAGCCCGGAGCATTGGGGACGTCCACGAGGAAGGTGCTGCGGCCCTGCCTCCCCACCCCCTGCAGCCCTGCTAGGTGGTGGCTCTGGACGCCGCTTCTCTACCCTAAACGTAAATTTTGTGTTTTGTTTTTTATCTCAGTCTAATCAACCTGCACCTAAAACAAGACTATCTAGCACACTCGATCCTGAGCTCATGTTGAACCCAGAAGCCTTACCAAGGGCCAGTGCCGTGGCCATGACGAAAGAGTACTCCTTCCTGCGCACCAGCGTGCCTCGGGGGCCCAAGGTGGGCAGCTTGGGGCTCCTGGCTCAGCCAACAGAGAAGAAAAGCTCTAAATCAAGCAAGATCCGGTCTCTGGCTGACTACAGAGTGGACGACTCGGCGGCAGAGACGGCAAGCGGCTCCCTGCGGCAGAACCGCAGTGCGGCCGCATCCGTGGTGGCTGAGATCAGCCCGTGTCCTGTGGCCGAGGACCACCTGGACAGCGTGTCCCTGGCGGGGGGTGACACATCTGAGGCCGATGGGAATGAGAGCGACAGCTCCTCCCACGGCAGCGTCTCCGCTCTCAGGCCGGCCGGCCGCCTGGTGGACACTACAGGCCCCCCTGGGGTCTCCTGTGTGCCCAGTGGCAGAGAGGCAGCTCCTGGGGCACTGGGCCAGTTCCCCTCCATCTCAGATGTACTGCGGGCCGCAGCGGCGGAGCACCAGGCCCAGGGGCAGGAGGTCAACGGGGAGACACGGAGCCGGACGGACAGCATCTGCAGCAGGTGGGAGAGGCTGGAGGCTAGGCCGAGACGCCGCCCACTGCTGGGCAGCCCTGGTCCTGGCACTGCCCTGTGAGCGGCTCTGGGGCCCTGTTGGGCAGGCGCTGCAGCGTGGGGGCCGCCTGCCCGCCTGTGTGGGGCTCCTGAGGCCGCGGCCCTGGGGTACCCTCCTTGATGTGTTTATTTTCTTAATAAATGTGGAGGAGAGTAGCTGGGGTGTGAGGAATGTCAGCTCCTGGTGGGGCGGAGAACCGGCGCCCCATACCTAGCCCTGACTCTGCCTTTGTCCCCAGCCTGTCCCTGGAGAGCTCTGTGGCCGAGGCCCAGGATGAAATGTTGCAGGTTCTTAAAGAAAAAAGGAGACTGGAGGGGCAGCTGGAGGCTCTGTCGCTGGAGGCGAGCCAGGTAGTGAACGCGGGCAGTGGGCGGTGAGGGTGCTGAGAGAAGGCGCAGCTCCGCTGGCCGGGAGTGTCACTCGCGCTCTGGCCTCGCCATTGGCAGCAGCGCCTGGCCCTCCCTGTCCCAGCAGCTGTGTCCACTGGGCCCTGAGGGAGGCGCGGGCCCGCCTCCCACCTGGATGCCCAGGTGCCCCCGCCGTGGACGCCGGGCAACCCGCGGCAGTTACTTCTCCCGGTGTGGATCTCTGTTCCCTGTCACACAAAATTGTTTTTGCCCTTGGATAGTTTTTGCTGTGGGTTCTGCTTTTTCCGGTAGGAATTTTGCCTTGTTTCATTAGTGTTTGCCCAAAAAGAGCTTTCCCTTCAATTCCAGCTTTCCCGTCGACAGAGTAACCCCGTTCTGTTGGCTTTGGCCAGCCATGTGATGGGCTCAGGCCTGGTCTGCAGAAGCCAGAGGCGGCAGGCCGGCTGTCCTCGTCCATGTGCAATGGGGCATCTTGCAGACAATGCAGGCAGCACCTGCCCAGGGCTCTGGGCTGCCCAAGGGTGTGGCCCCACATAGACGTGGCTGCAGGACAAGGCCTTTTCAGCTGCGCCTTGGTCCCAGGCTGGGCCTCTGCCCCTGCCCCCGGCGTGGCGTTGCCACCTGGGTTCTGGCACACTGCGCTGGTGTCCCGGCCTGCCGGCTGCCATCCCTGAGGGTGTTGGTTTCCCCAGCGGGTATGGGTGGGCACCATCTGCTCGTCTTTGAGTGCCAGGGGTTCCCCTAATGCCTTGGTAGGCAGACTTCAGAGCCGGGGTGCACACCTCAGCTCCTGCCCCGAGGGTATCTCACAGCAGGCCGGCACAGGCCTGCCCTGCCCCTGCGAGGCGCCCCTCCACCTGGGCCTGTGTGGGGCCTCTGCCTTCTCCTGGGGTCACTGTGCCACTGGAGGGACCAGGCCAGGGGACACCTGGCACCTTGTCAGTCTCGTGGGCCCTGTAGCCATACCCTCAGCCCACGGGGCAGAAGCCACTCGTTTTCCTGATGGTCATGGTATCTGCTTGGATTCCCTTAGGCCCTGAAGGAAAAGGCAGAGCTGCAGGCGCAGCTGGCTGCCCTGGACACGCGGCTACAGGCCCAGGTGGAGCAGAGCCAGAGCAGCCAGCAGAGACAGGACTCACTGAGCTCTGAGGTGGACACACTGAAGCGGTCCTGCTGGGACCTGGAGCGAGCCATGGCCGACCTACAGAGCCTGCTGGAGGCCAGGAATGCCAGCCTGGCCGCATCCAACAGTGACCTGCAGCTGGCGGAGGGGCAGTACCAGAGGCTGCTGGCCAAAGTGGAGGAGATGCAGGGCAGCCTGCGTAGTAAGGACCACGCAGGTGAGCCCGGCGCCAGTCCCCACTGGTCAACCTGAACCCTGTGCAGTGAAGGGTCCCGGGGGTGGCCATGCTAGTGGAGCCCATGTGGTTCCCTCTTGAGTGTCCAGTCCTGGCTGCACGCTCTGTCCCCAGGGTGCCAAGGTGGTGGCTGCCCGCCACGGAGGGGACGGCGGGGGTGGCCTGGTTTCAGACCCCCGGCCCAGCCAAGAGGGTGAGGGTCCTTGCCCTGGCGTGGGGAGCAGCTGTGTATCTGCCCCAGGACAGTGTCTCTGGCATCGGGGCCACGTGGTCTCGGACCAGTACCCGCACACAGGTGACCTCTCATCTCAGGATCCACCCTGGCCCAGTGCACAGGCCTCCCTGGGGTTGTCCGCAGCCCTTGAGTGCTGTGTGGCTCCCGTCCCCAAGGGGCGTGGAAGACCCAAGGCCTGAGCTGACCTCAGCTGCTGGCTGAATGGCAGCATTGAGCATGAGGCCCGGAGTCGGCCTTGGGGTGCCGTGCTGCTTCCGTTGGCTCTGAGCACGGAGGGGGTTCGGGCTGGGGCCGCGGGCCTCCTGCAGCTGCCTTCCTTGTCGGCTTCCTGTCAGCATTTTGGAGGCTGTCCTGGGGAGGGGGACAGTCTGGGTGTGATTCTGACTCTTAGGACGTCTGGGTGGTTGTGTTCAGGCTGAGTTGGGTCGTGACTTCCTGTCTCCTTCCAGTCGGGGGGTGACGGGTCAGACCAGTGGGCCTAATGTGGGACGATGCTGTATCCTGGCCCCTGTGGTTCACATGCGGTGCCTCGGCCGCCCCAGCACAGCCTGGGCTCTTCCTGGGGCAGTGAGGGAGGTGGTCTGCGGCCCAGTCGCCTGACCCCTGAGCGTCGGCTGCCTCAGCTCCTGCGAAGCACGTCTCTGGCTCCCCTAATGCCACGCCACCCTTGATAACGCCTGTGTGTTCAGATCGAGTCCAGACACTGCTGTCTGCAGCGTGGGGGTGGTGACGCGCTGGGGGTCTGCGGCGGGGTTGTGCAGGCATCTGGACAGGCGGCGCAGTCCAGCCTCCCCCATGCGCCCTGGGAGGGCGCTGCTGTCTGGCATGGTACCCAGGCAGGTGGTCTGAGCCTGTGCTCCCCCCCCCCAGTGCAGGACCTGCGGCAGCAGATGGGCGCCCTGCAGGGCCAGCTGCAGCAGGTACAGCTGGAGCGCAGCGCCCTGAGCAGCAGGCTGAAGGCCTCGCAGGCTGAGATCTCATCCCTGCAGAGCGTCCGGCAGTGGTACCAGCAGCAGCTGGCCCTGGCCCAGGAGGCCCGCGTCCGACTGCAGGGCGAGATGGCCCATATCCAGGTAGGCCGGTTGGCCATGGGAGGGTGGACACTGCTGTCTCGTGCAGAACAGCTGCTTTACCCTGAACTAAAGACTTTTCTGTGTTTGGGGTTCTCAGCTGTGCTTGTAAGAAGCTGCTAATTCCTAACTACCCCCTCCCTTTCCCCCAACCCCCGGCCCTGGTGACGGCCCTCTGGGTCGACTGTGGGGATGGTCTGACAGCTCGAACATTTCTGGGCTCGGCGTCTTTCTTGGGCTTCTTTTTTTTTTTTTTTTTTTTTAAAGATTTACCTATATTTATACAAGAACCGGGGTGCAGGCCAGATGTGCGGGAGGGTGAGAGGATTCACCAGAGACAGAGCGGGGAACAGAACAGGCAGACTGACGAAGTACCCTGCTGAGGGGAGCAGCGGGCGAGACAGGAGAGGTCTGTGCGCCATGTGGGATTCTCACCGGCTGGCCAGGATCGAACCCACGCTGCAGAGGCTGCGGACAGCTTCACAGTGCAGCGCTCAACCGCTGCGCCACCAGAGAGGCCCCCCTCGGGCTTCTTATGTCCATGCTCTGACCACAGAGCACCTGCCCCCCAAATCCGGCCCTGCTCCCCTGTACCCAGGCCTTGCTCCCCATGCCCTGGCCCTGCTCCCATGGCCTTAGTGAGGTCCCCACACGTGGGTGTTCTTGTTTCCATGGTGCCAGCAGACGCCTTCTCCCAGCTCCCCTGGCCGGCCCAGGCATGTCCTCTGGTGCTGGTGGGCCACAGCATAGGGCCTGGGCCCTCGGGACTCAGGCTGGCTGTGCGGACCATGAAGGATCTGGGTGGGCCTTGCCAGCCCTGGTCGCTCTCAGTTCAGTCGGGAGTTTCGTTGTTGCCCTCCGTTTCCTTCCTGATAAAATAAGTACGTAGGTTAACTGAAACTTTCTCGAGTTGAGATTGTGAGATGCCAGCTCGCCCAAGTGCTTCTTTTAGAGTCCCAGGCCTGCAGACGTGCGAGTCGGGGCTCTACCTGCCTGTGTGGTGCGGCTTGCATGGCGTGGGCCTGGGGGTCCTACCATGGACGCCCTGCTCCTCCCAGCGGCTTGGGCTGTGTGGGGCGTGGGGTAATAGGGGAGCCAGCTGTGTCCGCCCAGACTCGTCAAGTGGGACCTGGAAGGTTAAAGGGGAGGAGGCACAGCGAGTGTGGTTTGCAGGTCCCTGGGCCCCGCTCCCTGAGATTGTCCAGCAGCTGCTGCTTCCGCTCCCCCAGGGGCTGAGGAGCAGGCCTGCAGGGTGTGCCTCCACTCTGCATGGTGCTGCAGGTGCCTCCTGCTTGCCGGCAGGGCTGGGCAGGCCTGTGCCTCGACCCTCTGCTCGTGCCACCTCTGGGGCTGGCGTTTCTCAAGGAGGCAGTTGGCCAGAGGGATGGCTGCTGGTGACCGCCTGGCTGCATGGCTGGTGCCACCTCCGGGAACAGCCGGGAGGTTGGTGCAGCCTCAAGTGGTGACCGCCGGCTCCTGAGCGGCAGCCTGCCTGGGTGCATAGTAGGGTACATGCAGCGGGAGGGCTGCTCCTCAGCTGGTTGTCCTCCGTGCAGGTTGGGCAGATGACCCAGGCGGGCCTGCTGGAGCACCTGAAGCTAGAGAATGTGGCCCTGTCCCAGCAGCTGACTGAGACCCAGCGCCGGTCGGTCAAGGAGAAGGAACGCATCGCCGCCCAGCTCCAGGGCATCGAGGTCAGCGGCCCCGCGCGGGCAGGTCTGGGCCTGTGGCTGGTCACGTGCATCAGCATGAGTCCGTAGTCAGTGGGCACGTGTGCATTTTTGAAGGACTGCTGGATGACCTGCAGGGGCCATAGGTGTGGGAATCACCTTCCCCGTGCCTGGCCTGCTCGCTACCATTCGTGTCCGAACTGCAGGCTGACTTGTGGCCTCTCCTGGCAGCCAGGGTAGGGGGCCTGCGTGGCTGCCTGCGGAGCCCGGACCTGGTGAGGTCTCAGTCTACAGCCACCAGCAGGCGGAGGACGTGCAGCTGCCTTATGGCTGGTGTCAGGGTGGTGGGGATGCTGCAGCTCTCGTGGGGACCCCACACCTGTTCTCGTGTCTTACCTGTGACACCGGGACTATCCCCTCTGGGCATCACGTGATGCCACGTGACAGGCTTGTTGAGAGTCTGGGCAGGGAGGAGGTACATGGCGTCTGCAGGTGCTGGGAGTGTGACTGCCTCCCATAGGCTCTTGCCTCTGGACGTGACAGGCGCAGGCGGGGCCTTGGGCCCCATCCCCTTGTGCCAGACCTGACACCGAGGCCTCTGTGGCCTTGTCAGCTGGAAACACTGAGCCATCAGCTGACCTTTTCCCTTAAGAAATACCTGGGCATTGAGTTTTAGCTGCATGGTCCAGACGTCCCATATCTGGTGTCTGGTTTTACCAGGGCCTGTGGAGAGACTGCGTGAGGGTGACGTTCCCGCTGCTGCCTGGAGCAGGCCTGCTGCAGCCCACCCAGACGGCCGCGGCGGGGCCTGGCTATCCCGCCAGGTGGCCGCTAGCCTCTCCCCTGGTCAGCTGGAGGCCAGCAGAGGCTGCATGAGCGGGCCGGGGCGGTGGTGCTCCTGCTCTGAGGTACACTGTCTCCCTGGCGCAGGCTGACATGTTGGACCAGGAAGCTGCCTTTGTGCAGATTCAAGAGGCTAAGACGATGGTAGAGGAAGATTTGCAGAGGAGGCTGGAGGAGTTTGAAGATGAGAAGGAGCAGCTGCAGAAGACAGTAGCCTCGGCAGCTGCCCTGGAGCAGCAGCTTGAACAGGTGAGCCAGGCTGGGGCGGGCCATCCCCTGTACATCACAGGCCCCACTGCTGAGGCCCCAGTGGTGTCCCTGCCGCTGTTATTCTTCCAGACCTATGTGCAGGAAGGAGGACACCTGCGCTCCTGTACAGAGCTCTTGACCTGAGCAGGGCCGTGCAGCACAGCACAGGGCAGTCACACTGGGCCTCGGTCCTCTTGCAGGTGAAGCTGACCTTGCAGCAGCGAGACCAGCAGTTCGAGGCCTTGCAGCAGGAGCACCTAGACCTGCTGAGGCAGCTCACCTCGACGCAGGAGGCACTGCAGACCCGCGAGCAGAGCCTGGGCGACCTGCAGGGGCACCAGGATGAGCTGCAGGCCCGACTGGAGGAGCTGCAGGCGGAGGCCGCCGCCCGGGACGACACCATCAACTTCCTGCAGAAGGAGAAGATCGTCCTGGAGGTGGCGCTGCAGGCGGCCAAGAGCAGCAGGGAGGAGCTGGACAGCGGAGCCAAGAGCTTGGAAGAAGGCAGGGAGGAAGCGTCGGACGTTCTTGAGCAGCTGAGACAAGAGCTAGCCATCAAGTCCAGCCAGGTAGGCAGTCTGCTGTGGTCTGCCGTGAGTGGACAGCATGCCAGGAATGGCTACTGTGGCCGCCTGTGAGCGCCTCTGTAGCCACCACCCCTGGCGTTCTGCTGTTGGTCCTGCTTATCCGTGGCTGTGCAGGTGCTGAACACTCAAACCAATGACCTTTGGCCTTTTGAAAGTCAAATCCCAAGAAACACTTTCTGTCCCCTGGTGACGTGGAGCTCAGACTTGGGAAAGCCGTGGCGCCTCGGGCCCCTCCCGGTGGGCCCGCTGGCATGTCGGCCAGTGAGGCGGGGAGGTGGCGAGAGGTCTGGCCGGGAGCAGATGTGGGAGCCAAGTCTGCGGCAGCAGGTAAAAACATGCACACCCGTCCTGCAGGTGGAGCATCTCCAGCAGGAGTCAGTCGCCTTGAAGAAGCAGACGCAGAAGGTGAAGGAGCAGTTTCTCCAACAGAAGGTAGAGAAGTGCAGCTGCTGTTGCTGCTCCGTGTAACAAGGATGTCGGCAGGTCCTGTGTGGTCTGGTCCTGTCACGGGACAGTTCGGGGTGGGGACACCTGGAGGCCTCTGGTGGTCCTGACGCTCCTCACCCACTGCTGCACAGCAAGGCCCCCACCCGCGAGCTCCCTGTGGCCAGGGTGTGTTCCACAGTGGTCTGCATCCTGGGGCCCGCGCTGTGTGAGGCGGTGTCCGTGGCTGCCCCACAACGGGCCCTGCAGGGCAGAGGGCCCTGGCCAGCCTGTGTGCCGGCTGGGCTTTTCCCAGGAGCCAGGTGGCCCAAGAGAGATGGGCGTGGGGCCGGGACGGCCGGTGTGGGTGTGCCCTGGAGTTGCCGGTGCATGGTGGGTGGTGTTTGGGTGATGGTGTCTGGGATTTGAGGAAACATGCTCTTTAGCGCCCCAGACGTGCGGCCGGATCAGGGCGGGCTCGTTGGGGGGCGGACCCCCGAGGCAGCCCACGCTGGCTGCAGTGTCTCGCCCGCAGGTAATGGTGGAGGCCTACCGGCGGGATGCTGCCTCCAAAGACCAGCTTGTCAGCGAGCTGAAGGCCACGAAGAAGAGGCTGGACTCGGCACAGAAGGAGCTGAGGCAGGAGTTACTGAGGCTTCAGGGGGAGAAGAAGTCGGTGGAGCTGGAGCATGCGCGGCTGCAGCGGGAGGCGGTGCAGGCCCGGCAGCAGGTGGCAGACCTCGAGGGGCACCTGCAGGCTGCGCAGGTGGAGCGGGACGAGGCGGAGCTGCAGCTCCAGGTGTGGCCTGGGGCTCCGCGTGGGAGGTGTTCAGAGGGGAGCCCAGCTCAGGCTCCTGGAGCTCAGTTCCCAGGGAAGTCCCAGGGAGTCCCAGGGAACTGGGAGTTGCAGGGAGGGTTGTGGGCGGCTGGCACGCAGCAATTGGTTGGGCTCTGGAGGCCGAACGTGAGAGCCAGGGCAGCCGGGCCCGGGATTGTGGCGGGGGTGGGTCCAGGAGGGGCTGCGGGGCTAGGGGGGTGCAGGGGTCCACTGGCCAGGCCAGGCTGTCCTCACTTGTCTCCCCACCCCCGAAGTCTTTGCAGTTCGATAAAGTACAGGCGGCTGCTCTGTCAGAGGCCAACGAGGCGCTGCAGAAGCAGGTGGAGGCGCTGCAGCAGGAGGCCCGGAAGTGAGTGCCAGCAGGCAGGCTCTGCCCCAGGGGCACTGGGCAGCGGGTCGCCGGGCCTGGTGGCTGAGGTGTGCCGCAGGCCCTGTGTGGCAGTGGTGTGCTGGGCTGCCTCCACCCCGGGTGCTCCCCAGGCAATGCTGCTTAGTGGGGGGAGGCTCCTGTGACTCTGACCTGCTCTTCAGCAACCCCAGAGGGGCTTCTGCTGGGTGGAGAGAACACAGGAGGGGTCCCGGGCTGCAAGGTGGCACCAGGAGAGTACGGCAGCCTTCTGGGCCTGGGAGCCCCTGCACCCCTGCAGCCTTCGCTGCCCCTCCAGGGCCGTCACTGAACAGAAGCAGAAGGTGAAGCGGCTGGGCTCCGACCTGAGTAGCGCCCAGAAGGAGGCGAAGAGCAAACACAAGGCCTACGAGAATGCAGTGGGCATCCTCAGCCGCCGTCTGCAGGAGGCCCTTGCTGCCCAGGAGGCCGCAGAGGCCGAGCTGAGTCAGCTGAGCGCCCAGGCAGCCAGCGGTGCCCACAGCCTGGCCCTGCAGGTGGGTCCCCGGGTGCTGCTGCCGGAGCTGACATCTCTGAGCCTTCGGGGGCGAGCAGAAGGGAGGCAGCTCGTGGGGGCAGCATCCTCAGCTCCATGATGCCAGCCTGGGGGCCGGGGTCGCTCTGTGGTGAGCCAAGTGGGGCACATGTCCCTGGGAGGAAGGGGTCTGCCTGAGGAGTGGCCAGAGGCGGTGGGAAGTGACCAGCACTTGCATGGCCACCCCGGGTAACCCACTCGCGTCGGACCACAGGAAAGGGTCCGGGCGCTAGAGGAGGAGTTGCAGACGGTCAGCCGCAGCAAGCTGATGCTGGAGAAGGAGCTGCAGGAGGTCATCACGCTGACCAGCCAGGAGCTGGAGGAGCACCGGGAGAAAGTGCTGGAGCTGGAGGATGAGGTAGGTGCCCAACCCAGCTGCAGGGGACAGCAGGCCCCTTCCCGGGCCGCTGTGCGTCCCTGTGCTGCCAGCCCTTGCATGCCCAGGGGGCGGCAGTCTCAGCAGGGCCCGCACTCCTGCTTACCGGGGGCCCAGTTGGGGTGCTGCAGTCACCTGGAAGGGCCAGCCGGCTCAGGTGGCCCTACCCTTTGAGGGGAGCTGCTGAGACTCAGCCCCCGAGCACACAGCATTCCCGGGCAGTGGTCGAGACCTGGGGCTGCCTGCTTGTCCGTGCCTCTCCAGGGGCTGGGCAGGGGTGGCATGGCCCTGCAGTTGCTGGCCATGACCCAGGGCACTGAGGGCAGCTGGCCTCATGTGGCTGCTGTGTTTCTGTGGCGCTTGGGGCTCTGTGGACGCCAACACGTATTGCATGGCTGACCCTGACTTGTTTCAGCTCCAGGAGTCCCGAGGCTTCAGGAGGAAGATAAAACGCCTCGAGGAGTCGAATAACAAGTTGGCCCTGGAGCTGGAGCATGAGCGGGGAAAGCTGACGGGCCTGGGTCAGTCCAACGCAGCTCTGCGGGAGCACAACAGCGTCCTGGAGACAGCGCTGGCCAAGAGGGAGGCCGATCTGGTGCAGCTGAACCTCCAGGTGCCAGCCCATGTGCGGGGACCCCTGGGGCCTTTGCAGCCCGGCACAGGCCCGGCGAGTCTGCCCAACACCTGCTCCCAGCCCCACGGTGATGCCGGGTGGGAGCTGCCTGGGAGCTTCCTCTGGGGCAGCTGCTGGCGCTGCAGGCGCACCTTCTCCCGCCAAGCAGGGTCTGCGCAAGGGCCTGGCTGCACCTGGAGCCCAGGGAGCTCCTCTGGACACTTCTCAGTGCCTCGGACTTGGCAGCCGTGCCTCTGCCGCCCAGCTCTGGGGCTTGCAGTCGTGTCCTGCTTGGTTCCCTCGGCCGCCCCGGGCCCGGGTGACGTCCGCCTCCCTGCAGGTGCAGGCGATTCTGCAGCGCAAGGAGGAAGAGGACCAGCAGATCCAGCGGCTCATAGACACCCTGCAAGCTTCCCTGGAGAGAGAGAAGCTGAGTGCAAACACCCTCAAGGAGCAGGTGTGGGACACTCAGCCCAGGGGCGGGTGGGTGCCGGGACTTGCTGGCAGGGGTGCACGGGCCAGGGACCGTGGGTCTGCTCGTGAGGAAGGCTGTGAAAGCTATTTAGACTAGGCAGAGGACCTCGGAGCCGGCATCCCCCCAACAGACACCACCCACCACACGTCACCCAGGCCTCTGGGATGGCCATGGGGAGCTGGCCACCCCCCAGCCTGCCTTGCTAAGCTCGCCTGTCCCTGCTGACGGGGCCTCCTGCCCATAGGTGGCTGCTGCCAAGATGGAAGCTGGACATAACCGCCGCCACTTCAAGGCCGCCTCCCTGGAGCTGGGTGAGGTGAAGAAGGAGCTGCAGGCCAAGGAGCACCTGGTGCAAAAGCTGCAGGAGGCTGCCGAGGAGCTCCAGTGCGTGGGGGTGGGGCCGCGGGGTTCCAGGGCCTGGGGACGTGAGGACTCTCCCTCTTTGACATGTCTGCATGTCACAGTCACTTGTAGTTCAGCAGATCATGAGTCCTTTGGGGGCCAGGGGCGCGAGGAGAGCAAGGAGCCTGAGCTATGCCCCCACCTCGGGCCCTGCAGTGAAGGGAGCAGCACAGGGCAGGCACCAGCCCTGGCTGTGGGTGCAGTGAGATTGACCCGTGCCCCCTCCCACCGCAGCTAGCATCCCTTTGTTCCCTGGGGTGAGCACCCACAGGCGTGCCCTCACCCGTCTCCCCGGAACAGAGAGCCGTCACCTGGCGTGCGGTGGACAGGCTGGGTGAGGCTCACTCTCCCCTCTCTCTGCTAGAAGCCGGGAGGAGCAGCACTCCCAGGAGGCCGTGCAGTTCCGGGCGGAGCTGGCGGAGGCCCGGGCCCAGCTCCTGCTCCTGCAGCAGCAGCTGGATGAGCAACTGAACAAACAGCCTACCGGAAACCAAGAGGTGACCGTGGGCCTGCCTGGTGTGGACACGCTCAGCCCTGTCTGCGGGAAGGGCCTTTCTGTCCTGGTGTGACGCTGAGCCAAGTGCAGGGACGCGGTGTTGGTGGAGGGGCAGGGATGTCACTTTAAGATTCTCCTGCCTTGTGACTGTCCCGTCTCTAGATGGAAAATCTCAAATGGGAGGCAGAGCAGAAGGAGCGAGAGGTCCAATCCCTGCGGCAGCAGCTGGGCCTGAGCGAGCAGCACGCGGCCCAGGAGTTGGGCGGTCTGCAGCAGCTACTGCAGGTACTGCCGGGCCGACGGAGGTGGGCCAACCCCAGGGGCAAGGAGTGGGCGAGGGCCCCACATCGCGCTGCGCATGCGAGACAGGCCCTCGGAGGCCCATGCCCCGCAGGTGGAAAGACTGGCTGCCCCATGCGAGCTGTGCAGGGCTAGGCCCACAAGGAGGTAGCACAGGGCCAGCCTGTCTGAGATGAGCTGCTGGCCCAGAGAGCATCTGGTCTGGTGCCGCAAACCAGCACAGCAGTGAACGATGAGGCCGTCTCAGGGTTGAGAGACCCCGCAGGGTGCTCAGGGATTCGGCTGAAGAAATGACACACACACTTCAAGAGAGAGTAAATCTGAGTGCAACTTTATTTGAGTCAGTGGTCAGTATATATACGTTTGTCTAAAGGCATAGGATCGGGCATCAGTGAACTAAGCCAGATGGCTCATAGATTTATTACTGACAGGGCAGTGATCTCTGTCCGAAGCTACATCTAGATCTAGTCACATTCCTAAGTAGACAGGCTATTAATTCTTATAAGTATATTTTAGTTACACTAACTATCACGTACTCGCTTCTACTCATAATAAACTGTCATGGGTGAATTTATAATGCAGTTAATGTCATAGGTACTAAAGTCAAGCACATAATAGAAGATTATTAAACCAACAATTCTATTATTAATGTTTCATGTGGATTAGCCTGTTTATTAAATTACGTATGTTTTTTAATTAGCCATCAATGACCAGAAAAAGGAAAGATTTTAGAAAGACAATTGTAGCAGAATAAAGTTTATGGGCCTTGAGAAAGCGAGATAAGGTTTATGGCAGCTTTTAGTGGTCGTATGTCTTAACAGGCATCCAGTTTATTTATGTCTTAGGGAGTTTGCTGTTCTCCCCCTGCGCGCATGGTTCCTTGCCCACGCCGGACCTCAGGGACCATGGCAACAGCCATTAGCCCTGAAGGTCACTGCAGGGGGAGGTGCAGCAGTCTGGGCTGCGGGCAAAGGGTCAGGCCCTGGGTGGCCCCACTGAGGCCCCTCCTAGGAGGGGGTGTGGGGCGAGGGTAGAGGCTTCTTGGGGTATAGGGCCCGGGGCTTCACCGGGTGACTCCTGGCTGTGGGCTGGGTATGGGGACGTGGGTGTCGCTGGGGCAGGGCCTGGCGGGGCCCCAGATCCCTCTTCAGACACAACCCAGGCCTCACGGAGCCCCAGAGGCCCAGCACGTGCAAACTGGGGGCTTTGGCCTTTGCGAATGTACGGCTTTCCTCAGGACGTCCGGTCTGAGCTGGAGGTAGCGCGGGAAGATCTGTCCGTGACGCAGAAGGACAAGCTGGCACTGCAGGCGAAGGTGTCGGAGCTGAAGAGCAGCATGAAGACCCTGCTGCAGCAGAATCAGCAGCTCCAGCGGGGCCTACGCCGCAGCACAAAGACGGTACTGCCCGGCCCGGCCTTTGGCATCCTGTGTGGGCATAGGCAGCGGGGGTGCTCTGCAGGGCCGGCTCACTTTAGCTTGGCGCCTCTTAGAACATTGACATCTTTTCGTGAACTCAGAGGCCACTTCGTGGCGATGGCACATAAAGCGCACGTGGGCAAGAGCCCTGCCAGCCCGTGGGCTGCGCTCGGTGCCTGCCCAGCACTGTTCTCAGCGGGGGCTGGAAGGGCCTCCCGAGTGCGCAGAAGCTGCTGTGCTCCGTGCCTGCACCTGCCTGTGAAGACACTGGGCCTAGCAAAAGGGGTGCGGGGATGATGGGGGAGGAAGCGCCAGAGGCAGGGAGGTCCCATTGGACACGCCCTCAAGGCCCTGGCCCGGGCTCACACGCAGCTGGCACAGCTTGCTGTGCTGTGTCGGGAAGAGGTCGGTGCATGGAGCTGCTGCTCCCGCCCACAGCTCACCCACCACAGGCAGGCCGGGGTGGGGCCACACGGAGGCCGAGTGCAGGGAACGGCCTCCTGGGCCACAGCTGACCACGTGTCTCTGAACAGAGGAAGGAACTGAAAGGCGAGGCCAACTCTTCGGGCCCCGTGACACCGGTGAAGATCCCTGACTGCCCCGTCCCAGCCTCCCTGCTGGAGGAGCTGCTGAAGCCCCCCCCTGCCGTGAGCAAAGAGCCCCTCAAGAACCTCAACAGCTG
This sequence comes from Talpa europaea, assembly GCF_964194135.1. Lineage (NCBI taxonomy): Eukaryota > Metazoa > Chordata > Mammalia > Eulipotyphla > Talpidae > Talpa > Talpa europaea. Next base: position 125,751 of record NC_140082.1, on the reverse strand, counting down.
TCTGCAGCAACTGAAGTACGTGTGGGCTCTGCCGAGGCCGCAGGGACTCACATGTCTGACCCAGGAGCCTCCGTCCTGCAGCCGGGGTGCCCACAAGGCCCGGGGCCACTCAGCCTGTGTCTGTGGTTGAGGTGGGGTGTCTAGTGCCCACTGACCCTACGTGCCTGAGATCTGAGTTCCAGGGAGCCCCAGAGCTGGATGTTGGCGCCTGTTGGGCTGGGTGGAGGGCAGGTGTTGGGGCTCCTGCGGGGACTTGGGGGCAGGGCAGCCCCTCCTGAGCAGGCGCCCATGGCATGGCAGCGTGGGGAAGCTGCAGGGCCCTCTGGGTCCCAAGGCCTGCGTCCGGGAGCTGGGGCCTCCGCAGGGCAGCACTGTGACCCAGCTCCTTCCCTCAGGCAGGAGATGCACAGCCTGCAGCGCCAGATGGAAGCCCACACGGTGACTGTGCACGAAGCCCTGTGCCCGCAACCAGGGGCCAGCCCCGCCACCCGGGGAGAGCACGCCCACCCCAGGGGAGACACGGAGCAGCACAGCCGGGCAGAGCCGCTCGAGCCCACCTGGCCGCAGTGACCAGCGGCCTCCGCGCCTCGTAACCACCCAAAGGAATGTTCTCTTGTCAATGTTATTTATTGGAGTACATGCTCTGTGTTTCTCTAAGAGGTGGCATTTAAGTTTTGCACTTGCCTTTACAGGGAGGGAGTGAACTGACGGGTTGAGAGCCAGGGCTAGAGGAACCATGACTGGCAGGTCACAGCAGCATCCCCTGTGGAATGCCGGGCGCTCCCGCCGAGGGGGCTCCAGCAGGCCTGGCCTGGCGTTGTCTTTGGTTGTTGGAGCTTTACTTCCCACCGAAATGACACTATTCACACCTTTGGTTTTTATTTTATTGTTTAAACGGCCATCCCCGTAGAACATGCGTACACACTGACACGCAGCCTAAACGCTGAATGCGGTCAGGGCTGGCCGGCGGCGCCTGTCCGTTGCCTTTTGAACGTTGGCTGCGGCACGTGAGGTCAGGTGGGCTCAGGGCTGTCCGGGTTATGTTCTGAGAAAGACGATTATTTTATTTACCTTTAAACCAAATGTTCTTAGACAGTGTCTGTGTTGTCCTCGCTCCCCTTCGTGCCTGCGGCCTTCTCTGTGGTGAGTGCGGGACGCCCCTGCATCCCGGCAGCCACACGCCATCGCCGGTAGGGCCTGCCAGGGCGGGGGTGCGCGACTCCCAATGGGCGAGACTGGGGAGAAGACGGGCCTGCAAGCTGTTCAAGCCATCCCTCGAGGCTCTGGGCTGAGCTTCCCTGCAGGCTTTCCGGGGCCGACTCTTGGCGGTCTGCAAATGTCCTGCTGCTCCTCTGCTTCTCCTCGCACTGGGAAGTATTTTTGACAAAGCGCTTTTGTACCGTCAGAGCAGAGGGACAGGAACCCACTGCTGTGTCTGCTCGCAGCCCCCGCCCCGCCCATCAGGACTTAGGCCGCCCTCTCGCTCGCGGGGGGGGGGGGCTGTGTGTACATGCGTGTCTCCGTGTGGTGTGTGCCCATGTCCTGTGTGCACACGTGGGGCATGTGTCTGGTGTGCGTGCACACGTGTGCCTTCCGCCGCCGTCACCGGGCTGCCGTCACCTGGGCTGCTGCTTCCTGTGTGCCTATTGGCGCGGGCCCGCCGGCTTCCCCTGGAGGACAGCTCTGAGCACGCTGCAGACGGCGGGAGCCCGTGCGCAGAGAGGTCAGGGGGTGGCCAGGCTTGCGGGGCCCTGGGTGGGCACCCCGGGGCACCCAGCTCGCCCATGCCTCGTGAGTCTGTCCTGTGTTGGGAAGGCGCGAACCAGGCACTGGGCCAGGTGGGAACTGGCTCCCAGGAGCCTCTGGGTGGCGCCCACGGTCAGACATCGGGTGGTCCTTGCCGAGCCCGCTCAGCCGGCCTGCCCTGGCCTGGGCGCACGGGTGGAGGTAAAGATGCCTGGAGGTGAGGGGGCGTGTGTGAAGGAGGCGCCACGGAGTCCTGGCCCGGCAGCACCCCGGGGGTGGGCGTGGGGGCGTGCTGGGCCTCTGTGGACAGACGGCTGCTGGCCTGCGGGTGTCCAGGGCCCAGAGGGCTGGGAGGGTGGCTGCAGGGCTCCTTGAGCTTGCCCTGCGGAGGGCCCGGTTGGCTGTGCAGGGCAAGGTCGCCATGACGACGACTTGTGGCTGAAACAGCATGTTGGTTTTTACAAACTTAAGCGTGCTTGGGAAGTCCTTAAATTTTGTGCAATAAACTATTTTTTGGTAAAGATCTTCATTTTTCTTTGGGGGAAGTCCATTTTAACATTTTGGAGTGACTTTCATCTCGACATAAACTCTGTCCAGATTCCTGTTTGCGGAGGAGTCTCCATGCGGGCCTGGCATGGGTCAGTGGGCCTTGCTCCCCGGCGGCCCCCAAGCCCAGCTCTCGGAGGGGCGGAGGCAACTCTGCCCAGGGGTCGCCTGCGCCCCTCTGGAGCTGTGTGGGGACTGCTGGGCCCAATGGTCTGTGGCCCTCTACAGCGACCTGATCAGGACCCCACAGGCCCCCGCGTCACACAGGGACACCCCCACCCCCTGCCCACTGGCCATAGGATCCATGCCACCCATGGCGTGACTTCCAAGCCCTCCACATGGGCCCAGCTTTTTTTTTTTTTTTTTTTTAAGATTAATTTATTTGTGCATACAAGAACCGGGGTACAGGCCAGAAGTGTGGGGGTGGTGAGAGGATTCACCAGAGTGGGGAGCAGAACAGCCGGATCCAATGAGATACACAGCTGAGGGGAGCAGCGGGGAGACAGGAGGGGTCTGGTCATTCCCTGGCCGGGGATGGAACTCGTGCTGCAGAGGCTGGGTAGTTTCATAGTGATGTGCTTAACCCCTTGCACCACCAGGGAGGCCTACTTCTTGCTGCTTGCAGGGTCTTGGGGCTCCGTGGTGGTCAGGGTTCCCCACCGCAGGGCCTGCCCCTTCCCTCCTGGGCCAGCCCACCAGGAAGCTCTGCTCTCTCCAGCTGGAACCAGTGAGGGTGCTCATGTCCCAGGACCCCACCGGGCCCCACAACCTCCTAAGGAGGCTCCTGCTCACAGAAGGCTCACGTCAGCCTGACTCATCGACCTGCCTGGGGTTCCTGCGCTGGCGTGGTGGGGTCTGCTCAGCACACCAAGGTGGGCAGGCACGCCCACAACCCCTGCCTGCCGACCCATCCCCCCCCCGCCGGGCTCCTGCACAGCAGAGCTGGGTGTCAGGCTGTCAGGTGCTGTACCCAGGGCTGCTCAGAAACCAGCTCTGGACGACACTGGCTGCAGCAAATGTCCCAGCTGCATGTTCCCTCCTGCCACTGGCCAGGCAGCGTGTGGGCTGTGCGTGGCCAGCCGCAGACGGGACGCGCTGGCCGCAGGAAACAGTTGATCGCCCTCTCCTCAATCAAACCTCCCTGGCCCACCCTGACACTGCCACTCTGCGCCATCCCTTTGCCATGGTTTTCTCTGGGGAGCCCCCATTTCTCCTGCATCCTCGGGGACAGGGTCTGGGAGCCGGTGCACTGATCCACTCGGCAAAGGGGCCTCGACCAGCCTACATCGGGGACCTCAAAAAGACACACAAAAAATCCTGGACCTGGCTTCCTCCCCTGCTCACTTGGAGTATAAACGGCAGCTTGTCCAGAGGGGCGTCTGCACACCAGGTATGGCGGCGTCCTTTGCCCTAGAGCTGTAAGAAGTGGCTGTGTGCCGCCTTCCTGGCTCATCCGGAGGCAGATTTCCAGCTCCTGGCAGGGTGCGCCGCCCGGTGCCTCCACGTGGGGGACCTGTGGGGACCGCAGGGGTCGCACCTGCTCCCGCGAGGGCCTGGGGGCGGCGGCTATGGTGGGGGCTGCTCCAGCCGGTTCCCGCTCCCTGGGTGGGACCCACTTGCCAGGCGTTGGTTTAGCCCGAGAGTCTCCATCTGTGCCTCCCGCTACACAGCAGGAGGGCAGGAGGCTTCCCAGGGTTTCTGCCTCCGCCCTCCCCTCCGTCCTAGGGGTCAAGCCCTACCACTGCCCCTGCCGGTCAGCCACAGCCAGGGATGCGCCGGCCCAGGCTATCCCCACTCTGGCCGGGAGCTGCCCTGCAGGCGGAGGGCACTGGGCGAGAGGGAGCTGCCAGCTCAGTGCTGGAGCTGGAGCAAAGCCATGGGGGATCCGGCGGCGAGTCCGGGAACCAGCCAGTGCTAGAACGCCCTGTCTGTGGCCCTCTGCCTGCCCAGCCCCTGTCTGCCCTGGCCCCCTGCCCACAGCCCCCTGCCTGCCCGGCCCCTGCCTGCCCACCCGGCCCCTGCCCACCTGGACCCCTGCCCACAGCCCCCTGCCTGCCCGGCCCCTGCCTGCCCACCCGGCCCCTGCCCACCTGGACCCCTGCCCACAGCCCCCTGCCTGCCCGGCCCCTGCCTGCCCACCCGGCCCCTGCCCACCTGGACCCCTGCCCACAGCCCCCTGCCTGCCCGGACCCTGCCTGCCCACCCGGCCCCCTGCCCGCCTGGCCCATGCCCGCCCAGACTGCTGCCCACAGTCCCCCGCCCACGGCCCCCTGCCCCCGCCCACGGTCCCCTGCCCCCCGCCCCCGCCCACGGCCCCCTGCCCCCCGCCCCCGCCCCCGCCCACGGCCCCCTGCCCCCCGCCCCCGCCCACGGCCCCCTGCCCCCGCCCTCTGCCCCTGGCCCCCGCCCGCCCAGACCTCTGCCCATGGCCCGCGGGCCACGGGCCCCGGTCCCAGCCCAACCTGGATCCCGCCCGCCCGGGATCCGCCCTCGCCCGAGACTCCGCCCCCGCCGGCCGCGGACCCCGCCCCCTATTGGGCCCCGCCCCGCGCAGGCCCCGCCCCCGCCTCAGGAGCCCCGCCCCGAAACCAGGGCGAGGCCCGGGGCTGCCCGCGCGCCGCCTGCAGGACCCGGCCGGGCTGCCCGCGCGCCGCCTGCAGGACCCGCGGGCGGAGGGAGCGGCGGCCGGGCCTGCGCGGCTCCTCGCGGCGGCGATGCTGTGGCCGCGGGTGGCGGCGGCCGAGTGGACGGCGCTGGCCTGGGAGCTGCTGGGCGCCTCGGTGCTGCTGATCGCCGTGCGCTGGCTGGTGCGGCGGCTGGAGAAGCGGCCGCGGGGCCGGGGCCGCCCCGGGAGCCCCAGCCCGCCGCCCCGCGCGCCCGCCGCCCCGGGCCCAGGCCCAGGCCCAGGTAAGGCCGCTCGGCCGGCGGGTCCGCGCCGCCCGCCGCCTCCCGGCCGCCTCCGGGCCGGGCCTGCGCCTCCGTCCGCGCCTCGCGGGCCCCGCCGCCCGGGCCTGGACCCCCTCCCGGCCTGGACCCCCTCCCGGCCTGGACCACCCGCCCCCGCCCTGCCTGGACCCCCTCCCGGCCTGGGCCACCCGCTCCCCCTGCCTGGACCCCCTCCCGGCCTGGAACACCCCTCCCGGCCCTGGCCACCCCGCCCCCGCCCTGCCTGGACCCCCTCCCGGCCTGGGCCACCCGCTCCCCCTGCCTGGACCCCCTCCCGGCCTGGACCCCCTCCCGGCCTGGACCACCCGCCCCCGCCCTGCCTGGACCCCCTTCCCAGCCTGGAACACCCCGCCCCCTCCCTGCCTGGACGCCCTTCCAGCCTGGAACACCCGGCCCCCGCCCTGCCTGGACCCCCTCCCGGCCTGGACCACCCGGCCCCCGCCCTGCCTGGACCCCCTCCCGGCCTGGACCACACGGCCCCCGCCCTGCCTGGACCCCCTTCCCAGCCTGGAACACCCGGCCCCCGCCCTGCCTGGACCCCCTCCCGGCCTGGACCACCCGCCCCCGCCCTGCCTGGACCCCCTCCCGGCCTGGACCACCCGCCCCCGCCCTGCCTGGACCCCCTCCCGGCCTGGACCACCCGCCCCCGCCCTGCCTGGACCCCCTCCCGGCCTGGACCACCCGCCCCCGCCCTGCCTGGATCCCCTCCCGGCCTGGAACACCCTATCCCCCTGCCTGGACCACCCAGCCCCCGCCCTGCCTGGACCCCCTCCCGGCCTGGGCCACCCGCTCCCCCTGCCTGGACCCCCTCCCGGCCTGGAACACCCCTCCCGGCCCTGGCCACCCCGCCCCCGCCCTGCCTGGACCCCCTTCCCAGCCTGGAACACCCCGCCCCCTCCCTGCCTGGACGCCCTTCCAGCCTGGAACACCCGGCCCCCGCCCTGCCTGGACCCCCTCCCGGCCTGGACCACCCGGCCCCCGCCCTGCCTGGACCCCCTTCCCAGCCTGGAACACCCCGCCCCCTCCCTGCCTGGACCCCCTCCCGGCCTGGGCCACCCCCACACGCCTCAATCCTGGTCCCTCTGCAGCCTGGACCCCCACGCCCCCCTGACCTGGACCTCTGCCTGTCCTGGACCCCCTCCCCAGGCTGGGTTGGTTTCCCTCCTTGGGCCTGGGCCCCCTCTGTGGCCCGCATCTCCCCTCCCTGCCTGAATCTGGTGTTCTGGGTGAGACCTGGGGGAACTCAGGCATCGTCACACAGATAGGAAAGAGTGTTATATGCTGGCGTCTGGCACGTGACAGTCACGCCCTAGGTCCTACACCTGTGTGTCCCAGCCCCTTGCTAAGGTGGCAGCTCTGGTTCCTTGCCTGAGTCAGGAGGGTGAACGAGTTCTTCACACGCCCTGATCGGAGGTGGAACTTTATTAGCAGAAAGCATATTGCTCTCCCCCTCACCCCAAACCTTAGGGCTAATGGGGGCCTTGGGGTGACTGACATCCCAAGGCTTGGCCTTGCATCTGTACCATGGCCCTGGGAAGTTGCACAAGCAGGAGGCAGAGGCCGGCTGGATAGGCCTGAGGCCTGGGCCCAGCCCCCCTGTGCTGGGGGCTGCAGACTGTTTCAGCCCCTCGCCTGTAGTGAGCAGCTGGCGTCCAGCTGCTCAGGCCGTGTTGCTGAGGCCTCAGGCAGGACGCACTGAAAATGCCCGACTCAGAGCGGGCAGCGTGTATGGCTCTAGGGAACAGGCTGAGGGGCAGTTTGGGTCAATCTGTTTTCTCTAAAAATTTCTAATTTTTGGCTTTTAATTTTGGAATAATTTTGTATTTGTAAAAACTAATGAAAGTGGCACAAAGAAATGGACATGTGAGGAGATGACCAGCGTCACTGGCCAGTAGTGAAGGACAAACCAGACCCACAAGGATCCATGACCAGCACTCCGGAGGGGGCGGAGAGCAAGTCCCGACACTACCACCCTGGTGGTTCCTCGGCGCTTAAACTCGCTCTGAATGTCTGGTCCTTTAGCCTAGAGAAACGGGACTGTTTAGACAAAATCCATATGCGATTATTAATAATTTGTCTGGAATTGCCAAAACTGGAAGCAGCCTGAAGGCACGTGGGTCAGGAGCATGAGCTGCACTGGGGCGCCTGGGCGGTGCTCCCGCCCTCGCGCTCCCCTGCTCACGTGCGTGCGGTGCAGCTGCGGGACAGGCAGTGGCTGCAGAGGCCGGGACTGAGGACCTGAGGAGCTTGGACGTGGCTGCGGAGGGCAGCAGCAGGGACCTCGGCGGTGGTGGGTGATTGTGCGAGTGACCGGGAGTGCCTGTGCGAGAGGTGCCCGTGGGCCACACGCGCGATGCACAAGTAGGGAATGGCCGCAGGACCTGGGCCCAGCCTTTGAGCACTTCCCCAAGCCTATGCTCAGGCTCCCCTGCGCATCAGGAAATCAGGGCGTGAGATGCACCCACCGCCCAGCTCGCTTCCCAGGGGCCTGGTGTTTGTCTGTGCCGCGTTCTTGGTGTCCAGCTGGCGTCCACGTCTAGCCCATGTGTGGCCGGCTGCCCTGTAGCCTGTCCACACCCACCTGTCAGTGATGACGTCTCTCAGGGACATGCGTTGCCTGTGGTGTCCGTGAGTGGCTGAGAGACCTCTTGCCCACAGAGCCTCAGGACTTCTCTGCCCCTCCCCGCCCAGGCCTCCCCTGCCCTCCCTGTCAAGCGGGGAGCGGGCTCTCAGCCTCAGATGAGCCAGGCCCTCTTGGGCTTTGGAGCACAGGCCATTCCGGGGATGCCCGCCAATCTCTGACTTGCAGCCTGCTGACCCCATCTGTTTTGGTTTGTAGTCCACTTGGGGAGTCTCTCCCCGTTTTTTATTGAGCATCTGAATCCCAGACGCATCTCTGAAAATCAAGGCCTGCACAGTCAGGTGGAGAAGTCACTCTCGGGTCAGGTTCACTGTCCACACCCACCCGCTCCCTGGTGACTGGCTGCCGGCCTCTGCTTCATCCTCCCTCTGCGCCCGCACGGGCAGATGCGTGCTCGCGGGTCTGAGGATGTTAGCAACAGAGGGCACAGGTGTTTGTTCAGTGCCATTCTGCAGAACTGGGGTTCTACGGTACAACAGCTTCGAAGTTTTTTGTTTTTTGTTTTTTTTAAAGATTTATTTATGTAGTCATACATGCACTGGGTACAGTCAGAAGCACGGGAGGGTGAGAGAACTCACCAGAGCCAGAGTGACGAAATACACTGCTGAGGGGAGCAGCGGGTGAGGCAGGAGAGGTCTGTCACGCCATGTGGGACCCTCGCCGGTGGCCGGGGAATGAACCAGCGCTGCAGAGGCTGCAGGCAGCTTTGCAGCCCAGCGCTCAACCTCTGCGCCACCAGGGGAGGCCCAGCTTCGAAGTCTTGAAGCTGATGTTACGGGTGATTTGCTGGTGCCAGAAAGTGATGCAGACGTCACATGTGCAATTTTATTTATTTTTTAATTTTTTTAAAAGATTTATTTATTTTATACAAGAACTGGGGTACAGGTCAGAAGCGCGGGAGGGTGAGAGAATTCACCAGAGCCAGAGCGGGGAGCAGGACAGGTAGACAGACTGAAGACATTGCTGAGGGGAGCAGCAGGAGAGGCATGAGAGGTCCGCTGCGCCATGTGGGGTTCTCCCTGGCCAGCAGGGAATCGAACTGGTGCTGCAGAGGCTGCGGACAGCTTCGCGGCGCGGCGCTCAACCACTGTGCTGCCAGGGAGGCCCACACGTGCAATTTTATCCACTTGTCATTGCAGCCGGGGAAGGGAGCTGTTGTTACGTCCGTTTTTTTTTTTTTTTTTTTAGATTTATTTATTTATTTATTTATTTATACAAGGACGGGGTACAGTCAGAAGCGCGGGAGGGTGAGAGAATTCACCAGAGCCAGAGCGGGGAGCAGAGCAGGCAGAAGGAATGAAGGACACTGCTGGGGGGAGCAGCGGGCGGCAGGAGAGGTCTGCGCACCATGCGGGACCCTCCTCAGGTGGCCGGGGAGCAGCCGGGGATCGAACCGGCGCCGCAGAGGCCGCGGGCAGCTTCGCAACCCAGCGCTCAACCGCTGCGCCACCGGGGAGGCCCTGGTACGTCCGTTTTATAGATGAAGAGTTTAAATCACTTGCCCAAGGTCGTGGAGTGTGTGGTTCCATTTAGGACTTGCTTGTGCAAGGACAGAGCTCCCTTCCTGTCAGTGCGGCGTCACCTCAGGACGCGGTCTGGTGTGGCAAGTGGCCCGGGCTGACGGCGCCCTCCCCCACGCCCTCCCCTTGCCTTGCGTGGCCTCGACCTCCCTGGGTCCTGGCGCCACCACCTAGCCGCCTCTGGTGTGGGGGAATCCACCTCCTGATGGGGTCCTGAGGTTAGGAAGACCCCCTCAGGTTACCCGGCCCATCTAGAGGGGGCTGTGTGGTACGTTCACCGTGTAAAAGACTGATAGCCCCTTTGCAGGTAGTGACAGCCAGCTTTGACCTCCTCTTGCAGCTGGGTGGCAAGAAATCGCACCCTAAGATTTTTAAACAAGTGCACAAAGCAAAGATGGTCACCTTAGTGGCCCCTGCTGGTGCCAAGCTGCAGCGGGCACTGGTTCTGTGTGGGCCTCGGGTCTGCCCACCACAAATACAGGCCTCAGCCCCTCACCCTGGGCTCCCGCCATGTGTATGCCAGCGCGCCTTATCTTCTCCCTCCGCTCTGCGGTGTCCCTTCTTCCTCTCCAGGTCTGGCCTGGGTGGTGCGCGGGCCCTCCTGTGCCTCTGTGTCTTCTGCCTCCTTGTCGCAGCTCAGTGGCCGCACTGCCCGGGTCGCCAGGCCCACTTCCAACTCCTGGCTTGCGGTCCTGTTACAGGTCAACTTGCCTCCGGGGGCTTCACTCCAAGTTAGACCACGAAGCATTGAGTGGCCTCAACCCCCAGCACTGCTGCCTCGGGGGCCAGGGCAGCGTCCAGTGCGGGGCCATGGGGCCTCCCGGTGACCGAAGCCACTGGCCTTGATAGCGCCTGGGTCACTAGAGGCTAACAGGCAGGACCTGTGGGGGCTCACAGTCCGCGCGTGGGCTCCGGGGAATTCGGGGAGACTCTGGGTGGGGGCAGACGTCGAGGCTTGCTTCTTGTGCCTGCTTTCTGGCAGAGGAGAGGCGCTCGCGGCCATCATGTGCCCTCTCGTCCTAGGTGGGGTGACCATGGACGCCATCTTGGCGCGCTTGAAGCTCTTGAACCCGGACGACCTGAGAGAGGAAATTGTCAAGAATGGGTTGAGATGCGGCCCCATTACGTCAACTACCAGGTTCATTTTTGAGAAGAAACTGGCTCGGGCGTTACTGGAGCACAGGAGCGCCCTGCCTGGCGCCAGCCCCGAGCAGGAGGCTGCAGGAGGCCCCTCTCTCAGCCCGGACGCCCAGCGGGGTCTTCACCCTGCTGTCGGGGTCCCAGCTGAGCAGGCCGGCCTTGCTGAAGACAGAGACTTCGGTTACAGCGTGGGCTTGAACCCCCCGGAGGAGGATGCTGTGACTGCAGAGGCCAGCACCGCACCCTTCCGTGCAGCCGGCTGCAGGAGCAGTGTGGGGACCCCCGCGGAGCCCCCTGTGTTCTATGGCGTGTGCCCGGCGCCCGAGGACGCACCCCTGAGAAGCAGTAGCATAGCAGGTGAGGCTTCCTTCCCAGAGGGGCGCAGCCAGCAGGGAGAGGCGATTCTGGAGATCACGAGCTACAAGGGGGCTGGGGGATTTCCCACCGTGCTCTCCTCAGCCCTGGGTAGCCACTGTCAGCCTTTTGTGAGCACTTTCCTGAATTTTGTCATAAACCTTTATGTGATTTATTTCCGAGCATTGGCTTCTATGAGGTTTACTCTACTTCTAAATATTTTTTTGGCCGGCTGCCTTTTGGCGGTTAATCATTGCTTTTTCAGTTCAGTATATCTCAGCGCCGTTTGTTACAGCAAGTGGCTGATGAAAGCAGAAATCATTTTCAGCATCAAGAATTGCAATTTTTTGGGCCTCCCTGGTGGCACAGGTGGTTGAGCACAGCGCGGTGAAGCTGTCTGCAGCCTCTGTAGTGCTGGTTTAATCCCGGCCAGCTAGGGAGATACCCACATGGCGTGGCAGACCTCTCCTGTCTCGCCCGCTGCTCCCCTCAGCAGTGTGTTTCTGTCAGGCTGCCTGTTCTGCTCCCCGCTCTGTCTCTGGTGAACCCTCTCACCCTTCTGCACATCTGGCCTGTAACCTGGTTCTTGTATGCATGAATAAATAAATCTTTTAAAAAAAGAAAAGAATTGAGCTAGCCCTGGAGGGGCTTGGTGAGAGCCCAAGGCTATGAAGCCAGGAGTCATGTCGTGGTGGTGACGCCGAGGGGAGACCGGGTGGACACGGCATGTGTTGGGGCTGATGAGCGTTTTTTAAAGAAAACTTAGTGAGATCATGTTGCAGTTTCTGTTTGTTTTCAACCTTTATTATAAAAAGTTTATGACTAGGGCCTCCCCGGTGGCGCAGCGGTTGAGCGCTGGGTTGCGAAGCTGCCCGCAGCCTCTGCAGCCGGTTCGATCCCCGGCTGCTCCCCGGCCACCGAAGGAGGGTCCCACATGGCGTGCAGACCTCTCCTGCCGCCCGCTGCTCCCCTCAGCAGTGTTCTTCGGTCCTTCTGCCTGCCTGCTCTGTTCCCCGCTCTCGCTCTGGTGCTTGTATAAATTAAATAAATAAATAAAGCAATACCAAGCTTAGTGTTTAAAAAAAAAAAAAAGTTTATGACTATATTACATGTATGACTTACAAAGTAAAGTTGAGGCTTTTTCCCTCCCCTCACCCAAATCTGGATGTCACCCTTAGTAACCTTGTGTATCACCCAGACCCTTCTGTTTCACGTCTGTATAAGTTAAGATGGTTTTTATCTTTAACATTTTCTTTCTTTAAAAGATTTATTTATTTATGCGTATAATAACTGGGGTCTAGGCCAAAGGTGCAGGGGGTGAGAGGATTCACCAGAGACAGAGTGGGGAGCAGAACAGGCAGATCAACTGAAACACGCTGCTGAGGGGAGAAGTGGGGAGACAGGAGAGATCTGCTGCGCCGGGTGGGTAGCTCCCTGGCTGACCAGGGGATCAAACTCATGCTACAGAGGCTGCGGACAGCTTCACAGTCCTGTGCTCAACCTGCTGCACCACCAGAGAGGCCCTTATCTTTAACATTTTCATTTAAATATAACAAATATATATTCAGGTGTACATTACTTTTTTTTTTTTAATAAATTTTATTTTTATATTCCCCATACAATTGCAACCCCCTTATTTTGACCCTAATCCCTCCCCTCCCCGCCCCCAACCCCCCATAGAGTGTCTCTGGTTCATAGTTTTTTGTTGATTTTGATTTCACTTTCTTATAGTTATTCATTTTCCTGGTCCCTTATTTAGGTTTTCTAGATTCCTGCTATGAGTGAGACCATCCGGTATTTTTCTTTTTCTTTCTGGCTTATTTCGCTGAGCATGATCCCTTCCAGCGCCATCCATGTTGCTGCACATGGCATGTGTTTATCTTTTTTGAATGCTGAGTAATATTCCATGGTGTATATGTACCACCTCTTCTTGATCCAGTCATCTATTTTTGGGCATTTGGGTTGTTTCCAAAGCTTAGCTATTGTAAACAGTGCTGCTATAAACATAGGGGTGCAGGTGCTCTTTGGAATGGATGTTTCTGTGTCCTTTGGGTAAATACCTAGGAGTGGAATCGCTGGATCCTATGGAAGCTCTATGTTTAGTAGGTCCAGAAATCTCCACACAGTTCTCCATAGTGGTTGGGCCAGTTTGCACTCCCACCAGCAGTGCAGGAGAGTTCCTTTTTCTCCACAGCCTCGCCAACACTTCTTGTTGCTAGTTTTTTTAATATGTGCCATTCTCACTGGTGTGAGATGGCATCTCATGGTAGTTTTGATTTGCATTTCCCTGATTACGAGTGATGGTGAACATTTTTTCATATGCCTGTTGGCCACTTGCATTTCCTCTTCAGAGAAGTTTCTTTTTAGCTCTTCTGCCCATTTTTTGACGGGATTATTTTCTTTGTTGTTGTTGAGTCTCATCAGCTCTTTGTAGATTTTTGTGATCAGTCCTTTATCATTAGTGTTGGGTGCAAAAATGTTCTCCCAGTTGGTGGGGTTTCTCTTTGTTTTTGTTATTGTCTCTTTTGCTGTGCAGAAGCTCTTTAATTTGATGTAGTCCCAGCTGTTGATCTTTGCCTTCACTATCACTGCTTTGGGTGATGTGTCTGTAAAGATGTCTTTGATGTGCAAATCACGTAATGTTTCGCCTGTATTTCCTTCTATGTATTTTATGGTTTCAGGTCTTATGTCTAGTTCTTTAATCCATTTTGAGTTGATTTTTGTGTATGGTGTGAGGTAGTGGTCAAGTTTCATTCTTTTGCATGTAGCGGCTCAGTTTTCCCAGCACCATTTATTGAACAAACTTTCTTTGCTCCAATGCATAGTCTTTGCTCCTTTGTCAAAGATTAGTTGACCATAAATCTGTGGGTTTATTTCTGGATTTTCTATTCTCCATTGGTCTGTATGTCTGTTCTTGTTCCAATACCATGCAGTTTTGATGATCATGGCTTTGTAGTATAGTTTGAAGTCTGGGAGTGTGAGGCCTCCATTCCCTTCTTTTTTTTTCAGGAGAGCTTTGTCTATTTGGGGTTTTTGGTGATTCCATATGAATTTCATCAATATTTGTTCTATTTCTTTGAAGAATGACATTGAAATTTTCATTGGAATAGCATTGAATCGGTATATTGCTGTTGGTGGGATGGCCATTTTAATAATGTTTATTCTTCCAATCCATGAGCAGGGAATGTCTTTCCATTTCTTTGTGTCTTCTATTTTTTTTAACAGTGTTTATAGTTTTCTTTGTATAGGTCCTTTAGGTGTACATTACTTTTAATTTTTTAAAAGTGGTAAGTAGAAGTGTCAGGTGAAAAGATAAGGTTTTGTTTTTTTTTTTAAATTGAGCTATAATGTTGGTTTATAACACAGTCTGTGTCTCAGGGAAACAGGTCAGATGTATGTGGTCACACCACATCCACCACCAAAACACCAATAATCCTCCATAGTTCAGCGTGTCCTGCCCCAACCCCCCAAACCCCAGTGCCTCGTTCTGCAGTCGGATTTCTAGGGTTTGCTTTGGTTTAATTTTGTCTGTTCCTTTGTATGTTCCACATGAGTAAAATTGTCTGGGATGTCTTTCATCCCCTCCAGTTCCATCCACGTGTTTGCAAATGGTAGGAGTACACCTTTTTACAGCTGAGTCGTGCTCCATTGAGTGCCGACCATATCTTCACTCACTCACTCATGCCTGGTGCTTGGGCTGTTTCCACGGCTTGTGCTGTGACCAGTGCTGCCTTGGGTATAGGGTGTGTGTCTCTCAGACCAGAGCTTTCCCGTGCTTCGGGTGCGTGTCCAGACAAGGGTGTGCTGGACTGCTTGATGTCTCTGTTCTTTGAGGACCCTGCACACTTGCCTCTGCAGCAGCTGCGTCTGCTTACACTCCTGCCCAAGTGTGTGAGGCTCGGAAGTGAGGCAGAACTGAAAGCTTCTGCCCTCCAAACACACCACAGTCCACTGTGCGGGAGAAAACTTCCCAGTCTCTGCAGTTTGGCACTGAGCCCACGTCCTAGCTGAGAAAGGAGGACAGGAGCCGCCTCTGCCCTGTGGTCACAGCGACTGCCGCTGAGCTGCCGAGTGCGGGGCCTCTGCCTCACCAGCCAGGCTGCCTTCGCGCCATCAGCCACCCTCTCGCCCTAAGCCCTTGTCACACCCATTGGCCATTTTTACTGGGCCGTGGACACGGTCTTATAAGTTCCCTGTTGTTTGTGTTTTATGTGTGTGCGAGCTGAGTCAGGACTCGATATGGTGGTTCCTTATAGAACTGTGATTTTTTACATAATGGGAACTGTTGCCTTTAAGTATTTTAAGTTTCTTGGTGTGCTCAGAAAGGCATTCCCAACTCAAAATCTTGTCTAAAATTCTCTGGCATTGTTTCCTATTGTCAGTTTTTTAACTTGCCTTTAAAAAAAAAAAAAAAGATTTATTTATTTTATACAAGAACCAGGGTATGGGCCAGATGTGCGGGAGGGTGAGAGGATTCACCAGAGCCAGAGCTGGGAGCAGAACAGGCAGAGTGACGAAGGACACTGCTGAGGGGAGCAGCGGGCGCGGCAGGAGAGGTCTGCGCACCATGTGGGAACCTCGCCGGCGGCCGGGGATCGAACCAATGCTGCAGAGGCTATGGGAAGCTTTGCAGCCCAGCGCCCAACCGCTGCGCCACCAGGGAGGCCCACTGCCTTTTTTTTTTTTTTTTTTAAGGTTTATTTATGCATGCAAGAACTGGGGTACAGGCCAGAGGTGCGGGGGTGAGAGGATTCCCCAGAGACATAGTGGGGGGTAGAACAGGCGGATCCAGTGAAACACACTGCTGAGGGGAGCAGCGGGGAGACAGGAGAGGTCTGCTGTGTCCTGTGGGTCAGCTCCCTGGCCAGGGATCGAACTCGTGCTGCAGGTGGCTTCCTAGTGCTGCAACTTAACCTCTGCACCACCCTGGCTAAGTTTTTTTCTTCAGGAGTAAAGCTCTGAAACATTAACATCAGAAGAGCAGTCAGGCCCTGGGGAGCCGCAGCGTCTTGTCAAACTCTGGGTGGAGATGACCTGGCCCAGCTACATGTCTTTAATTTTCCTTCATTGCTTTGCTCTTGCAGAAAAGATTCATGTTTATGAAGATAAAAAGGAGGCACTGCAAGCTGTCAAAATGATGAAAGGGTCCCGATTTAAAGCCTATTCAAGTAGAGAAGACGCTGAGAAGTTTGCTAGGGGAATTTTTGATTATTTCCCTTCTCCAAACAAAACCTCTGCACCAGCATCTCCCGTGAAGGCAGCGCCCATCTCTGCCAACGGTGGCTTCAAAGGTAAGTCCCGCTGTGACTCCCTCTGGTGCGTGTGTCCAACTCCCCTGTAGACGCTTGGTGGCCGCGTTCCTCACCTGCGGCACCAGCTCTCTGCAGCTTACCGGTGAGTAGTATGCCTGGGCCTGGCTGTGGACAGCCGAGGAGAGCGGGTCAGTCTGTCCTGGGGCTGGACAGCAAGCCCTCCTCACTGCCGCCTTTGTCTCCACCTCCTCCCACTGCCTGTTGGGCACACAAACCCAGCCTGTGCCTTTGACTTCATTCGAGTCCCCCATAGCTCTTGGTGGTCCCACTCCCTCAGCTGCTGGGCTTTCTGGGGGAGACCCTCTCCTTCCGTGGAGAGTCCCAGCTGCCCCCATCCGTTGCCCCGGGCTCAGCCTTAGGTCTTCTACGTGGAGTCCCAATGATGTTGGTCACAGATCTCCATCCTCACAGTCTGAAAACCCCACTGGAGTGGCCTCGCACAGGTTCAGGTGCGACTAAAGCGCTGAGACCAGGGGCTCTAGCAGGGTCGCTGTGGGTCCTGCTGGGCTCCCTGCCTGCAGCCTGAGCCGCCCCAGCAGGATGCAGCCAGGCTGTGCTGCTGTCGCCGCCTACACAGCACAGCAGGCATCGTCCATGGAGTGCTGGGTCAGGGTCTGCGTGCGCTGACCCAGCTGGATGCAGCCTCAAGGAGGCCTTTCTGGCCCAGAGGGTGCCTGGTGGTGGGGCTGGCACTGGTGGAGTCAGCATCCCTAAATCCTGTCTGTCAGATGGTCTGTGCCCGTCCGAGCCAGAAGCTGCAAACAGGGAGCGAGCAAACAGCTACAGAAACCCCCGCACGCAGGACCTCACCGCCAAGCTGCGGAGAGCGGTGGAGCAGGGAGAGGGCGAGGCCTTTTCCGACCTTGTCTGGAGCAACCCGCGGTATCTGATCGGCTCCGGGGATAACCCGACCATTGTGCAGGTAAGCCTGCCCGTGTGCCCGGACCCGGCAGCGGTTGGTGGCGCCCGGCGGGAGCTGAGGTCTGCTGCTTTCCTCAGGAGGGGTGCAGGTACAACGTCCTGCACGTGGCCGCCAAGGAGGGCCAGGCCCACATATGCCAGCTGACCCTGGACACCCTGGAAGACCCCGAGTTCATGCGGCTCATGTACCCAGACGACGACCCCCACATGCTACAGAAGCGCGTCTGCTACGTCGTCGACCTGTACCTGAACACCCCGGACAAGGCGGTGTGTGCAGGGTGGGGGTCGGGGGGCGGGACACAGGTGTGCCCAGCGGCGGGGGGCGGGGATGGTCTCATCAGAGCGAGGCTTGTGCTGTGATGTGAGCTGCATCCCTGCCCTGGGCCTGCCCTGCTGCTCCACACACCCACCCTCCTGGCTGTCCGGAGGCCTGGGCTGGGCAGGCTGAGCTGGGTGTGGTGCCCAGGCTGAAGGGACATCAGAAAGCTCTGGCACCTTCCCATGTCCCGTGCACATGGTTTCTTCCCATTGAGCGTCACATTGGAAACTGCCCACGTGGGGTTAGCAGTGCCAGTGGATGGTTTCCACCGTACGTGAGGCCTCAGTGAGGATTTGGAGCAGCAGAATCCATGCAGCTATGCGGGGGGTGTGGTGGCGTGAGGCCCAGCTGCTGGGCTCCCAGTTGCGTGCACTCCCAGTTGCGCCGATGTCCGGGGCGCCATGGCTGAGGATGGAGTCTGGCTGTGCCCTGAGCCCCCCCAGGAATCCATGCCCCACGCGCTCCTGTGTCTGTGGCCGAAAGCCGCCAGCTGGGTGGACACACACTCACTGCAGGGTGTAGAGTGAGGGCAGGCCTGGGGTCAGGTTCGTGGAGCTCGAGGGGGGCCTGACGTTCTGCAGACATCATCACAGGTGGGACACCTCGCACTAGTGGCAAGGCAGGTGAGTCGGGGCAGATGGGGCGGCCTGTGTGCCTGATGCTGGCGTCGGCCCTTGACTGGGAGGTTCCCCGCTCTGGCAGGGCTGGGGCAGGCAGGGCTGGCGCAAAGATGTGGGCTGCGCTGGGCAGGGGTGTGCGGGTAGCCGGGCCTTCAGGGGAGTGGCACGGGGAACGGGCAGGCCTGCCAGGGACGCGGGGCTGGAGCCTGCTGCCCTGGGGGTCCTCAGGCCTGTCCTGGCCCCGGTGGGTGCGTGGGGTGGACAGGCTGTGCCTGAGCTGTGGTGGCCATGCAGTGTAGTTCCCATAGGCCCAGGCGAAGGGGTCGCGTGGGGAGTCGGGGCAGGGACCCCTCCTGAGGAGCGGGTGTGGATGCCTTCCCCGCAGTGCCCAGGCTGCTTTGAGAGGAGGTGGGTCCCTGCGGCTGCCGCTCACCCCAAGGGAGCCAGGCCCACCCGGAGCAGCTGTGGGGATGCCCACTGGACCCAGGCGCCCACAGGCCTGGCCAAAGGGAGCCGCTGCTGGCAGATTGTTCACAGAGGCAGCGTCCTCCGTGGGCCCTGGCTCTCGACTGTGTCACTGAATGCTGCTGTGCCCGAGGGCGGCCCTGGGGACCCAAGTGGGGTCAGCAGCGTCTCCTCCTTTCCTCAGGCCTACGATACGCCGCTGCACTTTGCTTGTAAATTTGGGCACGCAGACGTCGTCAACGTGCTGTCCTCACACCCTTTAATCGTGACAAACCCGAGAAACAAACAGGACAAAACCCCCGAAGATGTGAGTACCCACCGCCACCCCGAGGCAGGGGCCGCGCTCCCTGCTGCAGCTGAGTCCTTCAGGCGCCCTCGGCCATCTGGGGCAGAGAGGACAGACTGGCGCCGGGCTGGGCTGGGCCTGCCTTGGTGGGCATGTGGCTGGGCAGGACGAGAGGGGCCGTGCAGGCCGAGCAGAAGGTGCCCTGTGGGGCAGGGAGCAGCTGTGAGGGCGGGCGTGGGCCTGGCGAGGGTAGAGGGAGGCCTTCCCCGCCCGCCCGAGTGCTGGTGCCACGGGACCCGGGAGTGGCCTCTGTGTGGGTGGCTCTGGCTCCGACGCAGGCCTGCAGTGTGAGGCACGGCCTGGGAGCCGGCTTCAGCGCAGGGCGCGTCGCCGTCAGGGCACTTCCTGAAGAATTCCACTGCTGTGACCTCGGTGAGACGGGGATTCTGCTCCTGCTCCCTTCCTTCCGGCCGGCTTCTCACCGCGTCTCGCGGAACGCCTCGTCGCTGCGGTTCTCTGAGGGCCGAGGAGTCAGTTCCCACAGCTGTGACGCCCCAGCACTTGTGTCCGCGCTGGGTCGGGGTCCCCTCTCATCCCACGGGCGGCCAGAGCGCCCTGGGCCCCAGGGTGTCCCCCTGCCCTGCGCCTGCAGAGGCCGCCTCCTGGCCCTGGACCTGGTCCTGGCTCCTTAGTGTTACAGAACATTCCAGAAGAAGGCATGTGCTGTCCAGATAGTCTCCAGTCACACCCTTGTTTTGATGACCAGAATTTGTCTTTATTGGATTTTAGTGACGCAAAAACGTGGTCGGATTCCGAGTGTTCACGTGGCTTGCTTTTTAAATAGGTTATTTGCGAAAGAAGCAAAAATAAATCTGTGGAGCTGAAGGAGCGGATCAGAGAGTATTTAAAGGGTGAGGTCAAGTGGGCTGGCGCTGAGCCCTCCATTCCCCACGGCCACTCCTGCCTCCGGGCTGCCCCCGTCCTCCCAGAGGCCCTGCCCTGCGGCCGGGGCCCTCCCAGAGCAGGGAGTCGGGACTGTGCTTGCCAGTGGGCCGGGGTCTCCCACCCCTCGGGGCCGTCTCGTCGGCACAGCGAGGAGCAGGAGCAGCCAGTCTGAGTCCCTGCTGCAGGGGTTGGTCTGTCAGGAGCTTCCCCTGGCCCTCGGGGCCGCCTCCCTGCTGCCCTGCCCCACCCTGGCCAAGACGGGCACCCTCCCTCCCACCCCCGCGGCTGGGCACCCTGGGCGGGGCTCTGGGCTGGAGGCGCCTTCTCCGGCTGGGCAGTCCCTTTGCTTGGGTTCTCAGGGGCCCACTACCCCGGCCCGACCTCGGGGCCAGCCTGTCCAGGAATGGAGGCTTCACCCGGGCCCCACCATCGTGTGGGCTTGCCCTGGGGGCCG
Source organism: Talpa europaea (assembly GCF_964194135.1). Classification (NCBI taxonomy): domain Eukaryota; kingdom Metazoa; phylum Chordata; class Mammalia; order Eulipotyphla; family Talpidae; genus Talpa; species Talpa europaea. Next base: position 105,536 of record NC_140082.1, on the reverse strand, counting down.
AGCTGGCGCCCCATGCCCTCAGAGCGTGCGGCAGGGCCTGAGGGCCTCCGACCCGCTCGTGCCTGGGTGTCCGCCTAGCCAGGCCACCCGGGCTCCACTCCAAGACCACTGCGTGTGTCTGCCTCTACCCACTGCCCCGCCGGCCCCCCACCTTGGTTCCTCCAGATGCCAGCACCGTCCACACGGGTCACCCACCCGAGCTCTTGGCTGAGCTGCTCCCCAGCGGGGGCGGGGCCCCTCGGTGTGTCTGAGCCCTTGAGGTGCTAGGTGCAGGCTGGGGGCCCTGGAGCGGGGCTCAGCGAGCGTGTCTCCCCAGGCCACTACTACGTGCCGCTGCTGAGGGCGGAGGACATGTCCTCGCCCGTGATCGGGGAGCTGTGGTCCTCGGACCAGACAGCCCAGGCCTCTCACGCCCGCCCCTGGGGAGGCGGCCCCAGAGACCCTGTGCTGACCCTGCGAGCCTTTGTGGGGCCCCTGAGTCCATCCAAGGTGAGTGGTGGAAGCTTCTAGAACCCACTCCTGACTGCCCAGAAGTGCCAGGTGTCCAGCCTCTGTGCTCAAGGCCAGGACTCCTGGAGCCCAGGGCTAGGTGCTGGGGCGTTGCCAGCGTCTGCTAGGGGAGCACGGCCCCTTCCTTCTGCCTGGCCCGCGGGTGTTGGGCCAACCTGGGCGCACAGAGCATAGCCCTGGTGACCGGCCATGGGAAGGGCACTGTCCCCTGCCCTGCAGCCCTCTGCCCCAGTGCTGGGTGCGCTTGCAGCTCAGCCAGCTCTCCCGCAGGCAGAGGACTTCCGCAGGCTCTGGAAGACTCCGCCGCGGGAGAAAGCCGGCCTCTTCCACAGTGTCAGGAAGTCGGACCCCGAGCGAGGCGCCGAGCGAGTGGGCAGGTGCTCTGGGCACGGGCGGGGCGGGGCGGGGCCGGGCCGGGCCCCTTGGGCGGTGAAGGGCACAGACCTTGCTGCGCAGTGGGGGCAGGCACAACCCCGCTGGTGCTCGGGCTTTTCTCAGAGTCCTTGTGGGTCCGGGGCTCACAGCCTGGAGTTGGGGAGGGCACCTGCGCCTCCATGTGTGGGGCCCGCCCAGCGCCCCCAGCTTCCCCCGTGGCGGGACGGCCAGCGGGGCATCCTGGGGCCTCACATGGGCCTCACCTGCGACCTCTGACCTCGTGTGTCCCTCAGCAAGAGGTGGGGTCAGGTTCCTTCCCGCCCGTGACCGGCTCACCCCGGAGCAGCCCTGCGAGCTCCCTGTCTGCCTGGCCCGGCACCCCTGGGGCCTGTGCGGGCTTGTGCTGACACCGGGCTGGTCCCCCAGGGAACTGGCTCACGAGCTGCAGTACCCCTGGGCCGAGTACTGGGACTTCCTGGGCTGTTTTGTGGACCTCTCCTCCGCGGAGGGCCTGCGGCGGCTGGAGGAGCACCTTGCCCAGCAGGACGTGGCCAGGAGGGCCCGGCACGCGCCGGGGGGCGAGGCCTGTGCCCCGGAGAAAGCTGCTGCCTTGGGTGAGGACATGGCGCCCATGAGGACCCACCCCAGCCTCCGAGGGGCAGAGCCAGGCCAGGCTGGGTTTCCTCGGGCTGCCCTCGCCCCGGGACTGGGGGCTGGGCTCAGGGCTGTGCCCTGAGGTGCTGCTCTCTCGCTCTCTGCCCCAGGGAGCAGTGGCTCCATCTCCGTCAGGGCGTTTCTCGAGGAGGACGACACACGCCTGGGGCCGAAGCCAAGCCCAGAAGCTGCCGGCACCGGCCCCCGGGGCAGCGGGGATGGGCCCCGCCACCCCCCCAGCAGCAGCCCGGGCCCTGGCGCGGAGGGGGCTTCCCCGCCACCTGTCCCCGGCTTGGCTGCTGAGTTTGCTAAGCTGAACTTGCGGAGCGTAGGAAGCGGCTTTCCTAGGACTTGCGGTGGGGACGAGGCCCCGGTGCCGGGAGCTGAGGCGGCGGGGGATGCATTGGCACCAGACGGACTCCTCGCCCTCGGTCGGACTGAGAGCGGGGGAGCTGCCCCCGCATCCTCACCGCCTCTGGGGGCCCCCACACAGAGGCACTTCCTTTCCGGGTGAATGAGAAGAGGCACCTGGGGGGCCCAAATGGGGAGGTAGGGCGGGGCCTGCAGAGTCCACCCCAGCGGGGACCAGCCGTCCCTGGGGCGAGTTTGCCCCAGTGGAAGCCACTGAGGGGCCCGTCACCCTGAGCCCCTTGACCGGTGCCCCCTGCGCAGCCAGTGCAGGCTCGAGGGAGGGGGCAGGGTGGGGGGTTGGTTTCAGCCCCAGAACTGAGCTATTTCTCTCCTTGCTCCTAGGGAGGAGCCGTCCAAGCTGGACAGGGATGTCCTGGCGGCTCTGGAGCACGTGGATGTGGACCCCGGCCAGTACCCCGCCGTGCACAGGTGGAAGAGCGCCGTCCTGTGCTTCTCTCCCGCGGACAGACAGAGGTACCCGGGCCTGGCGCCGGCCTCTCTGTGGGCAGTGGGTGACCGTGCTGTCCGCCAGGAAGAATGGGGGCAGGCGGGCAGCACCCCGTGGGCCCACAGTCTGGGGGTCGGTGTGCTGGGGTGCAGGTGTCTGCCCCACCTGCCCTCAGCCCCCACGTCCCTGCTGATGCCGTCCCCTCTCTACAGCTGGCCCAGCCCTGCCCTGCATGGGAGGCAGAAGTCTCAGCTGGTGAATCCCGGTTGCCCTCGCAGCTGCAGCCCCAGGAGGGGCGTGTCCTCCAGGGACAGCCCAGGAAGGCCCGGCCTGGCCCCGCGCTCCCCAGGCATGGGCAGCCCCGGCCGCTACAGCCCTGCCCATGGGGGCCAGCTCCGCAGGATGGTGCTGCTGGCCCAACCGGCTGGGCTGTAGGCACCCCCAGGAAGAAGGGTAACACCTTTAGCACTAAAGCTTCACACGAGAGCACGTTCCACTTCATTTATTAACCCTCACGGTGGGTGGGCGAGCTGTGGCCGTGCACGTGTCCGGGGTGTGGTCAAGGTCCTGCAGACGGCTCCTCCCTAGGAGCAAGGAGAGAAACAACTGGAGCAGCTGGCGCAGCAGCTTGGATATGTGTGCTCTGGGGCTGGCCATTGTGGCCAGCGAGGGGTGCACGGGGTGCGTGGGGGCTGGGCTGCTGGTGCCCATGCAGCGGGAGGGCGTTCCCAGGGGCCACTTCAGCTCCTGGGAAGGGGCGTGTTCTGGGAGGGCTGCTGTCACTCGGCTCCTGATGCGAGGGCCTTGGCTCTACTGCTCGGCCAGTTGCTCAAGTCCAGGGATGACGATCCTTGGCTTTGAGAGCCACGGTGACATCTGCAATTTGGGCTGGAAACACGCCTGGGCCAGTGACCACAGAGGCAGCTTCTCCTGGACAGTTGTCCTGCGGGCGGCCACACGGCTGCACCACCCGGCTCCTGGCCTCCTCACAAAGCGACTGCTCCAGGCCGCTTGGGGGAGCCCCGCTCTGCACCAGAGGGCCCCAGTGTCCCCGGGAGCCTCAGTGCCTTTTGTACATCGCTTTTCCCCGACCTCGCTTTTTGGGAATACGCAGTGATGCTAAGTAGGGTGAATTTCTTTGTAAAAATTCTGAAACTTGTATAAGACGCCTTACTCCTTCCACCTGGTGACAGGAGACCGGCCAGCAGTCCCGGAGGCCAAGCCAGGTCCAGCCTCAGGGGCCACCCAGTGCTTGCGTGCGTGCAGCCGAGGGCAAGGCCAGTGCCTCACAGACCCCGGGGCCCGTCCTCAGGGGATGCCGTGGGTGTCTGGCCGCGGCCTGTCAGCGGGCCCAGCCCCCAGCAACTGCTTCGTTGCGCCTTTGGAGGTTTTGTTCTTTTTAAAGATACTTAATAAATTATTTTTAAAACCACGTGGTAGTAATTCTAAGCTTTTGGAAAAGCTCTTTTCCCCGAGCCAGGGCAGTGGCCATTGGTGATGCACAAGTGGTGCTGGGATGGGCCTACAGAACCCGTGGGCTCGGCCCCTGCTCAACCAGATGGCGGGGAAGCCCCAGGGCCCAGAGGGGCTCCCCCTGGGCTGGCGGCAGTAGGCGGCGCCGCTGGAATGATTCTTGGATGCTCCGAGAACTCTGCAGCTCACAGAGCATGACGGCCTAGGGTTGGCCACCCCTGGGGGCAGGGGTCAAGCACCAGCACTGTGCGTGTAGTGCACACGCCCATGCAAGCTCCTTTCTGGCCTGTCCTGGAAGAAAATAGGTCGGTGGGGCCTCTCCAGTGGCCTGAGTTTGATCTCCAGCCAGGGAGTGACCCACAGGGCGCGCAGACCTCTCCTGTCTCCCCGCTGCCCCTCAGCAGTGGGTCTCCGTGGATCCACCTGTTCTCTGGGGAGTTCTCTCACACACACACACCCCGGTACCTCTGGCCTACGGGGCCTCCCCGGTGGCGCAGCAGTTGAGCACTGGGCTGTGAAGCTGCCCACAGCCTCTGCAGCGCCAGTTTGATCCCCGGCCGCCAGGCAAGGGTCCCACATGGCGCGCAGACCTCCTGCCGCCCGCTGCCCCCCTCAGCAGTGTACTTCGTCGGTCTGCCTGCTCTGCTCCCCGCTCTGGTTTTTGGTGAATCCTCTCACCCTCCCGCGCTTCTGACTGTGCCCAGTGCTTGTATGAATAAATCTTAAAAAAAAAAAAAAAAAATGAACACACACCATGACCGCCACAGCAGGTACCAGCCACCAGGTGGTGCCGCATGCCCCATTCTGTGGCTGTTTGGGCCAAGTCATGTCTTCGCTGACCTCTCAGGTCTGTCTCTGACTAGTCCAGAGGGCGCCCCACACTGTGGGTGCCTGCCTGCTCCCCGGGGTCCGGCACACAGGACGGAATGGCCAGACGAGGCTGGTCAGCAGGTGGCCACGAGGGAGCCGTCAGGCCTTGCGGGCCAGGGCCGCCCGTCACTGCAGTCCAGGAACTGGCCCAGCCCTGCTTGATTTGTCAGGATGTTTCTGGGCTCCGATGCTGGGGGGCTCTATCGGGCCCAGGGTCCAGCAGCTGGCTACGGCCTCACCTTGTTTCCTTTGGTCATTAACAACGGAAACTGTGAACCAGTAAAATAAAACTTTAATTCATGGTTACTTCCAAAGTTGACAGAGAAAATGGACCACGTTACTGTACTGACTGCAGAAAATGTTGACACACTTGATAGAAACGACAGTTTTTCCTAAATCAACGTAATGTTTGGGATGGACACGCCACACCTGCTGCTTACAGAGCAAAGGCAGCTGAGCTAGGCATTTTGTACAGGGGCCCTGCCGGGTCTCCTCCATCACCTGCCCGGTGTGCTTGGGGCCAGGAAAAGCCCAGCCTCACAGCTGGGCCACCCCCAGCCACGACAGGGCCCCTGGCCTTCCAAGCAAGAACCCAGAGGGGGACAGTTGGAACAAGTGTCTAAGTGACAAAGGGTGCCGGTGAACGTCTGAAGCAGAATCTGTTTTGGGGTGGGGGGACAAGCTGCTCGGGAGCCCTGGTGCACCCAGGAGAGCTATGGGCCAGTCCCAGGTGTCTGTCAGACTCGTCCAGTCCCAGAGGGCCCCCCTGCACCCCACAGGCGGTGCTGGTCCACGAGGGCAGGGAGACGGCCCCGAGGGAGCACCAGCCTCCAGCTCGGACGCCAGCCATCCTGGGTGCAGCCAGGTGTGTCCACGGGGAGAGGGGAGTGTCCCTGCCAGGCGAGGGGGCAGGGAGCACCCCGGCCCTCAGGAGCGGGAGATCTTGTCCGGAGGCATGAAGCCCGTGTCCCCGAGGGCCCTGAGCGCCACACGGCCGTCGGGCCGCACCACCAGGTGGGTGATGCTGCCGTTGTTGAGGGAGAGGCGCAGCCAGCCTTCTGGCGGGAACTGCAGCGCCCTGGGGAGAGAGGGGAGGACACGCTGGGTCGGCCGGCCGTGGGGCCCAGGCGGGGTCCAGGCCCCGGGGGCACGCACTCACCGGCACACGATGTAACGGATGACGTTGGCGTGGCAGATGAAGATCTCGTAGCTGTCCTCCTGCTGCTTGGCGTCCGCCCGGTGGATATAGTTGCGGAAGGCGGCCTCGATCCGGGCTCCGTCTTCGTAATACTGCTGGGGAGGCGGCACTGGTGAGCTTGGGCAGTGCCGGCGCGGGCGCTCGGGGCAGGGGCGCGGGGCCTTACCACAGCCTCGGGCTTCCAGTGAGACACCGGCGGATCGGGCTCGATGGGGGCGCCTTCCCGCAGCAGGTCAGTGCTGACTCTGCAGACACCTGGAGGAGCCGCCTGTCAGCCACCTGTATGCGCCACGCCAGGATCCCACGGGGCCGCCCCCACCCACCCCGTCCCTGCGCCCGCCCCCACACCCACCCGGCAGATGCTTGCTGATGATGTTGGTGGTCTCCACAGCGCGGGTCATGGAGGAGTGCACGATCTTATTGAACTTCAGCCCCAAACTCGCCAGCCGGAGCCCGGTCAGTTCAGCCTGCTCTCGCCCTGGAGGGTGGGGAACAGGGATCCTGTCTGGGGGCCTCACCAAGAGCCCTCTACCGGGGATGGTGGGGGCCGCCCAAGCCCAGGCGAAAGGCGGCAGGGTGGCTCCCATCTTAGTCTAAGGGTCACAGGGCCGCAGCACACACCTGGCTGGAGGAGGCGGCTCTGGCCACACCCAAGCAGGGCTGGGTCCTGAGGGAGGCAAAGCCCGGGGCCCATAGGGGCCGGCCTGAGCGGCAGCCACATACCCAGGGCCGTCAGGGTGCGGTCCTTCTCCAGGCAGGCATCCACGTGGTACTGCGAGTGCCTGATGAGGAAGATGTGCCTCGTGGCCTTGGCTTTGCAGTGGTCCAGCCTGGAGGCCAGCTCCTCTTCTCCGGACTCCAGGTTCCTCTTCCGCAGGTTGACCAGCGACAGCGGCTCTCGCCTGGTGTTGAGGGACAAAAGTGGGCTACTCCAGGCCCCAGGAGGACCTTGGGGATTTCGGGTCAGAAGGGCTTCTGGGCTGGGGAAGCATGGAGGGGCAGGGAAGCTGAACCCCGCGCCACCTCCACGCCAGCCTGAGAGGCCAGGCCGGGCTGGCCAGGCCGGGGCACACACCTTTCCCCGCTCAGAGCTGAGTCAGGCCTGCCCTGGGAACACGCGGGGACAAAACAGACCGGATCAGCCCTCTCACGCTCAGGTCCTGTGAGGAAGGCCAGCGGCAGGGAGAAGGGGCTGGAGCCGGAGGGAGGGCAGGGAGGCAGGCGGAGCTGTGCTGTCCAGGAGCCGCTGGCCGCCAGCGCACGACGACGCTGAGACTCCAAAGAAGTCACCTCAGGGAGATGAAAACCCACGTTCTCGGGTACCAGCACAGGGGCCCCGGCCGCAAGAGTGCCTAGCACCAGGCCTGCAGGGGTGCAGCAGAGGCAAGGGACAGTCCTGTCTTGTGCGAACAGGCAGGGCTGCGCTCACAGGGCGGAGAACATCTGTGACACCAGCACCATGGGGGATCTAGCTCAGGGGACATAGCGTGGGGAGAGCTGGTTCCGAGGGGCGCCCTGGTGACGCAGCGTCCCTCCGGCAACCAACCTGGGTGCCCTGATCAGCCAGGCCTGAGACCGCAGAACTACAAGCAGAAGCAGTTAGGTGGCCTAGGGAGGCTGCCCAGCCTGGACAGTGACCCCCACAAAGCCAGGCCTGGGGCGCAGACACAGCATGTCAGCAGCTCTCCCTCAAGCAAGCCTGTTAACTGGTGTGTTTCCTTAAAAAGGCCCAAGAAATTCAGAAGACTAGGGGCCTCCCTGGTGGCGCAGGGGATAAGTTGCAACACTATGAAGCTTTCCATGGCCACTGAGTGGACCACTCTGTCCATTCCTGGCCAGGGAGCTACCCACAGGGCGCAGCAGACCTCTCCTGGCTCCCCGCTGCTCCCCTCAGCAGTGTGTTTCAGTGGATCCGCCTGTTCTCTCCTCACTCTGTCACTGGTGAATCCCTGCACCTCTGGCCTGCACCCCAGCTCTTGTATGCACAACTAAAAATAAAAATCTTTAAGAAAAGTAAAAACTGTTTCAAGTGCTGTCATGACATGTGGCTGGCGGCGAGGAGCTGACCCAGGAGCCTCCTGCAGAGGCCAACCGGCCCCTCCTCATCCAGGTCTCGACTGCCAGGGACGAGAAGAAACTGGCTGGCGCAAGGGGCGCACAGGAGGCGGGGGGGGGGGGTTCGCGGGAAGCACAGGGGGGCTGGAGGGCCGGGGGTCTAGGGGCGCGCGCGGGGAGCTGGGGGGGGTGGAAGGCGGGGAGCTGGGGGCGCGCGGGGAGCAGGGGGGCTGGGGATGCGCGGGAGACTGGGGGCGCAGGAGGCGGGGGAGCTGGGGGCGCGCGGGGAGCAGGGGGTCTGGGGATGCGCGGGAGGCTGGGGGCGCAGGAGGCGGGGGAGCTGGGGGCGCGCGGGGAGCAGGGGGGCTGGGGATGCGCGGGAGGCTGGGGGCGCAGGAGGCGGGGGAGCTGGGGGCGCGCGGGGAGCAGGGGGGCCCGGGACGCCCCGCCGGCCTCGCGGCCGGCCCGAGAGAGCCGCCCGCCGCGCGCACCTGTCCCAGTTGGGGTCCCAGACGCTGGGCCCGGGGCGCGCGGCGCCCGCCCACGCCGGCGGCTCGGTCGCGCGCGGCTCCGCGTCCCCGCCCGCGCGGGGCTTGCCCACCGCCACGGCCGAGAAGAGCACGGCGGCCGAGCCTCCCGCAAGGCCGCAGGCCGCCAGCTGCAGCGCCTGCCGGAACGCCATGCCGCTCGGGTGCGCGCGCCGCGCAGGCTCGCAGGCCGGACGGACGGCGCGCCGCGAGGGACACGCTTCCCGGGCCCCTTCCGGCCGCGGGCCGCCCGCGGCGACTTCCGGGAGGGGCGCGAGCGGGCGCGCGTGCGCAGAGGGCGCGGGGCGCGTGCGCAGAGGGCGCGGGGCGCGTGCGCAGAGGGCGCGGGCGGGGCTGAGCCCCCGGGCCCGGCCTCCGGGGCCGTCCTGGCCGGGAGGCGGCGCGCGGGCTTCCCGCCCTCTCCGCGCGGGCTGCGGCGTCCGCGCTCGGCCTCTCCTGGCGCCCCAGCCGGTGGCCCGCGTCGGGGCGAGCGCGAGGGCGCGGCCGGAGGGGCCTCGGGAGGGCAGGGGGCGCGGGCGGGCGGGGTCACGGCGGGCGCTCGGCTCGGGGAGCAGCGACACGGGCGCGATTCCCCCGCGGGGACGAGGCGTCTCTCGGCCCGGGGCGGCTGCCTCTCCCCACAGATCCGGGGCCCGAACGAAGGCCGCGCCTCCCGGATGGCCCCGCCCCCCGGGGGCCTGAAGGTCGGGATGGCAGCCTCCCTGGTCACCTGTGCGCTCAGGTGGGGGCTGCACCTGCGTCAAGGCAGATGTGAGCCCACAGGCCCCGAGGCAGACTGGGAGGCGCTCCCGGCCACCGGGCTCGGAATGTGCCCCCACAAACCCCCCCCTGGGAGCAGCTGGGGGCACATGAGGAAGGGCCTCCGGGCTGGAAAGGGGGGTGCAGGGCCCAGCCTGCGTGGGCGCCTGGGGAGGCTGCACTGGCTGGAGCTGAGTCGCGAGGCCAGCCAAGGGGCAGCTGACACTGGGGGGGGGGGGTGTCCTTGAGGGGGACCACAGAGGCCAAAGTGGAAAAATCTGAGAAAGTAGAAGTGGCACCAGCACGGAAGGTGCCCAGAGAACACAGTCAAGCCCAGGGTTGCGTGTCCAGGAAGGGACACTGCCCAGGAGCTGAAGGCTGGGGTGCACCCATTACCTGGCAGAGCCCCGCCGCAGCTGGCTGAGCAGCCCGGCTGAGCAGTATTTTACCTGTTAAAAGAGCTTAAAACCTGAGGGCAGCTCTCTGGCCCCACATTTCTGCCAAAGTGATAGCACTTTTCTGGGAAATTAAAGTCACCCATAGAGGCGGCATCAGAGTTTATTGTGATCTAGTCTGATCTAAGGGCACACAGAATCACTTCGGTGTAGTCCCAGTTTCTAGGGCTGCACAGGCCCCTGACTTGGGTTGCTGCTTTCCCAGCCGCCATCTTAGGGCACCCGGAACCAGGTGATACAGAGTCAGGCTGCTCCTGCCACTGGTCCTTGCCAGGTGGGCATCCCTCGGTCCCTCCACAGTGCCAGCTTCTCCTGTGGCCATCTTCACTTCCCCAGAGAGGCCAGGTAGGTGTACCAGATCAGGGCCACCAGGTTGGCGAAGAGCACACGGAACTGCATGGAGAAGAGAGGCCGCAGGCCCTGCTGGGGCCACTCTCTAAGCCAGCGCAAGCCACACCCGCCTGTACTTGGCTCAAGGGACGGGGCGAGGACAGCCCTGCCTGACAGCGCCACAGGCCAGAAGGGAGAAGGCAGCATCCTGCAGCCTCCCTCCTGGATCGCTGTAACCCCTGCCGTCGCCCTGGCCTGCCCACAGCCCATCACTGCTCCCCAGGGCCTTTGTCCCTTTACCCTGCCTCTACCCCCACCAGAGCCACCCTCTGTGGTTTTCCCCTGGTCTGTGCACAATGGGAGCAGCGGGCTGTTCTCCAACTTGTCCCTGAGTGTAGAGCATACAGAAGGCGCATAAAAAACAACAGCTGAGGGCCCCCCTGGTGGCGCAGGGGGTTAAGCACCGCACTATGAAGCAATCCACAGCCTCTGCAGCACGAGTTAGATCCCCAGCCGGCCAGGGAGCAACCCACAAGGTGCAGCAGACCCCTCCTGTCTCCCTGCTGCTCCCCTCAGCAATGTACTTTGGTCAGTCTGCCTGTTCTGCTCCCCACTGGTGAATCCTCTTACCTCCGCACCTCTGGCCTGTACCCCAACTCTTATATGCATAAATAAATAAATCTTTAAAAAATAATAAAAAACAGCTGAACAAACTCCTCTGCCCCCACCTGCAATCACCAGGGCGGCAAAGGACCTGGTGGGCAGTGTCCACCTTAGGTGGCTTCCATCTCCCTGCCCGAACCCCCACTCCCAAAGACCCCAACCACCTTCGGGACCGGCCTCCGGCCCCTCCTGGCAGTTGTGGAGGGAGCTGTGCTTCCTGCCTCTGGCTGCCCAGGCATCAGGCCATACACGGGCCTAGGCCAGCTCCCTCCACAAGGCCCCAAAACCCCATGGGCTTCCCCTCTCCTCCCACCGCCTTTGGGGGACACCCCCAGATTGCAGCCTCCCTACTCCAAGGCCTCTGAGTGGGCAGGCACGTGGGGGTTTTGAAAGGAGATGGCCTGCCCTGTCTCGAATCTGTGCGGACCCCTGGGGCGCTGTCCTGCGCGCACCTGCGGAGGCCTGGCCTGGAAGGCGGCTCTGTGGGCTCCGCCGCGGGGCCAGCGCTGGCCGCGGCACGGGCTGGGCTTCCGGGGACGTCGCTGGGCGCCCGCAAGGAGTCCTGCCCGCCGCGGCCGCCGTCCCACCCCCAGCGGGAGCCCCTCCGCCCCACTCCTGCACGGGGTGCCCGTGGGGTGAGGGGGTCGGCTGCGCGGAGAGACACGGGGCGTCGGGAGGGGCGAAGCTCACCTGCAAAGGCACGTAGTTGAGGTTGATGAACTGCGCGGGGGTCCACACTCGCCAGTTCATCAGCAGCGCGGGCCAGAAGCCCGTCCTCGCCTGGGCCACGCAGGCGGCCGCGTCCTTGCCCTGCGGGGAGAGAGCTTGTGGGCCCGGGACCGGGACCGTGAGGCCCATCTGTGTGCTGGCCGGGCCAGCCGGCTGGGCTCAGCCCTCAGGGCTTTCCAGCACTCTCCAGAGCGCAGGCCTTTTGGAGCTTGTCAGGGGTTTTCTTGGTGGGCCGGGCACACGGATTCTAAGTTTTACCTGGAAGAGTGAATGCATGAGGATCTCCATCTTCGAAAAGAATAAAGAGGGAAGGCCTACCTTATTCCTGGTTTTACAAATACTGTAAAATTGGGGCCTCCCTGGTGGCGCAAGGGGTTAAGCACCACACCATGAAGCAATCTGCACTCTCTGCAGCACGAGTTCGATCCCCGGCCAGCCAGGGAGAAGCCCACATGGCGCACAGACCTCTCCTGTCTCGCCTGCTGCTCCCCTCAGCAGTGTACTTCGGTCAATCTGCCTGTTCTGTTCCCCGCTCTGTCTCTGGTGAATCCCTTCACCTCCCCCCCACAAATCTGGCCTATACCCCAGCTCTTGCAGCATAAATAAATAAATCTTAAAAAAAAATCATAACACTAGAGGAAAGTGTGAGAATATATCTCTAACTTTTGGGTTTTTCAAAGCAAACAAAATAAAATAATAGATGGTCTAGGGGAGTGTTTTCAAAATTTCCCTTTAAGGAAGCCCAAAAAGGAATGACAGTTCTGAAAATGTGAAAATTTTAAACTCCTGTGACACCGCCACAACTTTATTTACGTAACTTTGAATTTTTAATATTATGCAAATGTTCTTACTTCATCTGAGCTTGGACACCTACAAAACAGGGCGGCATCTGCGCCCTGAACTGGCCACGCCTCCGGCCAGGGCGGCTGGTGCCTTGGGGACAGCTGGGACACGCTTTCTGCTCTTTAATGGAAACACATGCCCCGGGATGGGCCCTCCCGAGCTCCTCATCACCAGGGACCTGTCAGTGTCCCAGGGAGGCGAGTCTCGCCTGCTACCCAGGGCCCTGGGCCAGTCGCTCCTCAGGATGAGGCCCAGGGAGCAGCCACTCACCTGCTGCAGCTGGTGACTTTCAGGGGAGAACAGGACACCTCTCCCCAGGGTGGGGCAAGCAGCTGGTCAGCAGGGCAGGGACAGGCGGTCGCAGAGACCATGAGGCAGCTGTGGACACTGCTGCACGTGCGGCCAGGAGGTCAGGGCGTGGCGCAGTGGCCACAGACCACTCATGGATCTGCCCAGAGCGGCACAGGCCTTCGCCACGGGCCGGGGCTGAGAGCTGGCGCTGCAGCAGGGGGACGGCCATGCCGTTTCTCCAAGTCACGTTCGTGACATGGAAAATATCCAGGACTGCAAGGAACAGATTCTGCGGTGGCCACACCACCACCAAATGTGCGGGACAAGGCACGGTCACTGTCAGTGTCCGAGGCTCCTGACCGGCCATGGGGGGCACAGAGGGGCGCAGGGCCGTCCTCCGTGAGAGCTTTGCTGCGTGTGTGCGTCCGAGACGCTGCAGCTGCCCCCTGGTCACTCCCAGTCCTCACAGAGGGAAAGGTGGGGCTGCACAGAAGTGCAGCAGGAAGTGCAGCCTCTGACCCTCACCCCAGCCGCGGGCAAGGAGCAGCAGGACCAACCTCCAGGAGGCCCATGACCAGGAAGAACAGCAGCAGGAAGGTGGGCGCGAAGAGCAGGCGGTCCAGCAGCAGACGCTTGAGCGGGGCCCCGGGCATCCCGGGCGGGACCCAGAGCTCCAGGAGCAGGTAGAAGTAGTGGCTCAGTGGCCCTGTAAAGAAGCACCTGAGGCCGCGGGGTGAACGATCGCCTTCTGACACCCCAAGCCCAGGTCCTCAGCCCTACCTCTGGGCCGGGGCCACAGCTGCTGCAGGGGAGCCTCTGCCAAGTCTTCCTTTTCCCTCTGCATTTCCCAATGGAATCCTCGCATTTATTTTCAAGGCCGTTGTGCTTTTCTTGCAGGTGCTGCAGCTGCTTCCCGGGCCCTCTGCCCTGCACTGGTCTCTGACATCCCCGCTCGGGGCAGGGCACTCGGCCTGGTGCCGCCACCTCCCACGCCCTACTGCAAAGCCTGCCTCGCCTGTCTGCCCAGTGCCCCTACCCAGCTCTTCACAGGGGATCCTCAGCAGCGTTGCACCCCCAGAGTGTGTTCTGGGTGATGACCCATCTGTCCCAGCCGCTCTGTTCCAGGCGCTGCCTCCTTTCCCCAGCTTTTGTCACTGGAGCTCAGACCTCACCAGTAGCCCAAGGAGCTAACACCATGACCTCTGTGGCACCCCAGAGCTAGTTTTCCATCAGAACCCCAAGGGTGAGGGCAGGAGCCGGGGCCTTGTGGTAAAACTGCTGCAATTTTGTGCTTTTACCATGCAAAAAAGTGGCCCCAAAACAGCACACTTTTCAAGGTATCTAAGTTTTTCTCTTCTCGACGTTAATGTTCTATGAAAACAACAGAAACCAGCTGGCCATCGAGCTGTTCTCTTTCAGGCCCTTTGAGCCTTGGGTCTGACAGGCTCCGGAGGTCACCTCCTCTCGGGCCCCTCGGCCCCATCAGGATGGGACATGCACCCAGAGTCCTAAATGAGGTAACACCACACCCTGATTCCCCCCATGATTCCTTCACTGGTGTGTGAAAATTACTTTTCCAGATCAGATTATTCCAGAAACTCGGCTGTGGCACCCCAGCCTGGCCGCACTCAACCTGCCGACTTGTCGAGGAGCCCCTTTGTGGAACTCACCCATAGACGGCGTATCTGAGAGGTCCACTGATGGCTAGCTTTTGAGAGGAGTTTTCTTTTTTCCGTTTCTTCCCAATTATCTGGGCCAGGACGTTCCCGAGAGCTGACAGAATGCCACTGTGGACAGAGAGGGCATCAGAAGTGGGCGCAGAAGCAGGAGGCTGTTTGCTCCACACAGACTGAAAATGGCTAATCAGAGGCCATTTGGGGGTGACTGATGAGTCTTCAGGAAGCAGCTGCAACTTAAGCACCCACATCCTAGGTGCACACCTGCCGGGGTCATATTTCCCATGTTCAGGTTGTTGATGTCAGGATCCTGGTTTTGCTGTGATTCTGAAAAAGGCCGCCATGTATGGGAGGGGGGAAAGATGTGTTTATTAAAAGGCGTCTCTTGGGGACTTCCCCGTACTCTGACTGTGGGTGGACACATCACCTATGCATGTGATGAGACAACAGACAACCAGACACAGAGGCACACGTGAGAAAAGCTGGGGAAACCGAACTGACTGAGTCCTGGTTTGACACGTTATCACTGGGGAAACCGGGCAGATGATTGCTTACAACTGCACAGGGATCTGCTGTCACTGCAATACAAATTTCCTTTTTCAGGGCCTCCCCGGTGGTGCAGCAGGTTGAGCGCAGTGCTGTGAAGCTGTCCGCAGCTTCCGCAGCGCCGCTTTGATTCCTGGCCGGCCGGGGAGAATCCCACATTGTGCGGCAGACTTCTCCTGTCTCGCCCGCTGCTCCCCTCAGCAGTGCTTTCGGTCCGTCTGCCTGTTCTGCTCCCCGCTCTGTCTCTGGTGAATCCTCTCACCCTCCTGCGACTCTGGCCTGTACCCCAGCTCTTGTATAAATAAAAATTTAAAAAATTTCCTTTTTCAGTAATTTTTTAAAAGATTTATTTATGCATACAAGAACTGGGGTACAGGCCAGAAGTGCGGCAAGTGAGAGGATTCACCAGAGACAGAGTGGGGAACAGAACAGGCAGACTGACTGAAACACAATGCTGAGGGGAGCAGCGGGGAGACAGTAGAGGTCTGTTGCGCCATGTGGGTCAGCTCCCTGGCCGGGGATTGAACTCATGCTGCATAGTTGCAGACAGCTTCACAGTACTGACGCTTAATCCCGTGTGCCACCTGGGACCGAAGTACACTGCTGAGGTGGGCAGTGGGCGCGACAGGAGAGGTCTGCTGCGCCATGTGGGTAGCTCCCTGGCCTGCTGGGAATTGAACCAGTATTGCAGAGGCTGCAGTGTCACAGTGCTGCGCTCAAACTGCTGCGCCACCGGGGAGGCCCAGTATCTTTCATTTATTGTAATAAAAATTTTAATAAGTGGAGCCAGGGCCTCCCCGGTGGTGCAAGGGATTAAGACGCAACCTATGAAGCAATCCGCAGCTACTGCAGCACCAGTTCGATCCCCCTGCTGGTCAGGGAGAAGCCCACATGGCGCAGCAGACCTCTCCTGACTCGTTCGCTGCTCCCCTCAGCAGCGTATTTCTTTCTTTCTTTTTTAAAGATTTATTTATTTATTTATACAAGCACTGGGTACAGTCAAAAAAGCAGGAGGGTGAGAGAATTCACCAGAGCCAGAGCGGGAAGCAGAACAGACCGACTGATGGAATACACTGCTGAGGGGAACAGCAGGCTGCAGGAGAGGTCTGCGCGCCATGTGGGGCCCTCGCCAGCAGCAGGGGAGCCAACCGGTGCTGCAGAGGCTGCGGGCAGCTTCGCAACCCAGCGCTCAACCACTGCGCCACCAGGGAGGCCCTCTTCTTCTTCTTTTTTTTTTTTTTAAAGATTCATTTATTTATACAAGACTGGGTACAGTCAGAAGCATGGGAGGGTGAGAGAACTCACCAGAGACAGAGCAAGGAACAGGCAGACTGACCGAAATACACTGCTGAGGGGAGCAGCGGGCGGCAGGAGAGGACTGCGCGCCATGTGGGACCCTCGCCGGTGGCTGGGGATCGAACCGGCGCTGCAGAGGCTGCGGGCAGCTTTGCAGCCCAGCGCTCAATCGCTGCGCCACCAGGGGAGGCTCTCAGCAGTGTATTTCGATCACTCTGTCTGTTCTGCTCCCTGCTCTGTCTCTGGTGAATCCTCCCTGCTCTGGCCCCCACCTGTGGCCTGTACCCCGGTTCTTGTTTGCATAAATAAGATAAATCTTAAAAGAAAAAAAAGTGGAGTCAGGCCCAGGTGTCCCAAGACTAGGCCAACACCTGCCTCCTGAGAAGCGATCTCTTGCTCTGATCCTCGGCTTCTCCTTTCTCACTGTTCATTTTTCCAGGGACACAGCCCGCTGTCCTGACCTCGCCGCCATAACCAGCTTGCTCTGCATTTGGGACTTTGTCCTGCTGACCCGCTGCCCTAGCGCCATGGAGGGTCACCTTCTGACCGTTGCTGTGTGCTGCCTCTCTGCTTCTGCCCAGTCCTCACTGGTAGTTAGTGATCCAAAGTAGCAAAGCCGGCACCTCACATCCAGGAGCTCTTCAGTTTCTCCCAAACCTGATGAGCTGCGCCTTGGGGCACCCACCTCACACTGTGCCAAGGAACAGGCTGCAAGGTGGTGACCCTTCGCCCTCGCTGTCTCCTGGGGCGGATGGCAGCCGCCCGTATGGCGGCAGGAAGGTCTCCAATTTGGTGTGTTCCTTTCGTCTGGCTCCCTGGTGCTCCCGTTTCAGTCTCTAAACCTTACTTTTCTGGGTCCCCCTGGGGGTGTAAGTGGTTCCAGCCTCTGCAGCACGAGTTTGATCCCGGCCAGGGAGTGACCCACAGGGCACGGCAGACTCTCCTGTGTCCTCGCTGCTCCCCTCAGCGGTGGGTTTCCGTGGATCGGCTCCCCGCTCTGTCTCTGGGGACTCCTCTGACAGCCCCTGCCCCCCACTCCGGCCGCACCCACTCTTGCGTGCGTAGAGAGGTAACTCCACGAACGGCTGGACCTTACTTTGCAGAACCCCATACCCAAGCCCCACAAGCCGAGCTTTCTGGCGCATTTCCCCGCTCCCGAGGGTCACGGCGACCCGGCACCCCCGCTTTCCCGAGCGCCCGCGGGCTCCGCCAGGAGCTGTCCCGGGGCCGCGGGCTCCGGCGTCGGCGCCTCCCGCCCGGCCGCCCGTCCCTCCCGCCGACCTGGTGGCCGCCTTGGTGAGCACGGGGTGCAGCCGCAGGAGCCGCAGGTACTGGGCGAGCGCGCGCCGCGGGAGCGCCCCGAGCCCGGCCGCGGCCCCCAGCCGCGACGCCGCCGGCGCCATCGCCTCCCGCCCGGCCGCGGGCTCCGCACCTGCCGCCCCCGGGGGCGGGGTCGGGGCGGGGTCGGGGCGGGGTCGGGGTCGGGGCGGGGTCGGGGTCGGGGGCGCGGGCGGGTCGGGGGCGCGGGCGGGGCGGGGTCGGGGGCGGGGACGGCCTGACGGTGCCCGCCCCGTCGCGGCCCGCAGGCCCCCCCACGGGACGCCGCCGAGCGCCGCGCGCGCCCCCGCGCCCTTTTCCCCGAGTCCCTCACGGGCCGCTCCCCCCGGGCGCGGGCGGCGATTGGAGAGGGGCGGGCGGGGGGCGGGGCGCGGCGCGGCGCGGGGCCTCTGATTGGGCGGGCGCGCCGGCTCTCGCGAGACTTGGGGAGCGCGCCAAACTTGCGCGGGCGGCGGCGGCGGCGCGGCGGGATGGTTCTGAGGAACAGCGGGCGGCGGCGCGCGGAGCCGGGCGCGGACGGGGAGCCCAGCCGGTGAGGGGGCGGGCGGGCCTGGCTCACCGCCCGGAGCTCGGCCGTCCGGACAGCCCTGCGCGGGGCCGCGCGCGCGAGTGGGTCTGCGGCGGCGCCGCGGGCAGGGCGGGTCGCCAGACCCAGACCCAGACCCGGCCCCTCAGGGGTGCGGCCGGGCCGGGGGGGGTGGGGGCGGCCGGGGGGCCGGGCCGGGGGGGGTGGGGGCGGCCGGGGGGCCGGGCCGGGGGGGGTGGGGGCGGCCGGGGGGCCGGGCCGGGGGGGGGTGGGGGCGGCCGGGGGGCCGGGCCGGGGGGGGCGGGGGGCCCGGGGGGCGGGGGGGCGGCCGGGCCCGGGCCGGGGAGGGGGCGGCCGGGGGGCAGGGCCGGGCGGGGGTGTTGGTGGGTGGCCGGGCCGGGGAGGGGGCGGCCGGGGGGCGGCGCCCAGGCCCTGAGCGGGCGCGGGGCCGTGCCTGGCACCGGCGACCCGCGCGGAGGGTCGGTCGCTCGCAAGCTGGAAACCGGGCAGCAGGTCCGGCCCGGCGGCTGCGGCGTCTTGCGGGCCCCGCCGTCCCTCCCGCAGCCGTCGTGGAGCACCCGAGCGTCGTCCTCTCCGGCTCGGCGGTCGGGGCCACGTACCCCGGCGCTGGACTTGGGCCCGCGCCGGGAGTCCCGGTTCTGGCGCCCTGGCAGCAGGCGGGAGGCCGCTGCCGGCGCCGGCCACCCTGCTCTGGCCTCACCCAGGCAGATTCGCCCTTTCACCGCCGCTGGACGGAACCGCGTGGTCCGAGTGGCCAGGCCCGGAGCCAGGCGCGGTCGTGTGCGCCGGGCCCCTCCCGTGGTCGGCCCGGGGACAGTGGCCACAGATCCTGGCCCGAGTGTCCCGGGAGCTCCGGCCCAGGAGCTGGTGCCCGGGAGCTGAGAGCGGAGCTTCCTAGCAGCCGAGATTGTTGCTGGGCACAGAGTGTGATGTCCACTTTGCTGTGTCTTGGTGGCTTTGACGTCAGGGTCGGGCTGGCCAGGGCGAACCTGTAAGGGTCGCTCTGCGCCAGCGGGCGTTCCCAGCTGTTTAAGAGAATGTCGCGTGGACACCAGCACCCGGCACAGGGCAGCGTCCACCTGGCCTGGGGCAAGTGCACTTGCCCTGTGCTCAGCACTCTCCAGTCAGCACTTCTGCTCTCTTGCTTTTGTGCATTTAGAACAAACATGCTGTAAAGCCATGGTTAATGACTCCGCTGAGTAGAAAGTAAAGCCGTCTTTCAGTGGTAGGTCCCGAAGAAAGTGGCTTAGCTTGGCCTCTGACATCTCCAAAGGCGCATACACTGAGCTGACCCTGCAGCCCAGGGCAGTGTGGCCCTCACGTTCCTGCTGTCTTGTGTGAAGCATGCCTCCCAGGTGTGCTGTGGCACCGGTGTTGCTTGTTATCCACCTGTGCTGGTCTCAGGGTGGCACCCGTAGATGCTCAGTCAATATTTTCTTTTTTTTTAAAGTTTTATTTATTTATTTGTTTGTTTGTTTATACAAGCACTGGGTACAGTCAGAAGCGCGGGAGGGTGAGAGGATTCACCAGAGCCAGAGCGGGGAGCAGAGCAGGCAGAAGGACCGAAGGACACTGCTGAGGGGAGCAGCGGGCGGCAGGAGAGGTCTGCGCGCCATGCGGGACCCTCCTCCGGTGGCCGGGGAGCAGCCGGGGATCGAACCGGCACCGCAGAGGCTGCGGGCAGCCTCGCAACCCAGCGCTCAACCGCTGCGCCACCGTGGAGGCCCTCAGTCAATATTTTCAACTCAGATTTCATGACTGAAACTTATATTTACATTGATCTTTTTTTTTTTTTTTTTTAGATTTATTTATTTGTTTGTTTGTTTATACACACAAGCACTGGGGACAGTCAGAAGCGCGGGAGGGTGAGAGGAGTCACCAGAGCCAGAGCGGGGAGCAGAGCAGGCAGAAGGACCGAAGGACACTGCTGAGGGGAGCAGCGGGCGGCAGGAGAGGTCTGCGCGCCATGTGGGACCCTCCTCTGGTGGCCGGGGAGCAGCCGGGGATCGAACTGGCTCTGCAGAGGCCGCGGGCAGCTTCGCAACCCAGTGCTCAACCGCTGCGCCACCGGGGAGGCCCTTACATTGATCTTTGATAAATATCACAAACGCTGTATCTCGAGCACCCACTATGTACAGAGAACCCCGTCCACTGTCACCTCTGTTGTGTGATTTAATCTTCACTGCTCATTTTTGACAAAATCTGGTCATCAGGTTTTTGGTTTTTCTACATTGCTCTGTTTTGACAACTTTGCTGTCTCCAAAGTACTTTTATGCTCATTATCTCTTATAACATGCATAAAAATTTTGCACGGGTAGGAATTGTTCCGTTTTACCAGTAAACTCATAAATGTAGCAACTAACATTTAAAAAAATTAAAATAAATACATAAAAATTTATTTTGAGATCATTGTGGAATCTCATGCAGTTGTAATTACAGAGAAAGGTCCCGTTTACCCTTTTCTCAGTGGGAACATTTTTTTTTTTAATTTTAACATTTATCATTTTTTTTTACAATTTTTTTTAAACTTTTTTTTTTTTTTTAATTTTCTAGAGGCATGTCTTATTTATTTATTTATTTGTTTGTTTTGTTTATACAAGCACTGGGTACAGTCAGAAGCGCGGGAGGGTGAGAGGATTCACCAGAGCCAGAGCGGGGAGCAGAGCAGGCAGAAGGACCGAAGTACACTGCTGAGGGGAGCAGCGGGCGGCAGGAGAGGTCTGCGCGCCATGTGGGACCCTCCTCTGGTGGCCGGGGAGCAGCCGGGGATCGAACCGGCACCGCAGTGGCCGTGGGCAGCTTCGCAACCCAGCGCTCAACCGCTGCGCCACCGGGGAGGCCCTTTTTTTTACAATTTTTTAGACAATCTTTGCTTCCCCACCCCCTCAGATTGAATTTCCTTCCCCAGGGCATCCATGCACCATCGCCACAGTCCCCTGTGTGCCTCACTCCCTTCCTCTCACCTGTCTCCCTCCTCCTCCCCTGCAGGATGTCTCTGGTTTATTATTTTTTGTTTTGCTTTGTTGTGATTTGTACTGTTACTTTTTTTTTTTACACTGATGTCTTACTTGGTTCTCCTATATTCCTGTTATAAGTGAAACCATCGGATATTTTTCTTTTTCCTTCTGGCTTATTTCACTGAGCATAATTCCTTCTAGCTCCATCCACATTGCTGCGAATGGCATGAGTTTATCTTTTTGATTGCTGAATAATATTCCACTCCATAATATTCCAATATATATATATATACACACACACACCACATCTTCTTGACCCAGTCATCTATTTTTGGGCATTTGGGTTGTTTCCAGGTTTTACCTATTGCGAATAGTGCTACAATAAACATAGGTGTACAGGTGCTCTTTTGAATCACTGTTTTTGTGTCCTTTGGGTAGATCCCTAGGAGTGGAATTGCTGGGTCATATGGTAGCTCCATTTTTAGTAGATTGAGGAACCTCCAGACAGCTTTCCACAGTGGCTGGACCAGTTTGCACTCCTTATTTAGGTTTTCTAAATAGGTTCCTTATTTAGGTTTTCTAAATTCCTGCTATGAGTGAGACCATCCTATTTTTCTTTTTCTTTCTGGCTTATTTCGCTGAGCATGATCCCTTCTAGCTCCATCCATGTTGCTGCAAACTGCATGTGTTTATCTTCTTTGATTGCTGAGTAATATTCCATTGCCTGTTGGCCATTTGCATTTCCTCTTTGGAGAAGTTTCTTTTTAGCTCTTGTTTGTGATCAGTCCTTTATCATTAGTGTTGTGTGCAAAAATGTTCTCCCAGTCAGTGGGGTTTCTCTTTGTTTTGGTTATTGTCTCTTTTGCTGTGCAGAAGCTCTTTAATTTGATGTAGTCCCAGCTGTTTATCTTTGCCTTCACTATCACTGCTTTGGGGGATGTGTCTGTAAAGATGTCTGTGAGGTGGGCCTCCCTGGTGACGTAGCGGTTGAGCGCTGGGTTGCGAGGCTGCCCGCAGCCTCTGCAGCACCGGTTCGATCCCCGGCCGCTGGGCGAGGTTCCCACATGGTGCACAGACCTCTCCTGCCGCCCGCTGCTCCCCTCAGCAGTGTATCATCACTCTGCCTGTTCTGTTCCCCGCTCTGGCTCTGGTGAATTCTCTCACCCTCCCGCACTTCTGACTGTACCCAGTGCTTGTATAAATAAATAAATAAATCTTTAAAAAAAAATGTCTTTGAGGTGCATGTCATTTAGTGTTTCGCCTATATTTCTTTCTATGTATTTTATGGTTTCAGGTCTTATGTCTAGTTCTTTAATCCATTTTGAGTTGGTTTTTGTGTATGGTGTGAGGTAGTGGTCAAGTTTCGTTCTTTTGCATGTAGCGACCCAGTTTTCCCAGCACCATTTATTGAACAGACTTTCTTTGCTCCAGTGCATATTCTTTGCTACTTTGTCAAAGGTTATTTGACCATAAATCTGTGGGTTTATTTCTGGATTTTCTGTTCGGTTCCATTGGTCCGTGTGTCTGTTCTTGTTCCAATACCATGCATTTTCCATGATAATGTAATATAGTTTGAAGTCTGGGAGAGTGATGCCTCCATTCCCTTCTTTTTTTTTTCAGGAGAGCTTTGGCTATTCGGGGTTTTTGGTGAATTATTGATGAATTTCATCAATAATTGTTCTATTTCTTTGAAGAATGTCATTGAAATTTTTATTGGAATAGCATTGAATCTGTATAATGCTTTTGGTAGGATGGCCATTTTAATAATGTTTTTTTATTTTTATTTATTTATTTTTTTTATATAGAGGCATGTTTTTATTTATTTATTTATTATGTTTGTTTGTTTGTTTTGTTTATACAAGCACTGGGTACAGTCAGAAGCGCGGGAGGGTGAGAGAATTCACCAGAGCCAGAGTGGGGAGCAGAGCAGGCAGAAGGACTGAAGGACACTGCTGAGGGGAGCAGCGGGCGGCAGGAGAGGTCTGCGCACCATGTGGGATCCTCCTCTGGTGGCCGGGGAGCAGCCGGGGATCGAACCGGCGCCGCAGAGGCCGCGGGCAGCTTCGCAACCCAGCGCTCAACCGCTGCGCCACCGGGGAGGCCCTTTATTTTTTTTTAAAGATTTTTTTTTTTTTAATAGAGGCATGTTTTATTTATTTATTTATTTGTTTGTTTGTTTGTTTGTTTGTTTTGTTTATACATGCACTGGGTACAGTCAGAAGCGCGGGAGGGTGAGAGAATTCACCAGAGCCAGAGCAGGGAGCAGAGCAGGCAGAAGGACCGAAGGACACTGCTGAGGGGAGCAGCGGGCGGCAGGAGAGGTCTGCGCGCCATGTGGGACCCTCCTCTGGTGGCCGGGGAGCAGCCGGGGATGGAACCTGCGTCGCAGAGGCCGCGGGCAGCTTCACAACCCAGCGCTCAACCGCTGCGCCACCGGGGAGGCCCTTAATAATGTTAATTCTTCCAATCCGTGAGCAGGGGATGTCTTTCCATTTCTTTGTGTCTTCTTTTTTTTTTTAACAGTGTTTTATAGTTTTTTTTGTACAGGTCCTTTACCTCTTAAAGATTTATTTATTCATTTCATACAAGCACTGGGTACAGTCAGAAGCGCGGGAGGGTGAGAGAATTCACCAGAGCGGGGAACAGAACAGGCAGACGCTGAGGGGAGCAGCGGGCGCGGCAGGAGAGGTCTGCGGGCCATGTGGGGCCCTCGCCGGCAGTCGGGGATCGAACCGGCGCTGCAAAGGCTGCAGGCAGCTTCTCAGCCCAGCGCTCAACTGCTGAGCCACCAGGGGAGGCCCCAGCCACTAGTTTTTGTATGAACACATTTTCATTTCCCTGGGGTAAATGCCCAGGGTACATGCTGGGTTTTGTGACCCGCTCTGGCCGTTGCTTTCATTAGTGTTCTGGTTGTAGAGGAACTGGTTTCCATGGACCTGGCCCTGTCCTGGTTCCCCCAGGAGTCTTGTACTTTTCATGAGCTGTTTTGCCATGAGTGAGGTTTTTCAGGCATGCACCGACCTTGTCACACTTAACACATGCACAGCGTGGTGGAATGCTGTGCGAGCGGGTGCTTGCCAGTAAGGCAGGTATGCTCCCTCCCTCCAGGGACGATGGTGCCCCCTCCAGGGACGATGGCGCCCCCTCCTCTGTCTCTGCACTCAAGCGCCTGGAGCGCAGTCAGTGGACAGATAAGATGGATCTGCGGTTTGGCTTTGAGAGGCTCAAGGAACCTGGGGAGAAGACTGGCTGGCTCATCAACATGCACCCTGTAAGCCCCGGGCTTCCCTGCCCTCCCACTCGGGGTGCTCCTCTACACGTGGAGGGTAACCACGGGTGTATTGACCAATTCTCCCCTAGACCGAGGTTTTAGATGAGGATAAGCGTCTGGTCAGTGCCGTGGACTACTACTTTATCCAAGACGATGGGGGCAGATTTAAGGTAAGCCCCTCAGCCCCATGAGTGAAAAGCTGGTCAGCGATGGGGTAGAGCTGGGCCCCCAACAACGAAAGTTTCTTTAGCTCTCTGATTCTTAGGAGAGGAGGGACTGGGCCTTGGCAGTGTGTAGCCTAAAGCCTGATGGGAACATGGTCCGAGGAGCCGGGTCGTGTCTCTTAGGCTCTCACCCCCACCACATGGGCAGGCCTATTTCTCGTTGCACCTTTGCTCTCCGGAGGTGTCGAGGTCCAGGCTGCATTGCATCAGCCTCTCATATGATCTCTTTTTCTTTCTTTCCCTTCACCCCGAATGGGTTGGTAACTCTTGCAGGTGGCCTTACCCTACAAGCCATATTTCTACATTGCAACCAAAAAGGTAAGTGTGTGCAGCTCCTACTCCCTTCAGCTGTGCCCGGGCCTCTGTTTCCTCCCTCCTTGTCCTAATAAGCCTGTCCTTTTCTTTCTTTTTTTTTTTAAAGGTTTATTTATTTATTAAAAATATTTATGCCTACAAGAATTGGGGTACAGGCCACAGGTTGGGGCGGTGAGAGGACTCACCAGAGACAGAGTGGGGAACAGAACAGGCGTATTGACTGAAACACACTGCTGAGGGGAGCAGCGGGCGAGTCAGGAGAGGACTGCTGCGCCATGTGGGTTGCTACCTGGCTGGCTGGGAATCGAACTCGTGCTGCGGTGGCTGGCAATAGCTTGATAGCGCTGTCTTTAACCCCTGCGTCCCCAGGGAGGCCCCCATAAACCTGTCCTTTTCAAAGGTCAAAAAAAGGGTAAATGTGGGTCATGGAATCAGGTCAGGTGATTCTCTTCCCTAACTTGCTCTGGGTGGGGGGTGGTTCAGAAATGGAAATAAAGAGGCCTCGAAGGAAACAGGCTGGGAAGGGAAATAGATTGGCTAATGGAAATCATTCTCATCCTGATTTAGGGCTGTGAGCGAGAAGTTTCATCTTTTCTTTCCAAGAAGTTTCAGGGGAAAATTGCTAAAGTAGAGACTGTCCCCAAAGAAGATTTGGACTTGGTAAGTGTCACTCAGACCTTTAGGGTGCACCTTGGGTGAAGAAGGGATTGGGCAGTCTCCGTGCCGGGGCCTGGGCTGTCTGGTGACTGCACAAGTCCTCTCCAGAGGGCGCTGTGGTGCTGTCGGTGCCCTGAGCGGAGTTTGATAAGGCGTTTGGAGTTTTCAGCTCTTCAACTCATGTATCTATCTGCCTTTGAGTTCTAACCCACTGTCTCTCCCCAGTAAACTCCTTTTTCTTTTGAACTCATGAGCAAATCTCTTCACTCTACAGCCAAACCACTTGGTGGGTTTGAAGCGAAATTACATTAAGCTGTCCTTCCACACCGTGGAGGACCTTGTCAGAGTGAGGAAGGAGATCTCCCCTGCTGTGAGGAAGAACCGGGAGCAGAGCCACAGCAGTGACTCCTACACGGCCATGCTTTCCAGGTGAGCTGCCTCGGGCAGACAGCGCCAGCCCGTGAGGACCGTGTTTCCATTTTAACTAAGTTGTCCAGGTGGACAGAGGTGGCAAAGTCCAGCAGTGCAGTCCCCTCAGGGTTCAGCACCCGTCTTTCTGGAGACTCTTGGGCCCTTTGGTGGCTTTGCTACCTGAGGTGTTTGTGTCGGCATTGTGGCAACCCCACATGCTTCTCACAATGGGCCTCAGCAGCGCTTCTTGTCCTGCGTGGAGTTGCTGTAAAGGTGGACGCCTTTTGCGCCCCTGATCCCACCACCCCAGTAGTTTTTTTTAATTTTATTTTATTTATTTATTTATTTATTTGTTTGTTTGTTTTGTTTATACATGCACTGGGTACAGTCAGAAGCGCGGGAGGGTGAGAGAATTCACCAGAGCCAGAGCGGGGAGCAGAGCAGGCAGAAGGACCGAAGTACAGTGCTGAGGGGAGCAGCGGGCGGCAGGAGAGGTCTGCGCGCCATGTGGGACCCTCCTCCGGTGGCCGCGGAGCAGCCGGGGATCGAACCGGCGCTGCAGAGGCTGCGGGCAGCTTCGCAACCCAGCGCTCAACCGCTGCGCCACCGGGGAGGCCCCACCCCAGTAGTTTGTTTCCGTGGGTGTGGCGAGTGCTGAGCTGGCAGCCAGCTTGTCGAGAGCCTGGACTCACGCAACACCCTTCTCTGGAGAGCCTGGGGCACTTCAGTGCCACTTAAGTACAGGATACCAGACACCGTTCGTCGGATGTATGGACATCAATGTGCAGGAAGCAGGATCAGCGGTGCAGAAGAGGAAACCTTGACTGCTTGAAAGTTGGGGTGACTTCAGAAAAGCCACCCGCTTCCCACCCCACGTGCTCCAGTGGACCACAAACCTCCAGAATGTTTCAGGGTGTCCCTGAATGCTGAGTCCCTGAGAGACCTGAGCCACCTTTACAACTATCTTTGGTCTTTTTCCCTCCTAACAGTCCATCCAGTATCCGGCAGTCTAGTGGGCTAGTGTTGGAGGAGTGTTTTAGTGACAGTGGCTTCCTCTTAGTGTAGGAATAACTATGATAGGAATCGTTCCCGTGCCCTCACAGTGCTGAGAGCTGTGTGACTGTGACCCGGGGGCTCATGCAGACCTGTCCTGTCAGCCACCTGTTTGTCAGGAGGGCGGGTCATGTCTTAGGGCCCCCAAGTGACAGCGTGTCCTTTCAGTGGGGGTGTGATGTGCAGCCTCTAAAATGCCCACGAGCAGAGTCTCCTTGTGTCTGTGACTGCCTGGTGGGGGCATCATGCGGTCATTCCTTCCGGAAGAAGGACACGTCCTGTCAGCTCAGCCCCTCCATCTACCCTGTGCTTACTCAGCACGATGACTGCCCCCTACTGCCCCGCTCCCCTGCTCCCGGCAGACTCGGGTGAGTGGCTCGCCCTGTCTTGCAGTGTTCTGCAAGGGGGCAGTGTGGCTCTTGATGAGGAGGAAACCTCGAGGAGGATGGCTGACCAGCTGGACAACGTTGTAGACATGCGTGAGTACGACGTGCCTTACCACATCCGCCTCTCCATTGACCTGGAGATCCACGTGGTGAGTGTCTGCAGCTGGGCGGCGGGGCAATGGGCCCGGCCTGGAGAAATGGGCTCTGGCACTCAACACATCACTTGCCAACAGGCTCATTGGTACAACGTCAGATATCGAGGAAGCGCCTTGCCTGTGGAAATTTCCCGTCGAGATGACCTCGTAGAACGACCTGTAAGTGCTGCTTGCATTTCCCCATCCTAAATTTTCCACCTGTTTTTGGAGAGATCTAATTCAGTGCTGAAAGGTGATTTTATTCAAATATTTGTTTCTTTTACCTCAAATATCTCCTTGAAAGAATTTCTGAGTTATCCTTTTTTTACCAGTTTCTGACTTGAGAAGCATGTGGTACAAACACATGCAGTCTATCTACTTTGCTCTTTCTTGCAAGTCCCTGACTCAAGCTTGACCCTAGGCGTCCTTTTATGGGCCTGAAGGGCAGGCTGCTCCCCCTTCTCTGTGCACCCCTCTACCCACACCCTCTCTGCTTTGACCTAGAGATCTTGGTGGATATAGCCGCTAGTTGGTATGGACAGGATTGTTTTTTCCTCCTGCCCTTCATCTTTTGTCTCTTCCGTGCTTTCAGTTTCCAGCCTTACAATTTGGACTCACCAATGTTGAGCCCGTGAAACCTGTGGCTCCCCATTCTGAGCCTTGGTAAGGGCAGGACCTTCTGCCTGTGCTTGAGGTCCTCCCCCATATTAGGTGACCCCAGGTGTGCTGTGTAATTCCCAGACTCAGTAAATAATAAGCGTTTTTTTTTTTCTAAGATTTATTTATTTATGCATACGAGAGCTGGGGTATAGGCCAGAGGTGTGGAGGGGTGAGAGGATTCACCAGAGACAGAGTGGGGAGCAGAACAGCCAGAATGACTGAAATATACTGCTGAGGGGAGCAGTGGGCGAGTCAGGAGAGGTCTGCTGTGCCATGTGAGTTGCTCCCTGGCCAACCGGCATCGAACTTGTGCTTCAGTGGCTGCGGATAGCTTCATAGGTTGCGTCATAACCCCTTGCACCACCAGGTAGGCCCAAACCTCTATTTTTTGTTTTTCAAAGTTTCCTGACAGCTGTTGCGAAGGGCATCTTGCGCTCGTAGTTAAGAAGCTGTGAGCCTGGTCCAGTTGTAGTAGTGACTTGAAATGGGACGTGTCTATGGGAACCTGATTGGGTGGACAGTGCCCCCAGCATCCCTGTCGGGTGGAGGAGCCCTTCATAAGGGAGGATGTGACTGTACATGCGCCTGGCCTCATTGTTAGGGAGGCTGGTCTGAAGCTCAGAGGGAAAGCTCTGACCTCCGCCCCAGGTATGGAGCACGTGAGAAGGGACGCCTAATGAGAAGGTGGTGGCTTGGGGACAGCTTTCTGAGCTTGGGGAATTCTGCTCAGTTTTCTAATGAAGATGTCAGGTCTGTGCCAGTCTCCTGTCAGGGTTGCCATAAAGACCAGGCGAGCTTAGGCATTTCAGCAGCTCTGATTCAGTGTTCTATAATTCTAGGCTTTTGCTGTGACCAGCAGCTCTCACTTTTTCTCTTGTGTTTAGAGTTTCACACCATTGCTGAACTGAGGCATCCTGGATGTAGGCCAGGCAACTGAGATGCCTGTCCTGCTGCTTCCAGAACATTGCCTGGCAACAGCTGACTTCACCTTCAGCACCTGGGGCTGGTGGTGTGGTGTTGAGAGGACCCCTGGGTCTCGGGAGCCAGCTTGGTTTGTGACTGACTCAGTGCTGCATTGTCCCTCCAGGACCCTGTGGTTTTGGCATTTGACATTGAGACGACCAAGCTGCCCCTCAAATTCCCTGATCCCGAGACAGACCAGATCATGATGATTTCCTACATGATAGACGGCCAGGTGAGTGGCACATCCGGTCCCCGAATCAGAATAGCATCTGCCCCGTGGTATTTTTAGGGTGACAGTCAGTGGAGCCCAAGAATGTGGCCAGGCAGGCTGTTATAGCATGCTCTGTGCTCCCAGCATTCATTAGACATCTGACACACGGGGTGTGGGGTGCACATCCCTTCTGGGGGAGCTATGATGAATTCAAGCCTAAGCAGAGACTTTTTTATTTTTTATTTATTTATTTTTTTTTGCATTTTCTTTTTTTTTTTTTTTTTATAAATTTTATTGTTATATTCCCCATACAATTGCAGCCCCCCCATTCTGACCCCAATCCCTCCCCTCCGGCCCCCCTAAAAGTGTCCTAAGCAGAGACTTTTTTAAAAAGATTTATTTATGCTACAAGAGCTGGGGTGCAGGCCAGAGGCGTGGGTGTGAGAGGACTCACCAGATAGAAAGTGGGGAGCAGAACAGGTGGATCTACTGAAATCTGCTGAAGGGAACAGGGGGGAGACAGGAGAGGTCTGTTGCACCTTGTGGGTAGCTCCCTGGCTGGGGATCGGACTTAGGCCCCAGGGGCTGGCAATAGCTTGATAGTGCTGAGATTTAACCCCTGCACCACCAGGCAGGCCCTTGCTGCAGAGACTTCCAGTAAGGGCCACACGTCAGGGATGAGCTACTGTGCCCTCCCTCACGCCGACTGCTCATGGTTCCCACAGGGCTACCTGATCACTAACAGGGAGATCGTGTCAGAAGACATTGAAGATTTTGAGTTCACCCCCAAGCCGGAATATGAAGGGCCTTTTTGTGTCTTTAATGAGCCCGACGAGGTACAGGGCACCCTCGGCACCTCCTGGTATTTGGGCTGAAGCAGGAGGTGGACATGGTGGCTCTTCTGAGCCCCGATTTGTGGTGTCAGGGTGACGGTCCACAGCCTCGCTCCCCAGTGCTGTGGTCTCGCGCTTGTGGGGTGGGGTGGCGGGCAGGGCCGAGAGGCAGCTGTTGATTGGAGGAGGGGCCAGCTCTGACCCGTGGCTCTGGGACCTTAGGTCCGTCTACTCCAGAGGTGGTTTGAGCATGTCCAGGAGACCAAGCCCACCATCATGGTCACTTACAATGGGGACTTCTTTGACTGGTGAGTCTGTCTTGTCTATGAGTAAAAAGTGTTTGAGAAAGATCCGGCCTGATCACGTGTCTGCTAGTTAACATGAGCTTTGAGCATGTACGAGTACATGGGAGTGGTTATGGCAGGAAAGGCAAGAAGAGGAGTCAGAGGAGCAACCCTTGGAAGCACCACAGGGCCCCTCATCCCCTTTGAGGAGAGGCCTGGGCTCCTGGGTGCACTCAGGGCAGTGTTTCCTGTGAGGGACTCCAGCCTGTGCGCTCTCCACCCCTCCTAGGCCATTCGTGGAGGCCAGGGCGGCGGCCCATGGTCTGAGCATGCGCCAGGAGATAGGCTTCCAGAAGGACAGCCAGGGCGAGTACAAGTCACCCCAGTGCATCCACATGGACTGTCTCAGGTAGGCCCCACACAGGGGTACAGGCGCCCCTGTGGGAGTGGAGAGGGGCGGGTTGACATATTTGAGAGGTGAGGATTTGGGGGCCTGCAGACTTGGGGGTAGGGGTGTATTTCTGGGGCAGTTGTGGGGGGCAGGCAGAGCTCGGGTTGACGACCCATCTGGAGAGACTGTCCAGGAGGAGGCCGGGACCCAGGGCACTGTGGTGTAGAGTTGCCACTGCAGGCTTATCTGGTCCAGGCTGTGATGACGGGCCTTTGAGATGAGAAGTAAAGGGCGCAGGAGCCCAGGGAAGCCCCAGTCCGCAGAGGCCATGGCAGGGCAGCTGGGGAGGGTCTGGGAGGGGGGACGGTGGGGGGGGGGACCTGAGGGAAGGGCTATCCTGGAGCGCCTCTCTGCCTCTCTGCTTCCGGCTGTATGAACAGAGCAGGGAAGTGGCAGGAGGGCCTGGGGGTGGGGAGAGCAGACCCGCAGCATGGTGGGGAGCGGCGTGCTGGGGATCTGGGGCCCCGAGTGCCTTCTAATTTCTCCATGGGGATGAGGAGGCAGGCCCAAGGGTGGGCTCTGGCACACCTGAAATGAATTGCCTTCAGCAACCTGCCCCAGCTGGGGTCCCAGTGGGGGTCTTGGGCCCGTCTGTACTCGGCATCTCCTGTGCTCGAGCTGCTTTCGGCTGTCGTGGGCCCAGGCTTTGTCTCAGTTGCCTCCGGCCTCTGCACTCGTTCTTGCTCCCAGGTGGGTGAAGAGAGATAGCTACCTCCCCGTAGGCAGCCACAACCTCAAGGCGGCCGCCAAAGCCAAGCTGGGCTACGACCCCGTGGAGCTGGACCCCGAGGACATGTGCCGGATGGCCACCGAGCAGCCCCAGGTAGGGGCCGCTGTCTGCACTTGCCGCATCTCTGGCTGCCCCCACGGCTCGGCCCCACACGCTCATCTTCTCTCCTCAGACTCTGGCCACGTACTCGGTGTCGGATGCTGTGGCCACGTACTACCTATACATGAAGTACGTGCACCCCTTCATCTTCGCCCTGTGCACCATCATCCCCATGGAGCCTGACGAGGTCAGCCTGACCCCATGCTGCCCCTCCCCCACCCAGCTCTGCCACACTGCACATTGGTGCAGCCGCAGGTGTGGCATCTGCTCCAGCCTGGCCTCCCTGCAGGTGCTGCGGAAGGGCTCTGGGACGCTGTGTGAGGCTCTGCTGATGGTGCAGGCATTCCACGCCAACATCATCTTCCCGAACAAGCAGGAGCAGGAGTTCAATAAGCTGACGGATGACGGCCACGTGCTGGACGCTGAGACCTACGTGGGGGGCCACGTGGAGGCCCTGGAGTCCGGCGTTTTCCGCAGCGACATCCCCTGTCGCTTCAGGATGGTGCGCCCTGCGGGCTCTGGGCCTCAGATCCTGCCCACCTCTTCCCAGGGCCCCGCCCCCGCCCTGAGGGCCCCCACCCATCCCACCTGGTCTCCCTCCTCAGGGTGGCCGGGTCACAGAGTGCCCCCAGCTGCGTCTGCCTGGGGTGGCTGGGCAAGGGCGTTCCCCTGGCTCACTACCGTGTCCCCCGGTCACTTGTGCCAGAATCCTGCCGCCTTTGAGTTCCTGCTGCAGCGGGTGGAGAAGACGTTGCATCACGCCGTGGAGGAGGAGGAGAAGGTGCCCATGCAGGAGGTCACCAACTTCCAAGAGGTAGCGCCAGGCGGGGGGACGCGCCTCGTTCCTCCTCGTGGCCTCCCTGGGCAGCATGTCAGTGTGTTCCCGTTGGTGCTGGCTGGGGAGGACGGGGCCATGGTTAGGTGCACAGCCCACCTGCCGAGGAGGGGCCTCACAGGGCGTGGGTACAGTGACGGGTGTGGAGAGAGGCAGGAGGCCTTCGGGCCCTGCATGTCCGCACCGTCTATCCCGGGCTGAGGAGCTGCCAGAGGTTTCAGGTTTGTTTTTGCTAAGACTTTGGCTGCGTGACGTTGTCCATGGTGCTTGGAAGCGCTGTTGGTGGGGTGTGCGTGTTGCCGGTGGGCCTGCTGTGCTGGGGTTACATGGGGCTAGCCCCTCCCCGCTGGCCCATCCATTTGCCCCTGCACGTTTTCCTTTGTTGGCCGTGTGCTGTGTTGCCAGGCTGGGGTCCTGGCATGCCGGCTTCTGTTCACCGCCTCATGGGCAGCTCACGCCTGGTGCTCCTGTGCCCTGTGGGCATAAGCAGAGCCAGGGCTGCCTTTACTGGGGCAGGTTTTGGTTCTTGGAGGGCTCAGGTTTGCGCTGATGGCGGAGACCCTGCCTAGACTCGGAAGTTGGTTCACAGGCCTATCCGTGATGCTGGGAAAGCACTGCCACCCTCTGGGCCTTTCTGAGCGCCCCATTAAGGGCAGGGGCAGCCCCGAGAGGGTGGCTGTCGTGCCAACCAGGGTCCACACCTCCCGGCGGACCACACTTCGTGGCCACGCATATGGACATGACTGGTGTGTGTGCAAGCCGCCCCTAGGCTCCTGGGCTCCAGCCGGAGATCTTGGTGGAGGCTGTTCTCTCAGTGCGGTGCTCGCGGCCCTACCCTTCCTTCGAGGAGCTTAGCCCTGGTGCCTGCCGCGGCCCTCTTTCTCCACAGGTGTGTGACCAGATTAAGTCAAAGCTCATCTCCCTGAAAGAGGTTCCCAACCGAATTGAATGTCCCCTCATCTACCACCTGGACGTGGGGGCCATGTACCCCAACATCATCCTAACGAACCGCCTGCAGGTGAGCCGCGTCGGGACGCGGGGTCCGGCTCTTCCTTCAGAATGCTGACCTGTTCCTCCCCCGCAGCCCTCCGCCATGGTGGACGAGGCCACCTGTGCTGCCTGCGACTTCAACAGACCTGGAGCCAGCTGCCAGCGCAAGATGGCCTGGCAGTGGAGGGGCGAGTTCAGTGAGTGGCGGGGCAGAGTGGGAAGGTCAGCAGGGAGTGGGGGGCAGGCCTGTCATGGACTCTCCCCTGGTCACCCTCCCAGTGCCTGCCAGTCGCAGCGAGTACCATCGGATCCAGCACCAGCTAGAGTCAGAGAAGTTCCCGCCCTTGACCCCAGAGGGCCCGGCTCGGGCCTTTCACGAGCTGTCCCGTGAGGAGCAGGCCAAATATGAGAAGAGGCGGCTGGCAGGTGAGCAGCCCTGTGGCTCTTCCCAGTTGGGACGGCTGGTGGGCTCAGTAACTTGGCTGGGGCTGCCTTGCTCCGAGGCGCTGGCCCCTGCGCGCTGCTCCTGGGTGGGTGGCGGCCGTCTCCCGAGCAAGGTCCCACGCCCCTCTGCTGTGCCCAGATTACTGCCGCAAAGCCTACAAGAAGGTGCATGTGACCAAGGTGGAGCCGCGCCTCACCACCATCTGCCAACGTGAGAACTCCTTCTACGTGGACACCGTGCGTGCCTTCCGGGACCGGCGCTACGAGTTCAAAGGCTTGCACAAGGTGGGTGCCGGCTGTGCTGCTCCGCCCTCCACCACCTGTGTGCCTGGGGTCAGACCACTCTGAAGCGTTGTGGGCCTGAGGCCTCTTGCTATTCTGGCTTTCGCCTTCGCGGCGAGGACGTGGGCTGGGCCGGGGTGCCTGGCATGCTTTGAGGGCATGGTGTGCACATGCGGCACACAGCAGACGACTTGGTTTTATTCTTTTTTTTAAACACCAAAGCTTGAAAACGGTTTCTGTGCCCAGGATGGGGCGTTTGCTGTAACACTTTCAGTGTTCTCTGCATTTCCTCATTAGTTGCTGTTGCCAGGGACCTCCTAAGTGGCTCCTGTTCTCCTAACTCCATTAACAGGAGAGGCCTGCTGGCCCCACCTGCTGTGATACTCTCTTGGGTGGTGCTCTTGAGAGGGAAGGCTGTCTGGGCACCCCCCACTGGGCTGCCTGATGGATGCTCTGGAGGGCGCCTGGGCAGGGCGGTGGGTGTGGCCCTGGTGGGGTGGCCAGGCTAGGGCTCCATAGGGGGCATCTGTGTTCTGGAGGGGGTGAGTAGAAGCACTTTATCACTGCGGGATTTTTTTGCTGTTCATGTAGGTTTGCGCCTTGCCTAGTATAGGGAAAGGACAGGTGCTTTGCTCAGAGCGGACTGTCTGCCGGTGGCTTGGCCATGCCCGCTGAGGGCAGCTGGGCCCAAGGAACAAAGCCCTAGGCCCCAGGGGCCCCCAGAAGCCACACGTCATCTTGAACAGCTTTTTCAAGTTCCCTATAGACGCGAGCATTTCCGGTGCGTTACGACCTTGGCGTCTGAGTGGATCTGCTGTGGCTCCCAGGTGTGGAAGAAGAAGCTGTCTGCAGCGGTGGAGGCGGGGGACGCGGCGGCGGCGAGGCGCTGTCGAAACATGGAGGTGCTGTACGATTCCCTGCAGCTGGCGCACAAGTGCATCCTCAACTCCTTCTACGGCTACGTCATGCGCAAGGGGTGCGGGCAGGCCCGAGCCGGGGTGGGCTGCGGGTGGGCGGTGGGCGCCTCACTCTACCTGGGGACAGGCCCTGGGCCTGCTCTGCTACTTAGCGGAGCTAGAGTCAGGGCTAGACACGGCACTTGGTTGGGCCTGACGCCGTCAGTCACTCAGTGGGTGTCCCTGCTGCCCGGGCTGACAGGCCAGCGCAGAGCTGGCCGGAAAGGGGTGGGGATTCTTAGAGTCCAGGTGGCCTGAGCTGTGTTCATTGGACACAAGGACCAGGGTCGGGCTTGAGTGGGCGTGGGCCCCTGGGGGCCGTGGCAAGAGGCTGCACAGCTCCAAGAAGGAGAAAGTTGGGGTGAGGCTTGAGGGAGGGCTGTTTCCTCTGAGAAGATGAGGGACGGAGGTGGAGATTCTGAAGGCTTGAGATGGTGCTGGGGAAATGAGACCCTCTGGGCCAGTTCCGGGAGTCCGGGTGAGGGCTGGCTGACCTGTTGCTGTGGCACCATGCTGCATCCTTCCAGGACCTTCCTGAGCTGAAGCCTGGAATAGGGATAGAAGTGTCCTCAGCACAGCTAACCTTAGCTCTGCCCAGCGAAAGACCTCCCCTTGGTGGCCTCTCTCACCCCTCCCAACCCCTCTGGGGAGACTGTGCCCACTCACCCCAGGCTGTGACCACCCTCCAGGGCCCGCTGGTACTCCATGGAGATGGCCGGCATCGTCTGCTTTACGGGGGCCAACATCATCACCCAGGCGCGGGAGCTGATTGAGCAGATTGGGTGAGCACTGTGAGGGCTGGGCCTTGCTGGTGGGTGAGCAGATCGCTGAGATGGGCTGCAGGCTGGAGGTGTGTTGGGCTCCCAGGAGCAAGCGCCTCGTCCCGCTCCGCACAGCACCGGGTCTCACTGCTGCTTTGTCCCTGTCTCTGAAGGAGGCCCCTGGAGCTGGACACAGATGGGATTTGGTGCGTCCTGCCCAACAGCTTCCCTGAGAACTTTGTCATTAAGACGACCAATGCAAAAAAGCCCAAGGTGACCATCTCGTACCCCGGGGCCATGCTGAACATCATGGTCAAGGTGAGCCTGGGCCCGGCAGGGCTGCCGTCTGGTTTGCACACCTGCCCCTGCCTCTCCCATCCGAGTCTCCCCTTGCCCTTTGTCATCGGCTCCTCTCCCACCCAAGCCTGCCAGCCCCAGTGAGCTCCTGGGTGTCTCAGACGCGCAGCAGTGCGTCTTTCTGTGTCTTGTCGGGTGCCTGTGGGGGCTCCATCCTCTTCTTTTGCCTAGTCGTGTCCAGACAGAGGAGCCCTGTGTCTGCCCTGTCCACTGTGGGGGAACCCATGGACAAGGCCCGTGCCCTTTACCCCTGCTTTGCAGGAAGGCTTCACCAACCATCAGTACCAGGAGCTGGCCGAGCCTTCCTCGCTCACCTATGTCACCCGCTCGGAGAACAGCATCTTTTTTGAGGTAGATGGACCTTACCTTGCCATGATCCTTCCGGCCTCCAAGGAGGAAGGCAAGAAACTGAAGAAGAGGTGAGAGTCCCACAGCCTTAGTGCTGGGGCAGGGCAGGGTGGGCAAGGCCAATAGCCTGAGGGGCCTAGGGAGCCGGGGTGGAAGCGGCTTTGGCTCTTCCTTGGCCTCTTCCACTTCAAAAGCTGCCGTCATCAGAGAGGCCAGAACTGCTGTGCCCCTGCAGCTGTGGCCCTCCCCGGCCCCCAGCTGGGAAAGCATGGAGCTTGGACTGGGGGCAGAGGGCTGGGAGTGGCCAGCCCTGGGCTGTCGGTCACTGCATTGCCGCCACGCCAGGTACGCTGTGTTCAACGAAGACGGCTCCCTGGCCGAGCTCAAGGGCTTCGAGGTCAAGCGCCGTGGGGAGCTGCAGCTGATTAAGATCTTCCAGTCCTCTGTGTTCGAGGCCTTCCTCAAGGGCAGTACGCTGGAGGAGGTGTACGGCGCTGTGGCCAAGGTGGCCGACTACTGGCTGGACGTGCTGTACAGTAAGGTGAGTGCCCCACCCGCGAGCAGGCGGTAGGAGAGCTCGCTGGTTCTCAGACCAGAACTTCCGGGCAGGGCCTCTCGGCTCCCGGGAATCTGTCCAGGGCAGAATTCTGGGAAGCAAACAAATGGTTTGATGGTGAAGGAGCTGAAGGAGACAGTTGAAAGTCACATCAACTCCGAATCCTAAGCTCTCTGCAGGCGTGGAGTGCACATAGCTCCTGCAGTCTGCCAGCGAGTCTTCTCCCGGAGCTGCTGCAGCATGTTGTGCTCCTCAGACTCAGAACATTCCAGTCAGTCTGGGGCCTGGGGAGCTAGCCTCACCGCTAGTGCCAGAGCCCTTGGCGGTCGAGGGCCGGTGTGTGCGTCAGGCGTCTGGACACAGGCCTTGCCTCTTCCGTGCGGTGCGCGAGGATGCTGCCTGGGAGGAGCTAGGTGTCTGGGGCATTTCCTTTGCTCTGCAGTCCTGTTTCTTTTCTTTTTTTTTTTTTTGGGGGGGGGGTGAAAATCAAACCTCAAAAAACCACTTTAATTCTGGCCTGACAGCGCCAGGTGCAATGACTGGGGACAGACTCTGGGTGCAATGCTGTGTGACCACTCATTCACACACGCAGTTCCAGAAGGCCCCAAGGGGGACTTACCTTCAGGGGCTGAGACAATCTTTTCTTTTTTTTTTTAAGGATTTATTTATTTATTATTTATACAAGCACTGGGTACAGTCAGAAGCGTGGGAGGGTGAGAGAATTCACCAGAGCCAGAGCGGGGAGCAGAGCAGGCAGAAGGACCGAAGGACACTGCTGAGGGGAGCAGCGGGCGCCGGGAGAGGTCTGCGCGCCATGTGGGACCCTCCTCCGGGGGCTGGGGAGCAGCTCGGGATCGAACCGGCGCCGCAGAGGCTGCGGGCAGCTTCGCAACCCAGCGCTCAACCGCTGCGCCACCAGGGAGGCCCGACAATCTTTTCTTTTTTTTTTTTTTTTTTTTTTTTTAATTTTTTAGATTTTATTTATACAAGCACTGGGTACAGTCAGAAGCGCGGGAGGGTGAGAGAATTCACCAGAGCCAGAGCAGGGAGCAGAGCAGGCAGAAGGACTGAAGTACACTGCTGAGGGGAGCAGCGGGCGGCAGGAGAGGTCTGCGCGCCATGTGGGACCCTCCTCCAGTGGCCGGGGATCAGCCGGGGATCGAACCGGCGCTGCAGAGGCTGCGGGCAGCTTTGCAACCCAGCGCTCAACCTCTGCGCTATCGTGGAGGCCCAATCTTTTCTTTTTTAAGATTCATTTATTTATGCATACGAGAACTGGGGTACAGGGCAGCGATGTGGGGGGGTGAGAGGACTCACCAGAGACAGAGTGGGGAGTGGAACAGGTGGATCTACTGAGACACACTGCTGCGGGGAGACAGGAGGGTCTGCCGTGCCCCGCGAGTTGGCTCCCTGGCCGGGGATCGGACTCGTGCTGCGGAGGCTGCAGGTAGCTACACAGCGCTGAGACTTAACCCCTTGCAGCACCAGGGAGGCCCCTGTGGGCCTGATTTTTGGCACGTCATCCTGTGCGGCACGCGCGGGCCCCGCGAGAGTCGGCGCCAGAGCCGCCGAGGCCTGGGGCTGGCGGGGGGCCCCCCCATGCCCCTCGGGAGCCTCCGCCGCCTGCAGGGTGTGGCTGTCCCTGTCTCTTCCTGCCCTTCCTCGGCCCTCCTTGCCTGGGTCCCTTCCTGTTAGGAGAAATCGCCAGTGCTTCTGTTCTCTGCGATCTTTGCCGGTCGCGGGGGGCTGCGTCTCCGTGCTCTGCACAGTTCAGAAGGTGAAAGTGAGGTTTGGTTGGGCTTTAGGTGCTGCTGTGTGCTGGGCTGAGCAGGCAGCCTTTGCGGTCACACTGCTGCCTTCAGTGCACCGGGCGGAGGGCTGCAGGGTCCTGCAGGTGGCAGCAGCCTGAGGGAGGTGGGTGCCCATCCCCACATAACCTCTGCCCTTGCCCCCAGGCGGCCAACATGCCTGATTCTGAGCTGTTCGAGCTGATCTCCGAGAACCGCTCCATGTCCCGGCGGCTGGAAGACTATGGGGAACAGAAGTCCACATCTATCAGCACCGCCAAGCGGCTGGCCGAGTTCCTGGGGGACCAGATGGTGAAGGACGCTGGGCTGAGCTGCCGCTACATCATCTCCCGGAAGCCAGAGGGCTCTCCTGTCACTGAGCGGTGAGATGTCAGGGCTGGGGACGGCCCATTGGAAGAGGCGGCTCTGGCTGGGGCCTGTGGGTCAGGGACAGGTCCTTACTGTGGCCTGTGTGGCCGGCCAAGGGGTGTGGGCTGGCTCACAGGGCCAGTTACCCGGGCCGCCAGGAGACCTGGTCTGGCTTAGGCTCGGGGCGAGCCCCAGGACTGCCCCCCAGGAGCTGGGGCTGCCCCAAAGCAGCGGTGCGGGGTGGGGTGTGGTGGGACGGCCTTCTGAGCTGTGCCCCCGTCCCCAGGGCCGTCCCCCTTGCCATTTTCCAGGCAGAGCCCACAGTGAGGAAGCATTTTCTCCGGAAGTGGCTCAAGAGTTCTTCCCTCCAGGACTTTGATATCCGGAACGTGAGTGAGCTTTCCCTGACTCGGAAGTGCCCCTCTGTCTGCAGTGCTCCCTTCTCCGTCCTGGGCCCTGGTGACAGGAGATGGTCTCTCTGCAGCAGAACTGGGAAGCTGACGCTGGTGCTGCACCCCTCCTCTTGGCCAGTCTGGCCCAGCCACCACCTCTCTGGGGACCGGGGCCATTCCAGCTCCTCCCTGGGCAGGTGCCTCTCAACACCGGGTTTCTAGGGCACAGGCAGGCCGCTGCAGCAGGTGCCCAGTGAGCAGGGGCCCTGGGCGGGTGCTGGGGCCGCCCTTCTGACGTGTGGCTGCCGTCCTGCAGATCCTGGACTGGGACTACTACATTGAGCGGCTGGGGAGCGCCATCCAGAAGATCATCACCATCCCCGCTGCGCTGCAGCAGGTGGGTTGCGCAGTGGGGACACCTGGCAGCCCGCAGACCCCCCCCCCCCGCCCCGCTCGCTCACCTGTGTGCTCTCTGCAGGTGAAGAACCCTGTGCCACGTGTTAAGCACCCTGACTGGCTGCACAAAAAGCTGCTGGAGAAGAACGACATCTGCAAACAGAAGAAGATCAGTGAACTCTTTGTTCTTGAGGGCAGGAGACAGGTGAGGGCTGGGCTGTGTCGGACGGGGCCGCTGTGCTCGGCTTGGCTGCAGCCAGACCCAGGAGTCCTTGCCTTCTGCGGACATGAGCCTTGACCCTGGTCTGGGTGGGAGAGGCCGTGCGTCATGGGCGAGGGGCCTGTGCCCAGACTTTAGCTTCCCCGCAGCACCGGAGGCATTCGGACAGGCTGGGGCCAGGTGTGCAAGCAGCTCCCAGGTGCTGACTGGGGAAGGGCCTCCAGCCAGGCCATGCGCCAGCTCACCTGCTTAAGGTCTGACTCCCGGGTTGCATTTCCAGACAGAACCCTGGCATCCTTGTCAGAGCTGCCCCTCACAGGTAGTGAAGAAACGGGCCCCATAAGTGTTTCTCACATGGAGCTGGCATAGCCAAACTGATGCCAGAGAAAATCTTTCTGCCAGAAATCTTTCTTTAACTGGGGTTCAGGCCAGAGGTGTGTGGGGGGGAAAGGATTCACCAGAGACAGTGTGGGGAACAGAACAGGTGGATTGACCGAAGTACACTGCTGAGGGGAGCAGCGGGGAGAAAGGAGAGGTCTGCTGCACCATGTGGGTTGGTCCTTGGCCGACTGGGGATCGAACTCATGCTGCAGTGGCTGCGGACAGCTTCATAGGTTGTGTCTTAACTCCTTGCGCCACCAGGGAGGACCTGTGCCAGAAATCTTTGTCGTAGGGTGACGGTTGAGCAATACTGACAGTGGGTGACGTCACATCTCCGGTGGTTCTGACGGTGCAGGTTACCGTGAAAGCTTAGTCTAATAAGGAGTTGACTAAATACACCAGGCTTGGGGATTTTAACACATCTCTCTCATTTGATCAAGCAAACCAGGAAAATAGTAAAAATACGTAAGGTTGCAGTGACAACATTAACAGACACAGTGGGGGAAATTAGACTGGAGGAACAAAACTCCCATTTGCAGCCCCGGCAGGAATCTGGTTCAGCTGGGTCTCCGAGCTGGGCCTCCCCGCAGGAGGCCCTCAGGCCCAGTGCACACGGTCTCCTCTGGCAGCTGTGCCAGGCCAGCATGGGTGCTGGTGGCAGCCTGGGAGGTAGGCTGGGGTTCCCCCAGGGCAGTCTGTGGCACGGCAGCCTCTTCCCCAGAGCAGCACTGGCCCCTGGCAGACCAGTGCCAGGGTGTGACCTAATCTCAGAAATCTTGGTAATTACCTTAACTCACTGCTTCTGCCGCAGCCTGTCTTTAGAGAGGAGTCGGTGGGCCAACTGTGGTGGGAGGGCCCCCAGGGTGGCTTCAGGGGGCTGCACAGGGAACCCCAGTGACACATTTAGACTCAGGTTCCGCCAGTAGCAGGGGCCATGGGGCCTCGGGGTGGCGCATGGTGGAGGCACGGTCGGCCCTGGGTACTGTGTTTCCGGGAGCGGCCAGCGCGCCCTTGCTCAGCCCCCACTGGTGGCAGCAGGCCTTTGAGTAGTGGAACAGGTAGGGGGCAGGGGCCACTCTGCATGTGCTTTCAGAGCCGATTCCAAAGGCGTGTGGTTGATGAAGGAGGGTTGCAGGGGCGGTGTGGGCAGGAGCTCTGAGAGGTGCAGCCCGCACTGGGAGGGCCCGGGCATGTCTTTGTCCTGCTTTATTCTGAATGAGGAGGTGGGTGTTCCAGAGCACACACAGAATGACATAAACGCTGGCCTGTGTCGGCTCCTCAGTGGTGCTTTCCATTTGACCTCTTCGCTGTTCACTGTCAGAGCTGAGGGTGCCGGTGTATGGTGTCCCGGCAACTCACCCGCCGTGAGACGCCCCTGCCGGGCCCTGGTGGCTTAATCTCCTCGGGTTTCCAGGTGGGTGTGGCCCGGCCTCCAGAAGGCACCCCAAGTCTGGACACCCCCGACTTAGAGGACCTGGGCCTTGCGAAGCAGCCCCGCCCCACAGTCCCTGTGGCTACTAAGAGGAAGCGCGTGCTCTGGGAGAGCCAGGAGGACTCGCAGGACCTGGAGCTGACTGTGCCCTGGCAGGAGATCTTGGGGCAGCCCCCTGCCCTCGGGACGACCCAGGTAAGAAACCTCAGGAGTCTGGAGCGGCCTGGGGAGAATGGGAGCCCGGGGGGCACTGTCCTCCCTGCTGTGGTCCCAGGAAGGCCTCCTGACTGGCCCCATCCCCTGTGCCAGGAGGAGTGGCTGGTGTGGCTGCGCTTCCACAAGAAGAAGTGGCAGCTGCAGGCCCGGCAGCGCCTGGCGCGCAAGAAGAGGCGGCGTCTGGAGGTGGTGGAGGGCACTTCGCGGCCCGTGCGCAGCGGGCCTGCCACTGGGCTGGGGGGCTTCTTGCAACGGACGGCTCGCAGCATCCTGGACCTGCCCTGGCAGATAGTTCAGGTGTGGAGGGTGGGCCCCCAGGCTGCCAAGGGGCTCAGCCCCTGTGCCTTTGTGTGGGGTGGGGACTCCCCCAGCAGGCTGACCCCCGGGTCCACGCCCTTCAGATCAGCGAGACCAGCCAGGCCGGCCTCTTCAGGCTGTGGGCCATCATCGGCAGTGACCTGCACTGCATCCGCCTTACTATCCCCCGCCTGTTCTACGTGAACCAGCGGGTGGCGAAGGCTGAGGAGGGCGCGTCCTATCGCAAGGTAGGGTCAGCTGCTGGGCGCCCGGGCCTGAGCAGGGGCAACAGTCAGGACGGTGCCCAGGGGTGACAGCGCCCATGTCCCCCCAGGTGAACCGAGTCCTGCCCCGTGCCGGCCTGGCCCACCACCTCTACGAGTACTCGGTACCCGAGGACTTGTACCAGGAGCACGTCAATGAGATCAGCGCTGAGCTGGCGGCCCCCGATGTGGAGGGCGTGTATGAGACGCAGGTGGGGGGGGGCAGGCGGGGTGGAGCAGGCAGGTGTGGGCTGAGGGTCAGGCCTGGCAGGGGCAGCGGAGAGCCTGTGGTGTGTCCTCCCAGGTCCCCCTGCTGTTTCGGGCGCTGGTGCAGCTGGGCTGCGTGTGTGTGGTCAACAAGCAGCTGGTGCGACAGCTCTCAGACCGGGAGGCAGAGACCTTCTCCCTGGAGCACCTGGAGATGCGCTCACTGGCCCAGTTCAGCTACCTAGAGCCAGGTACTGGGCGGGCGGGTGGACTGGTGGGCCTCACCGCACGAGTGCTGACGCATGTCCTCCTCAGGGAGCATCCGCCATATCTACCTGTACCACCACGCCCAGGGCCCCCGGGCATTGTTCGGGGTCTTCGTGCCCTCACAGCGCAGGGCGTCCGTGTTTGTGCTGGACACTGTGAGTTCCTGGGCGGACGTGGGGAGTGGCCCTCGGGGCACAAGGGCCAGCCACTGGGCTAGGAGGGGAGCCCGGGTGCTGGCTGCCCTGGGGTGTGACTCAGCCGCCTCTCCCAGGTGCGGAGCAACCAGATGCCTGGCCTGGGCGCCCTGTATGCAGCCGAGCATGGCCTCCTACTGGAGAAGGTGGGCCCCGAGCTCCTGCCCCCGCCTCGGCACACCTTCGAGGTCCGCGCTGAGACCGACTTGAAGACCATCTGCAGGGCCATCCAACGCTTCCTGCTGGCCTACAAGGTGAGTTGGCCATCCGCCGCACCACTGGCCCCCCACCCCACACCGCTGCTCCCCCCCCCCCCCGCTGGCCCACCCAGCCCACTCTCCCTGCCCAGGAGGAGCGCCGCGGTCCCACGCTGGTGGCCGTGCAGTCCAGCTGGGTGCTGAGGCGGCTGACCGGGGAGGTGCCCATCCTGGAGGAGTTCCCTCTGGTGCCCCTGCGCGTGGCCGACAAGATCAGCTACGGAGTCTTGGACTGGCAGCGCCACGGGGCTCGGCGCATGATACGCCACTACCTCAACCTGGACACCTGCCTGTCGCAGGCCTTCGAGATGAGCAGGTAGTGTCCCCGAGGCAGCTTCTGGCGCCTGACAGCGGGGGCCACGCTGCTGGCCTGACTCTGCTCTCCGGGGCGGGTGGTACACCCTTTCT
Source organism: Talpa europaea (assembly GCF_964194135.1). NCBI lineage: Eukaryota > Metazoa > Chordata > Mammalia > Eulipotyphla > Talpidae > Talpa > Talpa europaea. The sequence continues at coordinate 61,288 of NC_140082.1, read as the reverse complement.
GGCCCAGGGCTGACTGGGCTGGCTGCCTTACCTGTGCAGGTACTTCCACATCCCCGTTGGGAACCTGCCCGAGGACATCTCCACCTTTGGCTCCGACCTCTTCTTTGCTCGCCACCTCCAGCGCCACAACCACCTGCTCTGGCTGTCCCCCACGTCGCGCCCCGACCTGGGGGGGAAGGAGGCGGACGACAACCGGCTGCTCATGGAGCTGGAGGACCAGGTCCCCATGGAGATCAACAGTCCTGGCTGCTACTCCACGGGTGGGCCTGCCTGTTCTGTCCTGGGGGGGCAGCCGCCAGTGCAGGGCGGAGGCTGCCGGGCCTCTGGGGCGGGCTCTGGGGTGCCCGAGTTTGAAGCCCCGGCGGTGGTGGATTTCCTGAGACGAGTGGGGTCAGGCCTGGACCTGGGTGGTGTCTCCGGTGCAGTGTGCGTGGAGCTGGACATCCAGAACCTGGCAGTGAACACCATCCTGCAGTCACACCACGTCCATGACATGGAGGGCGCCGGCAGCGTGGGCGTCAGCTTCAGCGTGGTCCCCCAGGCCTCCCTGGAGGACATGATCTCAGGCGTGCAGGCTGCCAGCACCCTGGCCAGCTACGACGAGACGGCACTCTGCTCTGGCACCTTCCGGTGGGTGCCTAGCCTCTCCTAAGGCAGGACGGCTGGGTTTGGGGTGGACGGCATGTGAGGGACACTGTTGTCTTCCTGCCTGGCCAGGGCAGGTGCCCACCTGCCTGGTGTGGCCCTCGTACCCTGGACCCTCCAGGCTCAATAGCCCTCATCACCCCGTAGGTGCCCTCCAGGTCATGGGGCCAGCGCATGCGCTGTGGGGTCCAGGTCACGCGCAGGGCGAGCCCGGCAGGGAGGCTGGTGGGCATGGGTGTCAGGGGTTGCTGTGGGCGGGGCACTGTGTTTGGCAGCCAGGTGTCCCCCAGCCCCGCTCAACCTCCGTGGGTTGCGGACGGCAGCGCTGACCTGCTGTGGCAGCCTGGGCTGCGCAGAGGGTGAGCTGTTCTGGGGCCGCAGGCGGTGGTCCTCTTGCCGCCTCACAGGACTGTGCAGGTGTGGGCTGGGTGGGAGACCGCTCTGGGCCAGTGGTCAGAGAGACCAGGCCTGCAATCTGAAAGGGTGGGGGGCAGCCCACAGACCTGGAGGGCACGGAGGAGACTCCAGGTCGCAGGTCCTGGGCAGGGAGGGGCTGGTGGGGGCTGCCCCTGTGACTGGCCCTGCCCCTGCAGGGTCCTGAAGAGCATGGTGGTGGGCTGGGTGAGGGAGATCACACAGCACCACAACGTCTACGCGGACAACCAGGTGATGCACTTTTACCGCTGGCTGCGCTCCCCTGGCTCCCTGCTGCACGACCCTGCCCTGCACCGCACGCTTCATGGCCTGATGAAGAAGCTCTTCCTGCAGTGAGTGCCGCCACCTGCCCAGCCCTCACCCTGCAGGGCGCCCCGCACAGAGCCCTCCCAGCTGGTGCCGTGGCCACTGCAGGCAGCCTGGAGCTGAATGCTGTGCGCCTGCTTGGCTCAGCAGTGTGGGTCTGAGCTCCGCGTGGGGAGAGCTCTGCCCTGCCAGCCCAGCGTGGGGCCAAGTCCAGCTTCCTGCTCCCTTTGCCCACGCCTCTGTGTGTTTTTTTTTTTTTTTTTTTTTTTTTAAGATTTATTTCATTTGTTTATGCTACAAGAGCTGGGACTCAGACCAGAGGTGTGGGGGTGAGAGAACTCCCAAGAGACAGTGGATCTACAGGTAGATCCACTGAAATCCACTACTGAGGGTAGCAGCGGGGAGAGACAGGAGAGGTCTGCTGTGCCCTGTGGGAAGCTCCCTGGCTGGAGATTGAACTCATGCTGCAGTGGCTGTGGGTAGCTCCACATTGCTGAGACTAACCCCTGTGCCCCCAGGGAGTCCCCATAGTTGTGTTGATTGATTGATATGGAGCCGTCCTTCCTGCTTAACAGCCATGTCTGTGGCATCAGTTGTACATGCCTGTACCCAGCCCGTCTTGGACCATTTGGCTTTGTCTGTGGTGGGTTTTCCCTGTGCAGAAACCTTCATTCCCAGTGGTTTCGGGATCTTCAGTGCATCTGGGTACTCCCCCCTCAGGATCCTCAGCCCCTTTGCTTGCAATCTCTGTCGCCTCTTGACTGTTGCTTCTGGCCTCGGCCGTAGGCTCATTGCCGAGTTCAAGCGCCTGGGCTCATCAGTCGTTTATGCCAACTTCCACCGCATCATCCTCTGCACCAAGAAGCGGCGGATCGATGACGCCCTGGCCTATGTGGGCTACATCACCAGCAGGTGCCCGGGGCTGTGGGATGTGGGTAGGGACGTGGGCGGCTGTGCTCGGGCGAGGTGCCTACTCTGCAGCCTTGGGTACCTGCACCTTCGCCTCCACTCTGGCCTCTGCCTCGACCTCCTGGCAGAGCAAAAGCATCCTGGCGTTCAGTTTATCTTTTTCCCCTGGAAAGTGTGAAGGCTGATAGTCTGAATTCACTTGAAGTTCGTGTTTAAGTAAGAGAAGGGTAAGCAGATAGATTAAAAAAAAAAAAAATACAAGGAGAGCAAAGTAGGGAAAATGAAACTCTTGACTTCTGGTAAGCAGTCTCTGTTTTGCGTCTTTGTAGCATCCACTCTAAAGAGATCTTCCATTCCTTGACAATTTCTTTCTCACGATGCTGGGAGTTTCTTCTCTGGATGGACCCCTGTAACTACGGTGGAATCAAAGGAAACGTTTCCTCCAGCGTCCACTGTGGACAGGTAAGGGGTAGCCAGTCTTCCAAAGCTGAGCTTGGATGCGAACACAACTGTGGGGCCCGCGCCTGCTTCTGGTCTTGGATGGGTGCCCGCGTGGTTCTCGGCCCAGTGAGTCCCTGCTGCACAGCCTGAGGTTGGAGCAAGCAGGTCGATGCGAATGTAACTCCTGCCATGGCGAGGACTCAGATTAGCCCGAGCTGGTGGGGCCTGCAGTGTGTTGGGACAGGGCTTGGGTGGGGGTGGGGCCGTGGGAACGCAGAGATTGAATGAGGTGCAGGCTGTGCAGGCTGGAGCACGTGGTGTGGGCACAGGTGTCGATGTGGGGCCATGCTTGGCACGTCTCTGTTGCAGCAAGAGTCCCCAAAAGGGGGCAGCGTGGAGGAGGAGGAGGAGCAGCAGCAGCAGCAGGAGGAGGAGGAGGACGCACCCGAGCCGGACGTGGAGGACCTGCTGGAGAACAACTGGAACATCCTGCAGTTCCTGCCCCAGGCGGCCTCCTGCCAGAGCTACTTCCTCATGATCGTTTCAGGTGAGCAGGCTGCCGCCGGGGGGCTGAGGTGGGGGCACCCTGGCCACACCCACCCTGCGTGTAGAGGAGACCCGTCCTCTGCCCAGGCCGTGGCCTCAGAGCCCAGCAGGGGGCCAGGTGGCTTTGCCCAGGGCTTAAGTCACGAAGAGAGCTGGGGATCAGAGCGGCTGTCCTGCCTGCTGGCTGGTGTAAGAAACCTCGTTTAGTGTTTATGAATGGACATAGGTTGATTGATGAGTGGATATGAGCCCCTTGGGGGCGCTGTCAGTCTAGCAGCAGGCATGTGTGTCATGGCACGGGCGCGGGGTGGGGGCGGTGAGTCAGGGTGCACACAGAGGCAGACATCTGCCTTCCTGCGCTCCACTCTTTTGTCTCTGCTTGAGTCTCCTACTCTCAGTTCTCTGGGGGCAGGGGGTGTCCTCAGAGCCAGGTGCCCCTGGGGCCAAGCTTGTCAGTGCAGAGGCGATGGCTCTCTAAGGGCCTTGGGCGTCCCTGGCGCCCTCCTTCTCTGGGTGACTCGGGCCCATCGAGAGGCGGCAGGTGAAATGACCATTACTGATGTCACTTCAGCCCCGTCTGGCTGGCGGGTCTGACGGCCACACCCCGGCCCCAGGCATGCTGGGTCAGTGACTCTTGCCCTGGGCCTGTCCTGCCCTTGTTCGCAGCCTACGTGGTGGCCGTTTACCACAGCATGAAGGAGGAGCTGCGGCGCAGTGCCCCGGGGAGCACCCCCGTGAGGAGGAGGGGTGCCAGTCAGCTCTCCCAGGAGGCCCAGGAGGCGGCCGGAGCCCTGCCTGGTGAGCATCCCTCCCCATGGGGTGCCTCCAGCCTCCTGTGCCCCCAAGTCCCCTCCATGTCCTTGTCACCGTTCCAAGGGGGAGCAAGTGCCATGTTCCTTCCTGCAGGTATGATCACCTTCTCCCAAGAATACGTGGCGAACGAGCTCACTCAGAGCTTCTTCACCATCACCCAGAAGATCCAGAAGAAAGTCACGGGCTCGCGGAGCTCCACTGAGCTCTCGGAGATGTTCCCTGTCCTGCCCGGCTCGCACCTCGTGCTCAGCAACCCCGCGCTGGAATTCGTCAAATACGTGTGCAAGGTGAGGCGCCGGGGAGGCGCGGGGCACACGTCCCCACAGCATGTCTGTCAGGACACGGCACTCGAGCGTCCGCCGGTCTAGTTCCTGCTGTCCGGTCTCTGCGGCGTTCTGAGTCGTGAGCCCCGCTGGTGTGGTGCTGCACCCAGCCTCTCTGTTCTGGTGCCTTCCATGTGAAGCTCTGAATTGCCGCATCAGCTTCTTTCCCAAACAAGCCTGGGCCGCGGCTGAGCTTCTGCAGGCCGAGCGCTGAGGCTCCTGGCCCTCAGGCTGCTGTGGCTCTACTTGTTCAGGCCTCCAGTTCCTCGTTGGGGCTTTGGCTTTCCAACGTGTAAATATTGCACATAATTGCCCCAAGCGGGCTCTGGGTTCTTTCCTTTGGGTCTGGGGGGGCTGGGTTGGGGCGGGAAGAGACTCTGAGCCGGGTCCTACTCCCCTCGGGAGCAAGTCCTCTGGCCCCCGGGCCCCCCGGGGTGCCCGTGGCCCAGCTAGGTGCCCAGGCACAGGGTGTGCTGCCCCCCGCAGAGTCCTCCTCTGCCTGAGGAACTGCTTTCCCTGGCGTGGGGCTCGGGGCGGGGTGGGGGCTATCACCACTACGGCCTGAGGTCCATCTGGGCTGGGGAGCTGACCCACAGTGCACAGCAGACCTCTCCTGTCTCCCCGCTGTTGCCCACTCTGCCTCTGGGGAATCTCACCCCCCCATCCCTGGCAACCTGCACCCCAGTTCTTCTATACAAAAAAAAAAAAAAAAAAAGGCACTTTCTCCCGCCAATGCCTTCTGAGTGATTTGGTTCTATGGGGCCACCGCTGGCGTGGTGGGAGGCTGTGGGGGCGGGCAGAGCCTCTGGGAGACGGCGCTGTCCCTCCTGCCCGCCCCATCCAAGCCCAGCATGCCTGCCAGGGTGGCTCCCATGCCTGGCACTGTCGCTGGGCAGGCAGCTCCATGGGCCCTGGTGTGTGCAGAAGGAGCCCTGAGCAACAGGTGGAGAGTCTGGCCTCCAGGGTCCTGCCTGATGCTGGTGTGAGCCTGGGGGCCGCGGGTGCAAGGCAGGCTCCGCCCTGGAAGGCTGCGTGGTGGGACGGGTGCTGTGCAGCTGGCTGGGTGGCTGCAGGGGGCTGGGTCCCTGACCAGTCTGCCTCTCGCAGGTCCTGTCTCTGGACACAAACATCACAAACCAGGTCAACAAACTGAAGCGGGACCTGCTCCGCCTGGTGGGCGTGGGCGAGTTCTCGCCAGAGGCCCAGTTCCGAGACCCCTGCCGCTCCTGCGTGCTCCCCGAGGTCATCTGTCCCAGCTGCAACTTCTGCCGCGACCTGGACCTGTGCACACACCCCTCCTCCTGCCAGGTGGGCGGGCACTGCCTTGGGCAGGGCCGCCGCAGCTCTATCTTTCTGGCTCACACCTGCCAGGCCCCCCAAGGGGCCACTGGTCCCCACACGTGAGGTGGCCGTGCGTGCACACCCAGCTGGTGACCTGGCCCTGCTTGCTGTCTGCCTAGGATGGCGCCGGCCCGCCCCGGTGGCTCTGCTTCAACTGCCAAGTGGCCTACGACTCGGCGGTCATTGAGGCAGCCCTGGTGGAGGCCCTACAGAAGAAGCTGATGGCTTTCGCCCTGCAGGACCTGGTGGGTGGCTCCCCCTGTGGCTGAGGCGGGCAGTCAGGGTGGCCCTGGGCGGGCGCTGGGGCCGCTGACACCCTGGAGTGGGCCCTGCATGAGGTCCCTGTGGTTGCTTCTCCGGTGGAGGTGGGGGGGTGGCGAGGTGCAGGCCCAGAACCGCCGCTGCTCTCCTCAGGCCTGCCGGAAGTGCCGCGGCGTGAAGGAGGCCAACATGCCGCTGCACTGCAGCTGCGCCGGGGACTTCAACCTCACCGTCCAAACCCAGGTGGGTTGCGCCTGCCTCTGCCCACCTGCCCACCCAGCCGGCAGCAGCCCGAACTGGCCTCATGGCCACTGCTCTGCCCTGCAGGTCTTCATGGAGCAGGTGGGAACCTTCCGGAACATAGCCCAGCACTTCGGCATGTCGTATCTCCAGGAGACCCTGGGCTGGCTGCTGCACACGCCCCCCCAGCAGGGCTGTTAGCAGCCAGGGGGCCCTTCCTGCCCGGCCCCCGATCGGCAGGGGTGGTCTGCCCGGATGCGGACTCAGGAGCTCCAGGGCAGTTGTGCCCAGGGGTGCAGGCAAGACTCCAGCCTCTTGGGATGCCTGTGAAAGTCTCTGGGCTGTGCCCCTCGCCCTCTCCTCCATCAGCCTCAGGCGCCCGGGCCGTGGAGCCCGACCCCAAGGGTGGGCGCAGGCCGGACTGGTCCCTGTGTTGGGGTGCAGGCCCCCCGGAGAAGCACGTGTCATGCCGGCAGGATGGGGCCCATGTCTGGTAATGCAGGCCCAGGCTCCTTAGGAGCCCAGGCGTCTGTCCTGCAGCAAGCCCTGCCCGAGCCTGGGGTGGGGGGCAGCGTCTGTGGTCTGGGACATGGTGGCTGGGAGCCCTGGGCGGATGGGCCACCCCAGGTGCCCCCGTGAGCCTGGCCTGTGGGGCTGGGGTGTGGGCCGCAGCCAGTCACGGGTTTTTGTACATCAGCACCTGGACCTCAGGAAATGGCTTCCTCACATGCCGGACTCCGGGTTCTTTCATTTGGCTTGGGGCGGTGCTGGGCTGGGCTGGGCTGGGCTGGGCTGGGGCTGGGTTGGGAAGAGGAGTCTGAGCTGGGTCCTGCCTGCACGGGGCTGGGCCACGTCCTCCAGCCCACCGGGGCACCCGTGACCCAGCCAAGTGCCCAGGCACAGGGTCTGCTGGGCCCCCCGCCCCCGCCCTCCTCTACCCGAGGAACCGCTATCCCTGGCGTGGGGCTGGACGGACGCCTGGCCAGGGCCTGCTGTCCGGTGGCCAGGGGGCCCTCTGCTGAGTTTACCTCCAAGTAGAAGACACCACACCTCATTTTTGATCAGACAAGATGGAAGCAGGGAAGGAAAGCAAGTGGCCGATCGGCTGGGCAGCAGAGTGTGAGCTCGGCTGGGGACCCCAGCAGGCAGGGGGCCCCAGAGGCTCCTCTGTGACTGATTCCCCTTACAGCTTTGTTTTGATGTCTCGGCATAGGTGTTAGCAACTGGACTGGCCGAGAAACCTGAGCCTGGCGGGAGGTGGAAGGCTGCTGCCCAGTGGGGGCCTGATCTGATTAGGCCGATGGGGAGAGGCAGCCGATGGGGAGGGGCAGCCGGCTTCCTGGAAGCAGCTGGCACTCTCTGGGGGGAGTGTGTGGGGGAAGGGTGGCCACTCCCTGGACACTGACCCCTGTCCGCTGCTTGCAGGCCAGTTGGGCTGTGGCATTTGGGGAGGGGACGCCCTGGGCCTTCATACTTGCCCACAGAAACCTGAGGCCTGTTGCAGGGCTTAGCCTGTTGCAGCTGCAGCCAGGCCCCAACTGGAAAAACCAGTTTCTCAGAAACAGGGGCCTCGGGCCAGATCTTGCTGTCTGGGCCCTCTGGGGGCCTGAGCCCAGCGTGGACAGTGTGGAGGCAGTGGGCAGCTGGCTGGGAGCTGGGACAGGCGGGTGGGGCTGGCATTCTTCACCCACTATCAGGGGGCAGGAGCCCAAGTCAGCCCTCCCTGGTGGGCTCTGGAGACAGGATCACAGGTGAGACGGGCTTGCAGCGCCCCAGGCCCGCGCCAGGCTGCACTACTAGAGAAGCACCGCCCTGCCAGCCACCGTCTCCCTTGGCCTGGCCAGCAGGCGCCGGGCAGCCGCCGATGCAGTGGCCGCGTCAGCTTCCGAGGGAGCGGTAACCAGATTACTGGGCTGTGCACCCCCACTGCCAGCACGAGTGTGTGTGCTGAGCAGAGCCCTGGGCCTCAACCCGCCAGCCCTCCAGGCGCCGCCACCATGCTGGGCCTGGTGATCCTGTGGCAGCCACGCCTGCGGAAAGGCCTGCCGCTTGGCTTCTTCCTGCTTGTAGCCAGGCTGGCTGGAGGGGAAGCCCGGCCAAAGGCAGCACTGAGCTGCTTCCCCTGAAGAACCAGGCCAGGGGTTCTGGTTACAGGTTTATTGGACACCAGACGTGATTCCTTGGGGGGTGGCAGGAGCAGCCTGCCTACTGTCTGGGGGCGCTGAGAGCAGGGGCACAGCCCCCTACCTGGTCCCTTGGGGTCCTTCACCTCCACCTGGTGGGTAAGGGGTGTGGGTGGGACCCCTGTGGGTGGGGCTAAGGTGCTGGGTACTGGGAGGCAGGCGGTGCTCAGAGCTGGGCCAAACCCCGAGGGTCCGAGAGCTGGGAGTCCAGGTGGGGAGGGGCCGAGGCAGGAAGCCCTGGCCCCACGCCCAGCTCAGGAGCGTCCTCCATCTGCTCGGACAGGGCGGAGGTGGGGCAAGGCCCTGGAGGCGGGCTGGCTGGGGCCTGGCGCTGGCGCTGGCCCTGGTCCACGGGTGGGGGAGGGCCCTGGCCCAGAACAAGGGCCAGGGTCACAGGCCAGCTACCTGGGGAGGGCCTCGGCGCACACACCTTGTCAAATTTCTTGCGGCTGTAGACCTTGTTTTTGTTCATGAACGTCAGCAGGATCCAGTCGCACAGGAAGGAGCCCTGGGCCACAGGGCCAGAGAGTAAGGGCCTGCCGGCTGGGCCCACCCCGCCCCCGCCAGCCAGCTCCTTACCACCCCGATGGAGGTCAGCGCGGCGGCCAGGTTGATGATGGTGGGGATCAGGCTGAACTTGCCGGCCTGGGGAGGAAGGGGCGCCTAGGCAGCTGGTCTGCGGGCGGGGGCGCGGGTGGGGGCTGGGCCATACCTGCCCGTGCACGATGACGTCGATGCGGATGCCGTAGGCCTTGATGAGTGTGCGGGCCGTGCTGCCGCTGAGGGTCCTGTAGTACCTGGCAAACCTGGGGCGCGAGGCTGGCGCTTGCTGGGGGCGCAGTGGCCTCGCCCACCGCGCTCCCGGCCTCTGCCCTGTTTGCTCCCAGGGCCAGCACAGCCTGGGTCTCGGCCCGGCCCTGGCCGCAGAGATACCTGAAGTTGTAGCCAGAGGAGGCGGGGACGTGCTTGGGGTCCAGCCTCCGGAAGGAGTAGCGGGGGTTGCACTTGGAGGCCGGCAGGTCCAGGTCACAGTCCCAGTTGATGATGACCCCGATGACGCCGCCCTGCTGGCCCCGGTGGGCAGAGAAGGGCGTCAGCAGGACCAGGGGGCCCCCCCAAAGTGGGTGCCCAGCCTGAGGCCGTTGAGGGGGCATGGGGCTGGCAGGGAGCAGCCGGGGCCCCAGGGCCAAGGCGCCTAGAGAGGAGCTGCCCGCGGCCAGCCGTGGGGCCACCTCAATAATTTAGCAGGGCACAGGCCCAGCTGGGGGACTGGGTTTCTCTTCCCTGCAGGGCGGCCAGGGCCGCGGCTGGGGGGGCGCTGGGGGGTCGGGCCGGGGGGCAGCCCACCGTGTGCGCCAGCTCCGTGAAGTTCTCCCCCGCCTGCTCCACGATGAAGCCCAGCCTGAAGATGGGGCAGTAGAGGTCGGAGACGGCGTGGAAGCTGCAGCGTTTCAGGTAGCCGTCCTCGCGGGCCTGGATGTTGCCCCTGAGGACGCGGGGCTTCGGGCAGGCAGAGCCCACACCCCGAGGCAGCCCCCCCCGCCCGCCGCAGGACCCTTACTTGGAGAACCGGAATTTGGGGTAGTGGATGCTGTTCTTGATGAGGATGGTGAAGTTCGGGGCCATCTTGCCAAGAAACTGGCTGCGGAGGCGCAGACTGGGTGTGAGGCCCGGCGCCCCGAGTCTCCCTGCCGAGCGCCCCGCCCCTCGCGGGAGTGGGGGCGCGCCGGGGCGGGGCCGGGCCGCGGGGCGCGGGGCGCAGCGCACCTGACGGCGGCCCCGTCCTCCACCGGGCACCAGCCGGACACCTCGCAGGTCCTGGAGGCCCCGCGGTAGTAGGGCACGCAGCGCCCGGTGCGCAGGCCTGCGGGGGAGCGCGCTCAGCCGCGGGGGGCCGCGCCGGCCCCCCCCCCCCCCGCCGCGGGCGCGCACTGACCGTTTCCCAGCACGTCCAGCTGCCCGGCCACGCAGTCCTCGTCCGAGTCGCAGGTGGCGTTTTTGACCTTCACGCTCTGGGGGGGAGGCAGGGTCAGGGGCCGCCGGCCGCCCCCCGCCCCCCGCGGGCCCCAGCCCCGCCTCACCTCGGGGCAGGCTCCCTGGGTCTGCGAGGCGGTGACCTCGATCCTGGTGATGATGCTGAAGACGCTGCCGCCCTGGCGCGGAGAGAGGGGTCCGTCGGCGGCAGGACGTGCGCCCACCCGGGCCCCGGGCGCGCGGGGGGGGCGGGCGGGCGGGCGCACCTCGGGGGGCGTCACGTACTCCTCCACGTCCCACACCCTGTGTTCCGACGCGGTGACGCCCTTGACCTTGGTGATGACGGAGCTCTCGGGGCCCGTCTCGCTGTCCTGGTAGCTCTTCTGCACGAGGAACACGTACCTGCGCGCAGGCGGCGCCGCTGCGTCCCCGCCGGCCCCGGCCCCGGCCCGCCGCCCGCCCGCCCGCCCGCCCCGCCGGCCCCGCGCCCCGCGCCCCGCGCCCCGCGCCCCGCGCACCACGCGAAGTAGAGCAGGATGAGCAGCTGCACCGCGCGGTGCACGACGCCCAGGCGCCGGCTCCGCACCACGACCACCTTCGGCGTCTCGTAGTCCCAGAGCGCGGACCAGCAGCCCCGGGCCAGGCGCCGCGCCGCGCCGGTCCCCGCGGCCGCCATGCTCCGCCTCCCGGGCCGCGAGTGCGGGCTGGGCCGGGCCGGGCTGGGCTGGGCCGGGCCGGGCCGGGCTGGGCTGGGCGCGGGCTGGGCGCGGGCTGGGCCGGGCTGGGCTGGGCCGGGCTGGGCTGGGCGCGGGCTGGGCCGGGCCGGGCAGGGCAGCTCCGCGGCGCCGCGCCTCCGGGGCGTGGCCTGGCCCCCCCCGCCCCCCCCCGTCGTGGGGTCAGAGCTCTGGAGCCGGGCGCCGGGCCGGGCGGGGGCCCGCAGCTCGGGCGGGCGGCCGGGAGGGAGCGGAGCCCTGGAGAGAGGAGCGGGAAGGCACCGGCCGCCTCCTGGGCGTCTCCCCCGCCGGCAGCCCCCGCGGCGCCGCCGAGCCCGAGCCCCGCGCCCAGGGGACGCGCTCCGCCAGCGCGGACGGGCACCCCGGGGCGCCGCCGTCTCGGGGCGGGGAGGTGGCTCCCAAGGCAGGTCAGCCCTGCCCGCGCGCGCCCGCCCCAGCTGGGACAAAACCCGACGCCCTTCCCGGGGCCCCGGCCCCCGCCTCGCGCGCCGCTGTCTGCACCCGCCGGCGCCCCTCCTCGCCCCCGCCGCTCCGGCCGCCTTTCCGTCGCTTGGCTTGTCTCGGCTTTGCGTTTCCCGCCACCGCCCTCGCCTCCTTGTTTTTTTTTTTTTTTTAATTAATTTATTTATCCAAGCACTGGGTACAGTCAGAAGCGCGGGAGGGTGAGAGGAGTCACCAGAGCCAGAGCGGGGAGCAGAGCAGGCAGAAGGACCGAAGTCCACTGCTGAGGGGAGCAGCGGGCGGCAGGAGAGGTCTGCGCGCCATGTGGGACCCTTGCCCGCAGCCGGGGATCGAACCGGCGCCGCAGAGGCTGCGGGCAGCTTCGCAACCCAGCGCTCAACCGCCGCGCCACCAGGGGAGGCCCTCGCCTCACTGTTTTGGGTAGAATCCTGACACCCTGGCTTTTCACCGCACGACCCCAAGTTTACATTTTTTGAGGTGAAATTCACATGGCACCTAGTGGACCATTTTAACAGCCATTCTTTCGTGAGCAATTCAGTGACACTGAGTAAGTTCACAATGTAGTGCCATCACCACCATCGTCTACTTTGGAAGCATTTCATGCCCCAAGGAGGAACCCCTAAAGTCCCTAAGTGGGTGCTGGGTCCCCTCCCTCCAAGGCGCTGACACCCACCGTCTGCTCCGATCCAGGGATTTGCCCTCGCATCCTGCAGAGTGGAGCACACCCTGTTCATCCTTTTGTGTCTGGCTCTTCCTCTCAGTGTGTTTAAGCAGCCACCAGGCTTCCCATCATTTTCTTAGCAGAATAATAGTCCAGCGTGTGGATTTCCACAGGTGATTCATCCATTGCTGGAGGTTTCGGTGGTGCCTTCCCTGGTGAGCGCTGCTGCTGTGAGCGTCTGTGGAGGGGCCCCTGGACAGCTGTCTTCAGTTCTTCCAGCAGTGCTTGGGGTGGAGTCTGGGTCCCAGGTGGCCGCCTCTAACTTGTGGGAAGGCCTCAGAGTCCTGCCTTACTCTGAGGAACCACCAAGCCACTAAATCAGGACTGTGCCGGGTTCTGTCTTATACACATTCCTGCCCACACTTATTTTCTGTTCAAGTGGTTGTTGCTATTCCAGTGAGCGAAACAGTGTCATTTCTTTGGGAAAATGTCCGCCCAAGTCCCCCACTTGTAAGTTGAGCTATTTGTCTTTCTGCTGCTCAGTGGTAAGTGCTCCCTATGTGTTCTGAGCTAGCTCCTTATTAGATACACGCCCGCGGATGTTCTCTCGCATTATGGGATGACTTCTCATTTTCTTTCTTTTTTTTTAAAAAAAGATTTATTTATGCATACGAAAGCTGGGGTACAGGCCAGAGTTGTGGGGGTAAAAGGATTCACCAGAGACAGAGCGGGGAACAGAACACACTGACTGACTGAAACACTGCTGAGGGGAGCAGCAGGGAGACCGGAGAGGTCTGCTGCACCCTGTGGGTTGCTCTGAGGCCGGTGGGGATCGAACCAGCACTGCAGAGGCTGCGGACAACCTTACAGCGCTGTGCTCAACCGCCTGAGCCACCAGGGAGGCCCTGTACCCTAGTTCTTGTATGCATAAATAAACCTTTAAAAAATATTTGTAGGGTTTAGTTTGACAATGTTGGGGGGGGTGGACACCATCAATGTTTATCAAGGCTGTTGGTTTTCTTGTTGGGTTTTATCTTGTTTTTCTATCAGGGATACACTGATTTAGAGCATGCTTCTTTCTCCTCAATTTCTTTGAAAGAGTTTGAGAATAATTGTTGATGATTCCTCTTTATTTATTTATTTATTTATTTATGCATACAAGAGCTTGGGTGCAGGCCAGAGGTGGAGGGGGGGTGTTGAGAGGATTCACCAGAGACAGAGTAGGGAGCAGAACTGGTGGATGGACTGAAATCTACTGCTGAGGGGATCAGCAGGGAGACAGGAGAGATCTGTTGCATCCTGTGGGTCACCTCCCTGGCCAGGGGTCACACTCCTGCTGCAGAGGCTGTGGACAGCTTTATAGTGCTGAGACCTAACCTCTTGCACCACCAGGGAGGCCCCAGCAATTCTTTAGATATTAACTTTTTTTTTAAAAGATTGATTTTTTAAAATTTATTTATACAAGCACTGGGTACAGTCAGAAGCACGGGAGGGTGAGAGAATTCACCAGAGTGGGGAGCAGAACAGGCAGAAGGACCGAAGTACACTGCTGAGGGGAGCAGTGGGCGCGGCAGGAGAGGTCTGCGTGGCATGTGGAACCCTCGCCCGGCGGCCGGGGATCGAAACGGTGCTGCAGAGGCTGCGGGCAGCTTCGCAGCCCAGTGCTCAACCACTGCGCCACCAGGGGAGGCCCTTAAATATTAACTTTTTAAAGTTAGAAGAGCAGAGCCTCCTTAGTGGTGCAGGGGTTAAAGACAGCATTAGCAAACTATCTGCAGCCATTGTAGCACAAGTTTGATCCCGGCCAGGGAGTTACCCACATGGCGCAGCAGACCTCTCCGTCTCACCTGCTGCTCCCCTCAGCAGTGGATTTCAGTACATCTGCCTGTTCTGCTCCCCACTCTTTCACTGGTGAATCCTCTCATCCCCCATACCTCTGGCTTACACCCCAGTTCTTGTATGCATAGATAACTCTTTAAAAAAAAATAAAAAGTAAAAGTTGGAAGAGCAGGAACATTTTGTTGGGGCTACTATTACTCAACAAAACAAACATGACATGACAAGGACAAAACAATATTCCTTACAAATATAGATGCAAAAATTCTCAATAATATATCGGCAAATCAGAAAACAGAATAGAAAAAGAGTTAGCAACTAAAAAAGGTTAATTTATCATCCCCAAATTAATAGTCACATATCACAGCAACACAGGACAAAGTGCACCGGTGTGTGAGTGCATCAGTGTGAACTGCCCAGAACAGGCGAATCCATAGAGATGGAACGCATATTAGAGGTGGGTGGGGGGGCAAGGCTGGGGAAGCGGGGCTGAGCTGGGGGAAGGGGTGGGCTGCAGGAGTCCAGAGTTGGGACTGCCCAGGCCACTGAGGGTCCCCCAGCGGGTCCTGGTCTCACTCCTGACCAGTGCCCCTGCTCTGTGGGCTCCCTTGGCAGCTGCGCCCCCACCCATGCCAGACCTCCTTTCCCTGCACAGAGCTGGTAGCGGGCAGTGCCAGGTCTACCTGCACCCTGGCCTGCGTCTTGTGAACCCCAGGCCCCTGCGATGGTTCGTGATGACCCCTCGTCTGGGGAAGCTGCCCTCTTGGAGCTGCAGGCCCTGCTTCCAAGTTCCCTGTGCCTGGAGTAGAAGGTCGGCCCCCCATGCTGACCTGCGTGGACGCCGCTGGCAGAGGGGGCCTGTGCCGTGGACAGGGTGCTGGCCACCTGCTCACGGGGCAGAAGCGTGTGTGGCCTCCGTGATCTGACCAGAATGTGTTACTGAGGGAGGCCAGTGGCCATCTGCCCCTCCGGCCCCTGAGTAACTGGGCTGCAATGGCAGAGCTGCAGGAGGGAAAGTTGAGGTCCAGTTGTCTTTCAGGCTGGGAGGAAACTTCCCCCTGGGCTGTCAAATTTGGGGTGTGCACAGGCATGTGGGGTTTCTGGATATTTGATGTTGGCCAGTGGGACCGTGGGCCTGGGCCCTGGCCTGGTCCCCTCAGGAAGGCCCCCGGGAGTCACAGGCCCAGACGCTGAGGGCAGAGACTGGGTAGCCCACACAGCCCAGTGCCCGCCAACGCCCCCGTCCCCAAGGGCCCCCCCAGAGCACAGGGCATCACAGGAGGTGCAGCTGCCCGGAGGGGAGAGGCAGCTGGACAGGTGTCCAGGCTGGTCTGATAGGATGTGGTGGCAGGCACTGCGCGTGAGAACGGGGGCCAGGTTGGGCAGGAGACCTGAGTGGGGCTGGGAGCTGCTCGCCCTGCACAGCCTGGAGCGGAGCTTGGCCAGAGCAGCGACTCCTCCACACGGTGAGGGGTGTAGTCCCCAAACTTTTCTCCAAACCCGGGAAGATGCCCCCAAGAGTGGTCCCAGGACAAGCTTGGGCTTTGGGGTGAGTTGCTGTTGGCCGATCGTTGCAGGACTGCGAGCTGCTCCCAGCTGGAGAAACTGAGGTGGAGGACGGGCCTGTGGAGATTGTACTTCCCGCACTGTTTCCCTCCAAACCTAACGCTGCTCTGGAGGTAATGCACATTAATTTAGAAGACTCATTTTTCAAGGGGAGGCCTGGGCAGGGCCTGGGGGTGACTGGAGCCAACTGGCAGGGCAGTCACGGGTCCAGCGGCAGTGTCTCTGCCTCCACAGGCTGGATGGGGCGCCCGGGCCACCTGCTGCTGCTCCTGTCCCTGCTGCCCATGACCATGTGGGGGAGGAACCCACACCTGCTACACAAGGTGAGTGGCTCCCAGCCCACACAGGCCCTGTGGAGAGGCGGGGTTAGGGCACTGTGGAATGTGCCTGCCCTTTGGGGAGTGGTGCTGTGGAGGGGAGCGTAGCAGGGCAAAGGAGGGGGCTGGTGCTCTCTAGAAGCCGCTTGCTTGCTCCCTCAGCTTGCTGTGCCTGCTTACCCTGTGTCCACGTGAGTTAGGTGGTGTCTGCCTCCCTCCATGGCCACGCTGGCCTTGCAGGGCATCGGGGAGCCCTGTGAGGACCACCGGGAGTGCCAGAGCCGCTGCTGCGCCACTGGCAGCCTGAACCCCAAGAAGTTCTGCATCCCCCAGACGGTCTTCCTGAAGTGTGTCTCATGGAAGAAGGTGGGTGCCAGGGCTGGGCGGGGGGCTGCCGCCCGGCCTGGAAGTGAACACAGCCTCTCCTGCAGCCCAACGGCCTCTCCTGCCTGCGCCCATCCGACTGCAAGAGCAGCTGTTGCATCTCCACGGGCCCCCGGAAGCAGAGGTCCTGTGTGGCCAGGACCTTCTTCCTGCAGTGTGTCCCCTGGAGGAAGGTGAGGCGCCGACGGGCAGCAGCACCAGGCTCATGCAGGGCTGGGTCCAGTGGCTGCTGATGCTCCTGTATCCCCAGCCGCATGGGTCCCCCTGCACGCAGCACAGCCAATGCCAGAGCCACTGCTGCCTGCGCCTGACCGAGGTCAGCCCCCTGCGCTGCATCCCCCACAGCGGGATCCTGGCCCTGTGCCTGCCCCTGGTGAGTGCCCCGCCTGGCGGTGGTCCTGGGGCGGCTGGCCAGGGGTGGTGCCTCTGCATGGCCAGCTCAGTGTCCAGACCCAAGCAGAGAGTGGCCGGGGGCAGCAGAGGAGCCAGGTCGTGGCATTGGGTGGTGTGGTTCAGAGTCAGCAGGAAACCAATGGCCGAGGCAGCTGCAGGGCCGCGTGCTGGGACCCCTGGAGCATGCGTGTGGTCCCCAAGAACCCCTCCAGTGCTTCTCCCCCCCAAAGACCCCCGGGAGTCCAGGTAGAGAGCGCAAGCAGATGACCCTAGAGGCTGGCCTGCGAGGACACCAGGAGGGCCCCTGCAGGAGGCGGGCGGGAGGGTCCCTGGGCACCAGGAGGGGAATCGCTGGGGCCCCCACAGGACTCCCCGGGGAGCGCGGGCGTCTGCGCAGGGCGCGGCTCCCCTCGAGGATCCCGCGCGCCGGCCCGTCCCCGCGCGTCTCACTCGAGGCCTCCGCAGTGACCTGGACCTTCGGCCTGGGGTCGGCACCCCGCGGGCGGCGCGACGCGGCCCTGCGGAGAGCCCAGACCCGAGGGGCGCGGAGGGCGCGGCCGACCTGCCGCTCGCGCCAATAAACGTGCTGAGGAGACGGTGGCGTTTGCCTGAAGGCGGGGCCCGCCCCTGCCCCGTGCGGCTCGCCCAGAGCAGTCTGCGCGGACCCAGCGGGCGCCCCAACTCCGGGGAGACCCCGCTGCGCCGCCCCCTCAGCCCGCCCTCCCCTCTCCGCGCCGCCCCCCCTCCGCGCCGCCCCCCCCTCCGCGCCGCCCCCCCTCCGCGCCGCCCCCTCAACCCGCCCCCCCCTCCGCGCCGCCCCCCCTCCGCGCCGCCCCCCCCATCCGCCCCGCCCCCTCGTCCCGCCCCTCCCGCCTCCAGCCCCGCCCCATCCCACGCCCTTACGTCGCGAGCCCCGCCCCTCGCCGCGCCCCACCCTCAGCCGCCGGCCCCGCCCCGCACTTCGTCGGCCCCACCCTGGTCACGCCCCCAGCCCGCCGGCCCCGCCCCTCACCTCTTCGGCCCCGCCCATACTCGCCAGCCCCGCCCTTCACCCCGCCCCACTCCATGAGCCCCGCCCCTCGCCGCGCCCCACCCCCAGCCCACCCGCCCCGCCCCTCCAACCGTCGGCCCCGCCCATGCAGCCAGCCCCGCCCCTCACCCCGCCCCACTCCATGAGCCCCGCCCCTCGCCGAGGCTCGCCCTCAGCCCGCCGGCCCCGCCCCGCCTTCGCCGGCACCACCCTCGCCACGCCCCCAGCCCGCCGGCGCCAACCCCTCCCTTTGCCAGCCGCGCCCCTCGATGCGCCCCCACACTCAGCCCGCCCCTCCCGTCTCCAGCCCCGCCCCCGCCCGCCAGCGCCGCCCCTCGCCACGCCAACTCCACGAGCCCCGCCCCACCCTCGGCCCGCCGGCCCCGCCCCTTGGCCGGCCCCCTTGCCTTGCCCCCCCCCCCAGCACACTGGGCCTGCTCCTCTCTTCGCCAGCCCTGCCCTCCTTCGCTAGCACCGCCCATCGCCACGCCCCACGCCCTACTCCGCGCGCCCCGCCCCCGCTACGCCGCGCCCCTCGTCAGCCAGCCCCGCCCCTCGCCCGCCGGCCCCGCCCCGCCCCGCCCCTCGTCAGCCAGCCCCGCCCCTCGCCCACCGGCCCCGCCCCCCGCCGCGCCCGCTGGGGTCAGGTCTCCTGCCCAGCCTCCTCCCGGGCCTGGCCGGGGCCTCCGAGGGGCCGGCCTCGTGTCCTCGGTGTCGCCCTGGTTCGCCGCTCCCGCAGCACCCGGAGCCCCGCCCCGTCCCGGGCGACTCGGCCCCGCGGTTCCTAGAGTGTCCGCCAGGTGGCGATGCGAGCTGCGAGCCACCGGGGCCCCCGACCCCGCCCCAGGCAGCCCCGGCCAGGGACCCCCCAAGACAGCCTCCCCCAGTGGCCAGGGACCCCCCAGACAGCCTCCCCCAGTGGCCAGGGACCCCCCCCAGACAGCCTCCCCCAGTGGCCAGGGACCCCCCAGACAGCCTCCCCCAGTGGCCAGGGAACCCCCCCAGACAGCCTCCCCCAGTGGCCAGGGACCCCCCCAGACAGCCTCCCCCAGTGGCCAGGGGCCCCCCCAGACAGCCTCCCCCAGTGGCCAGGGCCCCCCCAGACAGCCTCCCCCAGTGGCCAGGGCCCCCCCAGACAGCCTCCCCCAGTGGCCAGGGCCCCCCCAGACAGCCTCCCCCACTAGCCAGGGGCCCCCCCAGACAGCCTCCCCCAGTGGCCAGGAACCCCCCAGACAGCCTCCCCCAGTGGCCAGGGACCCCCCAGACAGCCTCCCCCAGTGGCCAGGGGCCCCCCAGACAGCCTCCCCCAGTGGCCAGGGAACCCCCCCAGACAGCCTCCCCCAGTGGCCAGGGACCCCCCCAGACAGCCTCCCCCAGTGGCCAGGGGCCCCCCAGACAGCCTCCCCCAGTGGCCAGGGAACCCCCCCAGACAGCCTCCCCCAGTGGCCAGGGACCCCCCCAGACAGCCTCCCCCAGTGGCCAGGGGCCCCCCAGACAGCCTCCCCCAGTGGCCAGGGGCCCCCCCAGACAGCCTCCCCCAGTGGCCAGGGACCCCCCAGACAGCCTCCCCCAGTGGCCAGGGAACCCCCCCAGACAGCCTCCCCCAGTGGCCAGGGACCCCCAGACAGCCTCCCCCAGTGGCCAGGGGCCCCCCCAGACAGCCTCCCCCAGTGGCCAGGGACCCCCCCAGACAGCCTCCCCCAGTGGCCAGGGGCCCCCCCAGACAGCCTCCCCCAGTGGCCAGGGGCCCCCCCAGACAGCCTCCCCCAGTGGCCAGGGGCCCCCCCAGACAGCCTCCCCCAGTGGCCAGGGGCCCCCCCAGACAGCCTCCCCCAGTGGCCAGGGGCCCCCCCAGACAGCCTCCCCCAGTGGCCAGGGACCCCCCCAGACAGCCTCCCCCAGTGGCCAGGGACCCCCCCAGACAGCCTCCCCCAGTGGCCAGGGGACCCCCAGACAGCCTCCCCCAGTGGCCAGGGGACCCCCAGACAGCCTCCCCCAGTGGCCAGGGGCCCCCCCAGACAGCCTCCCCCAGTGGCCAGGGGCCCCCCCAGACAGCCTCCCCCAGTGGCCAGGGGCCCCCCCAGACAGCCTCCCCCAGTGGCCAGGGGCCCCCCCAGACAGCCTCCCCCAGTGGCCAGGGACCCCCCCAGACAGCCTCCCCCAGTGGCCAGGGGCCCCCCCAGACAGCCTCCCCCAGTGGCCAGGGGCCCCCCCAGACAGCCTCCCCCAGTGGCCAGGGGCCCCCCCAGACAGCCTCCCCCAGTGGCCAGGGGCCCCCCCAGACAGCCTCCCCCAGTGGCCAGGGACCCCCCCAGACAGCCTCCCCCAGTGGCCAGGGGCCCCCCCAGACAGCCTCCCCCAGTGGCCAGGGACCCCCCAGACAGCCTCCCCCAGTGGCCAGGGGCCCCCCCAGACAGCCTCCCCCAGTGGCCAGGGACCCCCCCAGACAGCCTCCCCCAGTGGCCAGGGGCCCCCCCAGACAGCCTCCCCCAGTGGCCAGGGACCCCCCCAGACAGCCTCCCCCAGTGGCCAGGAGCCCCCCCAGACAGCCTCCCCCAGTGGCCAGGGGCCCCCCAGACAGCCTCCCCCAGTGGCCAGGGGCCCCCCCAGACAGCCTCCCCCAGTGGCCAGGGGCCCCCCCAGACAGCCTCCCCCAGTGGCCAGGGGCCCCCCCAGACAGCCTCCCCCAGTGGCCAGGGGCCCCCCCAGACAGCCTCCCCCAGTGGCCAGGGGCCCCCCAGACAGCCTCCCCCAGTGGCCAGGGACCCCCCCAGACAGCCTCCCCCAGTGGCCAGGAGCCCCCCCAGACAGCCTCCCCCAGTGGCCAGGGGCCCCCCAGACAGCCTCCCCCAGTGGCCAGGGGCCCCCCCAGACAGCCTCCCCCAGTGGCCAGGGGCGCGAGCGGGCCCAGCCCGGAGTCACGCAGGGAGGGGGCGCCCCGGCCTCCGGGCGGGCTTGGCGCGGGGCGTCCGCCTCGAGGGGAGCCTCTTCCAGCCATTTTGTGGAGACGCTTGCGGCGCCCGCAGCTCCCCGCTGCCCCCCTCGGCCTGGCGTGGGCTGCGGCTCCGGAGACGCCACATCCGCGGCGCCCCCGCCCCGGGCGCGTCCCCGAGGCCGCCGCGGCCGCCGTCCCTCCCTCCGGAGAGCGGGCGCCTCGGCTGGCCCGTCCCGCGCCGCGTCCCGCCCGCGGGCGCCCGGGGGGAGGCGGGGAGGCGGGAGGGCCGCGTGGGGCCGCCCGCTCGCAGCTCCGCGCGCGCCGGAGGCGCCTCTCCAGGGTCGGGTCGTGGCCGCCCGGCCTCGCGTCTGCGGGAGCGGCGACTGGAGGACTCGCTCCCCCGCGTCCCCGGAGATGAAGGCGCGTCCCCTCCCCCTCGGCGGCGTCCCGTCTCCCCCCCACGTCCCTGTCCCCCCGCCGCGCCCCTGTCCCCCCCGCCGCTCTCCTCTCCCCCTGCCTCGTCCCCTCCCCTCGCCGCTCCCCTGTCCCCCCGCCTTGTCCCCTCTCCCCCCCCCGCCGCTCCCCTGTCCCCCCCACCGCCGCTCCCCTGTCCCCCCCACCGCCGCTCCCCTGTCCCCGGCTGCGTCCCGGGCCCTGTCCTGTCTGGCGGGCGTGGTGTGGGCGCTGGGGCTGGAGACGCAGCCCGCCCTCTCCGCCCAGGGTGAGGGTGAGAGTGGAACAGGGACACAGACCCTTCAGCACGGTGGAATTCACCCCCAAACCCAGCTAGCCCGGTCCGTGTGTGTGTGTGTGTGTGTGTGGGGGGGGGGTTTATTACGTTTTCCATTTCCGAGGTGTCGCCTGTCGAAGCTTCCATGTCAGCCTGGTTCATCCTGGGCAGACATTGTTGCTCTAAAATGTGCCCATTCCTTCCACATCGTCCGGTTTGTGGCCCCCAAATGTGCCCAGTCATCTCAGGAGCCCCCACACTGCCGGGCCACCTGCGGTGCTTCATCCTCTTTCCTGGCCGCCCCCCCCCTCGGGGTTTCTCTTCTCATGGGCCTGACGACAGGTGTGTCAGCGTCTCTCCTCGAGGACCCACCCTGGGTGTCACTGTTCTTTTGCATTGTCTTTGTAGTGTCGATTTTATTTATTTCCGCTTTAACTTACTTTCTTTCTTTCTTTCTTTCTTTCTTTCTTTCTTTCTTTCTTTCTTTCTTTCTTTCTTTCTTTCTTTCTTTCTTTCTTTCTTTCTTTCTTTCTTTCTTTCTTTCTTTCTTTCTTTCTTTCTTTCTTTCTTTCTTTCTTTCTTTCTTTCTTTCTTTCTTTCTTTCTCCATTCATTCATTCATTCATTCATTCATTCATTCATTCATTCATTTATTTATACATACAAGCACTGGGTACAGTCAGAAGCGTGAGAGGGTGAGAGAATTCACCAGAGTCAGAGCGGGGAGCAGAACAGGCGGACCCACGAAGTACACTGCTGAGGGGAGCAGCGGTCTGCACACCATGTGGGACCCTCGCCAGGGGCTGGGGATCGAACCGCTGCTGCAGAGACTGTGGGCAGCTTCGCAGCCCAGTGCTCAATTGCTGTGCCTCCTGGGAGGCCCTTTTATTATTTTTTAAAATATTTTTTTCATTTATGTATACAAGAACTGGGGTACAGGCTAGTGGTGTGGGGGGTGAGAGGATTCACCAGGGAGCAGAACAGTCAGATCCACTGAAATGCACTGCTGAGGGGAGCAGCGGGGAGACAGGAGAGGTCTGCTGTGCCATGTGGGTAGCTCCCCAGCCAGGGATCGAACTTGTGCTGCAGAGGCTGCAGACAGCTTCACAGGTTGCATCTTAACCCCTTGCGAAACCAGGGAGGCCCCACCATTTTTATTTTTAAAGATCTATTTTTACTTATTTATGCATACAAGAGCTGAGATGCAGGCCAGAGGTGCCAGAGGGGGGCCGTGAGAGGACTCCCCAGAGACAGAGTGGGGACTGGAGCAGGCAGGTCCACTGAGATTCACTGCTGAGGGGAGCAGTGGGGAAACAGCAGAGGTCTGCTGCGCCCTGTGGGTCAGCTCCCTGGCCAGGGATGGATGGCACTCAGGTTGCAGTGGCTGCTGACAGCGCTGAGACTAACCCCTGTGCCCCCCAGGGAGGCCCTTAATTCTAAATCTTCAGGAACTTCCAGATCACACTGAGATAGTACAGCCACAGTCCTCCATCCACTACCCCCCACCCCTTTAAGTTGAATGCCTTCGGGGTTTAATATTTAACTCTGTGTTGGTTTTGAGTCAAGATTTATCTTCATGATATTCAGGAAGCATTCTCCTAATCTTGCTTTTCTAAAAGTTTTGATCACAGTGAGTTTAAAAATCTTAGAATATTTTTATGTATGTTGAGATGAGCAAATGCTTTTCATAGATCTAGTGTCATTTTCTATCTGTAACAGTATTCTTAACAATAACATTATTGATCTTTCTAGAATTAACTCTAATCTGTTGTGAAGACTCAAAGATTTGATGCACATTGTGACAGGAGGGGGAAGAGGGGCACCCCAGAACCCCTAAACGTGCCCACTCTAAATAAGTTCTGCCATCCACTGCATCAAGACAAGGCATCCTCTAGTGTGTAAGACCTTTCATGGGAAGCAACTTTAATGCAATCAGTGTGCAACAAAGAAAAGGGGAAGAATAAAGTTTCCAAATCAAGCACCCAAAGTCACCTGTCCCCTCATGGGTAAAGGCCCAGCCAAACAGGATTGGCCCAGAGCAGAGCTGCTGAGACCTGAGAGCCTGCCCTAGTCTAAGGCACCTCCTGGTGGGGACCCACGGGAAAGTGTCAGAAAAATTCAGACAAGTCTGGGAAGAAAAGAGGAAAATCAAAATCAAGATAAAAGTTGCCACTGTCACCTCCCCACGGGTCTCTCACCCACTTCTATTTCAACCAGCTCAGGACCAGAAAGCAAGTGCAGGTCTCCAGGGGGGAGCAGGAGTTAGTCTTAGCACTATCAGGCTGTTACCACTGGGGCCTGAGTCCATCGCTGCCAGATTGCTGACCCACAGGGCACAGCAGATATCTGCTGTCTCCCCGCTGCTCCCCTCAGCAGTGGATTTCAGTGGATCGGCCTGTTCTGTTCCCCAGTCTGTCTCTGGTGAATCCTCTCACCCCTCGCCCCTCTGGCCTGTACCCCAGCTCTTGAATGCATAAATAAATATACCTCAAAAAATTAAAGAAAGGAGGGGTTGGGGTCAAAATAAGGGGGTTGTAATTGTATGGGGAATATAAAAATAAAATTTAAATAAAAAAAATAAGTGCAACTTCTTCAATGTTTCTCTCTCCACGTGCCTCCTCCAGGTCTCCCTCTCACCCTTCATCCTCTTCTTTCTCCTCCGTCTCCTCTCCAGGTTCTTTTTCCTCCTTATTTATGCATACAAGACTGGGGGTACAGGCTTTCTGATCAACCCCAGTAGTCTCCAGGCTGAGGCTGGACCTTGGGCCGATATTTCAGTTGACCCTGGTAGCCTCCAGGCTGGGGCTGGGGCTGGCCTTCTGGTCAATTCCGGCAGCCTCAGGCTGGCGATAGGGCTGGTCTACTCATCAATGCCAACAGTCTTCAGGCTGGGGCTGAGCCTGGGGCCGGCCTTCTTGTCGACCCTGGCAGCCTCAGGCTGGTTCTGAGATTTGGGCCCAGCTTCTGGTCCACCCCAGCAGCCTCAGGCTGGGGCTGGCCTTCTGTCAATCATGGGTACCTAGAGTCCGTGGCTTGAGTCAGCCTTCTGATCAACCCCAGTAGCCTCCAGGCTGGGGATGGGGCTGGGGCTGGACCTGGACCTGGCCTTCTGGTCAACCCCACAGTCTCCAGGCTGGTGCTGGGCTTTGGCCCGGCTTTCTAGTCAACCTGGGTAGCCTCCAGACTAGGTTGGGGCTGGATCCAGCCTTTTGGTTGGCCCCAGCAGCCTCCAGCCTGGGCTGGGTCTGGTCTTCTGGTCGACCAGACAGCCTCCAGGTTGGGGTTGGGCTGACTTTCTTGTTGACCCTGGCAGCTACCAGGCTGTAGCTGGGGCTGGCCTTCTGGTCCACCCAGGAAGCCTCCAGGCTGGGGCTGGGGCTGGGGCCAGTCATCTGGCTCCCTCAGTGAACCCCTTGCCCTGTGTCCGCGGGGCTGAGGCTCTCCTGGGCAGGTGGGGTGGCCCTGCTCGGGGTGTTCCCTGGCCAGGTTCCCCCCCTTAAACCTCTCACCCTGGGCCCTGGGGCTGGGGGTGCCCCTAGGAAGGTGGTTGGCCACGTGGCCAGCGGTCCCTGTGAACCCCTTGCCCTGAACCCCACAGATTCGGGCCCCCCTGGGCAGGCAGGCGGGCCTCCGGGGCAGGAGTGCCCCTGGGCAGGCAGGTGGCTCCCTTGGCGGGGTTTACCCCCCATGAACCCCTTGCCCTGTACCCCTGGATTGGGGGCACCCCTGAGAAGGCAGGCAACCCCACTAGGGGGTCCCAGCAGCCAGGGTTCACCCTGGGGGAATCTGGCGCCCCCTCCCGACACTTCTGGGGTCAGGTTTTTTTTTTAAAGATTTATTTTTTATTTATACAAGAGCTGGGGTACAGGCCAGAGGCGCAGAAGGTTAAGAGGATTCACCAGAGAGAGAGCAGGGGGCAGAAGAGGCAGATGGACCAAAAGCACTGCTGAGGGCAGCAGCAGGCACAGCAGGAGAGGTCTGATGCGACATGAGGGAATCTCCCTGGCCAGCTGGGAATCGAACCCACGCTACAGAGGCTGGGGACAGCTTCACAGCACTGCCCTCAACCACTGTGCCACCAGGGAGGCCCATGGGGTCAGTTTTTTTTTCCCCATCCATGTCTTCACAGTGGGGCGGGGTGCGGGGTTGCTTCTGGGCCTCAGCTCAGTGGCTGTACCTGGCTGCTTCGCAGTCGTCCTCCAGGTGCTGGTGTTTCCTGATCAGGGAGGGTGGGTGCCCGGGGCTCTCTCAGGGGGAGGGTGTCCGGGTTGGGTCATTTGCATTTCCTTGTGTGGGGGATGTTCATGTGTCTGCCTGTGGCGGCAGAGATGGGGTGTCTTCCTGGAGAAGTTAGCAAGGGCTCCTTTGCCCAATGCTTGTTGGGGCCATTTGTTTCTTTGCTCTTGGAAGTGTGCATTGTGTGGATGTTGAAGATGAAGCCTGTGTCGGACGCAGGTGTGCAAATGCTTTTTCAATTCGGGGGTTGCTTTTTGTTTTGTGATGGTTTCTTTTGAGGTACAAAAGTTTTTTTTAATATTGTATTGATCTTTGTTGTTTAGTTTCCCTTTTGTTTTCATCGCCGCGGGCAGCGGTTACATCCCAAGTCACCTTTGGCGATCCAGCCTCCGGCCTCAGTTTCCTTCAGGTGATAAAAGGAGACAGAGTTGGCGAAGGCAATGGTTTGGCAATGCAGTGGGCAGCGACTCATGTCTGAGAGACCCGGTTCTGCTCTTGGGTAGAGGGCAGGGTTTTGTGTACAAAGAAGTAAAAAAAGGTGGAGATGGGCGAGGATCTGCAAGGGGATGCTAGGATAGTCAGCAAGTCCTTTTGTAATGGGGGTCCCCAGAAAGGGGGAGGTTCCAGGTTTCCTGCCCCATCCAAGAGAGGGTGGAGGTGATCAGGGAGAAGAGAAGAAGCTGAAGAGGAGACTGGGAAGGAAGGAAGCAGTATGGAGTGCCAGAGGGAAACCTGGAGGAGGCACATGGAGCCGAGAGACACGTGAAGAAGCTGCATTGCCTTTTGGTCATGGACTGGTTGAAATAGATGCAGGTGAGAGACCTGTGGGAAGGTGAAAATGGCGGCTTTCACCTTATTTTGATTTTGCTCTTTTCCTTCCAGACTTGTCTGGTTGTTTCTGATCCTTTTATGTGGGTCCCCACTGGAAGATGCTTTAGACTTGCGGCAGCTTTCAGTCTGTGCTCTGGGCCAATCCCATTTGGGTGGACTTTTACCCATGAGGGGACAGGTAACTTTGATTTTGAAACTATGTTCTTTGCCTTTCTTTTATTGTTTACTAATTGTATTAAAGTTCCTTCCCGCTAAATTCTCATTTGTTTTGTGTTGATGCAGCAAATGGCAGAACCTATTTAGAGCAGGCAGGTTTGTGGGGTCTGGGCTGCCCCTTTCCCTCCCCTGTAACACTTTGATACAGTGTCTGGAGAGCTGGGGAGATCGGCAAGGGTGGGCACCTGCTCTACTTTTTTTTAATTTATACAAGAACTGGGGTACAGGCCAGAGGCCTGGGAGGGTGAGAGGATTCACTGGAGACAGAGTGGGAAGCAGAACAGGCAGACGGAAGACACTGCTGAGGGGAGCAGCGGTGAGATAGGGGAGGTCTGCTGCACCATGTGGGTATCTCCCTGGCTGGCCAGGAATCAAACCCATGCTGCAGAGGCTGCAGACAGCTTCAGAACGCTGTTCTCAACCCACTGTGCCACCAGGGAGGCCTGCCTGCTCTGCTTTGTTAAACCCTGGTCATTCATTTCCATGTTATCTTCTTAGGAATATTCTTTTTTTTTTTTAATAAAGAGGCATGTGTTTTTATTTATTTACTCGTTTGTTTGTTTATACATGCACTGGGTACAGTCAGAAGTGCAGGAGGGTGAGAGAATTCACCAGAGCCAGAGCGGGGAGCAGAGCAGGCAGAAGGACCAAAGTACACTGCTGAGGGGAGCAGCGGGTGGCAGGAGAGGTCTGCGCACCATGTGGGACCCTCATCCGGTGGCTGGGGAGCAGCCGGGGATCGAACCGGCGCCTCATAGGCCGCGGGCAGCTTCGCAACCCAGCGCTCAACCGCTGCGCCACCGGGGAGGCCCAGGAATATTCTTTGTTTGCCTTAGAATACACAAGATGGAGTTGTGAAGTGCAAGAGATCAGGATCCTCATGGGGGGGGGTGCCAAGAGAGTCATGGTGGGGGGTGCAGTGACTGGTGTCACTGCACCAGTCATGGGATCCTGTATGATTCAAGTGCTCTATGAATGAACAGTGTCAGTATCTTCCAGTGTCCAATTAACAATTTCACACATTGTCATACCTTTTTTTAAAATAGCAAGTAGAGGGGCCTCCCCGGTGGCGCAGCGGTTGAGCGCTGGGTTGCGAAGCTGCCCGCGGCCTCTGAGGCGCCAGTTTGATCCCCGGCTGCTCCCCGGACACTGGAGGAGGGTCCCACATGGTGCGCAGACCTCTCCTGCCGCCCGCTGCTCCCCTCAGCAGTGTACTTCGGTCCTTCTGCCTGCTCTGCTCCCCGCTCTGGCTCTGGTGAATCCTCTCACCCTCCTGCGCTTCTGAATGTACCCAGTGCATGTATAAACAAAACAAACAGGGCCTCCCCGGTGGCGCAGCGGTTGAGCGCTGGGTTGCAAGGCTGCCCGCGGCCTCTGCGGCGCCGGTTCGATCCCCGGCTGCTCCCCCACCGGAGGAGGGTCCCACATGGCGCGCAGACCTCTCCTGCCGCCCGCTGCTCCCCTCAGCAGTGTCCTTCGGTCCTTCTGCCTGCTCTGCTCCCCGCTCTGGCTCTGGTGAATTCTCTCACCCTCCCGCGCTTCTGACTGTACCCAGTGCATGTATAAATGAAACAAACAAACAAAACAAAATAAATAAATAAAATAAAAAATAAACAAAACAAACAAACAAACAAACAAATAAAACATGCCTCTATAAAAAAATTAAAAAAAAATAGCAAGTACACATCTATGTACAAACCTCTATATGCACTTAATACAAACACAGCCATCCCCCCTGTCTCTGATTGAGAGCCTGTGGCCTGAGCAGGTCAGAATTAATGACATTCGACTATGAAAGCACTCCTTGTGACACACCACGGGATATTGGGATCCCAGATTCCTGTTGGGATGCTAGTAGCTTTTAGATCTCCTGTGGGGGAGACTCTGCTCTGTGCAGAGACAGCTGTACACACTGGACAGTGGGCAGGAGCGCCCAGAGACTCAGGTGAAAATTAATTAGGAAGAGCAGCTGGGACACTTCTAACTAAACACTAACTGAAGAAACAGAGATTCGATCACAGAACTTGGGAAAACAGGTGCCTTCAATGTAAATAAACTGTCTTCTGCCAAGTAGATCTGTACCCTAATGTACCATTGACTGGCAGACACCCCAGCAGGGATGTGTCCTCCATCAATCAGGCCCTGCTGTCCCTTTGTCCCTATACAGCCCAAGTAACCTAGTTGCTGGGTCCTGTGCATTCCATGGGGGCTCCCCGACAACATCAGGAATTCCCCACTTACCACTGATCAGGGCTTAGTATTGACACCCTGTGAGGAGTGACAAAACCATCAAGTTAGATCTGGAAAAACTTACTTTTTAGTTTTCCCTTTAATTAAAAAAATGTAGGCTCTTCCCCTTTTGAGTGATACAGTGGATTTACAAGTGGAAATTGTAATCAATCAACCCTTGTTCCTGTGTATCTCTGTATTTAAATTTATTACCCACACATATACTTGTTTCTTTTTGTAATTTCAGAAAAAGAGAATCATTAATATATGTTCAAATTTCTTAAGATTATAAATTATAGGGGCCTCCCTGCACCCCTTTGTACACAAACACAGGGCTTAAATCTCAGCACTATGAAGATATTCACAGCCATTGCAGCACAAGTTCCATCCCCAGCCAGGGACATAGACACATGGCACAGAAGACCTCTCCTGGCTCATCTGCTGCTCCCCTTGCAGTGTATTTCAATTGATCTGCCTGTCCTGCTCCCCACTCTGTCTCTGGTGAATCTTCTCAACCCGTGTCACTCTGGCCTACATCCCAGTTCTTGTAGCATAAATAAATAAATTACATCTTTAAAAAAATGTTATAAATTATAGCTCAGCACAAAGGATAAATAAAACAAATTTTTTCAAAAAAATCAACTCCAAAATACAGCTCTCTTTTTTCTTAAATCATGTATCTAGAGTGTGTTTATTAAAAAGAAATCATCAGAAAAGATCTGTAACCATCACAGACTTGAACATAACCTGATTCCTGTAAGATAATATAATAACGGACCATCCATCACTTTCAGTGTCTGCGGCATTCTTATTCATGGGTGTCTGTGTCATGTGTGATAATATCCTCTATTCCCATGTTGTGATCACAAGATTCCCATGAGACAGGGGCAGCTGGTCGGATGTCAGTGAAGAAGGGGACACAGTTTCCAGGTTTGCTTTGGGTCCTGTATCTGTTGTGTGCAACTGGGTAAACAGCACATTAAACAGGATGGCACTGATGGCCGAGAGTCACTTGGAAAGTTGAGGTAACAGGAGTAATTGTAAGAGATGAGCTGGGTTAAGGGAAGACTCACTGTTGAAACCCCTTGTGCAAGGGCAGACAGTATAGACGTGAAATTTTAGAATTATCAAATGAACTCCATTAACTGGGTGAAGAAACACAAGACCACACTGTATCATAATCTTCCCCTCTGAGTAAGCACAAATGTGTGGCTGTCACTGTAAGTATTTCCCTTGCCCTTCATGACAATTCATCACCAAAGTGCGTGTCAGTAACTGTAGACTTAACACATACTTTTAATTTTGTCTGGTATTTAAAATTTAAATCAATCATAGTAGGTTCATTTTATATCTGGAATAACACGATGTCTACAATTTTATATCTTTCCTCCTTCATTTAACTTTATAACAAGTATTTTTCAAGTCATTTAAAGCCATTCAGAATGATTGTACCTAACTGCGACATTTGTTTTATGTATAGTGTAATATATTTCACTGTTTTCAGGGGTTTTTATTCAGATTGTTCCGAAGTATTTGTTAGTATAAGAAAATGCTGCTTAGCATTTTACAAATAAAGATTTTTATTTGTGTTCAAAGCATTTCCTTAGGTCATTTGAATTACTTTTTATTTTCATACATACACGTATGTATGTAATACTCCCAATTCTAAGATTCTAAATCCCGAGTCCTCGCGGAAGGGCAGCACCAACTTGTTCTCTGCCCCGAATGCGCGAGGACCCCTATTTCAGCGGGTTCTTGCCTCCACGTCATTCCGTCTCCCCATCTTCAGGGCTCTGACGTCACACACTCCCGCTTCCTGCTCCCCCTTCGGCGCGGGTCTCCCCCCTACGACTCTCCGGGCTGTGACCCCCCTGGCCCGGCCGCCCCGCCCCTCGGCCGCGGGTCCGTCCCCCCAGCGCCTCCCGCCGCCCCGGCGCCTCCGCCTGCCTGCGTCCCACCCCGGCCGCCCCGCCCCTCCGCGCCACCAGGCGGCGCGCGCCGCTGCTCCAGCCCTGGTTTCCCCCGCGAGCCTCTCCTTCCTCGGTCTCGCCCCGCCCCCTGCGTGTTGATGTCACGCCCCTGCGCGCTGACGCGGAGCGGCGGTGGGGGCGGAAGTGGCGGAGACAGAAGCCAGGAACGCCCACCCCGGCCGAGTGGGCCCGCTGGCCGAGGAAGGAGAAGCCCAGGGGGGCAAAGCACAGGAGTGAGGGGAGCGCGCGCCGCCTGGTGGCGAGGCGGGGAAGTGCGGCCTCGCGGGGAATCCTGAGGAGGTGCGGCCGGGGCGGGGCCGGGGCGGGGCCGGGGCGGGGGTGGGGGCGGGTGCGGGGCGGGCGCGGGCGCGGCCGGGACGGGCCCCCCCTTCTCTCGCTGGCGGGGGGCAGCGGGTTTGGGGGCCTCTGTGGCCGCGGGTCGGTGTCTGTAATGCGCGTGGACACGAGCTGCTGTTTCACGGCTGCGGGAATTTCAGGGTCACGGTGTTTTCAGAGACACGCGCTCTCGGCCTCCGTTTCCGTTTGATTTTCCCAACTTCAGCAGCAGCGGGACGGGCGGGGGCGCCCCTGTGAGCGCCCCGGGCCTTCCCGAGCGCCCCCACATCCGCATCTGCAGCCCGGTTCCCTTCAGCCCCGCCCCGTGCCCGGCTCCCGCCTCCCCAGCGGCCGGGCTCGCCGTGGCACTCGCTGCCCGGTACTCGGGGTGCGGCCTTGCCTGCGGGAACCCGGTTTCTTCAGGAGCCGCCCCGGAGCGAGGGGGCCGAGGGCGTCTCCCGCCCGGGGCTGATGCGGAGCCTTGAGTCAGGGCACCCAGGGCGGGGAGGCTGTGGGGAGCTCTGCCGGGTCATTGGGGTCCTGGAGGAACATGGGGGTCAGGAAATTCCCGAGTGTGACCCCGTGGGTGCCCGGAGCCCCTGAATGAAGGCACGTCCCCCGTGTTTGCTCCCGGCGCCTCCCGGCTGCACCAATCAACCCCCCGATAGGTTTTCTGGGCTCTCTGCTCTGTTCCATTGATCTGTGTGTTTTATTTCTGTGGACCTAGGATATAATTTGGGGAACGTATTGTAAACTTTTCGGGGGCTAACACCCCCCCCACGCCAGGTCTATCAGGCCGGAGGGCAGAGTCGAGTCCCAGTCTCCCCGGGTGCAGGTTCTGACCCAGGGAGTTTCGTGGCGCCCTGGGGCTCTGCATTTCTCACGGGGTCTGAGATGCCGCCCGTGCTGGGCCCGGGCCCACGCCTGGGGGCCAAGGCGTCACTACCTGTCGTGCAGGTGATGTGGCCAATTAGAGCCTTGCAGGAGGCTTTGACCCTGCAAACTGCCTCATGAGGTGACTTTACAATAACCCTTGAATAGAATCCAGGCTTTCCTGAGCCTTGAGTGACCAGGAGCCACACGGCCTGCCACACTCTGGCTACAAGTCTTTGGTTTTCTGATGTGGGTTGTTATTAACCGATTCAGTGTACTGAAAGCAGTGGCCCTCTCTGCATCCGAGAAACCCCACAGCAGTGACAGCTGGGCACTGTCACCCATTGGGGTGGAAAGTTTCTTCATGGGGAGTATGTGAGACACTGAAGGGCCCTTTTCCAAGCTCTTGAGATCTTTTCTCTATCGATGGTGCTAAGAGGATTCCTCCTATTTCAGGGATTGTGTAAACCACAGTGACTCATGTGGAAACTGGACATTTTGGAGATACTCCATTTTATCTTTTTTTAAAAAAATTTTTTGTTTATTTTTTCATAGAAGAACTGGGGTGCAGGCCATAGGGGTGGGAGGGTGAGAGGATTCACCAGAGACAGAGTAGGGAGTAGAACAGGCGGATCTACTGAGGTACACTGCTGAGGGGAGCATCAGGCGAGACAGGAGAGGTCTGCTGCACCAGGTGGGTAGCTCCATGGCCAGGCTTGAACTCAGACCATTGTGGTGACAGCACTGAGATTTAACCCCTAGGCCACTGGGCGGGGGGAGGCTGCACTTTACCTTTTAATGTGTTAAACTGATGTTACCTCCTTCCTTGCCAATCCCGCTGTTATGCTCACTTTGGAGAGAAGTTGAACTTCTCTGGAAAGGAGAAAGGAATCAGCATTTATTCAGCACCTGCTGGAGCAACAAGTTCATTGCTTTAGTTATGTGATCTCCATTAATGACGCTATAGAGATATTATATCCCTCTAGCCGTGGACCCTGAGGTCCAAAATGGATCATTAACTTTTCTGAGATCAAGGGCCAGATATATTTGGATTCCCAAATCTGTGTTTTGTACTGAACTGGAGGTTTTAAAATGAGGGTAGGGCCTCCTTACTGGCGCAGTGGTTGAGCGCTGGGTTGCGAAGCTACCCGCAGTCTCTGCAGCGCCGGTTCTATCCCTGGCCTCAGGGCAAGGGTCCCACATGGCGCGCAGACCTCTCCTGCCACCCGCTGCTCCCCTCAGCAGTGTATTTCGTCGGTCTACCCGTTCTGTTCCCTGCTCTGGCTCTGGTGAATCCTCTGGCTCTGGTGAATCACCCTCCCGCGCTTCTGACTGTACCCAGTGCTTGTATAAATAAATAAATAAATCTTTAAAAAAATAAATAAAATGAGGGTAAATTGAAACCCTCTTGGAGGCCAGGGGGAGGGAAGGAATCTGTGTGCCCCCACCCATCCTCAGAACAGGTCCTTGGGTGCTGGGTGTCCTCCTCCATAAGGAAGGCTAGGGTTAGGGTTAGGGTCTCCACCGCCGGACCCCTCGCCCTGCCCGGCTTTTCTAGTCGCTCCGCAGGCAGCGGGAAGGCAGGGCGGGCCCGCGCGGCTCGCAGGGCTTGGGAAACCGCCTTTGAGGTTCAAGCGCACGTGAGCAGGGAGGTAACCCCAATGAC
The DNA here is from genome assembly GCF_964194135.1 of Talpa europaea. Lineage (NCBI taxonomy): Eukaryota > Metazoa > Chordata > Mammalia > Eulipotyphla > Talpidae > Talpa > Talpa europaea. Next base: position 27,467 of record NC_140082.1, on the reverse strand, counting down.
AGGCGCACCCCTGTTTCGGCAAATGCCCGGGGGAGGAGCGAACCGCCAGCCGCGAGCCCACCAGCCCTGGGCGCGGTCAGCCGGGAGCCCCGCCCGCCAGCGAGCCCCGCGGCGGCTGGGAAGGAGGCTGGGGCTGGATGGGGGCCGTGGCGGGGGCCGGGGGTGTCCTGGGGCGAGGCCGGGTGGGGCTGCGGGGGACCCGGCGAGGGGCGGGCGGGGGGGCGGGGGCACCCTGGCGAGGGGCGGGGGTGTCCTGGGGCGAGGCCGGCCGGGGGGCGGGGGTGTCCGGGCGAGGCGGCGAGGGGATGGGGGGACCCGGCAAAGGGCGGCCGAGGCCCAGGGGGTGCCAGGCACGTGCTCGGCCTCGACGGCCCGGCGCAGCCACGACGGCCCCCGCGGTGACGAACAGAGACCGGGCGCGGGTGGGTCGTGGGGGGGGGCGGGTGGGGGCGGGGGGCTCTTGCTCCCCGACCCCCCGCACCTGCTCGGCGTGTTCTAAAGAGGCCGAAGCGTCTCAAGGAAACCGCGGCGCGGCCGGCGCGGCCCCCCCGGCGCCCCGCACTCGGCTGAGCCCCGCGCTGGCCAGAGGCCCCGGGGTGTCCCGTGTGCGGTGGGGCCGCCCCTCTCCCGGCGGGCCCGGCCCCTCCCGACCCGCCCGGCCCCTGGGTCCCGGCGGCGGGGAAAGCGTGCCCTCGGCACCCCGCGGCCCGGAGCCGCCGCGCTCCAGAGCCGGGACGGGCCGTCGGGGCGGCCGGACCCCCAGCCCCGGCCGGTGCCCCGCGAGGCTGCGCCGCGCCCGCTGGGAGCCTCGGGCCATCCGGCCGCGCCGGTGCGCGGGGCCCGGGGAGCTGGGCTCGGGGAGCCGCTCTCGCCCGCTGCGCCCGGGACTGCGCGGCCTTGCGGGGCTCGCGTCCGTCCTGGGAGCTGGAGTGTGGGGTCCCCGCGCCGGGCCCACGGCCGGCTGGACCCCGCGGACTGCTGCGGCCCCCACGCTTCAAGCCCCGCCCCTCCCGCGGCGCCTGGCCCCGCCCCAGCCCCGCCCACCGCGACGAGCCCCGCCCCAGCCCCGCCCACCGCGGCGAGCCCCGCCCACCAGCCCCGCCCACCAGCCCGGCTCTGGACTCCGCGGGGCGCGGTCCTCTCTTCGCGGGCAGCGGCCCGGCGCCCTCCTTCCACCCGCGCAGGAAACAGGTGACCGCGTGGGGCGTGGACGCCGGCGAGGCGGGAGGGCGGCCCGAGGGCGGGGTGCGGCCGCGAGGGCGGCGCCGGGACCCCGGGAGCGGGCTGGGACCCCCGGGGCCTCCCGCAGCCTCCGGGGCGGGCGCTGCGCGCGGGCTCCACCGGGTGGACGCGGTTGGTCTCCGCGCGCCGGCCAGGAGGACCCGCGCCCCGGCGGTCGCGGCAGGCGGGGGTCCCGGTACGGGGTTCCACGGCCCGCCCGCCCGCGTTGGGGGGTGTGAGGTCGCCCTCGCACCCCCGTGGAAGGGCAGTGGCCTGGGAGGAGGCGCATCCCTGACCTCACGCCTCCGCCCCAGGGGAGTTGAGTCACAGAGTGTGGGGTGTCGGCCCCCCAATGCATTTGGCCCCCAGGCCCATCCATCCCTTGACCAGCGATGACCGCCCGCAAGTGGGCACTGAGCGCTTTGCAGGTAGAGGACAAGGCGGGGTGGGCCTGCACCCCCAGGCACCCGCTGTGGCCGTGCTGCTCGGGGGACTGGCCTTCACCCCCTCGAATAGCTACAAACGGGACAGCAGAGCTGGAGTGTCCTGTCCTCCTCAGGGCAGGCCTCAGCTTGGGTCCAGAGTCCATGTGCAGAGCCCCACAATGCGGACCCTGAGGGGCAGGAGGGAGGCACAGCACACCACACACCAGGGCTTCACCCCAGGCTGCAGAGGCAGGAGCTGGAGAGGCCCCAGAGGGAGGGAGCAGGGTGTCCGCAGAGGCAAGGGCTCTTTCAAGAGAAAAGGCCCCACTTCCCTCTGGACAGGGACTTCCCTCCCCGGGAGCCTCAGTCCTGGATTGCTCTCCCTGGGCCCAGCAGCCGATTCTCCAGTTACCTGCTTAGTCTGATTCCAGATAGACACCTTGCCAGGGGTTGCGCTGTGTGGAGCCTGGGTGAGAGTGAGTTCTGCGTGGCCCTCTCAATTCCCTCTGCCTTCAAGGACCAATGAGGTACGTGACCTGGGTCAGGTTTGTATGGAGACAGAATTTACTCGAGCAAAGGCAACAAGACAAATCAGACACAACCATGGAGGGCACTGACCACCATGCCACTCAGGTACCTGTTTGTCCTCATCTCTTGTCTTGAGAGTGGAGGGTGGTTCAGATGGTTTCTGACCCCACTAGGCTCTTGAGAGTGTTCCGGTCAGTAGATTTCCTTTGAAGCCCCCCACCCCCAACCCCAGGGGAAGTGCAGAATGAGTGGCAGCTACTTTTGTCCTCTGTGGCTGCTGAGAAGTGATTCACAGGAAATGACCGACTCACCCTGGTAGACACAGGGCCTCTCCCCTGTGTGTCCTCTGGTGTGTGATTAGGTGTGACTTATGGCCAAAACCTCGCCCACACTCCCTACAGACACAGGGCTTCTCCCCTGTGTGTGTCCCCTGGTGTGTGCTGAGGTGTGACTGCTCATGGATGCCCACTCCCTCCATACTCGCCTGTTGTAGTTATTGACAATCCTACCCCAGTGAATAATTTGCCTGTGTCCTTTGGATTCTCTCTCTGGCCTGGGCTTGGCTCTTCCTCCGTCACTCTCTCATGCTCCCTAGAGCTCCACTTTTGGCCTGTTGGCAGGTTGGAAAAGGCCTTTGAAATGTTCTTCTGCCTTATCCTTGTAAGCAAAAGTTTGGGCCTTTCTTTGACCTTTTGACTTTTGAGTTTGTCATTCCCGCTGTGGGGGACCAGAATGTGCCCAGGCACATCCAAAGTCCACTCCACACAGCTAGTTCATTCTTAACCTTCCTACAGGACTCAGAGGATGAAACCCCAATTCTTTTCTCTTACCCCGTTTTTGTCTAGAGTGCTGTCCAGAAGTACTTGCTTCTTTAGGAAGTTTCTCTGGTCTCTGGGCCTGCTCTGAGCCACTGGTGTTCAGCAAAGCGGCTGTTCCTGACATTTCCTTCAAACTAGATTCACTACTTACTGCAGCTCTGGACATTCCCTGAAATGCGAGAGTCACATGAAAAGACAAGGTGCATTTCGTTAGTCAACCAGGGATCGTGATGTGTTCTCACATGGATCACTTTAGTCAACACCTCAACAACCCTTGTAAATAATGAAGGCATCTGAATTCTAAAGGTAAAAGAAAGGGCTTATGTGGGTAATGAATCCAGGGCTGAACCCCATGTCTTAAGGCTCTTTGCCTTCCACTTTCTCTCAGATTTCTCCATGAAAGTTGAGGAAAGTAGAGTACACAGGCAGACTACCTGGACAATCAACAAGGTCTGTGAAGGGAGGGTAAAGCTTAAAGAGCACATGGGGCCTCCCCTGGTGGCACAGGCAGTTGAGGGCCGTGCTGTGAAGCTGTTCACAGCCTCTGCAGTGCCTGTTCTATCCTGGCCGGTAAGCGAGGGTCCCACATGGCACGGCAGACCTCTCCTGTCGTGCCCGCTGCTCCCCTCAGCCCTAGTGTATTTTGTCAGTCTGCCTGTTCTGTTCTCCGCTCTGTCTCTGGTGAATCCTCTCACCCTCCCTTGCATCTGGCCTGTTCCCCAGTTCTTGTATAAATCAATCAATCAATCAAGCAATCAATCAATCTTTAAAAAAAAAGAGAGCACACAGAACACTCCTCAGGTGTGAGGAGAAAGGAGTGTCCTTTATGGTAAAATGGATGGAGCTTGAGAGAATTAGGTGAAATAGAGCAAGTCAGAAATATAAAGACAAATATTGGGCAATGTTACTTATATGTGTAAAATAGGGAATCAAAGTGGATATACTGATGATGTGAAATAATTAAAAAGCTGTGAACATTGATAACCCAAAGCAGGTTTTTGAGGTTAAGAGGGAGCAGGGAGGGACGAAGGGCCAAAGGGATAGGTTATGGTAAAAAAAAAAAAAGGCTTAGAGAAAAAGAGGGGGGTTGTCTATAACCTAGTGAAAGAGAAAGACAAAGTATAGATAAGTATAGAGGGAACAGACATGTCTTGAAAATGAGGTAACAGAGCAGTGGCAGAAATAAAACCCCTCTCTCGTAGGAAGAGAGCAAAGAGATCATGGGCAGGAAATGTATCCAGGAATAAAGGACATGATGCTAGAGCTGCATGTTGCCATATCTGGGGAAGAATATTCGTGCCTAGATGAGCTGGTTCCTGTCGGTCCTGTTTGAGTGAGTCCGTACTACTGTTTAGTTCCCTGTCGTTTCCTGATCCACAAACTGGCATATGGGGTAATTCTTTTATTTTTGAAAAGATTTATTTATTTACTTATGCATACAAGAACTGGGGTACAGACCAGAGGTGTAGGGGGTGAGGATTCACTGGAGACAGAGTGGGGAACACAGCAGGCAGAGTGAAATATACTGCTCAGGGGAGCGGCAGGGAGACAGGAGGGATCTGCTGTGCCATGTGGTTAGCTCCCTGGCCAGGGAAGGAACTTGTGCTGAAGTGGCTGTGGATAGCTTTATAGGTTGCATCTTAATCTCTTACACCACTAGAAAGGCCCATACGGGGTAAATCTTTTTTTTTTAAAGATTTATTTATTTATACAAGAACTGGGGTACAGTCAGAGGTGTGGGAGGGTGAGAGAATTCACCAGAGACAAAGCGGGGAGCAGAACAAGCAGACTGGTGAAAGCACTGCTGAGAGGAGCAGTGGGCATGGCAGGAGAGGTCTGCACGCCATGTGGGTTCCACCCTGGCTAGCCGGGAATCGAACCAATAATTGACATGTTGGAAAGCAGATTCTGAAGAGAAGACAGGCCTCTGAGGAGAAAATATGAGGAGAAATACTGTAGTAAGGAGTGTTGAGGAGAAATATCTGAGGAGAAATGACACCTGGGAAGCAGATTCTGAGGAGAAGACAGGCCTCTGTGGGGAAAAATCTGAGGAGAAATACTGTAGTAAGCAGTGTTGTGGAGAAGTATCTTATGAGAAATGAAACCCTAGGAAGTAAATTCTGAGGAGTGGACAGGCCTGTGAGGAGATAAAACTGAGGAGAAATACGGTAGTAAGGAGTGTTGAGGAGAAGTATCTGAGGAGAAATAACACGTTGGGAAGCACATACTGAGGAGAAGACAGGCTTCTGAGGAGAAACAACTGAGGAGAAATACTGTAGTAAGGAGTGTTGAGGAGAAATATCTGAGGAAAAATGACACCCTAGGAAGCATATTCTGAGGAGAAGACAGGCGTCTGAAGAGAAAAAACTGAGGAGAAAAACTTAGTAAGGAGTGTTGGGGAGGAATATCTATTGAGAAATGACATGTAGGGAAGCATATTCTGAGGAGAAGACAGGCCTCTGTGGAGAAAAATCTGAGGAGAAATACTGCAGTAAGGAATGTTGAGGAGAAATATCAGGTGAGAAATGACACGTTGGGAAGCACACAGTGAGAGCACAAACCTCTGAGGGGAAAAAACTGAGGAGAAATACAGTAGTTAGGAGTGTAGAGGAGAAATATCTGAGGAGAAATGACTCCCTGGGAAGCAGATTCTGAGGAAAAGACAGGCCTCTGAGGAGAAAATCTGAGGAGAAATACTGCAGTAAGGAGTGTTGAGGAGGAATATCTGAGGAGAAATGACACATTGGGAAGCACAAACTGAGGAGAAGACAGGCCTCTGAGGAGAAAAAAGTGAGGAGAAATACTGCAGTAAGGAGTGTTGAGGAGAAATATCTGAGGAGAAATGACACTCTTGGAATCAGATTCTGACGAGAAGACAGGCCTATTGGAGAAAAATCTGAGGAGAAATACTGCAGTAAGGATTATTGAGGAGAAGTGTCTGAGGAGTAATGACACGTTGTGAAGCAAATACTGAGAAGACAGACCTCTGAGGAGAAGAAACTGAGGAGAAATATTGCAGGAAGGAGTGTTGAGGACAAATATCAGGTGAGTAATGACACATTGGGAAGCACAAACTGAGGAGAAGACAGGCCTCTGAGAAGAAAAATGTGAGGAGAAATACTGCAGTAATTCTTGTTGAGGAGAAATATCAGGTGAGAAATGACACATTGGGAAGCAGATTCTGAGGAGAAGACAGGCCTCTGAGGAGAAAAAAGTGAGGAGAAATACTGCAGTAAGGAGTGTTGAGGAGAAATATCTGAGGAGAAATGACCCCCTGGGAAGCAGATTCTGAGGAGAAGACAGGGCTCTGAGGAAAAAAAAAGTTAGGAGAAATACTGCAGTAAGGAGTGTTGAGGAGGAATAACTGAGGAGAAATGACCCCCTGGGAAGCAGATTCTGAGGAGAAGACAGGCCTCTGAGGAGAAAAATTTGAGGAGAAATACTGCAGTAATTCTTGTTGAGGAGAAATATCAGGTGAGAAATGACACATTGGGAAGCAGATTCTGAGGAGAAGACAGGCCTCTGAGGAGAAAAAAGTGAGGAGAAATACTGCAGTAAGGAGTGTTGAGGAGAAATATCTGAGGAGAAATGACCCCCTGGGAAGCAGATTCTGAGGAGAAGACAGGGCTCTGAGGAAAAAAAAGTTAGGAGAAATACTGCAGTAAGGAGTGTTGAGGAGGAATAACTGAGGAGAAATGACCCCCTGGGAAGCAGATTCTGAGGAGAAGACAGGCCTCTGAGGAGAAAAATTTGAGGAGAAATACTGCAGTAAGGAGTGTTGAGGAGAAATATCTGAGGAGAAATGACACATTGGGAAGCACAAACTGAGTAGAAGACAGGGCTCTGAGGAGAAAAATTTGAGGAAAAATACTGCAGTAAGGAGTGTTGAGGAGAAGTGTCTGAGGAGTAATGACACATTGTGAAGCAAATACTGAGAAGACAGACCTCTGAGGAGAAGAAACTGAGGAGAAATACTGTAGTTAGGAGTGTAGAGGAGATATCTGACGATAAATAACACATTGGGAAGCAGATTCTGAGGAGAAGAAAGGCCTCTGAAGAGAAAATCTGAGGGCAAATACTGTAGTAAGGAGTGTTGAGGAGAAAAATCTGAGAAGTGACACCCTTGGAAGCAGATTCCTGCTAGAAGACAGGGCTCTGTGGAGAAAAATTTGAGGTGAAATACTGCGGTAAGGAGCGTTGCGGGCTTTTCCCGCAGGTGCAGGCTTTTCCCCATCAGGGATATGGATTGTCCAGGGCTTGCGCGCATTGTGAAGCACATACTGAGAAGACAGGGAGTAGAGGGTCTAGGGAGTTTCTGGCGGCCCCTACCCACGGTCCTGAAATTGTCACTTTTGTGCCTTCAGAGTGGGTGAGTAGGGCCTGGCTCACCTGGGGGCTGAGTCTGGGGTTTCTCAGGTCAGCTGGGCAGGTGCAGGCTTTTCCCCATCAGGGATGCGGGTTGTCCAGGGCTTGCGCGCGCGTTGAGGTGACTGGGGGGGGCCTATTTGCATTTCCTGGCTGTGGGCACAGTCACTGTCTACCTGTGGCTAGATTGGGGTCACCTCCCTGACAAGTGACCTCACCCCTCCGCCCAGGCCCAGGCTGCTTCTGGGGCTGTTAGTGCGAGCGGAGGGTGCAGGTGACCCTCTAGCCCCGGCGAGTGTGGCCAGGGCCAGGGGGTACTCAGAGGGTTTGGGGAGTCCTGGGGATGCAGCAACTGGATATCCGGGTTCTGGGCAGGGTGGGGCCTTGAGCTGCACTGCCTCTGCTGAGGGCCGGCGGGTAGAGAGGCCCTGGCCGGGGGGTGGCACCAGGACAGGGCTGGCAGCTGCTGCCCATGCAGCGGGAGCTGGGGTCAGGAGCCCCCGCACCGTCCTGGGACAGGAGGTTGCTGCCCTGAGCGAGGTCTCTCCATCGTGATCCCCATGGCAGCGCCCTCTCTCCTACAGTTCAGATCGTGCTCAGCTTCCCCGTGAGAACTGGGGACCATTTCAGGTCATATTCATGGGCTTCCTGGGGGGCAGGAGGATACAGATGGAGATCCCCAGATCTGGCCAGCCCCTGCAGGACGAGTCCACCCCTGCGGGTCAGGAGCAGCCCTCAGCGCAGCAGACCTCCCGGTCTCCCTGCTGTCCCCCTCAGCCCTGGATTTCAATCCATCCTCCAGTTCTGCTCTCCACTCTGTCTCTGGTGACTCCTCTCACCCCCGCACCTCTGGCCTGTACCCCGGTTCTTGTATAAATAAATAAATCTTTAAAAATAAAAATAGCATTTTTCTAATTATTCACACACAGCAGGCTTACTTGCTGCACAGGCCCGAGACAATTCCTTGAGATCTAGAACAACTGATGAGGGGATGCCTCGGCATTGCCTCCAGCAGTGCTCAGGTGAGACCCCCTTTAGAGCATTTATTTATTTATATTGTCTTAGGGTCTTCCCTGTCCTTAAAGACCATCTCTCTTTTTTTTTCTTTTCTTGCATCGTTGTTCATTTTTTTAGTTATTGGTGTCTCCTCTCAAGGGTGGTCCCCACAGTGCTCCTACCAAAATAGCCCCCGTGCCCCATCACCATAACCCCTTGGGCTCTTCCCTCCCCTCTGTTCACCCCCTCCCTCCCCCTCCCCGCTGGGTGCCTCAGGTCTTGGTCAGCCTGCTAGGGTTGTCTTTTTCTCTACCTTTTGTTCAGTTTCTCTACTTTTTGCATGTAAGTGAAACCACCTGATATTTATCTTTCTCCTGCCTTATTGTGGCTAGCATCATCCCTTGCAGCTCCATCTATATTGCCACCAGTGGCATGATTTTTTGATTGCTGAGCAATATTCCGTGGTGTAACTGTACCACAACGTTTTGATCCATTCATCTGTTTTCTGGCATGAGTTGTTTCCATGTCACGGCTATTATAAATAGGGCTGCAATGAACACAGCAGTTCGGGTTTCCTGGGTTTTTTTTGTCCCTTTGGTGGATTCCTAGGAGTGGAAAGCCGGATCATGTGTAGACCCATTTTCAGTGTTCTGAGGACCCTCCACACAGCTGCCCAGAGTGGCTGGACCAGTTTGCATGCCCACTGGCGGTGTCAGAGGCTCCTTTTTCTCTGCCACTTCTCCAGCATTTGTTGTTTCCAATTTCTCTTTTTAAATGTGGAGCCTTCTCAGTGGAGTGAGGTGGCAGCTCATTGTGGTTTTGATTTGCATTTCCCTGATATCAGTGATGCTGAACATCTTTTCTGTGCCTGCTGGCCATTTGCATTTCTTCTTTGACAAAGTGTCTTTTTACTTCTGGCATTTTTTTTGACTGGGTTGTTTGTTTTTGTTGAGTCATGTAAGCTCTTTGTAGATCTTTGATATCAGTCCCTTAGCTGTTATGCGGTGTGGTGTGCTGATATTTTCCCTCATTTCAAGGGTTCCTTTTTAGCCAAAAATAAAATCCACTTTTTAAAAAATGGGAGTTAAATATTGTTGGCAGGGCCTCCCCGGTGGCGCAGCGGTTGAGCGCTGGGTTGCGAAGCTGCCCGCAGCCTCTACAACGCCGGTTCGATCCCCGGCTGCTCCCCGGCCACCTGAGGAGGGTCCCGCGTGGCGCGCAGACCTCTCCTGCCGCCCGCTGCTCCCTTCAGTAGTGTACTTCGGTCCTTCTGCCTGCTCTGCTCCCCGCTCTGGCTCTGGTGAATTCTCTCACCCTCCCGTGCTTCTGACTGTACCCAGTGCTTGTATAAATAAATAAATAATAAATCTTAAAAAAAAATATTGTTGGCATTCTTTGGTTCCTTGATGCCTCTTACTATTCCCAGTTGTTCTTTTTTTTTCTTCCATTTCCTTGAGCCTTAGCACCCTTTTCATTTATGAAACTTCTAATCTTGTACGGTTTACAAGTTTACCCAGAAATAAAACCACTGTTGAACTACCACAAAAGAATCTATATAAATTTTGACACCACCATCTTTCCTGTCAGTGACGGAACCTCTGCTGAAATAATCAAGTTTTCATTTCTAGGATGAGACAGAAAATGAACGTGTTCTGTTTGGCAGAACACTAGATTTATATCGATCTGTGACAGTTGACTTGGAATACAGGATTTTCATTTCTATTGTGTTCTCTATTTTTTTTTGCAAAGGCAGTGAACTAGGAATATCTGATGAGAAATGACACCCTGGGATGTAGATTCTGAAGAGAAGACAGGCCTCTGAGGAGAAAAAACTGAGGAGAAATACTGTAGAAAGGAGTGTTGAGGAGAATTATCTGAGGAGATATGACATGTTGGGAAGCAGATTCTGAGGAGAAGACAGGCCTTTGAGGAGAAAATCTGAGGAGAAATACTGCAGTAAGGGGTGATGAGGCGAAATATCTGAGGAGAAATGACACCCTTGGAAGCAGATTCTGAGGAGAAGACAGGCCTCTGAGGAGAAAAAAACTGAGGAGAAATACTGCAGTAAGGAGTGTTGAGGAGGAATATCTGATGAGAAATGACACGTTGGCAAGCAGATTCTGAGGAGAAGACAGGCCTCTGAGGAGAAAAATCTGAGAAGAAATACTGTAGTAAGGAGTGTTGAGAAGTATCTGAGGAGAAATGACATGTTGGAAATTATTCCCATACAGCAGGCTTAATTGCTGCATCTACCAGAAAAAAATTCCTGGATATCTAGAACAATTGGTGAAGAAGAGATGTCCCAGCAGTGGCTGCAGTATTGTTCAGGATGAGACCCCCCCTTTGGGTGCATTTATTTATTTATATTGTTTTGGGGTCTTCCCTGTCCTTAAAGCCCATCTCTTTTTTTTCCCTTCTTTTCTTACATCCTTGTTCATTTTTGTTTAGTTATTGGTTTCTCCCCTCAGGGGTGGTCCCCATTGTGCTCCCACACCATAGCAGCCATGACCCATCACCATAATCCCTTGTTATCTTCCCTCCCCATGTTGATCCCCCTCCCCACCCCCCACTGGATGCCTCAGCTCTTGGTCAGCCTGCTACTGTTATCTTTTTATTTACATTTTGTTCAGTTTCTCTATATTTTGCATATAAGTGAAACCATCTGATATTTCTTTCTCCTGCCTTATTGTGGCTAGCATAATTCCTTCCAGCTTCATCCATATTGCCACAAGTGGCATGGGTTTGTCTTTTTTGATTGCTGAGTAATATTCCATTGTGTATTTATACCACAACATTTTGATCCACTCATCTGTTTTGTTGCATTGGAGTTGTTTCCATATCATGGCTATTGAATATAGTGCTGCAATAATAGGAGTGGAATTGCTGGATCATATGTAGATCCGTTTTCAGTGTTCTGAGGAAGCTCCATACAGCTGCCCATAGTGGCTGGACCAGTTTGCCTTACCACCAGCAGTGTAGGAGTCTCCTTTTTCTCCACAGCTTTGTCAGCATTTGTTGTTTCCAGTTTTTTTTTTAATGTAGAGCATTCTTGCTGGAGTGAGGTGGCATCTATGTGGTTTTGATTTGAGTTTCTTTGATATTAGTGATGCTGAACCTTTTTTCTGTGCCTGTTGGTCATTTGCATTTCTTCTTTGGAGAAGTGTCTTTTGACTTCTGCCCCTTTTTTGGACTGGGTTGTTTGTTTGTTTGTTTGTTTTGAGTTGTGTAAGCTCTTTGTAAATTTTTGATATCAGTCCCTTATATATCATATGGTTTGCAAATATTTTCTCCCGTTCAGCGGGGTGTCTCTTTGTTTTGATCACTGTCTCTTGCTGTTCTGAAGATTATTAGGTTTATGTGTCCCCAACTGTTTACATTCTCCTTTGTTTTCCTTGCTTCTGGAGAAGAATCCTCAAAGATGTTTCTGAGGATTGTGTCATTGAGTGTTTGCCTATACTCCCTTCTATATAGTCTATGATGCCAGGTTTCACATTCAAGTCTTTTATCCACTTGAGTTGGTTTGTGTATGGTGTGAGATAGTGGGCTAGTTTTATTATTTTGCATGTTGCAATCCAGTTTCCCAGCACCATTTATTGAAGAGGCTATTCTTGTTCCTTGCTCCTGTGTCATAGAAGTGTGGTTTTATTTCTGGGCTTTAAATTAGATTCCATTGGTCTCTGTGTCTGTTTTTGTTCCAATACTGGTTTTATTATAATAGCTTTGTAGTATTGTTACAGGGCAACCCCAACATGAAATGGGTTGCCTGTGGTTCCTCACCTGCGTGCTTAAAATGGACTTATTAATACTCAACTGCAGGCACACACACAAGGTTAAAAAAAGGTTTATTTACAAAAAGAGGGAGAAAATTTGTGAATGTGTTCTACCAGTTCCATTGACCTGGAATCCCAATGGCACGCTGAGAGCTGGTGAAAAGCCAAGAGCTATGAGGCTAAGAGAGAGAGAGAGAGCCAAGGCCCACCTGTCTGGTTTTATACCAAACCTGGCTGCTTAACTCCACTCTTAGGTCCCAGCAATCCTCCCTTTGGTGATGATGGGATTTGTCATTCCCAGTATCTTGATGGCTTTGGTCTGGAGTGGGGGTGGAGTCCACAAAACCTGTATGGAGTTTTCTCAGGACATCTTTTCCCCCTAACAGTATTGTTTGATGTCAGTGAGTGTAATACCTCCATTCTTCCCCCCTTTTAGTCAGAAGAATGTTCACCACTAGAGGTTTTATGATCCCATATGAATTTGAACAGTATTGGCTCCATTTCATTGAAGAACACCATTGTAATTTTTATTGGAATTGCATTGAATCTGGCAATTGCATACAAAATAGAAAGTCCCACCTAGATATGCTACTCTTTTCCAATTATGGAACATTCATGAAACAGAGTATTAATAAAAAAACGTAGGTGTTATTTTCTACAATTTCTTTTTTTAATTTTTAAAAAAAGATTTATTTATTTATTTATACAAGCACTGGGTACAGTCAGAAGCACGGGAGGCTGAGAGAATTCATCAGAGCCAGGGCAGGGAACAGAACAGGCAGACTGATGAAAATACACTGCTGAGGGGAGCAGCGGGCAAGACAGGAGAGGTCTGTCGTGCCATGTGGGACCCTCTCCGGTGGCTGGGGATCAAACCAGTGCTGCAGAGGCTGCGGGTAGCTTTGTAGCCCGGCACTCAACTGCTGCACCACCAGGGGAGCCCCTATTTTCTGTAATTTCTAAAAAGAAAAAGTAGGTCTGTTTTCTAGAGATGAAGAAGGAATATTTCAGATTCAAAGGCAAAGGCATTTTATCATACAATCGATGAACAGTTATTGATCGTATAATGTTAGGATATTCTTCCACCTTTCTGCTGAGTGAGAATACTAAGTGAGATTGTCCTTTTGTCATCTGCTTCATGATGCCACCTGAGAAAACGTTGCACTCAAGTGACTTAATTGCAGGATAGTGCCACTATGCTTTATAAAGGAATCAAGGACAGGAAATTCAAAGCGTGAAACTGGAAAACATGAAGTTGATAATAAAGATAGAACCACGTCTCTGGTCACATGTGTCCATAAAATCCACAATCCTTGATTGTGCGCTGATCATCTGCTGCTGGACAAGGCAGGGCCAGACCCACTCATCCTTGGATGGTCCTTTCTGAAGCTGGGCCTGGGGTCTGAATTTACCTGGAGAGCAAGGGCACGTCGCTGCTGTCCTGGGTGGGTTGGTTCACGTCCTCCTATCTTTACCTGGCTGGGGAGAGGAAAGGGAGGAACAGAATGTTTCCCAAGGGCTGTCTGCCATCCTTCCCTCAGTCCTCGCTGCCCTCACAAGAAAACCTGTGGGTCACGTCATTTATTTACCGCCTCAAAGAGCTCTTCAGTGACTCCCATGTCCTCACTCAGGCTAAAGTCCAAGCCTCCAGATAAGCTTACGAGAGTCTTGCCATCTGCTCCTGTTGTCTCAGGCCTGTGGCCCCTCTCTGACAACCTCCTTCTCTCTCCCCCACCCCATTCACCTGACCAATTCCACTTCAAGGGTCATTCTGTAGGAGCCCTGCATGATGCCCCCTTGGCCAGGAGTGTGTTGTCAGGTGCCCCTTCCAGGGAAGATTGTGGCATCTCAAATGTCCCATCACAATTCTTGTGTGTCTGTTGAAGTTCCCTGTGTCCCCAACTGCTCGTGGGTGTCCTGAGCTGTGGGCTGGTCTCAGCTCGTGTCCTAGGCATCTAGAAGACAGTGGGCACTTGGCAACAACAGGTGAAGGGGTCATGTCCACCTCTAGAGTTGAGGAGATACTTTCCTTTGTACAGATGAGGAAACTGTGGCTTAGGTATTGGAGCCACAAAAAGAAAAGCCTACACCCCCTGGGCCTGCCTGAGCCTAGAACCTTCCATTTCAGCAGAGGGGGTAGTCTTGGTGCCCCTGCCAGTCAGCTCCTCTCTCTCCTTATTCAGTGTAGGTGGAAGCATAGACCTGGCATCTTCTGGGGGTGGGGGGAAGTGCTGGAGCAACCCTACCCACCTCTCTCTCAACTGTTAGGGGCCTCGATACCTGGCATGACACGGCCAGGCAGGCGCTAATCCCTTGTGGCCAGTGAGGAGATGGTGTGGTTATTGCACCCCCAGGGTGGAGCTTCTGGCTACAGGGAGGATGAAGGTGCTCAGAGAGTCTATGCAGCTTCCGTCACAGGCAGCGACCAGCTCCAGCGGGACCCATGGTGTGATGGACACAGCTGCTGGGCGAGCTCCTGGGTGGACCATGGTGCATTTTTACCTTGTTCCATTGAGTCCTCTGCTCAGAGCGCTCAAAGCACAACAGCGATCAGACCTTCACGCACCTGTGGCCCAGGTTGGGACTTCACTCCAAGTCTTAGGAGAGCCCTGACAAAGGAGGACAGGACTCATGGTGGCGACACCCACCCGATGATCTTGCTGCATCATAACGGTGTGGAAATTCAAAGTGAGATACAGGTAAATAGCCCATTTTTCCTCCAAAGATGGTGACAATCTGAAAATTCTAAGATAAATGGGGAAGACTCGAGTGTCTTTACGTCTTGGGTGGAAATGTTGATGAGGATGTCCATTTTGTGGGTCGGTACACAATTCCATTTCAACATTGCTCAAATGGGTTGAGACTACAACATTTGTTGCTATCATTGCTACTTTGAAAGTCACCCTGTCAAAAACAATAAAGGTCATGGATAGACATTGCAATAGTCATCTGCTATGTATTAGTGACTTACTGTCATTGACAGTTGACAAAATTCATTTATAGGGTAGCTTTTTAGCAAAAAATAAAATTCCCTTTTTAAAAAATGGGATTTAAATATTGTTGGCATTCTTTGGTTCCTCATATGACTCTTGCTATTCCCAGTGTTTTTTTTTTAAGTTTTATTTATTTATTTATGGAAGCACTGTGTACAGTCAGAAGCGCGGGAGGGTGAGAGGATTCCCCAGAGCCAGAGCGGGGAACAGAACGGGCAGATGGACAAAATACCCTGCTGAGGGGAGCAGCGGGCATGGCAGGAGATGTCTGTGCACCATGTGGTACCCTCGCCAGTGGCCGGGGATTGAATCAGTGCTGCAGAGGCTGCAGGCAGGTTCGCAGCCCAGCACTCAACCGCTGAGCCACTGGGGAGGCCCCCCAGTGTTTTTTTCTTTCTTCCTTTTCCTTGAGCCTTAGCACCCTCTTCATTTATGATGCTTCTGACCTTGTATGGTTTGCAAGCTTACCTAGAAATAGGCTCACTGTTGAACTAACACAGATGAATAAATTTTGATATCACCATATTTCTTGTCTATTATGGAACCTCCACTGAAATAATCAGGTTTTCAGTTCTAGGATGAGACAGAAAATGAAAGTGTTCTGTTTGGTATTGTTACCTACCAGGGGGAGGGGCACCCCAGACTCTGCAAACCTGCTTGCTCTAAATATGTTCTGCCATCCACCACATCAACACAAAACATATGAGACTTTAATGAAAAGGAACTCTAATACAATTAGTAAACAATACAGGAGAGGCAAAGATTATAGTTTCTAAATCAAGCACCCAAAGTTACCCGTCCCCTCGTGGGTCAAAGTCCACCCAAGCAGGATTGGCCTAGAGCAAGACCCTAAAGTTGCCACAAGTCTAAAGCATCTTCCAGTGGGGACTCACAGAAAAGTATCAGAAACAACCACACAAGTCTGGGAGGAAAAGAGCAAAATCAAAATTAAGACAAAAACTGCCATTGTCATCACCCCATGGGTCTCACCCACATGTGTGTCATTCAGTCCACGACCAAAATGTAAACACAGTTTCTTCACGTGTCTCTCGGCTCCCTGTGTCTCCTCCAGGTCTGGCTCCATCCTGCTTCCTTCTTTCCTCAGTCTCCTGTGCAGCTTCTTTACTCCCTGCTCAGCTCTACCCTCCTTTGGGTGGGACAGGAAACCTGGAAACTCCCCCTTTCCTGGGGACCACCCTGTTAGAGTAGGACACTAGATTTACAACACAGGAATTTCATTCTATTATGTTCTATATTTCTTTTTCTAAAGGCAATGAACTAGTCGCAGGAAGGTTTTATTATTTCAAATTTTGTTTTATGAAATGTCATTGCTCCATTCAAAATTTTGTCTTTTTCTTCCCATAATTTTGTACAAGTTTCAGGTCTCTTGTACTTGTTTATTTTGTAAAATTTTTATTTATTTATGCATACAAGATGGGGTTGTAGGCCAGAGATGCAGAGATACTCTGCTGAGGTTAGCAGTGGGAGAGACTGGAGAGGTATAGTGCACCATGTGGGCCATCTCCCAGGCTGGGCATGGAACTCATGCCACAGTGGTTGCCGGTAGCTTGGTAGTGCTGAGACTTATCCCCTTGTGCCATGAGAGAGGCCCCAGACATCTTGTATTGAAAGCTGGAAGGGTCTGGACTTTGAATTAATGCCTTATTATTTTCGCCGTTTTTTATTTTTACCTATAACTATATGAACCTTGTTGATTAAGTACAATAAATATTTTAAAAATTGAAAAAGGGTAAAATGAGTTCATTTGGACCAACAAATGAGTAGGAGCCTCAGTTCAAACTAAAAATTGAAAACCCCTTGATGGAATTCAGGTGATGGGGCTCAGTATAGGGGGGGGGGTTTCTTGGATCCCTCTGACAAATAATTGAGTAATGTTCCCTTTCATCAGCATGCATCAAGTTTATTGGGGAAAAGAGAACAGCAAAGAGAGATGTCTGCATAGACACAGGCTTCTGAAAGAAAAAAAGCTGCATTTTGCCAGGGTAAGGGGCGTTCTTTCATAAGGTCCCTTGATGGAATTATTGTGGAAATTATTGCCTTGGTGTCAGAATGGGTTGGTCTCCTAAGTTTGATAATCCTCTCTGCCCCCACCTCTGGCTGATCATCGTTTCTGACCCCACCTTAGATTGCTGGAACCTTCCATAGTTGGGTTAATAAAGACTTAAAAATTGTCCTCACAGTATCTTCCTTTCTAAATTTTTATATTCCAATAATCCATCACCCCTCAGTAATAAAACAGAAAACAAAACACAAACAAAAACGAGGTGAGCTTGACATTAACTGACATGCAGCTGCTCTGTCCACCCCTGCTTTACTATCAGGAATGCCATATTTTCACCCTTAAATCTTTTATAACTGTTACAGGGAAGGGAGAGGGGCACCCCAGAACCCCCAAATCTGCCTGCTCTAAATAGGTTCTGCCATCTGCCACATCAAGACAAAACATAACACCTTTAATGGAATGGAAATTTAATACAATTAGTAAACAATACAGAAAAGACAAAGAATATAATTTCTAAATTAATCACCCAGAGTTACCAATCCCCTCTAGGCAAAAGTCCAGCCAAATGGGATTGGCCCAGAGCAAGGCCCAAAAGCTGTCACAAAGCACCTTCCAGGGGGACCCATAGGAAAGGGTCAGAAATAGCCAGACAAGTTTGGGAGGAAAAGAACAAAATCAAAATCAAGACAAAAACCGCCATTGTCACCTCCCCATGGGTCTCTCACCCACATCTGTTTCACCCAGTCGACGACCAAAAGGCAAGCACAGTTTCTTCACATGTCTCCTTGCTCCATGTGTCTCCTCCAGGTCTCCATTTTGCTCTCCACGCTGCTTCCTTCCTTCTCCAGTCTCCTGTCCAGCTTTTGTCCTCCTTGCTCAGCTCCACCCTCCTTTGGGTGGGGCAAGACCTGGAACTTCCCCTTTTCCTGCACCACCCTGCTACATAACCACAACAGAATGCTTTTTTTAAAGCTTTATTTATTTATGCATTCAAGATCTGGGGTACAGGCCAGTAGTGTGTGTGTTTGGGGGGGGTGAGAGGATTCACCAGAGACAGAGTGGGGAACAGAACAGGCAGATTGACTGAAATACACTGCTGCAGGGAGCAGTGGGGAACCAGGAGAGGTCTGCTGTGCCACGTGGGTAGCTCCCTGGATGGGGATTGAACTTGTGCTGCAGTGGCTGTAGACAGCTCCACAGGCTGCGTCCTAACCCACTGCACCACCAGGGAGGCCCACCACAACAGAATTCTTAAGACTGGTTTTAAAAAATATTCTATGGTTACTTTTCACCTGCCAAGGAACAGAGGGCTAATTGAACCACTGATTACACTAATTTTTTTTATAAGCTTTGGTTGGCTGGTTCTGAAACTGAAAAGGAGTTGTGTACATTGTGGAAAATCTGAACATTAGAATAAAATACAATGAGGAACAGTGAACTGTGATTTTTAATCAAAAGAGAAATCCTTTTAGTGCTTCCCTGGTGGTACAGGGGTTAAAGTCTCAGCACTGTCAAGCTATTGCCAACCACTGTGACCTGAGTTTGATCCCTGGCCAGGGAGTTGACTCCCAAGGCAGAGCAGACCTCTTCTGTCTCCCTGCTGCTCCCATCAGCAGTGGATTTCTGTAGATATACCTGTTGTACTCCCCACTCTGTGTCTGGTGAGTCCTCTCACACGCTGTACCTTTGGCCTACCCCCCAGTGTGGCGGCTCCTGAGAGCAATGTGACTATTGCCACAATTTCTCATTAAAACAGAGTGGCTGTGCTGTTATGGTACATAAGTCCCTCTTCCCCTGTGTGCTGGACTGGACAGTCAATGACGGGTAAGATCAGAAAGGAATTTCTGACAACCTAAGACAGACGCAGTCCCCAAGGGGATTTAATGGTTCCCACCTTTCACCTATGGAAAATAACTAGGAAAACAGGCCTGGAAGATGTTGAGGCACAACCAAGTCATGTTGTTAATAATTACTAGGCAGTAGTCTCACAATAAAGGAATGCAATTATGGCAAAGGAAACTGGTTCTATTACTTTCAGTAAACATGTAACCAAGTAGAACTATAGGAATAATAAGTAGAAATGGGAGCTATAAAAGTAAGATTATGATAGGTATGTATAATCATAACAGTGAATCGCAAGACCTAGAACAGACCTCCATTGAGGGGTTAAAATATGAAATGTTCTTGATTTGTTCCTGATTTCTTGATAAATAATAAACAAGATGTTATGTTATTCATGTTTCACTGCATTTACGAACAATCTGATAAATGATTAAGCACATACTGTGAAAAACATAATGAAGCAATTACTGTGAAAATGTATAAAAAGAGATGGCTGATCCTAATAAATCGCACTCAGATTTTCACTCTCCCTTGAGTGTGTCTGTGTGTCATTCTTGTCCCTCGCCTTAATTCCTTCGACCACCCTTTGCTCATCCTCACTCAAACCCTGAGATTGTCTCAATCTCCCGCCGCCGCTGGGCTGGTCCGCGGCACCCCAGCATTTGTATGCATAAATAAATAAATATTTTTAAAAGAGATAATTTTGTGAGTTAGCTTACTTTTTTCCTCATAATTTTCAGTATTTTGAACTGTGAACTATAGGGCCCATGTGTATGGGCAAAGACTATAAACGTGAAATTGTAGAATTACAAAATGAACTCGCATTAGCTGAGTGAGGAAATGTACAACCACACTATATCATCATCTTCCTCACTAATTAAGAACGAATGTGTGTCTGTCATTATAATTATTTTCCTTGCTCTTCATGACAATTCATCACCTAAGTGTGTATCAATACATGCATACTTAACACACGATTTTAATTTTGTCTGGTATTTAAGATTTGAATAAATCATATTATGTTTATTTTATATCTGAAACAACACTATGCCTACAATTTTATATCTTTCTTTTTTTATTATAGAGGCATGTTTTTTTATTTGTTTGGTTGTTTGTTTTGTTTATACAGGCACTGGGTACAGTCAGAAGTGCGGAGGGTGAGAGAATTCACCAGAGTCAGAGCGGGGAGCAGAGCAGGCAGAAGGACCAAAGTACACTGCTGAGGGGAGCAGCGGGCGGCAGGAGAGGCCTGCGCGCCATGTGGGACCCTCCTCCAGTGGCCGGGGAGCAGCCGGGGATCGAACCGGCGCCGCAGAGGCCGCGGGCAGCTTCGCAACCCAGCGCTCAACCGCTGCACCACCGGGGAGGCCCAATTTTATATCTTTCTTCCTTTATTTAACATTAAAACATACATATATTTCAAGTTACTGAAAACTATTCAGAATTATTGTACCTAATTTCTACATTTGCTTTATGTATATAGTGTAATATATTTTAGTGATTCCTGGAGTTTTGATTTAGAGTGTTCCCAAGTAATTGTTAGTATAAGAAAATGCTGGTTAGCATTTTACAAATAAAAATTTTTATTTGTGTTCAAACTGTTACAGAGCAGCCCGGATACAAAACGGGTTGCCTGACTGTGGGTCCGCACCCACACACTTAAAAGGACTTACCAATACTCTACTGCAGGCACACACGAAAGGTTAATAATAGGTTTATTTACAAGGGAAGGGCAAATGAGGAAATGTACAACTCAGAGGGAAAAGTGGGAGACAAAGTTTTAAATGCATCCTACCTGATCCGCTGATCTGGAATCCCAAATGGCACTCTGAGAGCTGGCCACAAGCCAGGAGCCATGAAGCCAGCAGGCGAGCGAGAGAGCGAGCCCCCCCCCAAGACCCACGTGTTTGGTTTTTATACCAAACCTGGCTGCTTAACTCCACCCTCAGGTCCCAGCCACCTTCCCTTTGGTGGTGACGGGATTTGTCTTTCCCAATGTCTTGATGGCTTTGGTCTGGAGTGGGGTGGAGTCCACAAAGCCTGTATGGGATTAGCTCAGGACATCCTTTCCCCCTGACAAAATCATTCCCTTAGGTCATTTCCCAATTACTATTGGGAATTACTATTGAATGACTATTTCTTTTAATACATACACATATAGATAATATTCCAAATTCTGGTATCTAAATTCAAAGTTCCCCTGGCAGAAGGGTGATACCAATTTGTTCTCTTTTCTGAAAGAGTGAGAATCCCGATTTCAGTGGGTTCTTGCCTCCACGTCATTGTGTCTCCCATCTTCAAGGCTCTGACGTCACACCGGAACACACTCCTGCTTCTTGCTCCCCCTCTGCGCGCCCCCTCCCACTCTCCACGGCTGCATCTCCCCCTCGCCCGGCCGACCCGCCCCTTGGCCGCGGCTCTGGCCCCGCCTGCGCCTCCCTCTGGCCCTGGAGCTTCCGCCCGCCATTACCCCGCCTCGGCTGTACCGCCCCTCAGCGCCACCAGGCGGAGCGCGCTGCTGCTCTGCCCCTAGTTTCTCCCGCGAGCCTCTCCTTCCTCGGCCTTGCCCCGCCCCTGCGTGTTGACGTCACACCCCTACGCAGTGACGCGGATCGGCGGTGGGGGCGGAAGTGGCAGAGACGGAAGCCAGGAACGCCCGCCCCGGCGGAGCGGGTCCGCGGCCGAGGAAGGAGAAGCCCCGGGAGCAGCGCGCAGGCGTGAGGGGAGCGCGCGCTGCCTGGTGGCGAGGCGGGGAAGTGCGGCCTCGAGGGGAATTTTAAGGAGGCGCCGGGGCGGGCGGCGCCGGGGCGGGCGGCGCCGGGGCGGGCGGCGCCGGGGCGGGCGGCGCCGGGGCGGGCGGCGCCGGGGCGGGCGGCGCCGGGGCGGGCGGCGCCGGGGCGGGCGGCGCCGGGGCGGGCGGCCCCTCTCTCACTGTGGGGTGCGCAGCCAGTTTGGGGGGCCCTCTGTGGTTGCGGGTCAGTGTTCCTGACCATGTCTTTAAAGCACATGGACACGATTTGCTGTTTTAATGACTTGTGGAAATTTTGGGTTAGTATTTTCAGAGATGTGGGATATTCGCCTGCATTTCGGTTTGATTTTCTAAACTTCAGCCTCAGCAGGACGGGCGGGCGCGGCCCGTGAGCACCCCGGGGATTTTCCGCTTGCCTCTGCCCCACATCCCCACCCTGTACACCCTCACCCACAGATCTGCTCACCCTTCCTGCAGCCCTGTTGCAACCACCTGCATCCCCACCCCACGCGCCTGCTGCCACTCCCCGTCCCTGCACCTGCAGCCCTGCTCCCCGCCCCTGCAGCCCTGCTGCAACCACCTGCAGCCCCACCCCACGCACCTGCTGCTGCTCCCTGCCCCTGCAGCCCCTCGCCTACGCGTGGCTCCTGCCTCTTCAGCGGCTGGGCTCGCCTTGGCACTTGCTTCCCGGGACTCAGGGTGAAGTTCTTGCCTAGGGGAACCTGGTTTCTTCAGGAACCTCCCCAAAGCGAGGGGAAGGTGAGGACATCTCCCTGCCCGTGGCTGACTGCAGAGCGGTGAGTCAGGGGACCCAGGGCTGGGCAGGCTGGATGTGGAGAGCTCTGCTTGGGTCATTTTGTGTCTTGGAGGAACATGGGTGTCAGGTCATTCCTGAGTGTGACCCCGTGGGTGCCCAGCACCCCTGAATGAAAGTGTGTCCCCCGTGTTTGCTCCTGGCTCCTCCCTGCTACACAGATCAACCCCTGGGGTGGGTTTTCTGGGTTCTCCACTCTGTTCCATTGATCTGTGTGTTTTATTTCTGTAGACTTATAATTTGGGGAATGTATTGTAAACTTTTCTGGGGCTGACATCCCCTTCCCTTCCCCAGATCTAGCAGGCAGGAGGGCAGTGTCGTGTCCCAGTCTCCCCGGGATGCAGTTTCTGACCCAGTGGGCTGCATGGTGCCTGGGGCTCTGCATATCTCATGGGGTCTGAGAGGCTGCCCATGTTGGTCCTGGACCCACATCTGAGGGCTGAGGCGTCACTTACTGTTGTGCAGCCGATGTGTCCATTTAGAGCCTGGAAGAGGGAACTTTGACACCTGGAAACTGCCTCAGAAGGCAACTTTAGGTTCCTTGAATAGAATCCAAACTTTCCTGAGCCTTGAATGACCAAGAGCCACATGGCTGCCACACTCTGGCTACAATGTTTGGTTTTCTTTTCTTTTCTTTTTTTTTTAATAGAGGCATGTTATTTATTTATTTATTTGTTTGTTTGTTTGTTTTGTTTACACATGCGCTGGGTACAGCCAGAAGCACGGGAGGGTAAGAGAATTCACCAGAGCCAGAGAAGGGAGCAGAGCAGGCAGAAGGACTGAAGTACACTGCTGAGGGGAGCAGCGGGTGGCAGGAGAGGTCTGCACGCCATGTGGGACCCTCCTCAGGTGGCCGGGGAGCAGCCGGGGATCGAACCGGCGCTGCAGAGTTCGCTGGCAGCTTCGCAACCCAGCGCTCAACCGCTGCGCCACCAGGGAGGCCCTACAATGTTTGGTCTACGTTTTCAGAGTCTTTACGATCCTTAGCGCCATCCAATTGGCTACATTTTCTCATTTCTTTTTTTTTTTATTTACTTATTTATTTGTTTGTTTGTTGTTTTATACATGCACTGGGTACAGTCAGAAGCGCGGGAGGGTGAGAGAATTCACCAGAGCCAGAGCGGGGAGCAGAGCAGGCAGAAGGACCGAAGGACACTGCTGAGGGGAGCAGCGGGCGGCAGGAGAGGTCTGCGCGCCATGTGGGACCCTCCTCTGGTGGCCGGGGAGCAGCCGGGGATCGAACCGGCGCCACAGAGGCCGCAGGCAGCTTCGCAAACCAGCGCTCAACCGCTGCCCCACAGGGGAGGCCCCATTTTCTCATTTCTTTTGGAGTAATTATGCTTGTTATTTTGGTGTGTTGCCTCCTGATGCCGGTGTTTCTGAAACTCCTCAGTAAGTCCATTACATCACTGCGTCGTGATGTACATTTAATGCAGCTTAAATTTAAAAATAAAGGGGGAACTGTGGCAGCTCCTGCCTCCATGGTTGGCAATGCCACTGTTGCCACCATTGCTCGCCAGTAATTGGATGAAATAAAGAGTGGCTGTACTGTGGATGCTCACAAATAGAGTACGTAAGACCCTCTTCCCCTGTGCGCTGGACTGGACAGTCAATGATGGGTAAGATTGGGGGCAGACTAAAGAAGGCACTGGCCAGCCTCATGTCTGTGACTCCTGACAACCTAAGACAGGCGCAGTCCCCGAGGGGCTTCATCATAATAAACTTTGGCGTTCAGATCAAACAAGGCCTACAAGCCTATAAGCCCAATCTAGGCAATAAGCCTGCAGTAAAAAACCCCTTCTTTGCTTGAAAACAAGGCTGCTAAGAGCGTTGCCTACAAACAAGCCTGATGGAATTACCTACAAAGCAGTTTAACCATTAACCAGTTAATCATTGTTTCTGAATAAGTAGTAACTTAGCAACTTGTCCATAATTAATTTTCTTACCTGACTTTTTCTATATATGTAAAAATCAGTTTCAGGAAATGTAACCACATATGCTTAGCAACTTGTAAACTATTAGCTAGAAAATTGTATTCTATGCCTAGGTAACAAGAAACATTGTTATGCTGGGAAAATAGATTTTGTGTGACCTAATGCCTTTTGAAAATGTATAAATATGCGTAATGATTTGAGCAAATTACACTCAGATTTTCACTCTCCCTTGAGTGTGTCTGTGTGTCATTCTTTCTTGTCCCCCGCCCTAATTCCTTCGACCACCTTTTGCTCGTTCTCACTCAACCCTGAGACTGTCTCGATCTCCCGCCACCGCTGAGCTGGTCTGTGGCAGGTTTGTATTCACCAATTCAGTGTATTGAAACCTGTGACCATCTCTGTATCACTAAAGGACACACCCGAGATTCCCACAGCAGGGTCAACTGGGTGCTATCACCAATGGGGTCGGAAAGTTTCTCTATGGGGAAT